>NC_092143.1:40762574-41387574 GCF_043159975.1 Macaca nemestrina
CATCTCAGATCATCAGGCATTAGATTCTCATAAGGAGCATGCAACCTAGATCCCTCACATGTACAATTCACAACAGGGTTCACGCTTCTGTGAGAATCTGATGCCCCGGCTGATCTGACAGGAGGCAGAGCTCAGGCGGTAATGCTTGCTGGCCTGCCGCTCACCTTCTGCTGTGTGGACCAGTTCCTAACAGGCCGCAGACCTGTACTGGTCTGCAGCCCAGGGCTGAAGACTCCTGACCTAGGGGTCTCCCAGAGCAGTATTCTCCATAGACCTGGCTAGGACTTATTTCTGCCCAGCCATCAAAGCTTCCTACTCCCTTCTCGGAGGTTATTATACTTTTAGAGAATAGTGGATAGAACTATTTGTTCATTTAAAAAATTTTCTATTGTGGGAAATTTCAAACATATAAAAGTTGAGAAAATTTATGAATGAACCTTTATATACAATCATCACTTAGCTTCAACAGTTAGAAACATCTAATCCATCTTGTTTCACCTATTATTCCTCTGTATTAGTCCATTTACATTGCTGTAAAAAATACCTGAGACTGGGTAATTTATAAAGAAAAGAAGTTTATTTTGGCCCCCAGTTTTGCAGGCTGTACAGGAAGTGTGCTGCCGGCATCTGCTTCTGGTGAGGGCCTCAGGAAGCTTACAATCATGGCAAGATAAGGAGGGAGTAGGCATGTCACATAGTAAGACAGCGAGGAGGAAGGGCCAGGCTTCTTTTAAATAACTGGCTCCCCAGTGAACTAATAGAGTGAGAACTCAGATGTCACTAAGGGGATGTCACTAAGCCATTCATGAAGGATGCACCCCCGTGATCTGACACCTCCCTCTAAGCCCCACCTCCAACACTGGGGATCACATTTCAACATGAGATTTGGAGAGCACAACCATCCACAGTATCCCCCTCTCTCTCCAAAGGCAACAACAACAACAGTAACAAAACCCTGGATTCTTTTTGGGCAAATTCCAGGCAAAATATCATTTTGTTCATAAATACCTCTATGAGCATTTAAGGACCCTTTTAAAAAATCTCATCACTATATAATGATGGTGAGCATTTTAGTATGTAAATATATGTAAAACATAAGAACTTTAGGAATAGAACCATAATATCATTATATTGTAAAAATAAGAAAATAATTATTTAATATCATCAAATATCCAGTGACTGTTCAAATTTTCCTAATCATCTTATAACTTTTTTAATTTTTAAAATTCTTTTTTTTTAATTTTTATTGGTCCACAGTAAGTGTATATATTTATGAGGTACATGAGATATTTTGATACAGGCATACAATGGGTAATAATCACATCAGGGTAAATGGGATTTTACCCTGTTCTATAATGTTTTGTCATTACTTTCTTTTTTTTTTTCCTTTTTTTTTTTTTTTGAGACAAAGTCTCACTCTTGTCCCCCAGTCTGGAGTGCAGTGGTGCGATCTTGGCTCACTGCAACTTCCATCTCCTGGGTTCAAGCGATTTTCCTGCCTCAGCCTCCCGACTAGCTGGGATTACAGGTGCAAACCACTACACCCAGCTAATTTTTTTGTATTTTAAGTAGAGACAAGGTTTCACTGTGTTGGCCAGGCTGGTCTTGAACTCCTGACCTCAGGTGATCCACCTGCCTTGGCCTCCGAGGCATGAGCCACCCTCCTTGGCTCTCAGGCGTGAGCCACCGCGCCTGGCCGTCATTACTTTCAATGTCAAAAACCACAATTACTTTTGTAGCAACCTAATAATTTACATTCCCACCAACAGCGTATAAGGGTTCCTCTTTTGCATATCCTTGCCAGCATTCATTATTGCCTTTCTTGAGGATAGAAGCAATTTGAACTGGGGTTAGATGATATCTTATTGTAGTTTTGATTTGCATTTCTCTAATGATCAATGATGTTGATCACCTTTTATAGACCTCTTGTCCATGTCTTCTTTTGAGAAAAGTCCTATTCAGATCTTCAGCTCATTTTTAATTGATTAGATTTTTTCCTATAGAGTTGTTTGTGTTCCTTATATATTCTGGTTATTAATACTTCGTCAGACGGGTAGATTGCAAACATTTTCTCCCACTCTGTGGGTTTCTCTTCACTTTGTTAGTTGTTTCCTTTGCTGTGCCAGAAACTTTTTAACTTGATGTAATCTCATTTGTCCATTTTTGCTCTGGTTGCCTGTGCTTTTTGGATATTACTCAAGAACTCTTTGTCCAGATCATTGTCCTGGAGAGTGTCCTCAATGTTTTCTTTTAGTAGTTTCCATAGTTCTATGTTGGGAGCTGAAAAGGCCAAAGGGATCGTGACTAACTCAGCATTCCACTGGAGGCTATATGATCAAACAGAAAACCTTCTATCATGAATGCAGGATGTGGGCAAACTCACACTGCGCCTGCTGCTGGAAGGTTTGCTGAGGGCGGTCACTCCCTGGCACCTGGCTCCCTGAGGTTATCTGCTGGGACATCTAGAGCCTATTGTTTGAGGAATACAGTCTTGCAAGCCTACTCTGGACTGAGCAGCTGACTTTTTCTGCCACCCCACTTCTCACTATCTCTTTTACCAATAAGTACTAAGGGCTGTGGAAAGCCTGGGCCCTTGTCCACTAGAGTCAAGGTGCCCCCAGACCCCTTCTTCCAAACATACTTGTTTGTCTTTGTCTTTATTCCTGCATTCATTCTCTTTGTTCAGTCCACCAGGGATCGAGGTCGGTAGCAGTTTTAGGTCTTAAATTTAAGAACACAGTTTCAGTGTTATAATATTCTTTATTTGTCTGTGTACTTACTGTTACCAGTGAGTTTCCTACCTTCAGATGATGTCTTTTTTTTTTTTTTTCTTTTTTGAGACAGGGTTTCACTCCCATTGCCCAGGCTGGAGTGCAATGGTGCCATCTCGGCTCACTGCAGCCTCTGCCTCCTGGGCTCAAGCGATTCTCTGCCTCAGCTTCCCAAGTAACTGGGACTACAGCTGCACACCACCACGCCCAGCTAATTTTTGTATTTTCTGTAAAGACAAGGATTCACCATGTTGCCCAGGCTGGTCTCGAACTCCTGGGCTCAGCCTCCCACCTCAGCCTCCCATGGTGGTGTGAACCACCATGCCCAGGCCAGATGACATGTTATAGGTTGTTAATATCCTTTTCTTTCAGATTGAAGAACTCCCTTTAGTATTTCTTGTAGGACAGGTCCGGTGTTGACAAAATCTCTCAGCTTTTGTTTTTCTGGAAGAGTCTTTATTTCTCCTTCATTTTTGAATATTTTCATTGGATACAATATTCTAGGATAAAAGTATTTTTCCTTCAGCACTTTAAATACATCATGCCATTCTCTCCTGGTCTGTAAGTTTTCAACTGAGAAATCTCTTGCCAGACATATTGGAGTTCTTTTATATGTTATTCTTTTCATTTAAAGGAAGGAAGGAAAGAAAGAAGGACTCACTAGGCCAGGCACGGTGGCTCACACCTGTAATCCCAGCACTTTGGGAGGCCAAGGCAGGTAGATCATGAGATCAGGAGATCAAGACCATCCTAGCTAACACGGTGAAACCCCATCTCTACTAAAAATACAAAAAGTTAGCCGGGTGTGGTGGCGGGCGCCTGTAGTTCCAACTACTCAGGAGGCTGAGGCAGAAGAATGGCATGAACTTGGGAGGCGGAGCTTGCAGTGAGCCAAGATCATGCCACTGCACTCCAGCCTGGGCAACAGAGAGAGACTCTGTCTCAAAAAAAAAAAAAAAGAAGGACTCACTAGAGGGACCCAATAGTTTATTTTAACTAACAGAAGAAAGAATTAGCAAATTTGAAGCTAGGTCAACAGAAATTATGCAATCTAAATAAAGAGAAAAAAGAATGAAGAAAGGTAAGTAAAACTCAGTGACCCACTCAGAAGAATGTGGGTCATGGTTAGGCACACCAATGTCAGTGTATTGAGAATATCAGGAGAGGGGGAAAGGAGCAGAAAAAAAGAAATTATGGCTGAAATTTCTCCAAATTTATTGAAAAGCAATAATCTTCACATCCTGAAGCTCAACAAACTCCAAATAGGATAAACACAAAGAGATCTACAGACAGACACATCATAATAAAAATGCTGAAAGGCAAAGACAAGGAGGAAATCTCGAACATAGTAAGTGGAAAATGACTCATCACTTAAAAGATTAAGAAATGACTTCTCAGTAGAAACAATGAAAGCCAGAAGGCAGTAGGATAACATATTTAAAGTACACAAAGAAAAAACCTGTCAACCAAGAATTTTGTATCCAGCAAAGCTACCTTTCAAAACTGAAGATTAATAAAGACTTTCTCAGATAAACAAAAACTGAGAGAATTTGTTGCTAGCAGAACTGCTTTATAAGAAATGCCAGGCTGAGTGTGGTGGCTCATGCCTCTAATCCCAGGACTTTGGGAAGCTGACGTGGAAGGATCGTTTAAACAGAGGAGTTCGAGACCAGCTTGGGCAACATAAGGAGACCTCTTCTCTATTAAAAAATAAAAATAAAAAATAACTACCCAGGCATGGTGGTGCACACCTGTAGTCCCAGCTACTTGGAAGGTTGAGGCAGGAGGATCACTTGAGCCTGGGAGGTTGAGGCTGCAGTGAGCTGTGACCACACCATTGTACTCCAGCTTGGGTGACAAAGTGAAACCCTGTCAGAAGAAAGAAAAATAAAAAGAGTCTGGGCGCGGTGGTTCACACTTCTAATCCGAGCACTTTGGGAGGCCGAGGCAAGCGGATCACGAGGTCAGGAGATCGAGACCATCCTGGCTAACACGGTGAAACCCCATCTCTACTAAAAATATTTTAAAAAGTGGTGGCTTGTGCTTATAGTCTGAGCTACTCAGGAGGCTGAGGCAGGGGAATCGCTTGAACCCAGGAGGCGGAAGTTGCAGTGAGCCGAGATCGCACTACTGCACTCCAGCCTACATGACAGAGCAAGACTCCATCTCAAAAAAAAAAAAAAAAAAAAAAGAAGAAGAAAGAAAAGAAAAGAAAAAATACTAAAGGAATATCTTCAGGCTGAAAGCAAGTGGCCCCCAGATGAGAATTAAAATTCCCATGAACAAAAACCAAAATGCACTAGTAAAGGTGCACTCCTTGTAGCTGAATGGCGAGGTTTTTTTCTGAAGGAAGTTCTAAATAGCACAACCCTGTGTCAATACACAAAATTCCTCCTCATTCCTTTTCACAGTTACCTAGTACTTGCTGAGTGATTTTATATCATTTTATTCAGTCAGTCCTTCGAGTTGTTTCCAGTTTTGCTTTTTGCTTTTTGTTTCATTTTGTTATCTCATTATGGTAACAAATAGTCTTCTTCATAAGTAATTTTTTATTTTTGCAAGTATATCTTTGGCATAGATTTCTACCAAATGGGATAAATAGCTTAAAGGGTAAATGCACATATAATTTTGCTATATATTGCTAAAATTCCCTCCATGAGGGTTGTGCCATTTTGACTTCCGTTAAGCAATTTATGAAAGTGCCTTTTTCCTTGGATCTCCATCGCCAATAATGTTGTCAAACTTTTGGATTTTTGCCAGTCTAATATCTTAATGTAGTTTAAAAATGCATTTATCTTTGATAAGTGCGCTATGTTGAGTATGTTTTCATAAATTTAAGATCCATTTACTTTTTTTTTTTTTTTTTTTTGAGATGGAGTGTTGCTCTGTCACCCAGGCTGGAGTGCAGTTGCATGATCTTGGCTCACTGCAACCTCTGCCTCCCAGGTTCAAGTGATTCTCCCGCCTCAACCTCCCAAGTAGCTGGGATTACATGTGCACACCACAAGGCCAGCTGATTTTTGTGTTTTTCATAGAGATGGGTTTCCCCATGTTGGCCAGGCTGGTCTTGAACTCCTGACCTCAAGTGATCCGCCTGCCTCAGCCTCCCAAAGTGCTAGGATTACAGGCATGAGCCACTGCACCTGGCCTCATTTGCATTTTTTTCTGTGAACTTTTTGTGCATATATTTTCGTCAGTTTTCTATTGTATTAGTGGCCTTTATCTTCTCTTTTTTTGGTGCTTTCTGTATATTAGGGATAATATCTCTCTCTTTTTTTTTTTTTTTTTTTTGTAACAGGGTCTCATTCTGTCACCCAGGCTGGAGTGCAGTGATGTGATTATGGCTCACTGCAGCCTTGATCTCCCTGGACTCAAGCAATCCTCCCACCTCAGCCTCCCAAGTAGCTGGGACCACGGGTGTGTGCCACCACATCCAGCTAATTTTTGTATTTTTGTAGAGATAGGGTTTTGCCATGTTGCCCAGGCTTGTCTCAAACTCTTGAGCTCAAGCAATCCCCCCCACCTCGGCCTCCCAAAGTGCTAGGACTAAAGGTGTGAGCCACTGCGCCTGGCCAATAATAACTCTTTAACTATGAAATAAGTTGCAAATCTTTTCCCCAATTTTTCATATGTCTTTTTTCATTTCTTAACAATATGAACTTTTTAATCAAAATACAATTTAAATCTTGATTTTGTCCCATTGTGTTTGAGTGAGCTGGATCAGGTGGTCATTTAACTTTTCAGAACCTCTTTTTTTAATTGGTAGAATGAGGATAATAATTGTCTTTTTGCCTTAAACTTTTGCTATAAGGACTAAATGGTGCTTGTTGAAATGCTTTGTAATGAGTTATTCAAATTTAAGTCATTTCAAAGTGATACTTAGCACATCTAATAGTACAATTTATACAGATAAGAGAAAGCTGTTTTCTCTTTTCTCTCTTGCTCTCTGCTTAGAGGTAATCTACATGTAATATAATAGTGGTCTTCTAGAATCAGTAAATAAACCTACCTACTGCCTTGTCCTCAGGGGTAACTAACTTAGAATGAGATAACCCGCTCTGGTCCCCTTCCACGCTGTGGAAGCTTTGTTCTTTCACTTTTCACAATAAATCTTGCTGCTGCTCAAAAAAACAAACAAACAAACAAACAAAAAAACTAACTTAGAATGAAGGGGGAAAATAATGCCTTTGATTACAAATTACTAAAAAGTAGTAGGCAAGTTTTAGAGCCAACAAACTGCTAACATGGCAGGCTTCATCACTGTTTTTCTCTTTCAAATTATAGTCAGAAATTGATCATTTGATTATGTGAAATCAAGCACTGCTTAAACCTATAGAGTAGAAAAAGAATCCTGTGCTGGTCCAAAGGTAGTGATTAATCTCAATAGATTGTTCACAGTCAGTTACAGATTCAGTTCCTTTTTCTACTCTTTACCCCCTTCTCACTACTGTACTTGACTAGTCTTAATAAATAAATAAATAAATAAATAAATAAATAAATAAATAAATAAATAAAGGGAAAGAGCCCTGGACTGGGTGAGAAAGAGATTTTGAGACTATATAAAATAAAAGACACAACTCCTGTCCTCACTTTGCTTAAAGTCTGGTTGAATGATCTAATATATACACCCTTGTAAATAGCTGAGATCTTCTTCATTCGATGTCAGTTAGAATTATTGGTTGCTAAAACAGAAGTTAATTTTGGCTAATTTAAGCAGACTGGAAGGAAACTGGATAATCCACAGAATTGACAGAAAACATGAGCTAATGGAGGCAGCAGGAACCACAGTCAAGGTCTTGCCTCAGAGTCTTCTTAGGGCATTGCCATGGACAACGCCAGTAGATACTGGCCTCTGTTCTTGGTTGCCATGAGGTAGGGTGCAGGCAGATCCTCCCCATACCAGCTTTGGCTTCCATAGTGGAAGACAGCACACCTTATCCCCTGCAACACCCCACATAGTGAGAAATCCCTCCAAAATAACAGAGTGGATGTTGACTGTCACCCAAAACGTGTCTAATACACACCTCAGACTTAACTGACCCCCACAGAACTTTTGTTTTCTTCATCTAAGCCTGCTTCTTCCTCACTTCCGTCTACATTGTGTGTGTGTGTGTGTGTGTGTGAGAGAGAGAGAGAGAGAGAGAGAGTGGCACTTGGATTTCACTCAAATGAACTATTTCCATACCCTTCTTGATAGCATTTTTAAACACTATCCTTCCAAATCTATAGTGACTATTTTCTAAGTGAAATTGGGAGAGATGATCTGTTACAATAGCTATAATTTTATTTATTTATTATTTTATTTATTTATTTTTTTGAGACGGAGTTTCGCTTTTGCCACCCAGGCTGGAGTGCAATGGTGCGATCTCAGCTCCCTACAACTTCCGCCTCCCTGGTTCAAGCAGTTCTCCTGCCTCAGCCTCCTGAGTAGCTGGAATTACAAGAGCCCGCCACTAACCAGGCTAGTTTTTGTATTTTTGGTAGAGACCGGGTTTCACCATGTTGGCCAGGCTGGTCTCAAACTCCTGACCTCAGGTGACCCACCTGCCTCGGCCTCCCAAAGTGCTGGGATTATAGGCATGAGCCACCATGCCCAGCCTATTTGTTTATTTTTTGAGTCGGAATCTCACTCTGTTGTCCAGGCTGGAGTGCAGTGGTGTAATCTCAGCTCACTGCAACCTTTGCCTCCTGGGTTCAAGCAATTCTCCTGCCTCACCCTCCCGAGTAGCTGAGATTTCAGGCACCTGCCACCACGCCCGCCTAATTTTTGTGTTTGTTTTTTTTTTTTTTGGAGACGGAGTCTCGCTCTGTCACCCAGGCTGGAGTGCTGTGGCCGGATCTCAGCTCACTGCAAGCTCCGCCTCCCGGGTTCCCGCCATTCTCCTGCCTCAGCCTCCGGAGTAGCGAGGACTACAGGCGCCCGCCACCTCGCCCGGCTAGTTTTTTTTGTATTTTTTAGTAGAGACGGGGTTTCACCGTGTTAGCCAGGATGGTCTCGATCTCCTGACCTCGTGATCCGCCCGTCTCGGCCTCCCAAAGTGCTGGGATTACAGGCTTGAGCCACCGCGCCCGGCCAATTTTTGTGTTTTTTAGTAGAGATGAAGTTTCACCATGTTGGCCAGGGTGGTCTTGAATTCCTGACCTCAAGTGATCCACCGCTTTGGCCTCCCAAACTGTTGGGATTTCAGGCATGAGCCACTGTGCCACGCCTGTAATTTGCATTTTATTTTATTATTTTATTTTATTTTATTTTATTTTATTTTCAGACGAAGTCTTGCTCTGTCGCCCAGGCTGAAATGCAGTGGCGCGATCTCGGCTCACTGCAAGCTCCGCCTCCCGGGTTCACGCCATTCTCCTGCCTCAGCCTCCCGAGTAGCTGCGACTGCTGGGACTACAGGTGCCCGCCACCTCGCCCAGCTAATGTTTTGTATTTTTTAGTAGAGACAGGGTTTCACCATGTTAGCCAGGATGGTCTTGATCTCCTGACCTCGTGATCCGCCCGCCTCAGCCTCCCGAAGTGCTGGGATTATAGGCGTGAGCCACCGTGCCCGGCCTGTAATTTGCTTTCAAATATTTCAGTCTACTGGTGTATTATTAAGTATTTGTCAATTAATTTAAGCTTTAATTTTAGGGGGTGGTCAGCCAATAAGAATACTGGAATGATTGCCTTATATCAGAAAGAGCTGCACTGTAAAAGTAGCTACCACAAGACCTTCTGCTATTATCATTTTGATAGAAAACCAATGATTTGCAAATTAGCATACTGAATGTCAAAAACTGGGTTTTATTGGTTTGTTATTTAGCATGATGAATGTTAGAAATAAGCTATCATTGGTAAAATGCAGGGTATTCAATAGAGGTAGATTGGCTGAAATAATTCAGAGATTTTCTCCATCCTTGGATTAACAAACTGAAGAATCTATTGAGATTATAATTTATACCCTTGGAATGGTGCCTGAGCTTGGATTCCCTGGCTGTCTTGGGGAGAGCCTTTTCTAATTTCATGATGCCAAGTAGAGGGCATTAAAAATCCTGCCTCGGGGATGTTGTTCTCCTTGAGTGAACCTTTCCTATAAGGTATCGTTAGAGGCCCTAAAAGGACAGAGAGCTAGAATGTCATCAAATGTACAGTTCATACTATGTACTAAATTGAATCTCTCCCCAAATTTCAAATGTTGAATCCCTAAACTTCAATGTGACTGTATTTGGAGATGAGGTCTTTACAGAAGGAATTAAGGTGAAATCAAGTCGTAAGGGTAGGGCCCTGATTGAGGATTTGTGTCCTTGTAAGAAGAGAAAGAGATGTTCATTGCGGCACTATTCACAATAGCAAAGACTTGGAATCAACCCAAATGTCCATCAGTGACAGACTGGATTAAGAAAATGTGGCACATATACACCATGGAATACTATGCAGCCATAAAAAAGGATGAGTTTGTGTCTTTGTAGGGACATGGATGCAGCTGGAAACCATCATTCTCAGCAAACTATCTCAAGAACAGAAAACCAAACACCGCATGTTCTCACTCATAGGTGGGAGACTGAACAATGAGATCACTTGGACTCGGGAAGGGGAACATCACACACCGGGGCCTATTATGGGGAGCAGGGAAGGGGGAGGGATTGCATTGGGAGTTATACCTGATGTAAATGACGAGTTGATGGGTGCTGATGAGTTGATGGGTGCAGCACACCAACATGGCACAAGTATACATATGTAACAAACCTGCACGTTATGCACATGTACCCTAGAACTTAAAGTATAATAATAAAAAAAAAAAAAAAGAAAGAGAGACCAGAGCATGCGCTTTCTCTGTCCTCTGCTCTCTCCCTCCCTCCACATGCACACATTGAGAAAAGGCCCTGTGAGCACACAGTAAAAAGGTGGCCATCTATAAGCCAGGAAGACAGCCCTCACCAGAAACTGCTGGAGTTCCAGCCTCCAGAACTGTGAAGAAATAATTTTTGTTGTTTAAGCCACTCAGTTTCTGATATTTTGTGACGACAGCCTGAGTAGACTAAGAAATATGAGTTGTTTTGTGTCTGCTTTTTAAATTATTTATTTTTTATTATTCTTATTATTTTTTGAGATGGAGTCTCACTCTGCCACCCAGGCTAGAGTGCAGTGGCACAGTCTCAGCTCACTGCAGCCTTGACATCCCAGCCTCAAGAGATCCTCCCAACCCAGCCTCCCAAGTAGCTGGGTCCACAGGTGTATACAAACACACCTGGCTAATTTAATTTTAAATTAAATTTAAATTTAATTGGTAGAGACAAGTTCTCACTATGTTGCCCAGCCTGATCTCTAACTCCTAGGCTCAAGTGATTCCCCTGTTTCGGCCTCCCAAAATGCTGGGATTATAGGTGTGAGTCATCATGCTTGGCCTGTGCCTGCTTATTAATATTTGCTTCATGAATGTTTGCATACATGGCAGAATTTGGTCTGGGGCTCGTTTTTTTTTTCTTTTTTTCTTTTTTTTTTTTGAGACGGAGTCTCGCTCTGCCGCCCAGGCTGGAGTGCAGTGGCCGGATCTCAGCTCACTGCAAGCTCTGCCTCCAGGGTTCCCGCCATTCTCCTGCCTCAGCCTCCCAAGTAGCTGGGACTACAGGCGTCCGCCACCTCGCCCGGCTAGTTTTTTTTATTTTTTAGTAGAGACGGGGTTTCACCGTGTTAGCCAGGATGGTCTCGATCTCCTGACCTCGTGATCCGCCCGTCTCGGCCTCCCAAAGTGCTGGGATTACAGGCTTGAGCCACTGCGCCCGGCCCTTGGGGCTCGTTTTTAAAACCTCTTTGGTACTGTGAGCCACCTGAAAGTACGTATTTTGGGAACATGTGTCCAAATTGGTTTAGGTTAGCTCACGACATGGTCTGGAGTTGAGACAGTGTATCTGGAAGAAAGATCGTATCAGAAAATCTAGAAAGTCTAATTACCTTACCAATAGCTCTAATAGTTTTAGTGTTTCTGATTGGCAAACCTACATCCTGAATCACCTGCTATGTTAGTCTGGGTCATCCAAGAAGGAACATCTCATCCAAGATGAGAATAGACATGCTAGTAATTTTTTTTGGTCTCTTGAAATAGTGCAGTGGCACAATCAGGACTCACTGCAGCCTTGACCTGCTGGGCTGAAGCAATCCACCCTCCTCAGCCTCCCGAGTAGCTGGGACTACAGGGGCACACTACCATGCTGGCTAATTGTTTGTATCTTTTGTAGAGATGAGGTCTCACTGTGTTGCCCAGGCTGGCCTCGAACTGCTGAGCTCAAGAAATCCTCCCATATCAGCTTCCCAAAGTGCTAGGATTACAGGCATGAGCCACCGTATCCAGCTGATATGCAAGTAATTTATATGAGAAGAAATGTCTGTGAACGTGGGGAGGGAGCCAGGAAGAGCATGCAAGAGCCTTCATAGCATCATACAGATCTGATCCCAAGTGAAAGAGACAGGAAAGGAAGAGAGGTTGAGTGAAGAAGTGCCTTAGGTTGAAGTACAGTTCTGAGCTTGGCAAGGCTACGGGGGAGGGCTTGGGCTAAAGCTACACATCTGAGGAGTCTCCTGTCTTCCAGGAATAGGCCTGTCATACCATCCCTGCTGTGAGAAATCACTGGCTAAGAGCAGCCCACAGGAGGCATGGCTTCCACATGAAAGCCACGATGAATTTCAGAGCGCTGCAATTGGAGATGGTAGTTACTTGTATTCCCAGCAGTTGGAGATCTGCGAGGTTGTAAGTGTAATTTTTAGATCAGCTTGAGAAAGAAAATCATTTGTTTTCAAAGTTGCATTCTATTCAGTTTGGACACAGACCAGGTGGTATCTGAGGTCCACACTGTTCAGGATTCAAGAACAGAGCAGTTGTATTTGGGGAAGTACGTGCTACTGACCCACTGCTTTTGCTGAGGTATCTGGGTGTTATTTACTATAGAGGCAACGAAAGGCCTTTATTGGTCTGGCTACCTGTTTCAGCCTGTATGCAAGTTGGGGCCTGTATTTCACCATGCCAGCCCTCCCAATAAAGAAGCATGATGGACTTGTTAAAAAAATGGTATAGGCCGGCCGGGCATGGTGGCTCACGCCTGTAATCCCAGCACTTTGGGAGGCTGAGGTGAGAATCACCTGAACTCAGGAGGCAGAGGCTGCAATGAGCTGAGATCACCCCACTGCACTCCAGCCTGTGTGACAAGAGTGAGAATCTGTCTCGAAAAAAAAAAAAAAAAAAAAAGAGGTGTAGGCTAGTTTTTCTCAACGTATTCTGGTAAAAGAAAGGGCCCTTTGGGCCGGGCGCGGTGGCTCAAGCCTGTAATCCCAGCACTTTGGGAGGCCGAGACGGGCGGATCATGAGGTCAGGAGATCGAGACCATCCTGGCTAAGACGGTGAAACCCCGTCTCTACTAAAAAATACAAAAAACTAGCCGGGCGAGATGGTGGGTGCCTGTAGTCCCAGCTACTCGGGAGGCTGAGGCAGGAGAATGGGGTGAACCCGGGAGGCGAAGATTGCAGTGAGCTGAGATCCGGCCACTGCACTCCAGCCCGGGCGACAGAGGGAGGCTGTGTCTCAAAAAAAAAAAAAAAAAAGAAAGGGCCCTTTGATGAAGGTGATGGATTCTCTCCCTCCAAGAGACACAAGCATAGGATCATGTATTATTTCAGGGGCTTTGTGGACTCCCGGAAGCTATTCATGAATCCTGAGGCAAAAAAAGAACTTTTATCTGAGGGTCTCAGTCGGTATTTGTTATTATATAATTCCCCCCTTCATCACAAAATCAACATACATCTCTCCTGATTTAGTATTTTAACATTAGAGTCTCGGTGTTTGTGTGTGAGAAGTGGGGAGAAGAAAAGGCGATAGAGAATTCCTTTAGTATCATAATTAAATCAAATAAGGAGAGGAATAGGGTAGGAAGCTGAACAAAAGGGAATGAAAAGCTGAGGAGCAAAACTAGTACTCCATATGTGAATTTAAGTCCAACAACACATTCCCAGGGGATCAAGTATTCTGGAGAGAGAGAGAGAGTGTGTGTGTTAAGGTTTATATTACCAAGTTTCAAAAGTGTCCTATACATAGAGCCTTTAAAAACAAGACCATAAAGCATTTTATGCATAAGAAAATTTTACTAAGAAAATATAAGAACACACATCTCATTACAACATGTCACAAAAGAGAAAAAATAATTTACATAATTATGAAGTTTTAAGACTGATTCTTGGAACCATTTTTAACAAGTCAATCTGGTATAATATGTTCTATACAAGGCATTCCTCTTAAACTAGCATTCCCATAAGCAATTACTACAAGACTACCCATTCCATCATCTTATCAACACAAAGATGTGACAGGCTAAGCAATGACTTGCAATACGTGGCTTCCTTAAGTCAATAATTAGTGCTTGGGATGTTATCAAAGGGAACACACAAATATCAACTGCAAAAGTACGGTTTTAATTTCGGTTAAATTTCAAGGTCATTAGGCAAAGTATAATAAAACATTGGGCAGACATTTTATATTGTCATTTATTCAGCTAAACTAGGTCTTTTAAGAAAGTTCTTATTTCATACATATTTTAATATTACTACTTTCTAATTATTCTCACCTTTTGATGGAATATATATATACAATACATAGATATCACTTAAAATATGCCTTATAATTGAATTGCAAATTGACAGGTAGATTCCTAAAGTGAATATTATAATATATAAGCACAACTGAAACTGATTTGCACAGAGGTGATAACAGTTGTTGATTCTGCGAAGATTACTAAATCAAAAGATGTTAGTGAATTGGCTACCGAGATTTTTGGTGTAATTTATTAAATTCAAAACCAAATATTTAATGTTTGTGTCCAATACCTACAATGCTGAACACTAAATGAATAAACGGCTTGTATTATATTTGAATTATAAATGGGAACAAAGTAAAAATCAGATGAACTGGTAAAATGTATTAAAAAGGACCTAAGACTAATCTCATAAGAATAGGTAAGAGTTCTCATCTGAAGTAACAGTTCCTGAAGGTATTAGATAAAATTGCCTACACAGAAGCCTTTCTTCACTGAGAGGGGTCTGAGCTAAAAACCCAGGCTCTGCCACACATCCTAAGACCTTTGACAAGTCACTTAGCCTCTCTGTGCCTCTGTCCCTATCTGTAAATCAGGCACAGAAACAGAGGTTAGGAGTGAGGATTAAATTATGTCAGATCCTTAGAACAGCGTCTGGTATAGAGTAGGTATTATCCATAAACTTTAGTTTGTCATTATTAGCCCATTGTATATACCAAATGTGTTGGTGATAATCCAATGGCTGCATAGGAATCAATGATTTGCTAGAATATACAATTAAAACTAGGAAAGGAAAAATTACTTTTCTAGAACATAAAAGAAAATCCTGAAAACCAATGAATATATACCCACAAGTTTCCCCTAGTCTTAACATTAAAAAGTGTGCTGAATGGAGGAATAACTTTCCCAATTGCAAAGTTTTTATTTGGAAAAAACAAGATCCTATAGCCATATGAAAAGTTTGTTGACAAAATGCTGTTTACCAAAAGATACTAAGCATTCAAATCACTTGACTTAATGTGTCTATTTTATGCAACTGAACTATGAACATATTTCCATATTTACTTTTCTCTTTGTGATGCACAATTTTCCTTATTCAAGAAAGGAAAATGTTTTTAAAATCCAATCGCTAGTCTATCTAAGTAACTTCTGGCAAGAATAGGATTTGTAGTAATAGTCATGTCTTAATTAGGCCCACCTGAACTTACTGACATTTGAAATAAAGCACTGAGTTTTTTCTCTGCTTACATTAAAAAAAAAAAAAATCTTATCCTGATTTCAGATGAGAAAGTTTTCTATGGTCAAATTGCTGTGAATATTTTAAATATGAAGTATGTTACTTCAGCTCACCTGTAGAGAGCTTCATTTTAATAATTAGATGCACAAAGTGGAAACCACGAATCAGTTGAGAGCTACATGAATGCGTGGCACCTGAACACGTGTGGTCTTGTCTTGGATGGAAACACGATGCTGGTGCCATTTCATTCTCAGGACTTCCCTTTAAATGGAAGCCCAGTAAAGAGCTATAGGTTTATATTAATGCTCTCGAGTATTACGTAGGCTCACCAGAGCGGACTCCATTTTGGTGAATTCAACAAAGCCCTGGAGCTTTTTTTTTTTTTTTTTTTTTTTTTTTTGAGATGGAGTCTCGCTGTGCCGCCCAGGCTGGAGTGCAGTGGCGCGATCTCAGCTCACTGCAAGCTCTGCCTCCCGGGTTCACGCCATTTTCCTGCCTCAGCCTCCCGAGCAGCTGGAACTACAGGCACTCACCACCATGCCTGGCTAATTTTTAGTATTTTTAGTAGAGACGGGGGTTTCACCGTGTCAGCCACGATGGTCTCGATCTCCTGACGTCGTGATCCGCCCGCCTCGGCCTCCCAAAGTGCTGGGATTATAGGCGTGAGCCACCATACCTGGCCACTCTGGAGCTTTTTAAGAGTATGAAGAAGTTAAAAAAAAAAAAAAAAAAAAAAAGACAACGTAACATGTCAAAGAAGAAGAGAGGAGAAAAGAGTATTATAACCTCTGTCATAAAGCTAGCAGAAACAAACCAAAAAAAGTATGAAAAAGTTATCCTTGAAGGATACTGACTGGGCTTGAGAAAAAAGCTGTAGGAGCACTTGAAGTATTTTTCCCAAGGAAAGGCTTTCTTCACTCCCCCACCATCCCTTTTGGGTTTTCTGTTATCTGAGAGCCAGTAAATAATGCTTCATACTCCTTAATAATGATGTTTTGGTCTTAATTCATTGGCAACTCATCGGCAAAAATGCAAAATCGTGTTTCTCCAGAGGCTGACAATTTATAGAAAAACGACAAAGGATAAGGTAAGTCATGTCCTAAGAAAGCTGATAACAGAGAAATAAATGTCCACTTGATAGCTAATCTTTTACAAATGAAAATTGGTTGCTAGGTTCACTAAGTATGCTACAAATCTATAATTTAGAATTAAAGAGTATTCTAGTTTTTATATGTTTTCAGAAAAGTATGTTCAAAAATTCTCTATTAATTTTTGTTCTTGTAAACAGTCTGTAAAAACATAATAAAACTAGATGAAAACTATTTTGTGTAAGAACATAATTTCAGTTGATCTTTTTCATGTAAATTGAAGTATATGGTACATGAACAATAAAGAACTGCTCACTACATGCAGTACCTTGGAGCAATGCCTCTTAGCATGTTGTTCACTGTACCAGCAGCATAGGCATCACCTGGGAGCCTGTCAGAAACGGACATTCTCGGCTGGGTGCAGTGGCTCATGCCTGTAATTCCAGCACTTTGGGAGGCCAAGGTGGTTGAATCACTTGAGGTCAGGAGTTCGAGACCAGCCCAGGCAACATGGCAAAAACCCAACTGTTCTAAAAATACAAAAATTAGCTGGGTGTGGTGACTTGCGACTATAGTCCCAGCTACTCAGGAGGCTGAGGCGGGAGGATCATCTGAGCCCAGGAGGTGGAGGTTGCAGTGAGTGCGTGCCACTGCACTCCGGCCTGGGTGAGAGAGGAAGAGACCCTGTCTGAAACAAACAAAAAAGTAGAATCTGAGGCCCTATCCCAGGTCCCCTCCATCAGCATCAGAATCTTGTTAGTTCTCCAAAAGATTCTGCTGCTTGCTTTAAGGCAGTGATTGTGAAGGCAGAATCGGTGTGTCAGGGGGACGTCCTGAAGAGACACCAGCCAGGACTCTGCCCTGGGGGCCTGGAGGGAAGAGGAGCAAAGGCACCTGCATTTTAAAGCTTCACAGTGATCTGAGGCAACTTCTTGGTTATGAATCCATCCTTTAAAAATATTTTAACTAAAATCTTGGACTAAAACTTCTCATTATTGTCAATAAACCTTACCCTTGCTAGTAATCCAATTTGTTCCATACAACAGGTGGTCGTGGGAGATTAGAAACACATGTATTCTCACCTTTTTCTCTTACTGACACTCTAATCATCAGAATTTCTTCTCAATTCAAAATAGAAGATTCTCTATTGCTGTTATTCAAAATAATTACCTTCTTGCTAGGTAAAGCCTCATCGAAGGTAACATTTTAATTTCTTTTCCAGCTTGATGCCATTCTGGCCTCCCCCGACTTCCTCAATGCTAATAATCCTTCCTGTATTCTTAGCTTAATATTAAGCAATTTTACTTTATTTACATCTAATAATTGGTACTTGTTAAAATATTGACTGGTAAATAACAATGAAAACAGGGAGCTTTTAAAAAAAATAGAAGTTTTATTTAAGTAGGCTATTTGCCATTTAGCCTATTTTTTTCCTTAAAATACTTAATAACTTCCATGAAGACTGTACCAGACATACTTAATAAGCAAACTTCTTAGTAAAATTACTTTAATTCAGCATATGTTCCTGCCTTCAATAAACATTAAGCAAGAAACAGGTTTATACTTATTATACTTCTTAGGTTGAACTAAAATCAAGATTTCACACAGAGAGTATTTTTAGGCATGATTTTGTTTTGACAGAGGGAACGTGAGAAACAGAAGCCTCTCAGCCAGGTGCAGTGGCGCACACCTTTAGTCCAAGCTGCTCAGGAGGCTGAGGCAGGAGGAGAGCCTGAACCCAGGAGTTCCAGGCTGCAGTGCTCTATGACCCACGCCTGTGAACAGCCACTGCCCTCCAGCAAGGGCGACACAGCAAAACCCCGCATCTAAAACAAACAAACCAAAACCCACAAACCTTTCATCTTTAATTAAAAGAAAGGAATTGTGACCATATGTTATGAAAAAGACTTCTGACTTTACTCATCTGTTCAATGAATTAACCAACTGCACTTTCCCATACTCCAAATGGCAATGCCATTGCAACCATTTTAAAATTATCAAATTATATTCAAAATTATTATGAATTGGGCCAGGTGTGGTGGCTCATACGTGTAATCCCAGCACTTTGGGAGGCCAAGGTGAGTGGATCACCTGAAGTCAGGAGTTTGAGACCAGCCTGGCCAATATGGTAAAACCCTGTCTCTACTAAAAATACAAAAATTAGCTGGGTGTGGTGGCAGGTGCCTGTAATTCCAGCCACTTGGGAGGCTAAGGCAGGAGAATCGCCTGAACTGAGGAGGCAGAGGTTGCAGAGATAATGCCACTGCACTCCAGACTGGGCGACAGGGGCAAGACTGTCTCAAAAAAAAAAAAAAAAAAAATTGGCCGGGCGCATGGCTCACGCCTGTTAACTCCAGCACTTTGGAAGTCCAAGATGGGCAGATCACAAGGTCAGGAGATCGAGACCCTCATGGCCAATGTGGTGAAACCCTGTCTCTATGAAAAATACAAAAATGAGCTGGGCGTGCTGGCACGTGCCTGTAGTCCCAGCTACTTGGGAGGCTAAGGCAGGAGAATCACTTGAACCTGGGAGGCAGAGGTTGCAGTGAGTTGAGATCACCCCACTGCACTCCAGCCTGGTAACAGAGCGAGACTCTGTTTTTCAAAAAAAAAAAAAAAAAAAAAAAAAGAATCAATTTGTACCCATAGGCAGAAGATGAAAAAAGTGGTCTCTTTTTTCCTACAAAGCAATATAAAATACTGGGCATGCTCATATTATCAATGAATATCTGTTGTTGTTCTATCCTAGAATGAGCATTTAAAAGTTTTCTTCCCTCAAAGCAACCACGGTAGGCAGATACATTTTCCTTTAGAATTCTTCAATATGCAAGCTACACAAGAAGACTGTCCTCATTAGCCATAATTACCCATTTTACTGGGATTAAAAAGGGCATTTCCTGGATGAACACCAACCTTATTCATTCCCGCTTAGCTCTAAATTAATTTTGGTGGCTTAAAAAAATTAAGTCTGCCTTCAATGGAGAAAGAGATGTCACTACTAATGACATTCAAAGAAACAGTATCATAGTAACATTCCAAAATTATCTCAAGTAATAAAGAGCATCAGTTCTGGAATAAGGGCATAGTTTCTCCAGTTAAATATGACTCATTTTGATGTGAAGCATGACTAACTTAGATTTTAAAAGTCATGTGATGTTCCCCATATGAGTTAGGTATCTTATACTCCCTCCTAGAATCATCTAGAAGTAACAAAAATATGTGTTTTTCATAAGCAAATCTAAATTTCTAGTTGGGCAATAAGATAGCATAACTGAAGCAATTAAATTTAAGATATTTATTAAATAAAAAGGTTACATTATGATTTTTATACACTGTTGAAAACAATGACTTTTATTTATTTAAAGCCAGCAGTAGTTCCCATTACTCTCAAAATGTTATAGTTAAGCCTTGATTTAGTTCCAGAAAATAAATAGGGTAAAATTTTAATGTTTCCCTAGCTCTGTCTGCTATAAGGGAATTTCAGAGTATGAAGGTAAGATGAAGCAGATGTAGAAGAACATTTTTAGATGCTGACAATTTTTCCTTAAAATTTAGTTTCTTCTTAAAATTCTGTACTTCTATCCATAAAAGTAAATTTCTATTTTAGTAGCTCTAAAACAACCAGGCGAGAGAAGATTATTACCCATAATAGTAAATAGCAAATACTTTGGCAAGTCCGAATTAGAATACAAGTGAAGACATTCACAAACACACTTTTTACATCTCCTGGATGTGGTATGGGCTGTATGTTAGAATTAAAGCATCACAACTATCTGATTGTAGGGTGCTGGTGGGCAATGCAATCAATCAACACGTCTACCCCAACAGATGTGGAGACGCATGGAAAAAAATACATCAACCAAAGTGGCTGGGCAGAACAAAACACAGAAAACACCATAAAACTGAGGACATTATCTCTTCTTGTCTGAAAAAAGGGATTCCCTGGAGCACAGAAAGTATTTATCAGGGGAGTGCTTCTATTCTGTTATCACAGGAGGGCTTGATGCAGATTCCGGCCATTCATACACATCTGGCAGCAGGGAATCATATTCACTCCGCCATATTCTTTCTTTAACATATTTGGCCTTGTCTTCAGGTTCTGGGTATCGGAAAGCCATTTTATTAGCATATAGGTATTCTGTAACCTGAAAAATAAATAAGGTTATTGTGTAGGCTCTGAGTATTAACCTATTAGAGAGACAACGTACTATTATAACACAGGAAAATAAGTTTAAAAGAATGGCAGTTTTCTTTTTTCAAAATAAAAAGTAACATTACTTTGACTCCTTTCAAAACATTTGGAAACTATGGAAAGTTTAAAAGATAAAACCAAACACATTTAAGTTCTACTGTGTATGATTCAAGTAAATACATTTAGGTAATCTGCCCGGCCTATGTCATTCCTCCCAGTCTTGCTGAAAGGGTGGCCTTTCTAGAGGGCCACAGAGACTGTTTCCTAATCATAGCCAATTTGACCAGGATGAAAACCCAACCCAAGGTGAGGAGAGGTTTCTACTCTAGAATTTGGATTAAGAGGCATAGTAATTATTATAAATCAGGAGTTAGACACTAGAACTATAAAGTCAAGTAAATTCAGAGCTACAACCTATACATGGGAACTGACACCACTATCACTGACTGCCAGGCATATTCTGTGTGTTTTACAAGGATACCTCCTTTACTCTCCACAAGAACCCCATGAGATAAGTACTATCTTTATTCTCATTCTGCATATGAGGAATGAGAGGAATTTAAGTAATTTGCCCAAGGTAGTTACGTGAGAGCTGTTTCAAACCCAAAGCATTCTGAGTCTAGATATTAGACCCTCAACAGTAAGCTTGATTACTCCCCACCAAAGGTGGCTTGAATTTCAAATTTTGCACCCAAGCCACATACCATGATTGGTGGTGAGAATAAGCCCTTGAGCCTCAGTTCTGATATAAAATGAGGAATGTGAAACGCTTCCTCACAGGGTAGCACAGTGCCTCTCACACAGTAAAGTTCTCAAGTCATGGCTTTATTTATTTATTTATTTATTTATTTGAGACGGAGCCTTACTCTGTCACCCAGGCTGGAGTGCAGTGGCGCGATCTCAGCTCACTGCAAGCTCCGTCTTCTGGGTTCAAGCGATTCTCCTGCCTCAGCCTCCCCAGTAGCTGGGACTACAGGCATGCGCCACCACACCTGGTAAATTTTTGTATTTTCAGTAGAGATGGGGTTTTGCCATGTTGGCTAGGCTGCTCTTGAACTCTTGACTGCAGGTGATCCGCCCGCCTTGGCCTACCTAAGTGCTAAGATTACAGGCATGAGCCACCGTGCCTGGCAGGTTTTATTTTAACTTAAAAAAATGTAGTGACATAAGGTAGAAAAAATTCAAACAATTATAAGGTGTCATTCTCCTCCTCTAATTCTCATTCCAAATGGTAACCATTATTAAAGTTTCGTATTTCAACTTTCTAAAAGAAAAATCTCAGAATAAGATGGTGATTAAAAAAATAATCCTTGGTACCAAGAGCTCCATCTCAGTGTATTTTGTGATAGAAAATGTGTTCAATTGTTTTCTGTTCTATTATAGAAAACATATTTTACTAATATTTTATTATTGACTAAGAAAAAGAAGTAGGGAAGGGCTAGATCCTCAGTGGCAGGTAACTGCAATAAAGATCTGAGAAGGTTAAAAACCTAAGGGCTGGCTGGGCGCAGTGGCTCACACCTGTGATCCCAGCACTCTGGGAGGCCAAGGCGGATGGATCACCTGAGGTCAGGAGTTTGAGACCAGGCTGGCCAACATGGTGAAACCCTGTCTCTACTAAAAACACAAAAATGAGTCGGGCATGGTGGTAGGCACCTGTAATCCCAACTACTCAGGAGGCTGAGGCAGGAGAATCACTTGAACTTGGGAGGCAGAGGTTGCGGTGAACTGAGATTGCACCACTGCACTCCAGCCTGGGCGACAGAGTTAAGACTCCATCTCAAAAACAAACAAACAAACAAAAAACCCAAGGGCCAATAAACATAACACATGTCATTAGTAGTTTGTTGACCAAACTGCTCTTCTCAGTTTTTGTACTAAACAGGAAAAACAGGAATGATATAAAAAGACAGGCAGAGATTTTTGCTTCCAGAAAGATGGAATAAACACACTTTTCCTCATTCCTTCCGACCTTGGAGAGCTGAGCACGTGGCCTGCCTGATGTGAGGGGTGGTGGGAGGTGTTCTGAAGCCAGTAAGCAGTATAATTAACATAAGTAAATAAATATAAATTTATAAACAAATGAACGAAGGAGAGAAGGCAGCAGAGTAGACATACAAATTCTCACTTGTGGCACAGCATGGGAGGGAGAATGAGGCAGTGGCCACCATGCATACAATAAGAAGTCAGCTAAAATTTTAAGGAACTGCCAAAGGTCAATGAGAGCTAGTGTTTTATTCCGGAACAACTGCAAGCTTTAGCCATAAGGGGCGCTCACACTCACTGCAAATCTCTTTCCCACAGGCTGCTGGTACCCACAGAAAAAGATTAGGGACAAGGCATGAGATTGGAGAAAGCTCCCCTTGGTCCTGGAGGCATGCAGGAGGTGACTGGTGGCTGTCAGAGGAACACACACAGCCCTGCTCATAGAGCCAAAGGGGTGAATCAATGGCTGAGGTTGGGACAGACACAAAGCTCTGCCTCCTCTACTCACCACTTTCTTCTTTGTTTCTAAAAAGAAAAGCCTATGCCACTGCAGATGCAGCACACTCTCTACTCCTGCCTCTGGGGAAACGCAAGGAGACATGAACCTGGGCCTGTGTTCCTATACTAATCCCAAGCAGAGGTCTTCTATGACCTCATGTACTACCTCTCATTTGGACATACCAATTATTTCTCTCTCTTTTATTTTTTTCTTAGAGACAGGGTCTTGCTCTGTCATCCACACTGGAGTGCAGTGGTATGATCATAGCTCACTGCAGCCTTGGCCTCCTGTGTTTAAGTGATCCTCCCACCCCAGCCTCCTGAGTAGGTGGGACTACAGGCACATACCACTGTGCCTGGCTAATTTTTTTTTTTTTGGTAGAGGTGAGATCTTGCTTTGTTATCCAGGGATGGTCTTAAATTTACAGCCCCAAGCCATCCTCCTGCCTTGGCTTTTGAAAGTGCTATGATTCTAGGAGTGAGCCACTGTGTCTAGCCCAGTAATCTCTTAACTGACCAGTATCTTCCAAAATCTCCCCCACCTGTAATATCATTCTATAAATTCTAAAGTCGGACTCATCATCCTAGTTCTGGGTTCTAAAATCTTCAATTGTTTTGCAGTAGAAGGTAATCACACTCCTTAGGCTGGCATTTGTATATCTGTACAGCTGTCTTTAATATAACTTTCAAATTCTCTTTTATGCCATTTCCCTACCTGTTCCTTAGACTCCAGGCTCAACTATTATTCCCTAAACATACCATCCTTTACCAATTCCCAATCTTTGCTTAGGTGACAGGCACCAAAATAATGCAATAATAAAACTAATAGTCAAAGCTGGCCACAGTGGCTCATATCTATAATCCCAGCACTTTGGGAGGCCAAGGTGGGCAGATCTCCTGAGCTCAGGAGTTCAAGACCAGTCTGGGCAACACTGCAAACCCCTATCTCGACCAAAAATGCAAAAAAAAAAAAAATTAGCTGGACATGGTGGCACACGCTTGTGGTCCCAGCTACTTGGAAGGCTGAGGTGGGAGGATCGCTTGAGCCTGGGAGGCAGAGCTTGCAGTGAGCTGAGACCACACTGCTGCACTCCAACCTGGGTGACAGGGTAAAACCCTGCCTCAGAATAAATAAATAAATTAGTCAAAATGATAAAATTTTATGATCACCTGTACAGAAGTGAAATTGTGGTTGATAAATTCCATAGTCAATCCTCATGTTTAAGAAAAATCTTAGTAATCTAGAAATAGAAGACTACTTCTTTTAAAAAGAAAATACTTATTTCAATCAAAAGCTAGCATCATATTTAATATTAACATACAAAGATGTTAGCCAGGTGCGGTGGCATGTGCCTCTAGCTACTCAGGAGGCTGTGGTAGAAGGATCACTTGAGCCTAGGAGTTTGAGATCAGCTTGGCCATATAGACTCTGTCTCTAAATTGAAAAAAAAAATACAAGAATACCCTTACTAACCTAATTGCTTAAGACTATTCTGCAGTTTCAGCTAATTTATAGTTAGAGAAAAACAGACTATGCATATTAAAAAAAGAAAAAATTACTTGCAGACAAAACAATTCCAAATGAAATGAAAAACTATTAAAATAAGATTGTTCAAAAAACTGGTCATCAAGTAAATTCATAAAAATGAATGTTTTCAAATTAGTATTATTATTCCTAACTTTTCCTATAAATTAGAAATGATCAATGAAAAAATATTTGGAAAGAAAAAAAAGTCTTTATTATATTAGAATAACAGAAATTTAAAAATATTTAGGAAAAAGTAGCCATATTCAGATGAAGAAAACAAAATTATACTGAAAAACTTTTTAAAAAATATCTTAATAAACAGAGATAGTGATTAGAGAATACTCAATACTGAAAGACCCAATTTCACCAATTTATAAATGTAACAATTTCATACAAAGTTGCAAAGTTTTTTAAAATTAAAAAAGCAGATACAAAAATTTGTCCAAAAGAAAACAATTTAGAACAGTCAAGAAAATACTGAAAAAGTATAATGATGGGAAAGATGAAGTACCAAATGTTACCACATTACACACATTACGAAACTTAAAACAGGGTCAGATAGTAAACAAAAATGGTCAGGAATAGAAATCCCAGGAACAGATTCAATTCCCAATTAACTGTAAACAACAGAGGCATTAATCAATAAACAATTGGCATTAATCAATAAACAATGCTGGGGCAACTGGTTAACTACTCAGGAAAAAATGTTTCCCTTTCTCATATCATACATTAAAATAAATCCCAGAGAGATTAAAAAAGTTTTATTCTAGATAATGCAAGTAGATAGTTATGATTTTGGGGTGAGAGAAGGCATTAATATTCATAAAAGGTGAGGACAGAATCCACAAAATAAACAAATAATTCCATAAAAAACTTTAAAAAGACATGTCAAACAATTCTATAAAGTTAAAACAAATGACAAATGGGAAAATATCTGCACCACAGCGAACAGGAAGATCACTACACTTAATATATAAAAAGCCCGGGACGGCGGAGGGGGAAGGGATGGCATTGGGAGTTATACCTGATGTAAATGACGAGTTGATGGGTGCTGATGAGTTGATGGGTGCAGCACACCAACATGGCACAAGTATACATATGTAAAAAACCTGCACGTTATGCATATGTACTCTAGAACTTAAAGTATAAAAAAAAAATATATATATATATATATATATATATATATATATATATATATATAAAAAACAAGCCCTCAGAAATCAATGCCAGAAAGTAGGAAAGCAAATATCCAATATAAAAAAGAGCAAAGGTCATGAAAAAGTAGTTCGTTGAAGAAATACAATTGTTGAATAAACAAAAAATTATTCAATCTCACTAATAATGCCTTAATAATGAGAAACAATTTTACCTAGTAAATATGCAAGATTAAAAAAATAATTGTAAGTATTGGCAAAAGTGTGGAAAAACATACACTCATATCTAATTGCTGCAATGTAAATCAGTACTTTTTTTTCTGAAGAGAGTATTTGACAATATGCATCAGAAGCCTTAAAACACCTTAAAAACCTTTGTTCTTAAGCTTAGAATTTATTGCAAAGAAAAACCATCACAGTACGGGTGTGGTGGCTCACACCTGTAATCCCAGCACTTTGGGAGGCCAGGTTGGGTGGATCACCTGAGGTCAGGAGTTCGAGACCAGCCTGGTCAACATGGTGAAACCCTGTCTCTACTAAAAATACAAAAAATTAGCTGGGCCATGGGGGTGGGCGCCTGTAATCCCAGCTACTTGGGAGTCTGAGGCAGGAGAATTGTTTAAACCCTGGAGGCAGAGGTTGCAGTGAGCCGTGAGCTGAGATCCCGCCACTACACTCAAGCCTGGGCGACAGAGTGAGACTCTGTCTCAAAGAAAAAAAAAAAAAAAAAAGAAAAAGAAACCATCACAAATACACACAAAGTACACACAAATATTTAGCTGTAAGGATAAATGTTCACTACACTGTTCTTTCTTTCTTTTTAAAAAACTTTTTATTTTTATTTATTTATTTTTTTGAGATGGAGTTTTACTCTTGTGGCCCAGGCTGGAGTGCAATGGCACGATCTTGGCTCACTGCAACCTCCTTCTCCCAGGTTCAAGTGATTCTCTGGCCTCAGCCTCCAGAGTAGCTGGGATTACAGGTACCCAGCACCATACCTGGCTAGAGATGGGGTTTCACCATGTTGGCTAGGCTGGTCTCAAACTCCTGACCTCAGATGACTCGGTCTCCCAAAGTGCTGGGATTACAGGTGTGAGCCACTGCACCCAGCCTACAGTGTTATTTCTAACAATAAAAAGCTAAAAACTTAAATGTCCAAAAACAGAGAAATGATGAAACACATTTTGATATAAAGAGAACATCATGCAGCATTAATGATCACATACATGAGAATTATTATTAACTTACATGGAAAAGGCTTACAATATATTAAGTGGAAAAAGTGCCGTAAGAAACCAATTATAAGAATGGGCACAGGCCACTTTGGGAGGCCAAGGCAGGAGGATCACTTCAGGCCAAGAGGTTAGAGACCAGCCTGGGCAACACAGGGAGACCCCATCTCTATTCTTTAAAATAATTTTTTAAAAAGGCACAAGTGACTACATGCATGTGTATATGCATGTATGTGTTTGCAAAGAAAAAAGTCTAGAAGGCAACAAGCCCAAAATAATCATGTGTGTTATATTCTGGTAGTAAGAATACGGGCCTAAAATTTCTTCTTTGCAGCCTTCTAAATGTTTCAGATTTATCTCTAGTAAACCTGTATTTCTTGTATAAGAAAATGTCATTAAAATTAATGTGAAGAAGTTTAAGTTATTACTTACTTTAATAGCAATGTTAATAGAAACTTCCTGAATATTAGCAAGTGGTGGGTAAAGTCTCCCTTGGGCTAGCTCTTCATCTGTCAATTGGCTTGTCAGTGCCTGAAGAGAAAAACAGCATTTTGCTCTTTGTTTAAATAACAGAATAAGGACCCAGGAAAATGGAAAAAGCATTGGGGAAACAGAGAGTAATACAGGTAATATAATTCCCGTTATTTCTTGAAGGAATACACTTAAACCACTGCAGAAATTAAAACTGTTATCATTAAACAATAAATAACCAGATTTAAAGACTTATTGATTATATTCTACTTTATATTATACATGTAGAGCGTGGCTTAATTGCAGTGGCTACTTTGAAAACAGACATTAATTGTATTAATGCGAGTTCTTCAGAAATACTTCAAAGTCTGGAGCTCCCATAGGCCAGCACTCCAAATAATACCAGTACTTGTCCATTAAAAGCATGCAATGAGTTATCTATGCTGTCAAAATATATCTAGATATATATAAAGCAAGTATAGTCTAAATGTTCTTAAAATGAGAGGATTCAGTTTACAAACATTTGAAAGGTCATGATTAAAAAAATCAATTCTATGCATAAATAGGCAAACCATAAAAGTAATGTATGAGTAACTTCCTTTTCATTAATAAGGCAGATTTAACCCATTCTCTCTCTGCTTAGAATTTTCAGATTTATTCACCTTCATAATTCATCCTTTATAAAATAAGCAACATTTAAAACATTTACCTTTGCAGCTTCTAGGAAAACACTGTCACTAATATGCCGGGTGTTACAGAGAATAACAGCTAAAGCCACACCTAGAATACATTTTAAAGTTTACTTAGTATGGTCACTTTTCAAATTATGAAAGAAGTCAATTTCTATATTCAGGCAAATAAATGGTAATCCATCCATATCCCAAACAGCTCCCCCCAAAACAGAAAACAGCCAAGAAAAAACAGAAATCTGAGTTAAAATCAAACGATCTTTAATGATTCTTATTTGTAAGTAATTTCAGAAATATCAAATGGCTTTTCTCAGTTTAGTTTTTACATTTATGAAAATGACAAATACACACAATTCATCAACGCTTGTTTTAACACCAGTTCCCAGCCCACCTCTAACACTCCATTTATTGCTCTACAGAGGCAATGACTTTCAATTTTTTTTTTTTTTTTGAGGCGGAGTCTCGCTCTGTCGCCCAGGCTGGAGTGCAGTGGCGCGATCTCGGCTCACTGCAAGCTCCGCCTCCCGGGTTCACGCCATTCTCCTACCTCAGCCTCCCCAGTAGCTGGGACTACAGGCGCCGCCACCACGCCCGGCTAATCTTTTGTATTTTTAGTAGAGACGGGGTTTCACCGTGTCAGCCAGGGCGCGGTGGCTCACGCCTGTAATCCCAGCAGGTTGGGAGGCCGAGGCTGGCGGATCACCAGGACTTTCAATTTTTTTTTTAGCTGATTGTTTATCTCTCTCACTCTTAAATAACTTGTTTCTTGTGATTTTTTTTCTCTCTCTCTTTTTTTTTTTTTTCCTTTTTTTGCCTGCTCTTACTGTGCTGATCTTGCATTTTCTGTTTTGGAGATCACTGACTCCTTCCTATAAGAGTAAGTAGTGCTCTTTCATATTTTCAGCTTTCTCTCTTCTTCCCGATATAGTTAGAGCATAATTTTGGTTCAATCAATATTCAATGCTTATATCATAATTACTTTTCGTTTTCTGCACAATTTTGTCTTTCTTGAAGTTAATAATTATCCTTTTTCCTTTACTTTGATTTTTTAGTATTTAACTTTGTTATTTCACTCTGGAACTCTCAATTGTCTAAATTTTCTTCTGTTTTAGTTACTTTATATATTCTCAAATTTCATGCTCTAGAATAAATCTGCTAAAGCTCCATTCTGGTCTGGTTGTCCCCCATTCCAGCTATGGAGCTGTCATCCTAGAAAATCCCTTTATTATCATGGGCCTCTTTGCTTCTAAGTTGACTCCATTTCCTAAATTCAACTTTTCCTAGTTTGTTACTCCCTCTTTTGGTAGGGTACATTCTCCCATAGCTTTCCGAAGAACAGTGCATGGGAGATATATATTTTTTGAAAACTTGCATTTCTGAAAATGTGTGTGTTTACTTCTTTCTACTTACATTTGATAGTTTGTCTAGGTTTAGAATTCTGGCTTGGAAATATTTTTCCTTCAGAACTGTGAGGTATTATTCCAATACTGTCTAGCTTCCTGTGCTGGTAAGAAGCATCAATCTGAGTTCAGATCCTGTTTAGGTGATTGTTTTTGTTTAATCTCTGGATGCATGTAGGATCCCTTTAAAAAAATTTTTTTTGGCAACAGTCTCGCTGTGTCACCCAGGCTGGAGTACAGTGGCACAATCACAGCTCACTGCAGCCTCAACCTCCATGGGCTCAAGCGATCCTCCTACCTCAGCTTCCTGAGTAGCTGGGATTACAGGCATGTACCATCACACCTGGCTAATTTTTTTATTTTTTGTAGAGACAGGGTTTTACTATGCTGCCCAGGCTGGTTTCAAACTTCTGGACTCATGCAATCTTCTTGCCTCAGCCTCCCAAAGTGCTTGGATTACAGGCATGAGCCACTGTGCCCAGCCAGATCCTTATTTTTATACCTAACGGTCTGCAATTTCTTAACACTGTGCCTTGATGTGCATTATTTTAACTCATCATGTTTAGCATTCAGTGAGTAGGCGCTTCCTATCTGAAAACATGAGTCTTTCACTTTTGGGAAATGTTCGTGAAGCTTTGAGGATTCACTTCCCTCCATTTTTCTGTTCTTGTTCCCTGACATTTATATTTTCTGATACTGTACCTCTTGGATTGGCTAATTTTCTTCTTTATTTTCCTTCTCCTGTCCTCTGCTCTCTTTTTAGGTAACTTACTCATCTTTTTCTTCTAATCTTTCTACTATCAAACTTTATTTTTAGGAGCTTGTTTTGCTTTCTAATTTTTTTTTAAATAAAATTCTGTCTTGTTTAGAGGATATAATATTTTGTCACCCTGAGGATACTGATAATTTTTAAATTTTCCCATTATCCTTGTTTTTTTCCCCAATATGTCTTTTTCTGTTTGTCTGCTTTGGTCTTTTATGAAAATCTTTCATAAAGAGACTTTCCTCATATGACTAGTAATCTTCAAGCATTTCTCACATTTAAGGGTTAAGAACTAGAGAAAATGATTGGAAGCTATGAGCGTGAGAGTGGGGTTTGCCTCCTCTGAGCATCACCGTACAAGCCTTTAAACTTCCTATTTTCTAGCACCTCTGTCCTCAACTATGTCTGGTATCTCCCAGCCTAGAAACACTGTTTTATTCTATTCAAAGAATATCCCAACTGGCTTTGAGGAAGGGTAGTCATCCAATTACCTCATGGCTGAAAAGAACACATGGTTAATAGCATTTTTTTTAAGTAGATAATTTGGTCCATCTACATTTAATGTAGTTTTTACCTTTTTTTTTTTTAAGTGATTGGGGCAGATTTAGCCCCCAAACACTTAGTCTCATCACTCTCATCTCATCTTGCCTTGCTTATTTTATGTTCCTTTTCCTCTTCTTTCTTGCTTTTCGGATTTTTGTTGTTTCATTTCATCCCAACCTTACCATAAACAGGAAGTCTTTGTAGTGTTCTAATGGTTATCCTAAAATTTATATCATGCATCTTTAACTACCAACATTCCACATTAAATTTTTTTTTGAGATAGGGTCTCACTCTATTGCCTAGGCTAGAGTGCAGTGGCACGACCAAAGTTTGCCACCTCAAACTCCTGGGCTCAAGTGATCCTCCGTCCTCTGTGTCTGCAGTAGCTGGGACTACAGGCACATGTCACCACACCTGGCTAATTTTTTTTTTTTTTTTTTTTTTTGTAGAGACAGAGCCTCCCTATGTTGCCAGGGCTAGTCTCAAACTCTTGGCCTCAAGTGATCCTCCTGTTTTGACATCCCAAAGTGCTGGGATTATGGGTATGAGCCAATGTCCCCCGTTCCACATTAATTTTTAATTTACCTTCCTGCCAATCAATGTAAGTCCCTCATAACAGCTTAACTCTATTTAACAGAGCTACTGTTATTGTGCATTTTAATTCTTTCTATATGTATTTTTCAAAATCCCATGTCATGTTTGTTTCATTCTATATAAACAACATTCATTTTGTTGTACCCACCCACTTATTCATAGACTTTCTTTGCTCTTCATACCTTCCTACACCTTAGAGTTTCTATGTGGGAGTATTTTCTTTTTCCCTAAGGAACAAAATTTCCTTTCCTTTAATATAAAAACAGTCTGCCAGGTGGTGAATCCCCAGTTTTTTGTTTTTCTGAAAAATGTCTTCACTTTGCCTTAATTCTTGAAGGATATTTTCACTGTGTAATGAATTCTAGGTGGCAAGTTATTTCCCATAAGCAACTTTCATAGGTCATTCCACAGCCTTGGGATTTTATTGTCACTGAGGAGCCTCCTGTCAGTCTGTTGGTCGCTTCTTTGAAGGAAATCTTTTTGTTCTGGCTGCTTTCATATTCTTCTCTTTGTGGTGATTCTGAAGCCTCACAGTAATGTGCCTAGATGTAGATTTCTTTTTATGCATCCCACATGGGTTTCTGCGAGCTTTTTGAATATTGATTGTCAATCATCAGTTCTAAAAATAACTCAGCCATGAGGCCAGCACATGTTGCCTCTGCTTCATTCTCATTTATTCTAGGACTTCAATTAAAGATCTATCAATGAAATGTATGTCCCTTACCTATTTTTTTTTTTTTTTTGGTCTCTCTGTGCTGCATTCTGGATTGTTTCTTCAGAGATATTTTCCAGTTGATTAATTCTCTCTGGTCTAATCTGCCATAAGCCTCATTCACTCAGTTTTTTTTTTTTTTTTTTTTTTTTTTTGAGACAGGGTCTTGCTTTGTCACCCAGGCTAGAGCACAGGGGACCAATCATGACTCACTCCAGCCTTGACCTCCCAAGCTCAAGTGATCCTCCCATCTCAGCCTCCTGAGTAGCGAGGACTACAGGCATATGCCAGCATGCCTGACTAATATATATATATATTTTTTTAAACTTGTAGAGATGGGGGTCTCACTACGTTGCCAGGGCTGGTCTCAAACTCATGGGCTCAAGCAGTTCTTCTACCTTGGCCTCACAAAGTGCTAGGATTACAGGCATGAGCCACTACACCCAGCCCACTCAATTCTTACAGATTACTACATTTTTCAATTTTAGAATTTAATGGTACTTGTCTAAGTTTTCAAGATTGGCTTTTATCTCTATAAATATAATAAGCATATTTGTTTCATAGCGTTTGTGTTATATCTAGGGTTTCAGTATGTCTGTTTTTCTTGTTTTCATTGGTTTTGGCTTCTGTTGTTATGTCTGTTTATGTGCCTCATTATCTTTTTTTATTTTTCCACTTAGGTTGTACTTGAAAATTTATAAAAATAATTTGAGGACTAGGATAGTATTATCTGATTTCAGAGAAATTTTTATTTGCTTCTGCTGGGCGCTTGTGGGCACTGGCAGTCTCGAACAGAGGCCTGAGGTTTTCTAAATCACCCATTGCTGCTGCAAACTATACCCCCAATCCAAGGTACAGCACTTTAGGGTTTCAGTCCAGAGTGGGAGGTGGTGCCAGACTTGGACATGGTGCTGATCTTGTCCACCTTCCATGAAAAGCACAGCTGTACCTCTTAGCCACTTTCTTCCTGGTCTGTGTTTCCACTGTAAAACTGGCTTCAAAAGCTGGCTCTGTGCCTTAGTTCCCTCCCTAACCTTGGTCCAGAATTCCCCAATATTCCATTAGAGTCAGTATCTTATCCCTTTGACCCTTTTATGGTCTTAAAAAAAAATTTCATCCAGTTGTTACAGTTGCTGAACTAGGTCATTCAAATATTAACAGTTTTTTTTAAGTTGCTTTATAAACAGACTTTCAGCCAATCCTCCTATTTTTAGGCTCATTTCTACCTCAAATGCCAGGTCATTTTATTTTATTTTTTTGAGACAGTCTCACTTTGTTGCCCAGCCTGGAGTGCACTGGCATGATGATGGCTCACTGCAGCCTGGACCTCCCAGGCTCATGTGATCCTTCCACCTCAGCCTCCTGCCTAGCTGGGATTAGGGGCGTGCACCACCACACCTGGCTAATTTTTTTAATTTTTGGAAGAAACAAGGTCTCACTATGTTGCCCAGGCTGGTCTCAAACTCCTGGCCTCAAGCAATCCTCCTGCCTCAGCCTCCCAAAATGTTGGGATTACAGGTGAGAGCCACCATGCCTGGCCAGGTCATTTTTAATGTCCATGTTTATGGTATCCCTGTTATTAAAGTTAGGACTTTAAAGGGTTACATAAAAATAATCAACTGCTAAATTCCTTAATACTCAGATATGATATAAAAAACGGTTTTGCTGAACTTAGAACAACCATTCGACTCAGCAACCCTATTACTGGGTATTACTCAAAGGAATATAAATCATTCTACCATAAAGACACATGCATGTGTATGTTCACTGTAGCACTATTCACAAAGCAAAGACACAGAATTAACCTAAATGCCCATCAATGGTAAAATGGATACAGAAAACGTGGCACATACACACCATGTATATAAATAAAAAAAATCCTATGCAGCCATAAAAATGAATGAGATCACGTCCTTTGCAGTAACATGCACGGAGCTGGAGGCTATTATCCTAAGTGAACTAACACAGGAACAGAAAACCAAATACCATATGTTCTCACTTATACATGGAGCTAAGTGATAAGAACTCATGGACACAAAGAAGGGAACAACAGACACTGGGGCCTACTTAAGGGTAGAGGGCGGGAAGAGGGTAAGGATCAAAAAACTACCTATCGGGTACCATGCTTATTACCCAGGCGACGAAATAATCTATACGTGAACTCCCCTGCAACACACAATTTACCTAACAAACCTTCATATGTACCCCTGAAACTAAAAAAAAAAAGTTAAAAAAAATAGCTTTGTTAAAATCAGCAGAAAATTATTGCCTTTCCTGCCCTCATGCCTTTTAGGCCATAGAAATGTTACTGAATAGAACATATTGATTTTGAACATTATCAAGTTCTAGAAAGAGATCATGGATGACGGGACAGTTTCTATTATAGAAGTTAGGTCTCAAGAGATAACAGGAAAACATGAGGGGCAAAAAAAGGAGAAAAATATAGAAAAGCACTAGGATATTCACAGACTAAATACCTTCTTTACTCTGACAATAGTTATACATGCTTGCCTGATGCCAGCCTATATAAACTATAAGACTACTTGTCATATCTTAATTAGAGCCTGCTGTCAGCTAGTCAGGGAAAGACCTACCAGAAGAAAAAAGACACAAGTGCAAAAGAAAATCATACAAAATTCCTGTTTTACTCAATATAGTCTTGCTTAAAAGAGAGAGACAACTGAGGATTACCAGAAATTTATGGAAAATACAGCACAAAGGAAGAAATATTAAAAGGTATCCCAATAATTCTCCAGAAAAAGCTGAAAGAATACTGTAGCCGTTTTTATTTTTAAAGTAGTTATTTAGAAAGAGCAATTCTAAAATTAAAAAAAAGGTATTGGGAATAAAAATAAGTTGTTGAACTGAGTTAATAATAAATGATATTAAGCAGTTATTATTAATTTCCTTTGGTGTGATACCAGTATAGTGGTTGCATCTTAAAAAATGAGAACACCTGGCCGGGCGTGGTGGCTCACACCTGTAATCCCAGCACTTTGGGATGGGCGGAACATCTGAGGTCAGGATTTCAAGACCAGTCTGGCCAACACGGTGAAACACCATCTCTACTAAAAATACAAAAATTAGCCAGGTGTGGTGGTGCATGCCTGTAGTCCCAGATACTCAGAAGGCTGAGGCAGGGGAATTGCTTGAACCTGGGAGACAAAGCTATCAGTCACGATGGTAACCACCAGAAAAACTCCCAGCAAATTACTGACAACGGTTCTGGGAAGTATGATTAAGGAGGTACACCAAGGGGAGATAGAGAGGGTTACAGAATTTTGTGCCATTCTGTTCCTCTGCACTTTTACAAATCATGTAATACATTATTTCTATAATAAAAACAAATTTAATTAACAATATGAATAAATTTTCAGAGAAAATGGAGCATGCTGAATTCAATGAATTCCTTCAGTTTCCTTGTACATTTATACCAAAATTCTCTAATACTGTTGCTCATTTTAATCTTCCATTCCAAAGAATTCCATTAAGTATTTTTACATAATTAACTATTGCTCTATAACATAAATAATGACAGCATTTACCTGGAAAAATATATACATTGTTTCCTTGACCTGGTGTAAAGACTCGCCCATCTGTGAGTTTCACTGGCCCAAATGGACTGCCACTGGCAAACAAACACCTGCCCTGTTAAGAAGATAGAATAACTTCAATTTTGTTATTTTCTGTGGATGACAAAACTGGGGTGAATTCATACAAAATCAAGTCCTGGAGTAAAGTAGACCAATATATTACTTGGAAACAAAGCATAATATACTATATAACAATCTTTTCATTACAATCCTTTGTTAGAATGAGGTTTGTTTTATGTGTAGTATACATTCAATAAATAATTAATAAAGTTAAACATCATTTATTACTAAAAATTTAAAAACCAGACACTTATTTTTAAGAAATTTAAGGCCAGGCACAGCGGCTTACACATGCAGTCCCAGCACTTTGGGAGGCTGAGGTGGGCAGATCACTGGAGGCCAGGAGTTTGAGACTGCCTGGCCAACATAGTGAAACCCTATCTCTACTAAAAATACAAAAAATTAGCTGGGTGTGTTGGCCCATGCCTATTGTAATCTCAGCTACTCAGGTGGAGAATCACTTGAACCTGGGAGGAAGAGGTTGCAGTGAGCCGATATCATGCCACTGCACTCCAGTCTGGGCAACAGATCAAGACTCCATCTCAAAAAAAAAAAAAAAAAAAAAAAGAAAAGAAATTTAAAATGTAGATAGCCAATAAATATCATTCCATATTATAAAGACCAATATAAACACCTATGAATGAAGGGGAAATACCAAAACAAATGGCTGTCATTTACTGTATAACTGCTAAAACTAATAACCAAGTACTTTATATGTGTTAACTCAGTTAATCTGCCATCATGAAAACTTCATCATCATCTCCATTTCACTAATTTTAAAAAATCAGAAAACTAAGGCTATTTTCAAATACTTTGTCAAAAGTCACACATCAAAACTGTAGTAGTTAAATCTTAATCTAGATTTTTTTGTAACTCCACAGCCACAGGTTTTCAATGATGCTGTAATACCCAGCAGTAGGCAGTTTATAACACAGGCATATGGCATGACCATGGTATCACTCCAGGAAAACAAATGGCCTGATGCCTTGTTAAAGAAGAATACTTCTCCAAATGTGTCACATCTATCCAATTTTGATACTATGCTCTATAATGGCATATAATAAATGTTACTGGCATATTCAGTATTTCTAAGATAATTAATTGTATTATTATTCTTTATAGTATTGTAGACCCTTGGCTTTAGTGGATTTAACATTCAAGAATTTGAATCCAGGTAATCTGAAGGTCAACAATGCAGAGTAAGCATTACTTTTACAGGAAATACTTTCCATTTCAAAATGATACAAGGTTTAAGAGTAGAAGCAAGCTAACTATGCTAGTAGGGCACAGCTGACTATCTTAGACTTGCAACTCTATATTGTTTTATCATTTTCTACCTGTTCTATGGATAGCTATTACAATTCTCTATCTGTTCCAAACATTACTTATGACTAAAAATTTTGTTTCTTTGACGATTAAGGTTAGTTCATGGTTAATGTCATACATGTTATCACAATAAGCACATACTTATTTTTCTGGCACCATTAATTTTAATAGTCTTACAAGGTAGATTATACAATATAGCACGTCATGGAAAAAATGTTCTCATGATATCAGTTAAGTTTGGAAATTTAGAAAGATTTTGGTTGGCCAGGCACAGTGGCTCACACCTGTAATCCCTGTACTTTGGGAGGCTGAGGTGGGTGGATCATGACGTCAGGAGATCGAGACCATCCTGGCTAACACGGTGAAACCCGGTCTCTACTAAAAATACAAAAAATTAGCCAGGCCTGGTGGCGGGCACCTGTAGTCCCAGCTACTCAGGAAGCTGAGGCAGGAGAATGTCATGAACCCAGGAGGCGGAGCTTGCAATGAGCTGAGATGAGATCATGCCACTGCACTCCAGCCTAGGCAACAGAGCGAGACTCCGTCTCAAAAAAAAAAAAAAAAAAGACAGGTCTTGGGAATCTCTTCAATAATGACAACATTCTATAGCAGTTCACGTTCTCCAGGTCATTATCCCTGCCTCCCCTGCCCATTTAACCCAATAATTAATCCATGGCTTAAACGTGGCCAGGTTTTAATAATAGTATATTCTTATTCTGAAGTCCAAGTTGCCCTATGTAAGCAGCTGACAATTCAACTATGAAGATTTTTTTTTTTTTAAGTATTTTTCTCGCTGAGCAGCAAAGGGTGTTGGAGTAACATCTCCACAGTGAAAACAAAAGGGGACTAAAAATTTAACAGGTGATGACTACTCAAAATTCTATGCCATTATTTCATGTAACACTAAGAAATAATTTATGTAAAAGTAAACTATGACACAATGCTCTTTTTATTATTACTTTTTTTGAGACAGGGTCTCATTCTGTTGCCCAGGCTGGAGTGCAGTGGCACAATCACAGCTCACTGCAGCCTCAACCTCCTGGACTCAAGCAATCCTCCCACCTCAGCTTCCCAAGTAGCTAAGACCACAGGTGTGCATCACCATGCCCAGCTAATTTTTAAATTTTTTATACAGACAGGGTTTCGCTATGTTGCCCAGGCTGGTCTCAAACTCATGGGCTCAAGTGATCCTTGATCTTAAAACTGATGAAATACAGTATATCAAACTAGTCTCCTTGGGAATTTTTATGTATTCCAATAATATACATTTATTACAATATTTATTCAAAAAATAAAATTCTTAAATGAGCAGTCTTCTGGTGATACACTACTACTGCTCGAAATACTTAAATTTTTTATATTTTGGAAATGTCAATGATCCATGATGCATTTCATATACTTACCAAATAGTCATTGTAGATGACTAAGATTTAATTTGGGGAGCAATAATCATTAGTTTTAAGTAATGACTGGTGAAGCCTGGTGAAGAGGACAGGCAATCAAACTAAAAGTAATAAAAAGATAAGACAGTATACTAAAGAGACTAATTTTTAAATATCTGTATGATGATTCTGTGATTTATTTAGAAGAAGAGATTTCAATAATTATTATATCAGTTGGAAACCAACAGTCACGTCACGAGAATTTATTCATCACGAGAATTTATTTTGACTAACAGAGTGGCCATATGGAAGCAAAAGAATTTTGAGAGAATACATGTGTCAACATAAAGTTTTTTTTTTTTTTTTTTTGAGACACTTGCTCTGTTGCCCAGGCTGGAGTGCAGTGGCATGATCTCGGCTCACACAGCCTCTGCCTCCTGGGTTCAGGCTATTCTCCAGCCTCAGCCTCCTAGGTAGCTGGGACTACAGACGTGAGCCACCACATCTGGCTAATTTTTTTGTATTTTTAGTAGAGACAGGGTTTCACCATGTTGGCCAGGCTGATCTTGAACTCCTGGCCTCAAGTGATCTGCCCACCTCGGCCTCCCAAAGTGCTGGGATTATAGGCATGAACCACTGTGCCTGGCCTACACAGTGTTCAACAATGGGAAAAAGAGAATGCCAAATATATCAAGAGTATGAATATTAAGTTCAAGAAGTTCTGAGAGTTCTGCTTTGGCAATGATTTTCTGGGTTATTTCATACCAATTTTTCCTCTGGTTACAATTTTAAAAACCAGATAAAATACATTTTTAAAAATTTTTGTAAGGAAGTAGAGACCTAACAAGATAGTGAGAGTTTGGTGTTGGGGAAGAGTGGTTTCCAAGATCCAAGAGAAGAGGGAAGCAAGATATAGGAGCCTAGCATTTGAAGCTCTTCCCCTCAAGATGACTGCTGATTTCCAAATCAAAAGCTGTGGCTGAGACCCTGAACAGCAAAGCTATCCAAAGTCTCATGATGACAGAGAGGAAAATGGATGTTCAGGGACCATTAAGGATGAGAGGTGCTGATAAATACCTCAGGACTTTTGATGATTCATACCCAAAGCAGTGGATACCAGGAGAAAGGGCAAACTGGAAATACCCCAGGTCTCATGTGGACCACATCCTGACTGGATTATGGTGATCTACTTGAAAAAGTAAAGTCCCTTTCTCCAAAGATAACTTTATCCTCAGCCTTAAATTATTGCTGTAGTTCTTTTTCTACACTATCCATCACTCAATTAAAAAAAAACAAAAACAGGCTAGGTGCGGGGGCTCACGCCTGTAATCCCAGCACTTTGGGAGGCCAAGGCAGGCAGATCATGACGTCAGGAGATCGAGACCATCCTGGCTAACATGGTGAAACCCTGTCTCTACTAAAAATACAAAAAAATTAGCTGGGCATGGTGGCAGGGGCCCAGCTACTCGGGGGGCTGAGGCAGGTGAAAAACAAAACAAACAAACAAAAAAACAAAACAAAAAACAAAGTACAAATTAGCCTCATAAACAAACCTGATAACCAAGACAGAACAAAAGATAGATAATAAAAATGGGTGAGATATTTGTTACCATCAGAAAATTTTAATTGTAATTCATATATTCAAGAAATTAGGTGGGACACAGCGGCTCATGTCTGTAATCCCAGCACTGTGGGAGGCTGAGGCAGGGGGATCACTTGAGGTCAGCAATTTGAGACCAGCCTGGCCAACAAAGCAAGACCTTGTTTCTACAAAAATAAAAATTAAAAAATTAGCTGGGTATGGTGGTGCTTGCCTGTAGTCCCAGCTACTGAGGAAGTTGAGGCAAGAGGATTACTTGAGCCAGGAATTGGAGTCTGCAGTGAGCTATGATTGTGCCACTACACTCCAGCCTGGGCGACCAAGGGAGACCCTGTCTCAAAAAAAAAAAAAAAAATTAAATGACAAGATATAATTATTGTTCAAATTATAAGGTATAACAGTACTGTGGTTATACATATATATACACACACACATATATACATACACATATGTGTGTGTATGTGTATATATATATTTTTGAGATAGAGTCTCGCTCTGTCGCCCAGGCTGTAGTGCAGTGGCACGATCTCAGGTCACTGCACGCTCTGCCTCCTGGGTTCACGCCATTACCTGCCTCAGCCTCCCGAGTAGCTAGGACTACAGGCACCCACCACTACGTCCGGCTAATTTTTTTTTTATTTTTAGTAGAGACGGGGTTTCACCGTGTTAGCCAGGATGGTCTCAATCTCCTGACCTCGTGATCCGCCTGCTTCGGCCTCCCAAAGTGCTGGGATTACAGGCGTGAGCCACCATGCCTGGCCCTGTGGTTATATTTTTAAATGAATCCTTAGCTTTTAAGACATATACTATAATATTTTCTATTATAAAAATCTTTTTTTTAAAGGAGTGAAGATTAAAAAATGTATCACAGATTTATTACTTAATCTCAAGGATGTAATCTAGCAATTACAGTTGCTAGACATCATTGTAAACAAGCCTTTAAAAATCACTTCCTAGAGCCAGTTAGATCACTTACCAGAACAATATAGAAAGTAATTGTGGAGATTAAAACTACATCCTTACAGACTGGTAGGAAAAAAACCCAAATGTCAAGTGATTTATAGGCAGATATTTCTAATTGGGCTATAACCCATGCTAGTGTCAAAGATCTAAAAGTAGTCAATCTTAAACAGTTTGGATGTAAATAAAAATTTGTTCTGCACAGCTGTCAGATGACTCAAAAAAAAACAGCCCTAGAAAAGACAAACACTGATGGTGATGACGCATTTGAAGAGAGTAAAAAGAAATGTTTCATGAAATGTAAGTACAAAAAGGCAATATTTAGAAATTGATTGTTTCTACAGTACATGATTTTAAGTCTGTTACTAAATTAATAAATTACTATACAGATAAAACAGAAATTCTACAAATGAAAAAAACACAGTAACTAAAATTAAGAACCTAACAACAGATGAGCACAGCTGAACACAGAATCTGCAAACTGGAAGATAGGGCCAAAGGAAATCACCAGATTGAAACACAGAGAGCAAGAGGGATAATATATATAGAAAACAGTGTAAAAGATATGTGAGATATATCTCTGACCATATAGTTAGAGTCCCAGAAGAGGAGAAAGAGAATGTGGCCAAAGCAGAGATACTGGCTGGTATTTTTTCAAAACAGAAAAAACAAAAACCAAAAACAGACATCAAGCCACAGATTCAGAAGCAGTATAATCCCCATATGGAATAAATACAAAGAAAGCCACCCAAAGGTCTGCCGTAGTCAAACTGTTAAAAACCTAAGACAATGATATGTCATCAAAAACAAAACAAAAGTCAGAAAACAGTAAAATATCTTCAAAATGCTCAAGTATTTACCAACTTTTACTTCTATGCACAGTGAAAATATCCTTCAAAATGAAGGCAAAACAAATTACCAAGAGAATTCATTAGATCTACACTTAAATAAAGGAATTCTTCTGGTAGAAGGAAAATGGTCCTAGGTAGAAGCAGACTAGAAGGAAGAATAGTGATAAATAAATTAAAATGTAGGTAAATCTGAATAATTTTTGTAAAATATAACAATCATGTATTTTGGGTTCAAAATACATAGAAAATCAAAATTTGCAACAATAATGCAAACAGTGTGAGAGCATTTCAATGGAGTTATAAAGTACCTGTTTCCCATAATTGGCATAAGCAATGATTTATATCAGACTTTGATCATCCATAGATGCATGCTGTAATCTCTAGGGAAACCACTAGAACAACTGTGTAAGAATGTATAACTAATAAGCTAGTGGAGGGAAAATAATACACATATCAATTCATGTGATTAGTAATACCTCTGTAAGTGTATATGCTTCTTCAGCCGTGCACTCTGCCTGTGCTGTAGGATTACTTAATGCAAATATTACAGGCCTTTCATTGATAGAGGCCATGGCTCTGATTACATCAGGAGTGAAAAGACGGCCAGCACCTGCAACTCCTGTAGTAAGAGGGAAAAACAGCAACTTCATTATAGGTATAAAAGCAATGCTTATCAATAGCATTTCTACAATAGGCCTGCAATAACAAAAACACAGGTAATATCTCATCACAAAGACAGCACTATCTCAGCAATGCAAAATCTATGAGAACGCAATCTCAAATCTGAAAAGAAAAAACAAGATGCTGAAAGTTCTCACTTAAATATTTATTGTCTACTATACACACAGTAAATTATGAGAAATTTTATTCTTTTAACTTTTTGTTTTTTGAGACAGAGTCTCGCTCTGTCACCCAGACTGGAGTGTAGTGGCACAATCTCAGCTCACTGCAACCTCCCCCTCCTGGGTTCAAGTGATTCTCATGCCTCACCTTCCCAGGTAGCTGGGATTAAAGGTGTGTGCCACCACACCTGGCTAATTTTTGTATTTTCAGCAGAGACGGGGTTTCGCCACGTTGGCCAGGCTAGTCTCAAACTCCTGACCTCAGGTGATCTGCTGCCTCGGCCTCCCAAAGTGCTGGAATTACGTGAGGCACCATGCCCAGCCAATTTTTAAAAAGAGTATACAACTATCTTCATCACTCTAATTGGGAAGATAAAACTTGCTACCCACCACATGGATGAAACTTGACATTATGCTAAATAAAATAAGCTGGTCACAAAGAGAAAAATACCATGTTATTCCATTTATATGAGGTAGTTAAATTAATAGAGACGAAAAGTAGAATGGTGGTTGTTAGGGGGTGGGGGGGTGGGGAAAATGGGGAGTTGTTTATTTTTATTTATTTATTTTTTGAGATGGAGTCTCACCCACCGAGGCAGGTGGATCACCTGAGGTCAGGAGTTCGAGACCAGCCTGGTCAACATGGTGAAACCCCATCTCTACTAAAATTACAAAAATTAGCCGGGCATGGTGTCAAGCACCTGTAATCCCAGCTAATTGTGAGGCTGGGGCAAGAGAATCACTTGAACCTGGGAGGCAGAGGTTACAGTGAGCCAACTCCAGCCTGAGTGATAGAGCGAGACTCCATCTCAAAAAAAAAAAAAAAAAGAAAAGAAAAAAAACAAAACAAAACAACTTACAGCTATATAGAAAATTAAATAGCTCCTCTTTTAAACATTTTTACATTTTCTGCTGAGAAGGTAATGCCATGATGGCATAGTCTGATGGCAGCTATGCAATGTCACACTCAACGTTTTCAGCTTTGTTGCCCACGAAAACTTTGAGTCTGCACAGAATTTCCCTGGTAAAATCTGCAAATGGCTTTGGTCTTTTTCATGTTTTGAGTCCAACAGTCATACCAACTCTAAAAGCAAAGCATGATCGACTGCACGGTGTCTAGGACCTAAAAGTATAAAGCAACATCTGGTAACTGAATTTCATGCATGGTAACCAAAAAGTTATCATAGAAAAACATTGTACAAGCTGAAATCTAGGTAAAACATAAAACTGCCAACTCATTTTTAGTAATCCTACATGGTAATTATGACTGGCAACATACAGTTAGGAAGTAAAATTATTTAACAGAATAACTTTACCTACCGATTATAGTTGAAGGCTTCAGTATATTCACTGCATCTTCAAAAGTATCAGGTGTGCTCTCTGGGACTGGGTGAGTAAATGGTTCCTGATAACTATCTATTTTTGCTTTCCGCCCCTAAATTTTGAGATAAAATACAGTATTTTTTTAGTCAACGCATGTTAAGGATGAAATAAAAAGACATCATTATGAGTTACACATTGTTTCTACAATAGAAATGTCTTCTCATTTTCATTTACTTTCCTCTTCAACCTGTATCTTCCAATTCTATCTTCATCATGTCCATAAACTCAAATATAAAACAAAAATCCAATCTCCCATTATTCCTAGAAACTTTCTAGTTCCTCTAAAAAATGCATTTACTCTATGAGGTCTTCCTAAGTCCAATATGGCACAAAAGCCTACAACCCTTTATCTGAGGTAGATGAGTTTTGGAATTAGGAATTTTTCATTTTAATTTAATTTGGTTGGTTTGAGATGGGGTACCACTCTGTCACCCAGACTTGAGTGCAGTAGCAGCCTCTACCTCCCTGGGCTCAGGTGATCCTCCCACCTCAACCTCCAGAGTGGTTTAGGTACACTAAACTACTTATAGTTTAGGAACTATAGGCGCACACCACCATGCCTGGCTAATTTTTTTTGTAGAGATGGGGTTTTTCCATGTTGCCCAGGCTGGTCTCAAACTCCTGGGCTCAAGCTATCCGTCCACCTCAGCTTCCCAAAGTGGGAAGCTGAGCCACCACAGGCATGAGCCACCACTCCTGGCTGAGAATTTTTCATATTTTAGAAATACAATATGGCATATATCAAATATTACATATTCTCCCTCCCAACAGATACTCCACAACTGAACAAACTTACGAATAGTCACATCAAGTACAAAAGGTTAAGATTACCAAGAGCTTCTTTGTAGTGTGAGTCAGGTTTTGCTACTAGTTAAGTTCAGGGCAATCAGATTGGTCACCAAAATAAATTTCGGAAAAAATTTTGTAATTTCAAGGCCTTTAGGATTTCAGAATTGCAGACAGCCACCACGGACTTGTACTACCAAGAGTTCAGAAACAAGAGGAACAGGGAATTCTGGTTAAAGATGGCTGAATGAAGAGACATGTTTTCTTTTCCAAATCCCAGGTCGAAAACCATAAACGTTAAATTCTTAGTAGAGCCACAAAGCCAGAAGAGATACCACTGACAGACTAGAACAATGAAGAGTTTCTCAAAGATCTGAGGCAGACAAAAACATACTGAATGCAAAAACCACCTGAGAAGTTCATATTCTTATTTTGGTAAAAAAGAAGACTTCTCCTGAAAAAGTGTGTTTCCATCAGAACTCCAAGATAACCCCAGACTGCAGGGGCTAGAAAAGCAGCACACTATCATCAGTCAGCTCAGAAAACCAGGCTGAGCAAACAGTGACATAAGAAGTCAGTGTTTTCAAAGTTTCAAAATGAAGGGCAGTGTTTAGGGTCACCAGGAGACACTGGAAGCCTAATGCCCATAGGCCAAGCTACCTGCACACTGGAAAAGAAATATATAATCTGATAATGAATATGGAGATGGACAGGGTTCTCACTTTGTGCTAAGTAAACACATTGTAGCTACCAATACCATGTTAGACCTGACCTACCAATATGCTAAAGAATCACAACATATTTGATGAAAACCAACATTACAAAAAGTACCAAACTAAACTGTGTACTAGTCAAAACATACATCCCCCAATAGCCTTCTAAATATGTGATGTTTTATCCTTGTGCCTTACATACTAGTAAATATGGTAGTTAAATATGGTAGTTACAGCCTCTTTGGGAGGCAGCACAGTTTAATTATTCAGAGCACAGACTTCACAGTCAGGATACTTGGTTTCGAATCCTGCCTCCGTCACTTATAAGCTGATGACTTTGGATAACTCCCTTGACCTTTTAAACTGTTTCTTCATTTGTAAAACTTCACAGGGGTTTTTGAGATGATTAAAGGAGATAATACATGTAAAGTCTTATAACAATGTCTGATATATAACTATTATTACATTTTAAATTACATGTAGTTTAAGCACTCAAGATTTTTCATTCACATACGTCAATTTTTCATTTTATTTTTTGTACTAATAGAATACTCGTTCTAATTAAGAAGAAAAGATTTTAGAACTGGAGTAAAGTACATTTAGATAGCTTGCTCCACAGACATAAATGCCAAGGAACAGCTATACCATTATATTTTAATGTGTACATACAAAAATATAATAGCATTGTGTACTGGATTGGTTTATGAAACAGTTTACTTATATTTCAATGTGTTACACAGTAGAAGATATATGACATTCTTAAGCTAGTGAAAATGGTAATCAATGCCAACAAAGATAGTCAGGCCCAAAGGTACTAAGTTAATCTGGGAGATAAGCTCTTTATTATCCATAAATTGGTTTCAGGAGCACATGCTTTTTTCCTGGGGAAAGGGTCCATAGATTTTTACTAGATTGCTTCAGGGGCTTATCATCTCCAAAGGGTTAAGAATTTCTGCTCATGGCTAGGCACAGTGGCCTCAGGAGGCTCAGGCAGGAGAATCACTTGAACCCAGGAGGTAGAAGTTGCAGTGAGGTGAGATCGCACCACTGCACTCCAGCCTGGGTGACAGAGAGAGACTTCATCCCCCTTCCCCCCCAACAAAAAAAATTAAGAAAATTAAAAAAAAAAAAAAAAATTCTGCTCAAATATCAAAAGTTCTGCAATACTGTAATTTAATCAGGAAATTCTCAGTTCCTATTAAAAACCTAGTTTTAAGAGTGTCAAACACAATCATACTTGTACAATGGCCATTTGATCTCTTAAGAGCAAGAGAACAAAGCAAGAAAGAGTAAGTCTGATGCCAACATACAGATTAATTAAATATGAAGCAGGAGTCTTTGTAAAAGACAACAAGACTGGGGACATTTGTTAAAAAGAGAACGGAAGGTCCCAATTGGTATAATTTGGAGACTCCAATGAGAAACAAGATTTTAAGGAATAATATTTTTAAAATCCAACTAAAAATATAATACACTCTTTTGCTTCTCCAAATTTTAAATACCTTACCTTAACTAATAAACCATACTTGTCAAACATCCAGATTTTCTTTTGTGCCTCTTGTTCTGACAGGCCATTTTCTACCATAGACATAACTATAAGATTTGCAATTCCAAGAGCAGCCTGTTCAACAAAACATAAATTTCAATATATACTAGAGTATGATGCAATGCTTGAATTACTTTATATATGAAGATTATATAGCATATAATCTTATATAATCTTATATATATGCTATATGCTAAAGAATCACAACATATTTGATGAAAACCAGCATTACAAAAAGTACCAAACTGTGTACTAGTCAAAACATACATCCCCTAATAGCCTTCTAAATAGCAAACTTATATGCTATAATAAGAACTATTTGGTTTATTTTTCCCTTACGAATCAAACAAAAATTATTTGTGATATTCTCTCTAAACATATTTTAAATTACCTGTTTTACAGAAGAAGTCTTGATTTCATACCCTCTATCTCAACAAAATTACAGGGTCATTATGCTCTTTTATAAATATCAATATTCTGCCCATTTTCCAATTCTAGAAGAGAGGATGGCTTAAGTTTTAAAAAGCCTACAAAACTTACCTCTCCTGCTCCAAGGAATAAGATTTTGTGTTCGGAGATTGGTTTACTAATAACTTTTTGTGCTGCAAGAAGACCTGCTAGAGCTACTGCAGCTGTCCCTATAAGAAAAACAAAGAGTTTTACAAATAAAAAATGGGCACATTAAAAATGTTTAAAAAGTAGGAATCCAAACCCTAAAGTTTTTTTTTTTTTTTTTGCTTTACCTTGAATATCATCATTGAAAGTACAATATTTTTCTCGGTACTTTCTCAAAAATCTGAACGCATTATGATTTCCAAAGTCTTCGAACTGAATGAGTGTGTTCCGGCCATATCTAAAAACAGCAAAACCCACAATAGTTGTGATGAAAATAATACTATTAAACAGCTTTCCACCTAATATTCCCTACAATAGCATTCAAAAATAATGTATTATGTTAATTCAATTAAGGCCATCTGAAAAATTTTAGAGCCTGTAAAAGACTAGATCCAAAATGTAGAAATTATTCAATAAAAAAAGTATGAGGTGTTTAAAAAGAACGTGGCACCATGATAAACCCATGGGATATCAATCTATGTAAACTATTTTCAAGTGTCCAGGAGACACTTCCTTTGACTCTGAACCTCAAAAAATATATATTTGATATGCATATTCTCATTACATTAATAGTTAAACAGCAACACAAGAAAGTATATATTAAATAAGTAACTGAAAAATAATTGCTATTTGAGTTCACTGACATTCAGCAAAAGAAGATGTCAATCGTTTAGGTGAGCTAAGTAGTAAGGGAAGGCTTGAAAAGGAGGTGGGCCCTGAAAGAACAAAAAGTAAAGAGGTAGAAAGAAAAGCAGGCTATTATTAGGGTGACCCTGAATTTTCAACAGTCTGGCTATACATTTCATGGTTTACATTAAGAGATAAGGGAGAAGTTGGTTAATGCAGGTTGGGACCAAATAAGGGAGAATCTCTAATGCTAAATTAGAGAAGAGGGACTTTCTTCTGCATCCCATGTAGAAACAGTGAAGGCTGCCAAGAAAGGAAAAAATTCACATATGACTCCCTTTAGGAAGGATAAACCTGCCAGTGATACGTAGCACATATTGGTGTGGGGAGAGATGCGAGTGGCAGAAGCAACTAGGAGGCTACTGTGATACGAAGACAAGAGATCTGAAGCAGAAGGTGCAGGAAGCAAAAGGAGTAATTATGAGCTATTAGGATGAATAGAAATTGATAAGGATCAACTGGGAAATGAGGAAGAAGCTGTTACAATGTCAAGGTAACTGGGATAACTAAGAAGATACTATTTGGTTGTCCAAGGTAGGAAAGTGAGAGGAAGAAGGAGAGATGACAATTTCCGGGAAGATGTAAAGTTCAGTTTTAGACTTGTTAACTTCGACTCTGAAAAGGAATTAATTTTTAAATACCTTCTACATGCCAGCAATTTTAAAGGTAGGCCAGGGTTAGATCATTAAGGTAAAGAGTTTGACTTTATCCTATGGCAATAGGAAACCAATGAGAGATTTCAAGCAAAAGAATGACATAATGAAGTACATGTTTCAAAACAATTAATCTGGTATTAAGGTGGAGATGAACTGGAGAGGAGAGAAACTAGAGGAAGAATTAGAAAACTTCAGAAGAGACATAAGGAGAGAGCAAGATTGTGGTAATGGAAAACAAGAGACATTTAAGTGGTAGTACCCACTGAATTTGAGGAATATCTGACTGCATGGGAGACTGATGGAGAAGGCAGAAGGGTCAAAGATAACACCAAGATCAAAGTTTTGGCAATAGGATGAATGTTACTGCCAATAATAGAAGGTGGGAATACAGAAAATAGGTTGTTTGGAAAGGAAAGGAGTTCAGTGTGGGATATGAATATGCACACACAACAGAATATCCAGATGGAATATTCTGATTATTAGAAATGCAGGCCTCAGAAGAGCAGGGGGACTACAGATGGGTTTTTATGGGTTTAGTAGTAACATGCATAAAGGTCATAGTTGACATGGCTGAAAGAAAAGAGGACTAGGTGGTTATCCACATTTAATAAGACAGCAAGAACCTGTGAAGATGACAAAAAAAAAAAAAAAGAGAGAGAGAAAGGTGGGAGGAAGACCAAGTTAGGAGGAAGCTGTTTAGCAATCAAGAGAAGAGAGAGTTCCAAGGACATAGAAGTGGGAAAACCTTAGTCGATGTTGCAAAGAGGTAGAGAGGTGGGAGGACCAAATGGTCAGAGAACTTAAAATATGAAAGCTGCACAAGGTCAAGGCTGAAAAAGGTACTGAGCAGTAAGGGTTTGACAGGAGCAGTGAGGGCAGACTTCCCTCAAAATGTCAGGTAACTCAAGAAAGCAAGGCAGACCATGGGTACCACCTCAAATCAGCACATCTAATCAGGCAGAGACAGCCAGTAGAACAAAGTTCTCAAAAATTTAATCGCCTCCTGCTTATCTTCACAAGAAATAAAGGAAAACAAAACAAAACTTTAGTTTTTACCCTGCCCCCACCCCCATTAAAAGTGCTTTCATATACTCAAACTTTTAAAAAATACCTGTCAGTAATAGCTTTCATAAACTCATCAATCAGGTCATCATACTGTTGTGTGCGATCTCGTTTCTGGTACAAGCCCATGTAAAATGGGTCTTTTAAGAGTGCCTACAAAACAAAACAAATGTAAAAATAAAATAATTTATATTATATAATCAGTTTAAACACATACAATAAAAATTGTAAAATAAAAAATTACTAATACAATTTTTTAAATGTATTGCCCTTCAAGAAACTTTATTTTTTCTTTTTTGAGACAGTCTCACTCTTGTCACCCAGGCTGGAGTGCAATGGCATGATCCTGGCTCACTGAAACCTCCGTCTTTTGGGCTCAAGCGATTCTCTTGCCTCAGCCTCCCAAGTAGCTGGGATTACAGGCTTGTGCCACCACGTACGGCTAATTTTTTTTGTATTTTTAGTAGAGACAAGGTTTCACCATGTTGGCCGGGCTGGTCTCAAACTCCTGACCTCCAGTGATCTGCCCGCCTCGGCCTTCCAAAGTGCTGGGATTACAGGCAGAAGCCACCATGCCCAGCTCAAGAAACTTTTAAGAGACTTAATTTACTATTATTTATATAAATATTAAAAGTGGAGTTTAAGAAAAAAACTAACATTTAATCATAAAACTTTCCCTTCTTAAATCATCATTTTCAAAAGAGGGATACTATACAAATTTTTAAAAATACAGGAGGAAGATAAAGGGGGAAAATGATGTTACTCACAATATTATCAGTTCCCACATCAATACACACTGGCAGGCATCTATCAGGCCGTATTCCTGCACAAGCTGTATACAAACAAAGTTTTCCTACTGGAATTCCCATTCCATAGACACCCAGATCTCCAAGACCCAGAATTCTCTCTCCATCAGTCACTACAACAGCCTTAAACACAAAAAAAATGCAAATTAAAAGTTGTCAAAAATGGGGCACTAAAGAAAAGCATTTTTAAAAAGATTGAGTCACTTCACATATATTTACTCTTTGCTCTTAAAAACAAAATTGTTTCTTGGCTAATTTCCAATATAAACCAATCAACCATACTTAAAATTCTAGGATTTCTGACTATTATGAGACATTAACTAGATTTGATTTCCCTCTGACTTCGGTTTAGGAATAGAATTCTTCTGACTAAAGGACCAACTTAAATATCTTCAGAAAGATTAAATATGGCAGAGATGAACAAGATGGAGAGATTACCATAAGAGAAAAATAAGAGTTTAGAAATAAACAGTATGGTACTCCAACACAATAACCTAGGCCAAACAAGAAAAACCTTAGCAACTGTGGAAAAGAAAAGGTCTAGAACAAAAAAAACATACCTACTTATAAGGAAGGTCTTAAGATGATACTGTCAGTTTAATTATTTGACCAAATTTTTGCTAGATTATTCAAACCAATGATCATTCAACGTTTATTTTGGAAAGGAGTATAAAGGCAGGTAAGATTGTTGCCTATAATAAAATTTACAAAAGCCTACCCAAAAATCTTGAAATAAGTTATTACATTTCACTTTATGAAAGATAACTAAATAGGCCAGGGCTTCTATTTGCTATATTTAACACTTTCATATTTGCTAAGGTTCTCAATCTTAGATTTAAAAGAAAAAAAGGCATAATCAAACTTTTCTAACACCATTATAAACAAAAGTTTTTATGGTATAATATCAGATAAATAGGAAAGGATATTGAGAGGGCAGGAGACACCGGTGGTGCCGATACCGACAGGGCTCACCTTGTATTCTAGCTCCAATTTCTTTCTCAGAGTCAAACTCTATACTGGTAGCCCATTTTATAACTACTACTATTATCATCGCCTCAGCTGCAAAGCACTAAATCTGCATGTATATAAGTGCAAAATAAATCAGAGCAACAACGAAAAACTGTTCTTGGAGATTTAGAGGTAATTTACAAGAAAAGAGAAAACATTGTGAAAAGGAGGGTTGTACTATTAGTACCTTAACATGATTTTCTGGCCAGTTATCCACAATTGATCTAACATGACCTCTGTCTGAGATCGAAATAAATAATCCCCTGCAACAGAACAAAAACACCTTTGCATTTCACAACAGCTTTGTTTCTAAGTTTTTGTTCATAATTGAAATATTTTGATATTTTAATAAAATATCAAGACATGGTATAATTTCCAAGCAGATTTACCTAAGTCACATTGGTTTATTTTCAAACATTTTCAAGTACTTCAAACTGTAATTACAATGTTCTTAGCAGATGCAACAAAGATTATTGTTACATGATACAATCATTTTACCCAAGAAGAAATATATCCACATCTCATGTTCAAATAAACTCAATACACCAACAGGAAAAAAAACAAAAAAAAATCTGAAGCAAGCCACCAATGCAGGAGAGCATTACAAGGCCAACTAAACTACTGTTAAAACTTACTGAAACTGAAATTTGAAATTTGAAGGAGCAGGAAGGGAAAGAAGAAAATTACAATAAATTCACACAAAAGATGAGCTACCTGAAGCATAAGGAAAAAGTGAAAAGTTACTTTTACTTATTTAATATTTTTTTTTGACAAAAATTGGATATACGGTTGACCCTTGAACAATGTGGGTGTTAGAAAATCAAGTCAAAAATTTACATGATAAAAATTTATGTACAAAAATTGTATGATTTTCCAAAAACTTAACTACTAATGTTGCCTACCACTGGCCAGAAGCCTAACCAGTAACACATAGGTTGACTAAGAATTTTTTTTTTTTTTGACTTGGAGTTTTGCTCTTTCACCCAGGCTGGAGTGAAGTGGCATGATCTCGGCTCACTGCAACCTCTGCCCCCCACAGAGGGTTCAAGCAATTCTCCTGCCTTAGCCTCCAGAGTAGCTGGGATTTTACATGCCCACCACCACGCCTGGCTAGTTTTGTATTTTTAGTAGAGACAGGGTTTCACCAGGTTGGCCAGGCTGGTCTCGAACTCCTGACCTCAAGTGATCCACCCACCAGGAATGAGTCACCGTGCCCAGCCAACTAACACTATTTTATATGCCATATTATATACTGTATTCTTACAATAAAGTAATCTAGAAAAAAGAAAATGTTATTAACAAAATCAAAAAGAGGAGGAAGAGGAAGGGTTGGTCTTGCTGTCTCAAGGGTGGCAGAAGGACAAGAAAACCTGAGTAAAAATGGACCTTCACACCTGTGTTGTTCAAGGGTCAACTATATTTATCATGTAAAACATGTTTTGAAATGTGTATAAATTGTGGAATGGCTAACAAAAAGTCATTTTAAACACAGTATGTTGTTACCTAATTCAGATAATCAATCCAGATTTCAAAAGAGAAAGCAAAGAAGGAAGGAAGAGAAGGAGGAAAAAAAGAAGAAATGCAGGTTCAAGAACACAGTTCAGGCAGACATGAGGGCCAACGGATCCTCATTGCTGTCAAACTGATCTTATGTTTAACTGTCTCATTGGTATCTTAAATTTGGCACCACTATTACAGTTCAAATCAGTTTAGTTCAGCAATATCTCAATCATGGCTATATAATGGAATCATCTGGTACGCTGTAAAATGCCAGGGTCCCATCTCCAAAGATTCTGATTTAATTGGCTTAAAGTTTAGATCAATCAACCAACCAAGATTTAATGACCATCTACAAAAACAAAACGAACAACAACAAAAAAACCCGTAGCACAATACATTGCATAAATAATAAACAGTATTTGCCCTCACACATAAGCCATGCTCTTCATGTTTCAAGTCAGTTCTCAACTCTGGGTACACATCAGAATCACACCAGGCTCTTTTGTGAAACTCCTAAGTCTAGACTAACTGAATCTGAATCTCTGGGGGTGGGGCTCAGGCATCAGTATTTCCAAGTTTCTCTCTATCTTTTAATCATTCTAATAAGGAAACTATAAAATAGCTGAACAGCATGGTTATGTCACAGAAATGTTTTAGTTACAGTAATTGTTGGCAGCATATAGGTTAGAACAGTCTGTTTCTCAGTGTCTTCCAGGGAATACCTGCAACACAATCACTGAGGGTGCTCACTAAAATCCGGACCTCCAGACCTTTTTTCTTTTTCATCAGAAATCTTGGGGATGGGGAGGAGAGGAAAGTTGGCAGAGATCAACATTTTGAGTAAGTCCCACAGGTATTTCTTATACACATTAAAGTTTGAAAGCCACTAGACTAGATGACAGGAGACTGAATATAAAAGCTGTCATACATTGTTTGAATTTCCACACGTGGAAGAATGTGTTAATTGAGCATGGGGAAAATATTATAAGGATTGAGAAAAGTAATAATAGATTAGAGGAATAAGACAAGAAAACTCAGATTAAGTAAAAACAGCATGCGTGTGTGTGTGTGTGTGTGCATGTATGTGCGTGTGTGTATACATATATATATATAGCTATATATATATATAGCTTATAATTTTCCAAAGAACTGTCACATTGGTTTCTCTAATAGCTCTTTGATAGGTCCTGCTATTCCCATTTTACACAAGGAAACACATTCATGGGGATCATGTGACTCATTCAAGGAATACAGTCAGTTCTTGCCATTTCAGTACTCTTCCCATTTACAATGTTTGTAGGTGCTAGAACTATTTGAAATGAAAATTCATTAAAAAAAAAAAAAAAGGAGAACAGGCTGCAGTGGCTCGTGCCTGTAAATCCCAGCACTTTGGGAGGCTGAGGCAGGCTGATCACCTGATGTAAGAAGTTCAAGACCAGCCCAGCCAACATGGCGAAATCCCATTTCTACTAAAAATCCAAAAATTAGCAGGCGTGGTGGTGTGCACCTGTAATTCCACCTACTAGGGAGGCTGAGGTACGAGAATCATTTGAACCTGGGAGGCGGAGGTTGCAGTGAGCCAAGATCATACCGCTGCACTCCACTCCAGTCTGGGTGACCAAGTGAGACTCTCTCAAAAACAAAAAACAAACAAATTAAAACCGATCAAAAAATGAGAAAAAAAATCTCTTAATTTGGCTTTATTGACAAAAATTTTAATAATTCTGGATTCTCTCCCACCAGAATTAAGACTTTTTTTGGTGGGAGGGCAGGTTCTAAAAGTATATAATGACTCTAACAATCACAATAATTTAAAGAAGATTAGAAATGAATGATGCTATTTTTACAAAGATAAAAGTTATGAATATGTTGGGTTTTTGTTAATCACTTTTAATAAAAATTACATTTTTGTGAGGTAGGAAATGTGATTCGGCTAAGATATATAAAATAGAAATGTAATAGCTGTTATGGAATGATGTTTTCCTTATTCAATAACCATTTACAAGTTTTCTTTTTTAAATAAGCCTTACTTAGGTCTTCTAAAGATGTGTCCATACTGGGAGCAGGCAAGACCAACCGTTGGTGTATATACAATTGGCATTAAACTCTCAATGTCATCTTGCAGTATTCTATAAAACAATTTCTCATTTCTTTCTTGTATTCCCATTATGTAGATATATCTGAAATTAAGCACAGTAAATAATGTCTCAGTCAGCCTGCATTACATTAAAAGTCTTGGCTTATGAAAGTTAAACCTAAAATTGAAATTGAGCCCCGCTCACATCACATTCTAAAAAAACCCAAAACCTCAGATTATCACTATTTAACACCCAGGACTAAAAATTAACAAAAATATGAGGGTACTTAAATGGTAGATGATGATGATGACGATGAAGTAACAATAGAAACAATGTTTACTGAACCCTTACTGTGGGTCAGGCTCTGTAGAAGGCACTGGAAATGCAAAGATCACTATGAGGTCCCTACCCTTAAAGAATCATTCTTCAAGGACACTGACATATAAACAAGGAAGCAAAATAAAGTGGCATTAATTCAAACATTTGCTTAACACTATCTGCTTGGCACTATTTTCCAGAGATATAAGAAGTGACCCCTGTTTTCAAGGAGTTTATAACCCAGGAGGGTTAGAAGCATTATAAGGTCTACACAGAGTGCAGAAGCAGCACAAAAAAGGCAATTGTCAATTGATGTCAATAAATATATAAATAACTTCTTTTTAAATTTAGAGAACAGGGAACTATCGGCTTGAAAGCTTGAAAGTCAGTAATCATCTTGAATTAAATATGTCTAAAGCAGACTTATCTTTCCCTGACCTTGTTTCTTCTGCTATCATATGACCAAATGCGAAACCCAGATTCCATTCTTGATTTCTTCCTCTCCTACCCTCCCCAACACCAATCCTATAAATCACCAAGTCCTACAGAGTCTACCTGCTAAATAGCTTTCAAATATATCCATTTGCTCCTTCCACCCTCACACAGTACAAGCTACCACCATTTCTCAGCTGGGCTACCTCAAAAGCCTTCTTACCAGTCTTTATAAATACAATTTTCCTCCTATGCTTCAATTCATTCTTCTCTTAAAAACCTAACTGTGATCATTTCGCTTCCAAATAAATTGTCGTACAATAAGGCTCAAGCTCCTAAAATAGTTAACAAGACCTCTGCCTACTTTTCAGCCTCATCTTCTTCATGCTGACTTACTTAGCTCCTCAAAAGGATCACAACTCAACCTGGACTTGCTGTGCTTGATGCACCCTTTGCCTGCACTCTCTCTCCAGGCATAGTCCTATACACGTGCGCTCCAAATGCAGCTCAGGTGGCGTGCTCTCTGGGGGCCCTTTTCTATCCACTCCCCTCCCCTATCATGTATACATACACGTTTTAGACTTTCCTGTTTTCAGGTCCCATGATACGCTACTTCCCTCTGTAACTCTCACTCCACTTCTTGACTTTCTGGATTCCTCCAGTCTAGACAATACCGTAAGTTAGAAACGATCACCTCATATACTTCTATAGGTCCAGGAACTATTAATAGCAATATGTGGCATACAACTGGTGTGCAAATATTTGGTGAATAAATGGGGAGAAGTGATCCCTTCAATTATATTTTCTACATAGCTAATAGTGGAAGCAATGGTATCAATAGATAGAAATTAAAGGGAAGAAGATCTCTCTGCAGTATAGGGAAGTAAACAAATTGGGCTGCTAAAATGGAATGGATGGCTTTGTGAGATGGAAGTAATGTTAAGGAAAGAACAGATGACCTACGAGGCATGTGATAGAGGGAAGCTGTGCAAGTCATGGATCTCTTCAACGTTACCATTTTCTTTATTTCACTTTAGTCACTCTTCTGTGTACCTCAGTGATGGGCAGCACTCACCTAGGATTGCTACAGCTCAGTAATGGTGAATGCCCTTATCCACTCTCGGATCACAATCCTCTACCACTTTGGGTAACCATATGATGCCCTCACTTCATCATCCTTCAGAGGGATCTCTAGCTCTGACTGCTTCATTCTCTCCCAATTCTATGGGCTCCCTTGGGGATTCTCTTTGTTTCCTCCTCTGAATCCCAGGATCAAATCTCTCACTCTGAGCAAATATCTCCCTGTCATTCCTGTTTAGGAATCCCCACATGATTTTTCACTGTACTCCCCTTCCACAGTGTCTGCCTTTCCACCAGAGACAGTGAACTCTCTGAAGAGAAGGGCTGAGTGTTTTCATTTTTGGAGTTCCAAAACTTAGAACAGTGCCAGGCACATAGCAGTCCTGAATATTAACTGAATGAATTGATGTAACCTTTGCCAGCCCAGCAAACTCCAAGCCTGAATCAATGTTACATTTCATCCTTTCTGTGGAAAAATAACATTGCTGTGCAGAATGGCACCAATATAAACAAGATCTTGCCACCAGGCCATCAGGGTCTGCTCTCATCCCTTTAACCTGCTCTTGTTCGGCCTTTTTCTTTTCTTTTTTTTTTGAGACAGGCTCTCACTCTATCACCCAGGCTGGAGTGCAGTGGTGCAATCATGGCTCACTGCAGCCTTGACCTCCTGGGCTTAAGTTATCCTCCTGCCTCAGTCTTCTGAGTTGCTGGAACTATAGGTGTGTAACAGCATGCCTGGTTAATTTTTTTTTTTTTTTTTTAATTTTGTAGAAACAGGGTCCCACTGTGTTGCCCAGGCTGGTCTGGAACTCTTGGGCTCAAGCGATCCTCCCACCTTGACCTCCCAAAGTGCTTGGATTACAGGCATGAGCCACCAAGCCTAGCTTTTGTTCAGCTTTATCTTATAGCTACGTGGCTCTTCCAAGCATTTATCACTCTCTTCACCAACTCTACTCAACCTTGGCCCTTCTACATTTGAGTGATGACTTTCATATTCTATTTCATAAAGGAAAGCAAGGTCATCAGCTAAACTGAGAGTTCATTACTTCTGCTCAATCATCTCCATACTTATCCTTACTAATATCTGTATTTATCTTTCCTCCAGCTTTGGAGAATGAGCTGTTCTTTGTTCCTGCTCAAGGCCAGCCACTCTATCTCTGCATTTGACCCTATGCCTTCTTCCTTTCCCTGAGACCTTGCTCCATCAATTATCCTTTCTCCTGGGCTCATTCCTCATAACTACGATGAAACATTAAACTTTCTCCCAGCTTGAAACATACTTAATCCCAAGTCTTGCTTTATTTATTGTTTAATGTCTTCCTTCCCTCCTTATCTGAACTTCTTGAGAGGGTAGTTTACATTTATTTCCTCCCCTTCCATTCATTTTTCAGTCTATCACAGTATCTCTTTTGCTCCATCACACCAAAGAAACCACTCTTACCAGTCACCAATAATCTCCTATACTTAACAAACTCAATTGATACGCTTAGTTCTACATGCAGACTTATCCCTCTACCCAGAATACTTGGCCTGCTACCTGTAACATGCCATTTACAATTCAGCTTAGGCATCATTCCCTTCAGGAAGCTTTTATCTGATTCCCCTAAGTTGAGCTAGATGCCCTCTGCAGGCTCTCAGAATATATCTGCATGTACCTTTTTCTCATTGTACTGTACATTGTGGTCTAGAGACCAATAACAATCATAGCATAACTATCTGTTGATGACCTTTTAGAAGACAGGGCTGTGAGTTACTGGGTTGGTCATATATATTAAGTTTGCTGCCTGGTGCAGTGGCTCAAGCCTGTAACCCCAGCACTTTGGGAGGCCAAGGCGAGTAAACTGCTTGAGTCCAGGAGTTCGAGACCAGCCTGGGCAACACGGTGAAACCCTGTCTCTACTAAAAACTACAAAAACTAGCCGGGTATGGTGGTGCACTCCTGTAATCCCAGCTACTTGGGAGGCTGAGGTGGGCAAATTGCTTGAGCCTGGGAGGTGGAGGTTACAGTGAGCCGAAACTGTGCCACTGCACTCCAGCCTGGGCAACAGAGTGAGAACCTGTCTCAAAAAAAAAAAAAAGAAAGAAAGAAAGAAAAAGAAAAAGGCTAGGCGCAGTGGCTCACTCCTGTAATCCCAGCACTTTGGAAGGCCGAGGCGGGCAAATCACCTGAGGTCAGGAGTTCGACACCAGCCTGGCCAACATGGTGAAACTCCATCTCTACTAAAAATACAAAAATGAGCCAGGCATGGTGATGGGTGCCTGTAATTCCAACTACTCAGGAGGCTGAGGCAGGAGAGCTGCTTGAACACGGGAGGCAGAGACTGCAGTAAGCTGAGATCGCGCCCCTGAACTCCAGCCTGGGCAACAGAGCGAGATTCCGTCCAAAAAAAAGAAAAAAAAAAAGTTTGCCAGGGATAGCTTTAGGTACACCTCTTTTTTATTCTCCAAAGTATCCTGGATTAGGTGATATAGCATATGGTCACCCTATCTATTACCCACTTTATAGCCTCAGTGGCTGGTACAGTGTCAACACAAAGTAGGTGATCAATAAAAGTTGTTGAATAAAATGATTGCAAATTAGATGGTATCCTTTGCTTCTAATATTCCATTGAAATCTGAATTGCTCTGACTGTAAGCATAAAAACTAATTTGTTAAGTTTTACAACAGTGAATACTTCTGAAGTATTCACTGAAGTAAAAGAAACAAAATCATTATAAAAGTAGTTAACTGACAAAACACAAACTTATATGAGATTGTATATTTCTCATGCCATAATAACCATAATGCTCACAAGTTTTCTAATCAGAATACCAATAAAAAAATGAAACAGCTAACCAACTCTTACTTTTCCAAAGGGCTAGTCATTTTCTTTAAGTTTCTATGGAATCGTAAGGCTTGAATATCTTGTGTCTCTATTTTGGGAGGTAGAAGTCCTTGAAGACCAAGCATTTGTCGTTCTTGTAAAGTAAATGCCATTCCCTAAAGAGGAGAAATAAAAGGATTAAAAATTATTACTTACTGGGGTAGCAACGACATTGTTCTTCAAAATATAATTTAAATGCAAATTTGAAAAATCAATGACATATTATTTTTGCCCAGGCTTTCAAAACTTTGTAAGACTGATGTCCAGTATTGGTCAGGGTGTGGAAAAGAGATATTCTCACAAACCACTGCTGGAAATATAAACCAGTTTAGGCCTTTGGAAGACAGTTTTAAAGTATTCTTAAATTTTTTTAATGCACATATTATTCATCAAGCAATCTGACTTCCAGGTAGCCATTCCAGAAAAACATTCTTAATGGCATACAGAGGCATATACAAAAATTTAGTTGTAACGTTGTTTCTAGTTCTCTTGGCTATTACAATCTAACAAAAGCCCATTAACTATGAAAGAGTTAAGCATCCTATAGTATATTCATACCATGAAATACCATAAAAAAGGGGATAGAAGAAATGATGCTTTAGAAAAAATTAATCTATATCATAAGAAAATCTTTTTCAATTTCTGGTATTTGACTATGGGTTAAATTCTTCATATCAAAACAATGTCAGTGAAAATGCTGGAGCAAGGCCTTTGGAAAATCTTTTCCTCCATAAAAGCAAAAGAACACTGGACAAATAACCAGAAACAACTTCTTCAACATTCTGGAAATCTACCAAAGGAATGTAGCAATCAGGGAGCAGTTATTCACGAAAAATGGCTGGATTTCAGTAAGCAGCAAGTTTTGTGCCAGTTTTAAATTGAAAACTAACACCTCACAATTACTGTGAAAATCAGCAGCCTGGAAGCCACTGGAGCAGGGAGAAGGGGCTGGAGATTCTTCTAAAACCCCATTCCAGGAAAATGTCATTATTTGACCTGTCAGGTGGCTTCCTGGAAGACCCCACTTGCAAGGCTGTCTTCATTTGACCTAACTTGGTGCTCACCCAGTGTGAAAAGCCATTTCCCCAGAAGTGCTTGTTGGAAACAATCAAGAGGCAATAATTTAGCATAGCAGCTGCCCAAGACAGTGGATAACAGTTGAGGAAAACAACAGGGTAACCAAAAAGCTGACAAGGAAAAGCTAAAGAATGAGATGACCATGGGATTGGAGCTTTGAAAAGCCATGAGGTATTACTGGGACTCTAGAAGGTCACATACATGAGCTATGGACACACCCAGGAAACACCTGAAAAAGACCCTAGCTCACACCTTTGGCTAACCTTGAGGCTCTGTGCAAGCAGGAAGTGAAGGCTTTTGGGTAGTTGTAAACTGCCTGGCTCAGTGCTGGAGGTATGCCGCAACATGCACACATACCGCTTGGCAAAAAATGGGAAATTTACTAGTTCCAAGCATTTAAGTCTTTGTCTAATTATCAGCTGACCACAAAACTAACCAATCAGAGACTTCAGTGGGCATGTACAAGGATACAGACTTTATAAAGAATTAGTTTGGAGGCCGGGCACAGTGGCTCATGCCTGTAATCCCAGCACTTTGGGAGGCCAAGGAGGGCAGATCACCTGAGGTCAGGAGTTCGAGACCAGCCTGGCCAACATGGTGAAACCCCCATCTCTACTAAAAATACAAAAATTAGCTGGGCATGGTGGCACGTGCCTGTGGTCTCAACTACTTGGGGGGCGGAGGCAGAAGAGTCGCTTGAACCTGGGAGGTGGAGGTTGCAGTGAGCCAAGATTATGCCACTGTACTCCAGCCTGCACAAAAGAAACTAATTCTTTTCTTTTCCGTCTCAAAAAAAGAAAAGAATTAGTTTGGAAATATCACTAAACAAGCAAAAGGAGCAGCAATACAACAAACCCTGGGAGGACTATTCGATTTCCTGAGCTGCTACCCTATTTAAAATGTCCAGTTTTCAACAAAAATCATTAAACTGTCCTTGAGGAAGCCTAAACATTGTACTTACTAGATAAAGACTTTAAATTCACATCTTTGAATACATTCAAAGACCTAAAAGATGTCTATGTCTAAAGAACTAAAGGAAAGTGTGAGAATAATGTCCCACCAAATTCAGACTATCAACAAAGAAATTAAATGGAAATTCTGGGGATGAAAGTACTGCAAACCAAAAATAAAATTATAAGGTCCCCCAACCACCTGAATGGACTTCCTCCTTGACCAGGGCACTCTAACATTTAACCTGAAAAGACTGGTTTAGGTTATGATAGCAAGTGGGGGGTTGGACATGCCTCACTGTACTCCTACAGCATTAACATCAACACAGACCTTAAGCCTGATAAGAAACACTTACAATCTATTCTCTGAAGCCTGCTACCTGGAGGCTTCATCTGCATGAAGAAACTTTGGTCTCCAAAACCTCCTATCATAATCCAGACATTTATTTCTATTGATAGTAACTCTTTCAACCAACTGCCAATAAGAAAAAATTTGAATCTACCTATAACCTGGAAGCCCCCGCTTCGAGTTATCCCACCTTTCTGGACTGAACCAATGTGTATCTTAAATGTATTTGATGTCTCATGTCTCCTTAAAATGTACAAAATCAAGCTGTGCCCCCACAACCTGGGGCACGTATTCTCAGGATCTCCTGAGGGCTGTGTCACAGGCCATGGTCACTCATTATGTGGCTCAGAATAAATCTCTTCAAATGTTTTACAGACTTTTAATCGTTTCATCAACAGTACAATAAATGAAAATAAAAAATTTACCTGAGGGGTTCAACAGTAGATTTGAGCAAGTGGGACAAAGAACCAGCAAACTTAAAAATAGGTCGCCCAAGATTATCTAGTCTAAGACAGAAAGAAAAAAGAATAAAGAAATACGAATTGCCGGGCATGGTGGTTCATGCCTCTCTCTAATCCCAGCACTTTGGGAGGAGGCTTAGTTGGGCGGTTCACGAGGTCAAAAGATCGAGACCATCCTGGCCAACATGATAAAACCCCATCTCTACTAAAAAAAACAAAAATTAGCTGGGTGTGGTGGCATGTGCCTGCAGTCCCAGCTACTCAGGAGGCTGAGGCAGGAGAATTGCTTGAACCTGGGAGGCGGAAGTTGCAGTGAGCCGAGATTGTGCCACTGCACTCCAGCCTGGGGACAGAGGGAGACTCCGTCTCAAAAAAAAGAAATATGAACAGAATCTCTGAGACCTGTGAGATACCATCAAGTATGCCAACATATGCATAATGAAGTCTGAGGAGAGAAGAGAAAGAAGCAGAAGAATATTTCAAGAGATAATGCCCCAAAACTTCCCAAATATGAGAAACATTAATCCAACAAGCTCAACAACTCCAAGTATGATAAACTCAAAGAGATCTACACCTAGACAAAGACAAAAACGAGTTTGCAGATGGAGCATAGTTAAATGCATTACCATACTTCTCTAAAGAAAATAACGTCGGCCAGGAGCAGTGGCTCAAGTCTATAATCCCAGCACTTTGGGAGGCTGAGGCAGGCAGATTACCTGAGGTCAGGAGTTTGAGACCAGCCTGACTAACATGCAGAAACTCTGTCTCTACTAAAAATACAAAATTAGGCCGGGCGCAGTGGCTCATGCCTGTAATCCCAGCACTGTGGGAGGCCGAGGCAGGTGGATCACAAGGTCAGGAGTTCTGAGACCAGCCTGGCCAATGTGGTGAAACCCTGTCTCTACTAAAAATACCAAAAAAAAAAAAAAAAAAAAAAATTAGCCAGGTCTGGTGGCAGGTATCTGTAGGCCCAGCTACTTGGGAGGCTGAGGCAAGAGAATAGCTTGAACCCAGGAGGTGGAGGTTGCAGTGAGCCAAGATTGCACCACTGCACTGCAGCCTGGGTGACAGAGCGAGACTCTGTCTCAAAAAAACAAAAAACCAGAAAAAACAAAACATAATCCAATTATATGCTTTCTGCAAAGGACACAATTAAGTGGAAAGTAAAAGGATGGAAAAGGATATACCACACAAATTGTAATCAAAAGAGAGCTGCAGTGGCTATACTAACAACAGACAAAACAGACTTTAAAATGAATGCTGCTACTACAGAGGACATTTTACAACGATGAAAGGGTGAATCTATTATGAAGATATAACTATTATAAATATAGACATACCTAACAACAGAGGTCCAGAATACATGAAGCAAAGCTAACAGAATTGAAGACAGAAAAGCAATTCAACAAGTTGGAGACTTTAATACCCACTTTCAATAATGGAGGAGACACTAGACAAAATAAGGAAACAGCAGACTTGAACAACAGCATCAATTAATGAGTCCTGACAGATACACAGAACACTCAACAACTGCAGAATACATATTCTTCTCAGGTGCTCACAGAACAGCCCAGGACAGATCACATGTTAGACCATAAAACAAGTTTCAGAAAATGTAAAATAATTTAAGTCATTCGATGTGTGATCTCAGACTACAATGCAAGGAGATAAGAAACCAATAATATGAGGAAATTTGAGGAATTCACAAATATTTGAATAAATAACATACTCCTAAATAACCAACTGGCTAAAGATGAAATCACAAGGGAAATCAGAAGATACTTTGCATTAAAACATAACGTATCGGCCAGGTGCGGTGGCTCACGCCTGTAATCCCAGCACTGTGGGAGGCCGAGGTGGGCAGATCATGAGGTCAGGAGATTGAGACCATCCTGGTTAACATGGTGAAACCCCGTCTCCACTAAAAATACAAAAAAATTAGCCAGGCGTGGCGGCGTGCGCCTGTATTCCCAGCTGCAGGGGAGGCTAAGGCAGGAGAATGGTATGAATCCGGGAGGCAGAGCTTGCAGTGAGCCGAGATTGCACCACTGCACTCTAGCCTGGGTGACAGAGCAAGACTCTGCCTCAATAAAAAAAAAAAAAAAAGAAGAAACATATCAAATTATTTATTAGTTTAATATTAAGCTGAAATGATCATCCTCTCACCTACTCTTCTCCATCTCCCTTTGCCACTTCTCCCAAGTCTCCCTTTTTCTCATCTATGCAACAGCAATTCCCTCCCTCCCAATTTACATAGCAGAGGTGTACTTCTTCTGGCTGATCCTGAAAGATCCTGAACTATTTTCCTTTAGGCACATGCAGTTTCTCCACAGGAGTCAATACCGACACAAATCTCTTAAACAGACACTTGAATATTCAGGTAAACATGCTAGGGAGCCAGTAAGGGTGTAAAGTGGGAGTCTCATCAGCCATTGGAATTCCAAATCCAATGACTATTACACTATTATGTACCCATGTATTTATTATATGGCTTATGAAACATTTTGGGGATATATTTATAATATACTTTTCTCAGTGGTAAAATTGCATATAAAAGTATATGCTATAATCTTAAAAGTAAATATACTTTTAAGAGAATCATGGCCAAATAAAAATAGATGATAGTTTTTTTTATCTTTTATTAGTCATATTATTTGCGTAAATAAGAACCAGAAGAAAATTCTAAATTTATTAAAGAACTAGCCAGGAGAAGTTAAAATAAAAACAAATAAATTAACAAAACCCTCAGAGAACTAATAACCAGAAAACCAGAGTTCCAGATACAAAACTTGAGCATGTCCTTAAATCTTAGGGATGGAATCTACAAAATAAAGGAGTTATTGATTCTCTTCAACACTCCTTCTTGAATTAAGTTAATGGTTTGCATAGGTATTTACTATGTACTTAGCTCTTTTAGTTCTGGCAATCTATGGTTCATTATTCTAAATAGAGTCCATTAGGATATTTTAATTTGGCTGAAATAAATTAAAAATCTGTAGTAAAATCTCTTTACAATCTTACATCTTGAAGAGAATATTTGGTTTAAAAGAGATGCTCAGTACTATTATGGGAGGAACTGGAAAAAGAAAAAAATGTAGATAGAAGGAGTGATTTGAGAATTACTAGCTTCTATCAATAGTGTTCAGGTGTTTTTAAAAAAAATTTCAGAAGGACTCCTATACCTTTAAATCACTGGGTCATCAATAAAAATGCTGGCGTCTCTCTTGCTAAGGCAGCCAACACAGAGGTAGGAAGAACAAAAGTGAAAAAAAAATTGAGGGTAGGAGGCTATGTACATAGTTTAGAGTTGGCTCATCTTGTAATCAAACAATTGTACACTTTTACAGTTGTAATCATAATAAACTTCAGCCTGAATCCTCCCCAAATTTCTTGTTTGAGAACTCTACTCTATGGAAGCATTATTAAAGTGTAAAAGAAAGTATCACTTTTATCTACCTCTAAAGGCTTTAAATCCACACTAAAAATGAATAGCCAATTCATTTATTATATATTTTATTATCTCTATGATTCAACCAAATATTTATTTACTGGTACTCATTTCATACTTTAAAGCACATTTTATCTATATCTTTAAGCCTTTTACAATCTAATATAAGACATATCATGAGTGTAATAGAAATAATCTAAGACTAAAACAACTTTTCAGACTCTTTAACACTGATTTGGGTTTGTACTGAGAAATGTAAGAAGGCAAATGATTCAGGAGATAGAATCCATTTATATATATTTATATGCAGGAGATAAAATGCATTCCCTTAACCTCAATACGGATAGGCACTACATAGCCAGTGCCTCACTAGCATTCAAATGCATGTTTACATTTCTGAAAATGTGTTAACTGAGATGAACTTGCACTAAAAAGGGCAAATTATAACTAAGTGGAAAGCTCTGTTCATCACAAATCCACAATTACTCACATTGCATGTTCTATTGCTTATGTTGTTTTGGTATAGGAATTAGGTCTTAATACATAAATTTGAAATAAAATATACTCATTGTATCAGCCCATTCTTATGCTGCTATGACGAAATACTGAGACAGGGTAATTTATAAGAAAAGAAGTTTAATTGACTCACAGTTCCACATGGCTGGGGAGACCTCAGGAAACTTTCAATTATGGTGGAAGGTCCCTCTTCCCAGGGTGGCGGGAGACAGAATGAGTGCTGAGCGAAGGGGGAAGTCCCTTATAGAACCATCAGATCTTGCGAGAAAAGCATGGGGGAAACCACCCTCATGATTCAATTACCTCCACCGGGTCCTACCTTTGACACGTGGGAATTATTAAAATTCAAGATGAGATGTAGGTGGTGACGCAGAGCTAAATCATATCACTCATCAACTGAAAACTTTTTAACATAATTTAAAATTATTCTTACTTTTTTCCTTCTTCTTCCTCCTATTCTTATTTAAAAAAAAAAAAACTGTATCACTCAATTTTTAAGACTTTGTAAGATGAAGTGGGCTTAAGAAAAACACAAAAAAATGACAAGAAGACATATAAATCAGTACATTGGGAAAAAAAGGTGTGAATAGGGGTATTTCCTAACTTGTTTTACAAGAAGTAGGTAACAAAATTCCTACCTAATCCAAACTTCTTTTCTGAAAACAAAACCCATGTTTAATTATCTGTGAAACTCTGAGCACCAATCATGTCAGATTTTGTTTTCCTATGTGTTCATTTGTTCATGCATTCATCCATCTATCCAGCATGTACTGAGGCTCTGTGTGTGCTAAGTACTCTGGGGTAAGATATTGAGGATACAGACCAAGATATGGTCCTTGTCCTCAAGGGAGGAATGAGATAATTCCAACTGAGTATGATAAATGGTATTGACAGAAGTGAGCACAAGAATGCTCAAAGAACAAACAGGGAAGTAACTCATCCAGTGTGGTGAGGAAGTAGAAAAAAGGGTCAGTGAAAACTTCCTAGAGCAGTGGTCCCCAACCTCTTTGGCACCAGTGACCAGTTTCATGGAAGACAATTTTTCTTTTTTTTTTTTTTTTTTTTTGAGACAGGGGCTCACTCTGTCACCCAAGCTGCAGTGCAAGTGGCACGATTTCATTGCAACCTCCACCTCCTGGGCTCAAGTGATCCTCCCACCTCAGCCTCCTGAGTAGCTTAAACTATAGGCATGCACCACAATGCTTGGCTAATTTTTCTGTATTTTTGGTAGAGACGAGGTCAGGCTGGTAGAGACCAGGCCAGGCTAGTCTCAAACTCCTGGGCCCAAGCAATCCACCTCAGCCTCCCAAAGTGCTGGGACTACAGGTGTGAGCCACTGCACCCGGCCGAAGACAATTTTTCTTTTCATGTCTTAGCTGTTATTGAAGTAATTGATGATAGTTATATTTTCATGAGTTTTTATCTTGTTGACTATATTTCAGGGGGTGGGGAATGGTTTCAGGATGAAACTGTGCCACCTCAAATCATCAGGCATTAGATTCTCATAATTAGTGCACAACCTAGATCCCTTGCATGCACAGTTCACATTACGGTTTGTGCTCCTCTGACAGGAGGCAGAGCGCAGGTGGTAATGCAAGCCATGGGGAGTGGCTGTAAATACAGATGAAGCTTCACTTGCTCAACCACTGCTCACCTTCTGCTGTATAGGAAAGGATGCAGAGCTGAATTTCAGAAAATTATTAGAAAAGTTAGCCAAATGAGCATGCAGAGAAAAGGAGAAATACAATTTTATACTTGTATAGCACTTTAAATGTTTCCAAATGCTATTACCTATATTATTTACATGAAAAAACTAAGGCCTACAGAAGTTGAAGGGTTTGCCAAAGTTTTATGGCTAGTAAATGGTAAAGCTCAAATTAGCACCTAAACTCCTGCTTATAACCTAGCATAATGGTGTCCCACCTTTTAAAGTATAAGAAATTTTGGCCAGGTGTGGTGGCTCATGCCTGTAATCCCAACAGTTTAGGAGGCCAAGGCAGGTGGATCGCTTGAGCCTAGGAGTTCAAAACCAGCGTAGGCAACATGGCAAAACCTCGTCTCTACAAAAAAATACAAAAAGTAGCCAGGCGCGGTGGCATGTGCCTGTAGTCTCAGGTACTCGGGAAGCTGAGATGGGAGAATCACCTGAGCCCAGGGAGGTCAAGGCTGCAGTGAGCCGTGATAGTGTCACTGCACTCCAGCCTGGGCAACAGAGTGAGAACCTGTCTCAAAAAAATAACATAGGCCCGGCGCAGTGGCTCACACCTGTAATCCCAGCACTTTGCGAGACTGAGGCGGGCAGATCACGAGGTTGGGAGATCGAGACCATCCTGGCTAACACAGTGAAACCCCATCTCTACTAAAAATACAAAAAATTAGCCGGGCATGGTGGCGGGCGCCTGTAGTTCCAGCTACTCAGGAGGCTGAGGCAGGAGAATGGTGTGAACCAGGGAGGCGGAGCTTGCAGTGAGCCGAGATTGTGCCACTGGCTCTAGCCTGGGTGACACAGCGAGACTCCATCTCAAAAAAAAATAAAAAATAAAAAATAAAATAAAATGAAATAATACTAGGTTTCTACTTGGGATAATAAAAAAGTTCTGGAACTAGATAGTGATGATGGTTGCACAACACTAAATGAATTTAATGTCACTGAATTGTATACTTTTAAATGGTTAAAATTGTCAGTTTTATAATATGCTTCCTTTACCACAATAAAAAAGTTTTATAAACAAAGAGCAGGTATACCTTGAGTATACAGTGATTACAGACATACATTTAAAAAGATTCAGAATTCAATACTGCCTTTAATTACTATTTTATTAATTATAGCAGCAACATATCCTTAAAATAATATTTACAAAAATGTGAAAAGTTATTAAGTCTACAATGTTTGAAGTGCAAACTTGATTTCTTTACATGGTAAGTTCCTGAGGAGTCTTTAACCTATGACTTGGGAATCACTGGTCTATGTTCTTCAAACAAAAATTAAACTCTTCCTGATGTTTAAGGGGTTTCCAGAAGTGGTCCTTCAATGATGTGACCATACAGATGCTATTCAATCTTAGAGATTTCAGAAGGCCAGATGTTAGACATTATCTTCTTTTTTCTTCTTTTTTTTTTTTTTTTTTTTTTTGAGATAGAGTTTCACTCTTCTTGCCCAGGTTGATGTGCAATGGCACAACCTAGGTTCATCGCACCCTCCACTTCCGGGTTCAAACAATTCTGCCTCAGCCTCCCGAGTAGCTGGGATTACAGGCATGCACCACCACGCCCAGCTAATTTTGTATTTTCAGTAGAGACAGGGTTTCTCCATGTTGGTCAGGCTGGTCTCGAACTCCCAACCTCAGGTGATCCACCCGCCCCGGCCTCCCAAAGTGCTGGGATTACAGGCATGAGACACTGAGCCTGGCTGACATTATTTTCTTTAGAGAAGTATGGTAATGCACTTAGACTATGCTCCATCTGCAAACTTGTTTGCCACTCAATGTACTTTATAAATTTCTTATAATCTCTAAATCCCCAGAGTAGGTTTTAAATAAATTATTTCCATAAGGATAACAGATAAAATAAAACCAATATATTTATCAAATGCACCCATAGCACTGTAAAAGATACACAGAAGTATGTGAATGGTCACTGCCCAAAAGGAACCAGAAATATAGTCAAGAAGATATAAATTCATGAAAATGTAACTACCATAAATGACTTCAATAACAGCTTAAAACCATGAAAAGAAGCACAAAGCAACACATATTGATTACTTGCCACAGGTACAGGAAGAAACTGCTATGGGGTTTCAGAGAAGGGAGTAATTACTCCTCCATGGTGGTATAAAAAGGTTCTACAGGAGAACTGGATTTGAAATGAAGAGCAAATGTGATGTGGAGAGGTCAAGCACAAAGAAGAGAGGATTAGAATATCCTTCATTAAGCTTCATTTAACGCACTAACTGCTTGCCGAACTCATTCTGTGTCACACACAAGAATACAAAGGTGAGGTGCTCTGTGTTACCCATGGTCAAATTCCCCTTTGTAGGCCTGAAACCCCTCATTACTTATCATATGATAACAATAAACTATTTTCCCTGATAGTGGGAAACAAATGGGACTGACAAGTTTTTTATGACTGCTCTTTTAAAATAAGTCACACCTTTCATTTGAATTTACCTTTCCCCCAAAGGTAAATTTCATATATTGCAATGTATCCTCTTGCAAGCTGCTTGTAAAAAAATCTCTTCCCAGAACTTTTACTTACCATTTAATATTGCCACTAAAAAACAGACAGGCACTTGTCCACTGAACTAAACACAGATGAAGGACGAAGTCATGACTGGATCTCAATACTGCGCGTCACTTTTGTCCCAAGAGTATAATAAAGAGTCAAGAGTCTCTCTCTTTTGAAGCAGTCATCTAATCATTCCAACTAATGGGGAAAGTTTTTTGTGTGCAATGGTTTGTGTCCAAAAAGACAGGTGGAGGTGGGGTGATGTGGACTTTACATAAAGGTTCATTTCACAATTTTGACCCTACCTTCCAAGGACCTAACTGATTAGCTCAGGGTGAGTACCTGATGTGAGCTGGGGAAATGTAAATATCTCACATGTGGCCCAACGTCCTGGCCAAAGCACTATTCCAAGTTTTTATTTTTTAAAGCTAGAACTAGGAATCAAAGTCAATCCTTTTCTGGTGGTAAAAGTCATGAGGATGAACCACGATTTTGCCATGTAGAGAAGCGTAAAAAGTTCATGTAAACAACTATCTCTGAACAGCCTTAGCATAAAGCTACAAAAATATGTCACACCTTATCAGTCTTAAATATATCAAACCTTTAACAGGAAGAGAGAAAATGTACATTGGTATTAATGTTACCACCTTGTTGGTTCTCGGGTTCAGCATAAGTGGCTTGCCTTTTTCTTTTATGTGCAAACGTCGACATGCCAAAGTGCAAGTGGTAGAAACTACTCTTAACCGGGACAACATCTTTTCTTTCACCTGAAAAAAACAAACCAAATAAACCACTGTTGAGAATCATATTATAGGCCTCCATGTCCACTGGGTATCAGTTTTCAAAACACATTCATGTTTCCATAGGCTGCAACTGTTTTAAAAAGGTAACAAAAGGCGAAGGTGAAAACTTAACTTTTTCTGATAACACTCTTATGTTCTTGGGAAATAATCACTGCTACTCTTTATGTACCACCTACTATGTATCAGACACTGCAAAAAACATTTAACCTCTTTCTAGACACACAAGTGTGGCAAGGTATGCATCTCCCACTTGTGAGAGAAACAAATTAAGAGGTTAAGAAACAAGGTAACATAGTAAATAGCAAAGTGAGTTTCATTTTAGTGAGTGAGAGTTTAGCTTGAAGGTAGAAAAGTAAATAATAGGAAAGTGGAGACACACACAGAGGAAGAAAAACTATCCTGATTCTTAATCTAGACCTAGAATTTCAATGTACTATGTTTAATGTTTAAATTTAATATACTAGAATTTTTTGTCTTAGCAAACCTGTTATTTAATATAAATAAATAATATAAATTGGCTAGAAAACATATAAATTGTGTATAATTACATTATATGAAATAATGTATAAAATAATTGCATCCATCATAAACATGGACATTTTTAAAGAGAAAACTATACATTAAATATAAAATATTTAGTGACAATAGATTCTTCTGCTTACCAATTACCTCACCAAAAATCAGAATTTGAAATGCCTATTTATTTCTTTAAACATTACAAATCATTGCAATGATTATGCTGTTAAGTTTTTTTAAATGGAATTTCTATTTGTGGAGAAATCCATGATCTGTGTGAGGGGGCAGCAAAACCATTTACATAAGGATTTTTTTTTTCTTTTTCAAGCTCATATACCATAAAAGTAACCATTTTAAACTGAACAATTCAGAGGCATTTCAGAAATTCTTTTTTTGTTTTTGTTTTTGAGATGGAGTCTCGCTCTATTGCCCAGGTGGAAGTGTAGTGGCACGATCTCAGCTCACTGCAAGCTCCACCTCCCGGGTTCACGGCATTCTCCTGCCTCAGCCTCCTGAGTAGCTGGGACTACAGGCGCCCGCCACCACGCCTGGCTAATTTTTTTGTAGTTTTAGTAGAGAAGGGGTTTCACTGTGTTGGTCAGGATGGTCTCGATTTCCTGACCTCGTGATCCGCCTGCCTCGGCCTCCCAAAGTGCTGGGATTACAGGCATGAGCCACCGAGCCCGGCCAGAAAATTCTTATAGTTGTACAACCACCACCTCTATTTATTCCAAAATAACTTTTTACCCCAGAAAGAAACACTATACCCATTAAGCAGTTATTCCCCATTCCTCCTTTTGGTCCGTTACAACATAAACTCTTTATTACTATTACTGTGTATATTTATGCTTTACAACAAAAGTTTTGCCAAGCTCTACTATAAGTGTTACAAATCCCTGTGACCCGAAAGGCAGGAAGGAAACTATCCTGCCTGTGTTGTACACACACACACACACACGAGGTGGGGGGGTTGTTCAGTGGCAGCATGATTTCTGGATTACTTTTACGCATATTTCAATCCAGAGGTCAGTGAGAACTTCAAAAAAGGGAATTTATTTATTTATTTATTTTTGAGAAACAGTCTGGCTCTGTCATCCAGGCTGGAGTGCAGTGGCGCCATCTCGGCTCATTGCAACCTCCGCCTCCCAGGTTCAAGTGATTATCCTGCCATCCTGCCTCAGACTCCTGGGTAACTGGGACAATACGCACATGCCACCGCGCCCAGCTAATTTTTTATATTTTTATTAGAGATGGGGTTTCACCATATTGGCCAGGCTGGTCTGGAACTCCTGACCTCATGATCCACCTGCCTCAGCCTCCCAAAGTGCTGGGATTATATGCATGAGCCACCGTGCCCAACCAAAAAAGGGATTTTTTTTTTTTTTTTTGAGACGGAGTCTCTCTCTGTCGCCCAGGCTATAGTGCAACAGCGCGATCACAGCTCACTACAACCTCTGCCTCCTGGATTCAAGCTATTCTCCTGCCTTAGCCTCCCGAGTAGCTGGGATTACAGGAAACCGCCATCATGCCCGGCTAATTTTTTTTTTTTCTGTATTTTTGTAGAGACAACATTTTTACCATGTTGGCCAGGCCGGTCTTGAACTCCTGACCTCAGGTGATCCACCTGCCTCAGCCTCCTAAAATGCTGGGATTACAGGCGTGAGCCGCCGCGCCCGGCCAAAAAGGGATGTTTTAAAGGTGTTGCATGATCACTTATTCCTGGACACTGAAACACTCCAGTTTGCAAGTAACTATGCTGAAGTTGTTTTCTGCCTCCCATACCACTTCCATCCACCAACCTTTGAAATGAAGTGCGATTTGATGTTTCAAGACCACCTGCATGAGGCTTAGCGTTTCATCAACACATCCATGTATGGATGGTAAGCCTGATATTAAATATGACGCAGTCAGAGTGAGAAGTCCTTCAACATTGCCAAGAATGTTTCACTCACATTAAATAGTCATTGATGCAATTAAACTAAATAATCAAAGCATTAAGGACATGAATGAAAAGAATGTGTGAATGATTTAAAAGGTTTCCTGTTCTTTGTCAAAAAAGTGAAAAACACTGTACAGGTAGCCAGGCCAAGATAGTAGGGATGGTTTTGTTCACAGCTTCAAAGAAGAAATTTAAGAATTAATTATGAGCCTTAACAAAACACTGACAAAGAATGTAGAAAATGGGAAGAGCAGAAAGAGTAAGAGGAAAAGGCAGTAATAGAAAATCTTCAATGTACTGTTAAAAAAATGATTTAATTTCTGAATATGTTGTTAGTAGAATAAAACTACAAAATCACACATAGAAGATTTGAGACCCTTTTAAGAAATATTTGAGCTGTTCAAAAGACAGTAAGACAGAAAAATAACCAGTAGCTGAGCCTACACAAACCTTTTGAGTCAAACACAAGCAAATTACTTTCTCAATTACCAAGGCTGACTACTGGGGAGGCATCAAACTCTAACAACTTCCTGATAGCCTTTTCAGGGGAAAGGTAACACAAATTATTGAAATTATGTATTTTACTCATCTGACTGGTTTTATTCATTAAGCAGGTGCTACATCATTATCCTCATCCTTTTTCATTGCTGCATTTCTATTATAGTCATAATAGAGTAGCAAAAATAACCATGATGAAAAATAAGTGTTCAGGTTATCTTTTTAGAAATTAATTTATGCTACCATCTTGATGCTTTAAGTTCAAAATACTATAAAATTACGATTTTGCATATACACTATTACTATTATTCTGTATATTTATGCTTATTATTTTATAATAACTCAAGTATTCAAGCAAATTTAAAGGGTTTTTTTTTTTTTTTTTTTTTTTTGAGATGAAGTCTCACCCTATCGCCCAGGCTGGAGAGCAATGGCATGATCTCAGTTCACTGCAACCTCCGCCTCCCGGGTTCAAGCAATTCTCCAGCCCCAGCCTCCCAAGTACCTGGGATTACAGGCATGTGCCACCATGCCCAGCTGACTTTTTGTATCTTTAGTAGAGATGGGGTTTCACCATGTTGGCCAGGCTGGTTTCGAACTCCTGACCTTGTGATCCTCCTACCTCAACCTCCCAAAGTGTTGGGATTACAGGTGTGAGCCACCGCGCCTGGCCTTAAAGAGTAATTTTTTTACTATACTTTTCACTTCATGACTCCACTGAATTGTTTTTCTTAGAATAAAAAAGCAGCATTATTTTGGGCCCATTTACAACACAGGTCTAAAGCTGCACATGATATAACTGCCATCTAGAAAATCTGAGACAGTCAACCGAAAAAAATACTAGAACTAATAAGAAGACTTCAGCAAAGTGGCTGATTATATCAGCAATAAGATCTTTAATAGGATAAAAGATTCTATTTATAATACTAATACAAATTATAAAATACCTAGGAAGTACACCAACAGAGAAACTAATAGACATAAAGAAGTCCTAAATACATGGACAGAAATACCCATTTCTGGATGGGAATAGTCAACAGTAAAAATATCAGTTTCCCCTGAAACAATCCACACAGTTCTAAGGCAATTCCAACAAAAATTCCACGAATATTTATAGAGCTTTGTTTTTTATTTTTTTAGAGACAAGATCTCATTCTGAGCTCAGGCTGGAGTGCAGTGGCCCAATCATAGCTCACTGCATCCTTGAACTTTAGGGAGCTTTAGACTCAGCTTGAACGAATATTTGAAAGAGCAAATGTGAGAAAATCCAAGAAATTTTGAAAAAGAAGAGGTAGAAGGATTTGCCATTACAGTTAGCAAAACCTTTCAAACAGATTAAAGATGTTAACATTTTTTCAGAAAGTAAAGAAACTATAAAGAATTACGAGTCCAGGCCGGGTGCAGTGGCTCACCCCTGTAATCCCAGCACTTTGGGAGGGCAAGGCAGGCAGATTGTTTGAGTTCAGCAGTTCGAGACCAGCATGGTCAATATGGTGAAACCCCGTCTCCACCAAAACACACACACACACACACACACACACACAAAAAATAAAATTAAGCTGGGTGTGGTGTACACCTGTGGTACCAGCTAAGGTGGGAAGATTGTATGAGTCTGGGAGGCAGAGGTTGCAGTGAGCCAAGATTATGCCATTGCACTCCAGCCCTGATGACAGAGTGAGACCCCATCTCAAAAAAAAAAAAAAAAGAATTGTAAGTCCAATTCCAGGTGGTCCAGGTAGGCTTCCTGGTGTCATGGAGAAACGGGTCTGTGACTAGTGCCCCCCACAAATCTGTGTGATACTGGAGACACCATGAACAAACACCATCACTGTCTATGGCAACAAGAGTCTTCTGCTATCTTAGCCTGTTTGTGGGAGTGAATTCTTTTGGGGATCATGCGGAAACACATCTGTGCCATTTAAAAAATGTCACTCATGTCTATGGTATTCTAAACCTGCAGAGTTACCTCTGGGACTTTCCATGAAAAAGGCTCATTGGCTTAGGTGCTTATGAAATAAATTAATTGGCTGTATTTATGAGAAAATTTTTCAGAGACCTCTTATCTTTTCAGAGATCTATGAAAAGATACAAAAGGAAAATCGCAAGCAGAATTCAGATTTACAACAAAGCAAAACTTCTTTGTATGCTCAAACTGTCTGCTTTGGATCCCCTGTGGGATTTATAAAGAAGACCACTCCACCTTGTAGTCTGGTAGTTCAGATTAACCTTCCTCAGTGTCTCCTCTGACCTATCCAAACTCCTTCTTGAAAAAGCTTAAATTCTATTTGAAATAAAGCTAGTTTAAAAATTGTTGGTAAAATAAGAATGTCTCAAAATTGTCAGTATTAAATATAATTCAGACATTTTTGCCTTGGGTCTACTGGTCAGATTTACAGTTTCTTCTTCGTTATTTTAAGGTCATCAAACTGTTGCTCCTGAGATATTTTAAATATTTGTTTGATTTGTCTGAACTTACGTTTTTGGTTTTGAGCCTTTAAATTCTGCAGTCTACACAGGTGACCATGGTGAGGCCCAGGTACATACATTTATCTTCAGTACCTGGGCCACCAGCTGCAGGGCAGAGCCAGGCCCTATATGGTCCTGCCCTGCTGGTCCAGTAGTGCCTCCTGGCCATGCTAGAAGGGGCTGGGTCCCCCAGACAGACGTAGTCTTAATAGCTCTGTCCAGGACTCTGTACCTGGTACATAGCAATTAAAATTGCTTCCTGCTAGGTTTTATACTGGAAATTAGTAAGAGTCAAAATTGCAATATATGTAATTAAAACAACTAGATATAAAGAAAATTATTTTATAAGAAAGGCAGGATGCTTTTTGGTGAGGAAAGTTATAAGAAAGACAAAAGATGTGTTTTTTGTTTAAAAAAGTAATTCCATCTAGTTTAGAGGTTATTTAAAAGTTTTACAATGAAGGAAAAAAATGATATAGATAAAACTAAATTGATAAAATAAGTCAGAGAAGAAAAAAACCTGAAATAATTTTGTAAGTAGTTGTAAAAAATTTACAGAAATCTTATCTTGTGTGGTCAAAGTTGACTGAGATTGAATTTATTTATAAGGCTTTATTAAAATTCACTTTAATAGTACTACATTGAGGCCCTGCACAGTGGCGCATGCCTGGAATCCCAGCACTTTGGGAGGCTGAGATGGGTGGATCACTTGAGTTCAGGAGTTCGAGACTAGCCTGGGCAACATAGTAAGACTTTGTCTCCACAAAAAGTACAAAAAAGGAAAAATAATAATAATAATAATATATTGAATTTGTTTTTCTCTTCTGAACAAGATGTTTGTGTAGTATTAATAAAAAAATAACAAAAGACTATAATTTGCCTTTTGAGTAAGCTGCAAAATAGAAGAAACATTCTGTTTGCATCATACTGTCTTTATTGAGCCTTTTGATTTTTTTGGAAAATGGGGTTGCTTTTCTATCAAAGAGTGAGGATTCTTGATTTTTGAAATCTCTAAACTATCACCAAATCAAATTTCAAATTCCAAATTATATCTTTTTGACCTTAAACCAACTCTTGGACATTCCAAAAGGGCACGCAGAAGCCCAAGCGAAACACATTAGGCTTACTGGGCATGTTAAATTATATGGGAAGCATTATCAAATAAGAATAATGTTTGACCATGTCCTACAGTCACATTAACACGAACAGGTCAATATGTGTTCCAAAACTGCATGAGATTCCTGGAAATCTGATACGTCTTAGGAAATGTTGTCAGTCATAATTCTAATGCTAAACTGTTGTATGTCACAGAAATAACTAAATTTCCTTGTCAATTGTATCATTATTATTATGAACTCTTATCAAGTCTTTAACCATGGCCCATTTTTAAGTCTTATTATCCGTGGTAAATTGCTTTTTCCTAATACATCTTCAAAAAGATCCCCCTTTATTACAAAGGATACAGATGAAGAGCCAGATAAAGAGATGTAGATGGCAAGGTATTGGGGGCAAGGGGATGCAGGGCTTCCATGCCCTCTATGGACAGGCCACTCTCCCAGCGCCATGTGTTCAGCAACCCAGAAGCTCATCAAACCTTGTTGTTCAAGAGTTTTATAGAGCTTAATGTTCAGCACCCCAAAGCTCATGGATAGGGCTCAAAGTTCTAACCCTCTAATCACTTGGTCTTTCTAGTGATCAGCCCTATCCTGAGGCTGCCTAGGGGCTCTACCTAGGCAGAGTAGAGTCACCTCATGTGACTAGCACACACTCAGGTGTGATCAAAAGGGGATCATTATGACAAAAAACATGCCTATCATGGGGGGGAGGGGATTAATGGATACAAATATACAGCTTGACAGAAGGAATAAGACCTAGTGTTAGATCAGTAAGGTGACTATAGTTTATAATAATCTACTGTACATTTTAAAATAGTTAAAAGAATGTTTCTAGCATAAATACAAATATTGAAAGTGATGGCTAACCAAAATACACTGACTTGATCTTTACAAATTATATGAATATATTAAATTATCACATGTACCCTGAACTATGTACATCTATTATGCATCAGTTAAAAACATTTTTTTAAAGACATTCCTATCATTCAGGAAATCCAAGGGTTGGAGGAGCTCTGTGACAGAATTGGGAAGATCAATATATTCAGTACAATACCACACTATTTAATGCATCTTTATGACCCTGATACCCTTTATAGAGCTTCCTTCCTAAAACAGTATATATTACCAAGTACATAAACCTTAAACTAAATAGTGCTTTATTCTAATTAGATTTACATAGATTTTTCTTGAATCATAATTATAGTTATCACAAGTCTTAGACATCACCTAGTTTAAATATCTTAATTTAAATGAAAAAAACCCTAAAGCCCAGAGATAGAAATGGACAGTCCAGTATCACTCAGCTTATTAGTGGTAGTCCATGGTTTTTATTTGCTTTCCCTTCCTCTTCCAAATTTTTCAGCTTCTGAGCCTTTGGTTATATTGTTTTTGTTTCATAAACGTATTCCCTCCCATTCCTTTCTAAATTCCATTTTTAAAGACAAAATTTCATTTCATTTATTTTCTTTTGAGACAGGATCTTGCTCTGTTCCCCAGGCTAGAGTGCAGTGGCATGATCACAGCTCACTGCAGCCTTGACTTCAGGGGCTCAAGCAATCCTCCCACCTCAGCCTGTCAACTAGCTGGGATGACAGGCATGTGCCACCATGCACAGCTAATTTTTGTAGGATTTTTTTTTTTTTTTTTTTTTGGTAGAGAAAGAGTTTCACCATTTTGCCCAGGCTGGTTTCCAACTCCTGGGCTCAAGTGATCTGCCAACCTCAACCTCCCAAAGTATTATGGTTACAGGCGTGAGCCACTGAACCCGGCCTCATTTCTTGATTAAGCAATTTATCCACCATCTAACTTCTTATACAGCTCTTTAGTTATCTATTTCTGATATTCCATTTTTTCACTTCAATTATTTTATGTCTATATTTCTATTTGGTTCTGTTTTACAGTCACCAGTTCATGCTTCATAACTTTAAATTCTGACCTCATTAAATAGATATTTATTTATTTATTTTTATTTTTTATTTTTTTGAGATGGAGTCTCGCTCTGTCGCCCAGGCTGGAGTGCAGTGGCCAGATCTCAGCTCACTGCAAGCTCTGCCTCCCGGGTTTACGCCATTCTCCTGCCTCAGCCTCCCGAGTAGCTGGGACTACAGGCACCCGCCACCTAGCCCGGCTAGTTTTTTGTATTTTTTTTTTTTAGTAGAGACGGGGTTTCATCGGGTTAGCCAGGATGGTCTCAATCTCCTGACCTCGTGATCCGCCCATCTCGGCCTCCCAAAGTGCTGGGACTACAGACTTGAGCCACCGCACCTGGCCTAAATATTTATTTTAAAGACATTTTCTAATGTCTTTAGTGCCTGAATATAAATTTTCAGTCTCTTTCAATGGCATAATTTTTGTCTGTAAGCTCACTTTAAAAAAAAATAAGAGCAATCTTTCACGGTGGTCCCATACATGTTGTATGTTGTGGAAATCAACCCTTGGGGGCAGTTTTAAGTTTGCCTCTATATGAGATCTAGAGGGTCTACAGGCTAAAACCAGTTTCTACGTTAGTTTCTGTGTTAGATGGTTACATACCTCGGGTAGAATTCCAAAGTCAAATTCAAACAAGTTGAGGCTTAGGATTCTACTTATGGGGTGGGATGGATGGTTTAACTCTTGTCTCAACCCCAGTGAGGATACAGTCTTCATTCATGGAGAGAAAAGTGTTTCCCCATTCTCAGCTTCCCAATATATGTCTAATTTTGGTTCTGAATGTTGAACAGGCCTTGGGAACTCAGTTTCCATCTCCTGGCAAGCAATAAACACTTCAGACCCTAAGTAGTATTTATGTACTGTATTTCTTCCCTGTCTACCCATGGAACATTTGTCTTCAATCAAGCTCACTGCTATAGATTCTTTCTTCATTCCTGCATGCGGAGATTTTTCTCTTGCTTTCAAACTTGGCTCTGTGTTGTTTCAATTTTACTTACCATCTCTGTGTTTTTAGAGCAAGAAAGGGAGATTCCGGCATGTGACTAATTGATCACTTTAAACTGGAAGTTGATTCAGTTTAAACCTATATCATAATTATTTACTCATCTATTGAGCACCTACCACACGCCAAGGCCGGAATGAGGCCTACGGTTAGTATTGCTCTCATAATCCTACTTAACACTACAGGAATCCATGTCTTTTTAGCCTCTATGAAACTTACACCATCAGATTTGGTTTTCCTTTTTCTTTTTGAGACAGAGTCTCGCTGTCACTGTCACCCAGGCTGGAGTGCAGTGGCACGATCTTGGCTCACTGCAGCCTCTGTCTCCTGGATTCAAGTGATTCTCCCGCCTCAGCCTCCCAGGTAGCTGGGACTATAGGCACACACAACCATGCCTGGCTAATTTTTTTGTATTTTTGGTAGAGATAGGGTCTCTTTATGTTGCCCAGGCTGGTCTCAAACTCCTGGCCTCAAGCAATCTGCCAGCCTTGCCCTCCCAAAGTGCCAAGATTACAGGTGTGAGCCACTGCATCCAGCCAGATTTGGTTTTCTTTAGGTAAACATCAAAAGCATTCAACAGAATCTATTAAATCACCACCATGCAATATATTCTGTTAATGTTCTATTACCAGTAAGTTATAAAGTCCTATATAAAGCTCACCTTTGTGCTTTTTAAAAGAACTATAAACATGAACAAAACCAAGAAAAAGAACTTGGCCAGGTGCAGTGGCTCACACCTGTAATTCCAGCACTTTGGGAGGCTGAGGCGAGCGCATCGCTTGAGGTCAGGAGTTCAAGACCAGCCTGGCCAACGTGGTGAAAACTCACTTCTACTAAAAATTCAAAAATTAGCCAGGCAGGGTGGTGCATTCTTATAATCCCAGCTACTTAGGAGGCTGAGGCATCAGAATCGCTTGAACCAGGGAGGTGGAGGTTATAGTAAGCCGAGATCATGCCACTGCACTCCAGCCTAGGCAACAGAGTGAGACTCCATCTCAGAACAAAATCTAACTCACCCTTTCTCAGTTTTAAATTAAAAAATAGACATATATCTGTATAGGCTTCCCAAGTGTTCCTTTTTTAAAATTTTTAAATTTGTATGGGTATTCAGACACACACACACACACACACACACATAGAACCAGCATTGTGTACTTACAAAATATCTTCGCTATCTGAATCTAATAATTGATATCTATTAAATACATACAATCTAGAAGGAGAAACAGTGGCAGAGCCTGATTCGAACAAACTCCGTTGATTTTACTTTTAAGAGAGAGAATTTGCTATATAAGAGAATTCTTCACTGGATTTCTTTAAATAGCAAGATTTTTCAGGCTATTTTTAAATTTCAAGTTACTCAAATTTGACTTTTATACATCGTTTCAGGATTATGTTGCATGAAAGGTCCATGGCACTTCATTTCCATTTATTAGCGTACTCCAGAAAGTACCAGCAGTTGGTTCTACAAGTACAAATTCTATATACATCATGTTTCTACACTTTTAAAATTAATCAGTATCAAATTACTAATAATGTTAATTATATCAGCACAGTGTTAAAAATATGCACACCAAGTAGCTTTCTCCCCAGAATCCCCAACATGGCGACAAAAGTATTATTAACAAAATTGGGATGGTTGATACTCTGCTAAGTGGTGAAAAAAACCTATTTAAATTTTAAAAATTGTCATTTAAAAAAAGTTTTATTATTATTTTTTTTTAAGAGATAGTATCTCACTCTGTCACTCAGGCTGGAGTACAGTTGTATAATCATAGCTCACTGCAGTCTTGAACTCCTGGCTCAAATGATTCACCTGCTTTAGTCTCCCAAGTAGTTGGGACTATAGGCATAAGCCACTGTACCTGGCTGATTTTAATATTTTGTAGAGCTGGCATCTCACTATGTTGCCCAGGATGGTCTTGAACTCTTGGCCTCAAGCAATCTTCCCACCTCAGCCCGTGAGTTGCTAGGATTACAGGCATGAGCCATCACATCCAGCTAAAAAGAAGTTCTAAAGTAATTCATCATATGTTTGTGTGGCTCTTCCGGGAGAGACAGCATTATTTACTACAGTTACAACTTTGGGCCTGGCGTCGTGGCTCAAGTCTGAAATCCCAGCACTTTGGGAGGTTGAGGCAGGCAGATTGCCTGAGACCAGGAGTTCGGGACCAGACTGGCCAAACCACGGCAAAACCCTGTCTCTACTAAAAATACAAAAAAATTAGCTGGGTGTGGTGACAGGCACCTGTAATCCTTGCTGCTCGGGAGGTTGAGGTGGGAGAATCGCTTGAACCCGAGAGGCGGAGGCTGCAGTGAGCGGAGATCATGCCACTGCACTCCAGCCTGGGCAACAAGAGCGAAACTCCATTTCAAACACACACACGCACACTTTGGTGATTAGTACTGCAAACTAGGTAAATCTAAAATGGTATGGAATACATTTTATTTTGAATCAAAGGCAATCCCCCAAAAAATGCATTTTGGAATCATCAGTTAAGATCAGGTTTCTGATATATGAAATATTCTATTTTCAACTCCTAGTTAAAATCTTGTTCCTATCAAATAATGAATTTGGGCCCAGCACAGTGGCTCATGCCTGTAATCCCAGCACTTTGGGAGGCCAAGGCGGACAGATTACGACATCAAGAGATTGAGGCCATCCTGGCCAACATGGTGAAACCCCATCTCTACTAAAAGTACAAAAATTAGCCAGGCGAGGTGGTGCGTGCCTGTAATCCCAGTGACTTGGGAGGCTGAGGCAGAAGAATTGCTTGAACCCAGGAAGTGGAGGTTGCAGTGAGCAGAGATTGCGCCACTGCACTCCAGCCTGGTGACAGAGTGAGACTCTGTCTCAAAATAAATAAATAAAATAATGAATTTGGCTTGTATATAAAGACAACATCACCTCTCAAATCTACCTCACAGAAAACTGTGATGATCAAATAAGAGAATATATGCAAAAGAGTATTATAAAGATAAAACATATTATTCAAAGTATTAGAGAATTTAATTTTATTAGCAAGTGATAGAGTAAAATAAAATATAAAAGTAATTTTAACAGTGTCTTTAGTAGGCATAAGCAAAAAAATAACTTAAGGAAAAAACCAATCTTTGCAGAAATCAGAACTCAGAACACTTACAGAGAGAAACAGACAGGTGGACTTAATATCTGCTGGAGACAAGACAGAACGCAGAAAACACACACCTAACTCCTTATGTTACACAAAGATGACAGAAGGAGAACTACAGGAGCGAGGGAAGTAAAAACAGCAAATAAAAGAAGGTGGGGATTCTAATTTTGAATAACTAAGTAAAATCAAGCTATTCACCGGAGTTTCTTTCTTTTGTTTTTTAGACAGAGTCTTCCTCTGTCACCCAGGCTGGAGTGTAATGGCACGATCTTGGTACACTGCAACCTCCACCTCCCGGGTCAAGCAATTCTCCTGCCTCAGCCTCCCGAGTAGCTGAGATTACAGGCACCCACCACCATGCCTGGCTAATTTTTTGTATTTTTAGTAGAGACAGGGTTTCACCATGTTGGCCAGGCTGGTCTCGAACTCCTGAGCTCAGGTGATCCATCTGCCTCAGCCTCCCAAAGTGCTGGAATTACAGGTGTGAGCCACTACACTTGGCCGGAGAGTTTCTTGAATACTGGAATATGCCTGTGGTTTCCTGCCCTGGTATGGCCACTGCCTTGCTCTTTCCATGAGTAAGCATGGACAAAAGAACTACTTCAAACAGGGAGGCAGTGGAACTCACCCTCTGGGTGGTATTTATAAACTGCACTGGGACTAAAGCTGTGAAGACATTGGCTGTTGGAGACTATTCTCCCTGGCCCCCTACCTGGGGGGAGAAGGAAACAGTCAACACCTGAGAAAGACTGTTCACAGGAGACCAAAACCCTAGACACTGTTCACTAGAAAGAGCTCAAGACAGGGCAACAAGCACAGGCCTTGCGGTCAGACAGAGTGGAGAGTGAATCTGGACTGGACTCAGCTAATTACCAGTTCAGAATCAGTTGTGTCACCCAGGCATTCCCAAATGGTCTCTGAATTGGTGTTAGTTTAGGACATGTTTTTGACTGGTCTATGACCAAATGAGGAAAAACTAACACAACGTAATACAGTTTTCCATAGTATTATTCTGTTTTTATGTTGTAATTATGACCTTCCTACCTTTGTGGTGGTAAAAATGTCCCTTTTTAAAGAAAAGGATCAGGACAGTAGATTGCAGTAGGTTTTTTGTTTGTTTTTTTGAGACAGAGTCTCAAAAATCACTGTCGTCCAGGCTGGAGTACAGTGGTATGACCTCGGCTCACTGCAACCTCAGGCTCTCAGGTTCAAGTGATTCTCCTGCTTCAGCCTACTGAGTAGCTGGGATTACAGGTGTGTGCTAACACGTCCAGCCAATTTTTGTGTTTTTAGTAGAGACGGGGTTTCACCACATTGGTCAGGCTGATCTCGGACTCCTGACGTCAAGTGATCCACCCACCTCTGGTTCCCAAAGTGCTGGGATTACAGACATGAACCACTGCGCCCAACCAGATTGCAGTAGTTTTTAAGAAGGTTCTTAACCTTGACATAACTAAAAGTTGGAGATCTTATGTCTGGTCCCAATTGTCCCCCACACATACAGTTTTTCACTTGTCCACTAAGTCCAAAAGTCTGGAAGCTATTGACTTAGATGTCTCATTTTTCTCATCAATAAAGTGGGGGAGGGGAAACTTACAGAATTCTGTGTAGTAATATCGATATACATATTATTAATATACTCCTTAGAGTTTTACAATAGTATCAGTATAAAGAGCTTGACTACTTGACTTGAAAGTTTGCTTAATAAAACCCATACCAAATAGTCTAGCAGAGTGGTCAAAGGGCGATTTCTGGAGTCAAACTGCCTGGATTTAAATCCTGTGGCTAACACCTGTAATCCCCAGCACTTTGGGAGGCCAAGGAGGGTGGGCTGCTTGAGCTGAAGAGTTCCGGGTCAGCTTGGGCAACATGACAAAACCTCATTTCTACAAAAAATTCAAAAATTAACTGGGGGTAGTGGCATGCGCCTGTAGTCCCGGCTACTTCAGAGGCTGAGGCAGGAGGATGGCTTGAGCATGGGAGGTTGAGGTTGCAGTGAGCCATAATAGCACCAGGGCACTTCAGCCTGGGTTAGAGTGAGACCCTGTCTCCAAAACGAAAACAAAACAAAACAAAGCAAAACAAAATAAATCCTGGCTTTGCCATTTACTAGCTCTGTGATGCTGAGTAAGGCACAACCTTCCCGATTCGCATTTTCTCATGAGTAAAATGGGAACATTAAACAACAAGACCTATTTAATAGGCTGTTTTAAGATTTAAATTAGATAATCTATTTAAGATGCTTATCACAACACCCTCTAGGTGCTCTAGAAGCTAGTTATATGCATTACTATTAGCAGTTATAGACTAAGGTGGTCTCAAGGTGCCTTCTAAATGCCTGCTAGTTTCTGCATCAACATCTTTTAATGATGAAATTAATATAAGAGACTGAAAGGATAATCATGATTAACATTTATTTAAAATATTTCAAATCAAATCTCTAAGTCAAGAATGAGAATTTGGATGGCATACAGATACAGGCAACATTAAATGTCATCCTAAACAAGTATATACAGAATCAATATATTTTTTATCACTTTTGAAATCTGTATATATTGATCAAAGGAGGTATAATATGCTACCATAAAATCAAAATGGTAACTTTCAAATAAAATAATTTCTAATAAAAGATATCTTTTTATAAAGTCAATGTAATTTTTAGTGTGAATTTTGTCCTCTAACATTAATCCCTAGTAAATATAGGTTTTAATGTTATTTGTGTTTCAAAATATGGCTCACGCCTGTAATCCCAGGACTTTGGGAGGCCGAAGGAGGTGGATCAGTTGAGGTCAGCAGTTCGAGACCAGCCTGAAAAACATAGTGAAACCCCGTATCTACTAAAAATACACACACACACACACACACACACACACACACACACACACACACACACACACACACACACACACACTTAGCCGGGCGTGGTGGCGCATGCCTGTAGTCCCAGCTACTAGGGAGGCTGATGCATAAGTGCTTGAATGCGGAAGGCGGAGGTTGCAGTGAGCGGAAATCACCAACACTGCACTCCAGCCTGGGCAACAAGAGCGAAACTCCGTCTTAAAGAAAATAAAGGCCGGGCGCGGTGGCTCAAGCCTGTAATCCCAGCACTTTGGGAGGCCGAGACGGGCGGATCACGAGGTCGGGAGATTGAGACCATCCTGGTTAACACGGTGAAACCCCGTCTCTACTAAAAAATACAAAAAACTAGCCGGGCGAGGTGGCGGGCGCCTGTAGTCCCAGCTACTCGGGAGGCTGAGGCAGGAGAATGGCGTGAACCCGGGAGGCGGAGCTTGCAGTGAGCTGAGATCCGGCCACTGCACTCCAGCCTGGGTGACAGCGCGAGACTCCGTCTCAAAAAAAAAAAATAAAATAAAATAAAATAAAATAGGTCTAGTTTGTCTGAAATTCACCAAAATCAATTAGAGTTTTTAACTTAATATACAAATTATACACATATAACTAGAAGTTTTTAATTTTACAAACTAAGTTCCCAAATGGTAAATGGGTTTTTTTCCTTTATGAATATTTTGTTTTCATAAATATATTAAAAGACAAAAACATACAAACACCCTCTAAGGGTGTCACCCATAAGCAGTTCTCAGGAATAGCTATTAAGCATAAATATATTACTCTCAAGAGAATATTTCTACAGAAGCATAGCCCAACATTTGCTATTAATGCCCGATAAAAGTCATACTGGGAGCCAGGCGCAGTCGCTCACGCCTGTAATCCCAGCACTTTGGAAGGTCAAGGTGGGTAGATCACTTGAGGTCAGGAACTCGAGACCAGCCTGGCCAATATGGTGAAACCCCGTCTCTATTATAATTACAAAAATTAGCTGCCCTCAGGTGATCCACCCACGTCGGCTTCCCAAAGTGCTGGATTACAGGCGTGAGCCACCGCGAACGACCTATATGTATGTTTTTAAAAACAACCGTTTCTCTCATCTAACAGAATATTTGCAAATTGAAAATCAAAATCATGGGTACAATATCGCAATTAGCTTAACAACATGAGCAATGCTTAAGGAACACGCACGTTTATGGGAGTGGGGGTGAAGGATGCAGCTATGAAGTTATACCACTTGAGTTTGAATCTAGGCTTTGTCACGTTAAAACTGTGGTCTTGGGCAAGTTACTCAACCGACATAAACCTTAGTTTCCTGGTTTGTAAACTGGAGACAGTAACAGTATCAACCTCAAAAGGGTTATTTTGAGATAATCCGTGTAGAAACCAGCGCTCTGCCTGTCACCAGCGATTAACACATGCTACTATTGTTATCGTTATCAACTGCAACACTAACAGAAATAGCAATGCTATTAACCGCTTTGCTTAGAGGTGATAGCCACAAGCATCAGGAAGGTAAATCCACAGACAGAAGATGTTAAAACCTTTTGTAAGAAAGCACATGTTAATTTGATCACGCTTCTCACCACAAGCAACATAAATTTTCTAGAATTATCTCTGGAACCAAAAAAGAAAGTCGAAACCTAGGACCACCTAGATAACACCATATGCAGAGATAGTTATCTCCAGCGTGGAAGAAACACGTGCCAATCCCGATCCACAGATGGCATTTCATAAGAATAGACGAAATCAGTCCAATCTTATAACTCTCCAGCCCGCAGCAAGTCTTTTTTTTTAAAGGGAGGAGCCACACACACAGCCTAACTCCTGCCGTTAACTCGGCCCGACTGAATAAAAGAGATAGACTTGCCAAAGGGGTTTCCAGCCACAAAAGTCCTTCTGCGGAGGGGTGCAGAAAGAGCGAGAAAGAGATGCTGGCGTTTGGGAGGCCCAGGGCCTCGCTCCCGGGCGAGACGGGGGCGCCCCGGCATCAGCGTGCGGAGGAACCTGGAAATCGCGCGCAGGGATGAGCCGCGGTCGCTGGAACCCGGGTCGCCGCGACGCAGCCGGTCTCTCGCCCTCAGCGCGGACTCCGCGGGCCGCTTCCCTTCCCCCAGCCCCCACCGCCAGGCCGGGACCGGCTGGGGCCGCACGCACGGAAGCCGGAGGCGCGGCAGCGCTGGGCTCTCGGGGCCGGGCCAAGGGAAGCCGGCGCCCGCTCCTCTCCCGGACCCCCGCCCGGGCCCCACCTCGCCGGGCCTTACCAGAGGTCTAGCGCCGCGACAGGTGGTGCTGCCGGCGGAGAGGCTGCGCCCTGCCGCCCGCCCTGGCGATGCTCAGCTCCCGCGCCGCCCGGCCCTCCCCTTCTGCGAGCCTCCCGGAGCCGCCGCCAGCTCAGGCTCGCACAGGCGCGGGCGACCCCACACCCCGAGGTAGCCCGAAGAGCTGCAGGGTGAGAGGAGGGCGAGCGGAGCCGGCCAGGCGCGGGGCCAGGAAGGCGCGGCCCACGGAAGGCGCGGCCCACGGCGGAGACGGACGGGTTCGCGGGCCAATGGGAGGCAGGAACCGGCCTGAGGGGCGGACTCCGTCTGGAGGCTTAGCGAGCGGCGCCGGGGTTCCTGCCCTCAGCGCCTTCCTCAACTCAGCTCTTGGAGGTTACGGTTCTGAGGCGGGGCGGGTGCCTTCGTGAACGCGATGCTGCGGGTGTGAGAAGTGCAGTGCAGAGTAGGAGGAGGAGCTCCGCCGCTCCCTGAAGGAAGCCGGGGCTGGCCGACCGCGCCCCCAGCACTCCCGGCCCTAGGGTCCTAGTCTCCAAACCCGCCGAGACCAGGGAAGCTGGGAGTTGGGGTCCGTGCTGCCTGAGCCACAGAGGAAGGGGGAGGACGGGAGGGCAGGACACTGCAAAGGAAGGAGGAAGAACACCCAGGAAATGCGAGGCTTCCGCACTTCAGCGACGCTTTCACTTTCCGAGCTGTTTTGTGTGCGGAGGACTTGCTCTTCCGCAGAATTCTTTGCCACTCCTTGTGGCTGCTGGCAAGATTATTGGCCTGCGGGGAATTTACCAATCACCTTCACTGTCACAGTCACCATAAATAGATGTTCAGTGTTCTGCCTCAGAAAAGCAACGGAACACTTAATTGTCTTGTCCTTGAAAGCAGCAGGGACCGTGCCTTCCTACATCCCTACCCCCGCCCCCGCAACTGTTGTGACATGGGAGGATATTTCTTCACCCTTAATTCAGAAAATGTTATCACCCAAAACTCTTTACTGTAATGAGTTCGTGTACTCTTAAAACAAGGCAAGGTAATGTTAATTTCAAAAATAAGATGTAAAATATAAAAAAGAGGCAAGGCAGAATAAAATTAAAAGTGTTGGAAATGTAGGTTTAAGAAGATGGAGTGGAAGTAGAGAAGAGTGAATTTCTCCCTCCTAAACTCTGACAATTATGTAAAATCTGGGGTAGCCGCCCCTCTCTGAACATTGAAGGGTGGGGCGGAAACTCCAGTTAGGTGATAACCCATAGGTGTGGTTGCTATAATAACCACCGCAGGCGTGGAGAAGTTATAAATATGCATGACCTAAAGTAACCCTGCTTGCCAGGAACTTACAAGATGCAGCAGGTTGGATGAAGGAAACGAAACATTACGAGTATCTTTCTACATAAACGCTTCATTAGTCGAGGTGAAATTCTTTTGTCTTTGAAAGACAGTTGTGGGGGTGGGGAGGGTGGACGGGAAATGGGGAGATGTTGGTCAAAAGGTAAAACGTTTTAGTTAGGAGTAAGTTTTAGAAATACCGCACAGCGTGGTGACTATAGTTCATAGTGTATATTTCACAATGGCTAAAAGAGTAGATTTTAAATAGTCTCACCAAAAATAAATAAGTATGTGAGGTAATGGATATGTTAGCCTAATTTGATCATTCCACAACGTATTGAAACATTACATTGTACCCCATTGCATAAAAGTATATACTTTTTTTTTTTCTTTTGAGATGGAGTCTCGCTCTGTCGCCCAGGCTAGAGTGCAGAGTGCAGTGATGTGATCTTGACTCACCGAAACCTCTGCCTTGCTTGTTCAAGCGATTCTTTTGACTGAGCCTCCCAAGTAGCTGGGATTACAGGCACCCGCCACCATGCCCGGCTAATTTTTCTGTTTTTAGTAGCGACGGGGTTTCTCGCCATGTTGCCCAGGCTGGTCTCAAACTCCTGGCCTCAAGTCATCTGCCTGCTTCGGCCTCCCAAAGTGCTGGGATTACAGGCATGAATCATCCGCGCCCGACCATAATTATATGCAATTATTGTTTGTCCATTTAAAAAATTTAAGGACAGTTTATTCTACATTCAAATACTCCCAGGTTGAAGGTTGTAGAGAGCTATCATGGAGGGAATTTATTTTGCTTAAATTGAAGTCAATTCATTCCTTATTAAATACCTGCTACTGTCAAGGAGGTAGACACTGCTGTTTTCTGGTCTGCTCTGACAATTTATTTCCCCTTAGCCACTTCCCGTGATTGGTCAAAGACTTTCTAATGAAAACAGAACTACATCCTGGCTAACACGGTGAAACCCCGTCTCTACCAAAAATACAAAAAATTAGCCGGGCGTGGTGGTGGCCGCCTGTAGTCCCAGCTACTCGGGAGACTGAGGCAGGAGAATGGCGTGAACCTAGGAGGTGGAGCTTGCAGTGAGCCGAGATCGCGCCACTGCACTCCAGCCTGGGTGACAGAGCGAGACTGTGTCTCAAAAAAAAAAAAGAAAAGAAAAGAAAACAGAACTAACTTTTTCTGCTACTGTGCACACACAGTCACCACAGAATACAATACTTCACCTCTAGTCACCAAAATGTGTATAGGTTGCTCCTCACTAACAACCAATTCTTCAGCTGTGACCTGGTGGGTGTCCTATCATTTAACTCCATTCTGATACTATCTATCAGGAGATAGTGTCTCATCGCACAGGTTGAGAGCTCAGTCTCACAAGAGTGTCCCCCACTTTGGATGCCAGTCACAAGTCCCAGGTTGCCATTACCCTGTCACTGGGTTGTATTAATTTGCTAAGATGGCTCACAAAACTCAAGGAAACGCTTTACTTACATGATAAAGGATGTCATAAAGGACACAGATGAACAGCCAGATGGAAGAGATGCATGGGGCACAGTATGTGGCAAGGGGTGTGGAGTTTCCATGCCCTCTCTTGGCTTCCCACCCTCCAAATGCTTCACGTGTTCAGCAATCAGGAACCTCTTTGAACCCTGTCCTTCTGGAGTTTTATGGAGGCTTCCTTACATAGGTATGATTTATTACATCATCGACCATTGGAGATCAATTCAACCCCTATCTCCTCTTCCTTCCCAGGAGTTCAGGGGGCAGGGGATGGAGCTAAAAGTTCCAATCCTCTAATCACGTGGTTGGTTCCCCTGGCAACCAGCCCCCATCCTGAGGCTATCTAGGAGCCCACCAAGAGTTGCCTCATTAGAACAAAAGATGCCCCTGTCACTCAGGAAATTCCAAGGGATTTAGAAGCTGTTTCTCAGGAACCATGGCAAAGACCAAATATACATTCCTATTCTATCACAATGTCACAGGCTTCTTTTCCTATCCAGTATAGTGACATATGGCTACTGAGTACTTGCAATGTGGCTATTTTAAGTTGAGATATGCACTGGATTTGCAGACAGTGCAAAAAAATGTAAATAATGGAAATAACTTGATTTTTAAAATATTGATCACACGTTGAAATAATATTCTGTATATTTTGGGTTCATGCGATGTATTATTAAAGTTATTTTTTAAATCTCTTTTACTTTTTAAATGTGGCTACAGAAAATTTAAACTTATATACGTAGTTTCCATTTGTGGCTTGCTCTGTATTTCAGTTGGACAATGCTGGTCTAAGGTGACCCTGTTAGAAACACATACAAGGAAGCCGATGGCTGGGGCTTCTGGAAAGGCTTTTTTTAAAAAAAAGAACAGATTCAACTAGCATGTGTCTTTGGCTTTTTTGCTTCATCTCACTTTTTGCCAGAGATGTTTAGTTGCATGGCACTCATCATTGGGCCATAGGATGACAAACAAGAGAATGAAGGCCTGCACTCTAAGGATGTCAGAGGAGTAGAAGAGCCCGGGTTCTTCTCCTCAGTGCACACACATGCATACGGGAAAAGTTAATATAGCAACCTAACACGTTCCTTCTGTGTAACAGCTGCTGAGTGACATACTACATGTATTAGGATCTGAGCAGTGAAAAGGCAGGAAAAAGACACATGTAATTGGAAAACATGAGTAATCATTAGTAGAAACATAACGTCTAAAACCTTCTGAAATTTCCCTCTGCTGGTTTCTACAGGCAAGAATTACACTGCAGATATAACTCCTGGGTTAAATAAAGTGGTCATTACCCTGCAACTGGTTGTGAATTTTCTGCGTGATTGAAAACAGATGTGCGGAAAGTCATTCACATACTTTAAACACAATACTCATCTTAAGCTTTGAAAAATACTGTGCTTTCTTGCATTTACCTTTTATCCCCTATCTGTCCAGCATTCTTGCTTGAATTGAGCTATTTCATCTTTAAATGGTGATATTTTGGGCTGGGTGAGGTGGCTCACTCCTGTAATCCCAGCACTTTAGGAGGCCGAGATGGGCGGATTGCTTGAGCACAGGAGTTTGAGACCAGCCTGGGCAAGATGACAAAACCTCATCTTTACACACACACACACACACACACACAATTAGCCAGGCCTGATGGTGCATGCCTGTAGTCTTAGCTACTTGAGAGGCTGAGGTGGGAGGATCACTTGAGCCCAGCAGGCGGAGGTTGCACTGAGCTGAGATCGCATCCCTGCCCTCCAGCCTAGGTGACAGTGAGACACTGTCTCCAAAAAAAAAAAAAAAAAAAAAAAAGAAAAGAAAAAAGAGAAAATAAAGGCCGGACACAATGGCTCACATCTGTAATCCTAGCACTTTGGGATGCTGAGGTGGGTGGATTGCCTGAACTCAGGAGTTCAAGACCAGCCTGGGCAACATGGTGGAAACCCCATCTCTACTAAAATACAATATATATATATATATATATATATATATATATATATATATATATATATATTAGCTGGACCTGGTGGTGTGCACCTGTAATCCCAGCTACTCAGGAGGCTGAAGCAGGAGAATTTCTTGAACCCGGGAGGCAGAGGTAAACTGGAGGTTGCAGTGAGCGGAAATGGCACCACTATACTCCAGCCTCAGCGACAGAGTGAGACTCTGTCTCAAAAAAAAAAAAAAAAAAAAAGCTACTTTGATCCAGTAATAGTTATAGTGAGACACTAAAATGTCTCATCAGTTAATGCTTAAAGGACCAAGGGGAATTATATACATCCCTAGGTCTCCAGAAATAATGTAAGTGTGTAGTTATTTTTCAAGTGTAGAATTTTTTAAAATGAATGTTAAAGTCTAATATATAGTAGGTCGGGGCACACAGAACCAAAACAGTACTATGAGTATCCTTACTACTATTAATACTACTCAACTACTAGCAGTTTATACTTGACATCCTCAATTTGACCTAATAAGAGTTAATGAGCTATTTTAAAGGAAGAAGTATAAATGAAGATACTATGACAGGTACAAGATTTTTGTGCATTTTAACAGTAACTGTTAGAAATTATTTTTAGCTCCCAACAATGGAAAACCCAATTAGAGTTGATTTATACAAATATGGGCTTTTTCACAAAAATATGAAGGTAGGATTTAAGGCTAAACATGGCTCAATCACTTTCTGGATAATCCTTGAGAGAAGGAAAGAATCTCTTCTAAATACAGGGTCTCTCCAGTAAATGAAGATAAAACCTGACAATTTTCGACTAGAACTATGGCTGAGGAAGAAATATAACTCCAAGCAGAGTATAAGTTATCCACAAATTAGACATCCCCATTATAGATAATCAGGGAATGATAGAAGGAAGGTTATTTGGATTCTTAAGGGATGGGGGTGGGAGACATGGAGGGAGTGTTAGAAAATTATCTGGACAAATGCCTCAGTTCTTCAAACTTTTTTTGCTTTTGTTTTATTTTTGTTCATTTAATTATTTACATAGAAGGAAAAAGCACACTTTGGGAGTGTGGAATACTTGAATTCTAGGGCTAGCTCTCACACTGTCTTAATAAGAGGCTGGATGTCTTTTTCTCCTGTTAGGTGAACACAATTAAACTTTCCCTACATATCTCAAGGGGCATTGAAAAGAGGAATGAGATGAAAAAAATATGCAAGGGTTTTGCAAAGTTTAAAAGGATACAAAGTATTCTTATGCAGGCTCTCTGCCTGGTATGTAGATGATGTTCCATAAATAATAATTACCATTCACTGAGCACTTACTATTTACTAAGAGTTACTCTAAGGCACCTAATGTATTTTATTTATTTTTACTTTTTTTTTTTTTTTTTTTTTTTGACACAGAGTCTCACTCTATTGCCCAGGCTGGAGTGCCTGGTATGATCTCAGCTCACTGTAACCTCCGCCTCCCAGGTTCAAGTGATTCTCCTGCCTTATCCTCCTGAGTAGCTGGGATTACAGGTGTGTGCCACCATGCCCCGCTAATTATTGTAGTTTTGGTGGAGACAGGGTTTTGCCATGTTAGCCAGGCTGGTCTTGAACTCCTGACCTCAGGTGATCCACCCTCGGCCTCCCAAAGTGCTAAGATTACAGACATGAGCCACTGTACCCTGCCCACCTCATGTATATATTAAAATTATTTAATTGTCCTAACAACACTATCAAGTAGGTATAATTATTTCTGTTTTCTTTCTTTTTTTATTTTATTTTAGAGATGGGGGGTCTTGACATGTTGCCCAGGCTGGTCTTGAACTCCTGAACTCAATGAATCCTCCCATCTTGGCCTCCCAAAATATTGGGATTATGGGCATGAGCCACCTGTGCCACTTCTGTTTTTGCTGTTGTTGTCGTTGTTGGAGATAGGGTATTGCTCTGTCACTATTGGAGTTGGACAGTTGTATTGGAATTGTTGGAGTGCAGTGCCAATTGTAGCTCATTGCAGCCTTGATCTCCTAGGGTCAAGCAATCCCCCCGCCTCGGCCTCCCAAGTAGCTGGGACTACTGGCATGCACCACCACAACCAGCTAATGTTTTTTATTTTTAGTAGAGACAAGGTCTCGCTATGTTGCTCAGGCTGCTCCTGAACTCTTGATCTCAAGCTATTCTCTCACCTTGACCTCCCAGAGTGCTGAGATTACAGGCATGAGCCACTGTGCCCAGCTGGTAGGTATAATTATTATCCCCATTTTATATGTGGGAAAACTGAGGACTTAGAGGTTGATTCATCCAAGGATACCACTAATAAGTGGAAAGAGGATACAAACTACACTGTACGGACTGAATATTTTAAAATATGTTTATGTACAGTTCAGTGTCTTGGAAAGATTTGAAAGTAAGCTTGGAGCATTATGTCACCCCACTCCCCAACCTGGGAAAGCCTTCCCCGCTGTAAGCTGTCAATTAAAAATTGCTTCATAACTCAAGGACAAATTCTAATCTCACCTCTTCAGTGAACACTGGTGTAATAGTATGTAAATGCACACTGGAATCACCAGGGAGCTTTAAACAAATTGATGCCTACCTTATACCCATAAAATAAGAATGTTCTGATGTGGGTCTCCAAAATCCATGTTTCTTAATAGTTCTCGTGTATTTCTGTTTCATATACTTTTTGTACAGCATATTAGAAACTCCATGAGAGTAGAGATTTATAAAAAGTGTTTCTTCCTGTATTCCTAAGTCCTCACATATGATTGATGCTTGATTAAAGGATAAAACTGTCTGTTTTACTGTGCAAGTCACTCAATGTTGACATCTAACGCAGGAGTTCTCACAGTGTGGTCCCAGGCCATCATCATCATCATCTTGAACTTGTTAGAAATGCAAATTCTCAGGCCCCACCCGACAGCCTCTGAATCAGAAACTCCAGAGTTAGGGCCCAAGGGTCTTCCTTTTAACAAGCTCTCCTAGTGATCTGGACATACACTCAAGCTTAAGAACCACTGTTTGATGTGCATTCATCAAGCATTCCTCAGGGCATAATTTATTTTCCTGTATTAAATTTCCTGCTGAGAAAAGGTAATTGGGAAATAGGAGTGAAAAAGACACAACATTTACCATCAAGGAGTCTACATTACAATATGGAAACAAAGTATTTACTCATGTAAGTATTTAAACAGGCAGTGTGTTATTAAATAATTAAATATGTACAGGTGAAGTGATACAATCATTATATTTCTAATGAGACTGTTGAGGTTGGATGAGGTTTTGTTGTTGTTGTTTGCTTTTGTTTTTTGGTTTTTTTGAGACGGAGTTTCACTCTTGTCACTGAGGCTGGAGTGCAGCGGTACAATCTTGGTACACTGCAACCACTGCCTCCCAGGTTCAAGCAATTTTCCTGCCTCAGCCTCCTGAGTAGCTGGGATTACAGGTGGGCACCACCACACCAGCTAATTTTTGTATTTTTAGCAGAGAGGGGGTTTCACCATGTTGCCCAGGCTGGTCTTGAACTCCTGATCTCAGGTGATCTGCCACACACTGGCCTCCCAAAGTGCTGGGATTACAGGCATGAGCCACTGCACACGGCCCCAGATGAAGTTTTCATGGGGTTCATTATACTACATTTTCTACTTTTGGGTTTAATCAAGCATTTCATCGTGAAAAGTTGTTTTTTTTTTAAAGTCACCATGTGAAGAATAAGCTCAAAGTGTGTAGTAGTTCAAAAGAAGTAGTCACTTCTTAAATTTGGATTACCTCAGAAAGCTTTGTGGAGAACATGGATATCAGAATGAGCCTTGCCTCAAGCAGAAAAGTCCCTTAAATGATATATTATCAGCTGGGTGTAGTGGCTCACACCTGTAATCCCAGCACTTTGGTAGGCCCAGGGGGGGCATGGATCACTTGAGGTCAGGAGTTCGAGACCAGCCTGGCCAATATGGTGAAACCCCTTCTCTACTAAAAATACAAAAATTAGCTGGACATGGTGGTGCATGCCTGTAATCCCAGCTACTCAGGAGGCTGAGGCAGGAGAATCGCTTGAACCCGGGAAGCAGAGGTTGCAGTGAGCCGACATCATGCCACTGTACTTCCGCCTGGGTGACAGAGCAAAACACCATCTCAAAATAAATAAATAAATAAATATAAATATTATCTACTACAGGTCCACAAACTATTATCTATACTTCCAAAATCCAAAAAGTTTTTTTTTTGTGTAGTTTTGTCATTTTGGTAGTGCCAGAATTTATTTGGTGACAAATAAGAATTTGTCACAAGGCTATCTATAGTCTTTATTTCCCCAACATAGTGTAAGTATCTATTTATTTCTCTTCAAAAATGTGAATGTGTTAATAGGCACTGCTCCGGATCCCACAGTGGGTATTATGTAACAAACAGTATATGCTCCAAAAGTGTCTAAATTCTGAAACCCAGCTGGCTCCAAGGGCATCATTCATTTGTATGATCAAAAAGTAAAGCTCTTGTGGTAAAAGAAATTAGGAAAAGGTTTTGTGTAGTTCTGAATTTCAGTTTTCCAATTTCTTAATTAAATACTGCTTATTATAATGCTTGAAACCTAAGTTTATTGTGAATGAGAAACAATTATGACATTTTATTTGCTATTGTGGACACAGAAATGACTCATTTGAGTTTTAAGAACTTAACCTTGGCTGGGCACAGTGACTCACACCTGTAATCCCAGCACTTTGGAGGATGAGGCGGGCAGACTACTTGAGCTCAGGAATCCAAGACCAGCCTGGGCAACATGGCAAAACCCTGTCTCTACTAAAAATAGAAAAATTAGCCAGGCGTGGAGGCACGCACCTGTGGTCCCAACTGCTTGGGAGCCTAAGGTGAGAGGATCGTTAGAGCCTGGGACGCAGAGGGTGCAGTGAACTGAGATCACAGCATGCCACTGCATTCCAGCCTGGGCCACAGAGCGAGATCCTGCCTAAAAAAAAAAAAAAGTCTTTAAGGTAATATTTATGATGACAGAAGTCATTAAATTGGTTACCGTTAAGATAGGTTGGCTGGAAAGAGACATAAAGGAAATTTCTGGAGGCTGAAAACATTCTATCTTTTAGTCTGGGCAATGGCTACATAGGTGTGTACATATGTAAAAATTCATAATGTTTGAAATTGGTGTACTTTGTATACCTCACTGCATAAATTTTATATCCACCCCAATGAATATATAAAACAAGCCATTTGCATTGTGCATTGCTGTTTCTTTGGGAGTAAAGGTTCACTGCAACTCAGTTGTGAATTCAATATCTTCCTAATGGACTTCCTCCTTGGTGTCTGATACTAAACTCTCTGAGAAAAAGGAAAGAGCCATCCTTGGCACATTCTTGATTGCCCAGAATAAAGCTCACAAGGCTTTGTCAGCGTGGTCAAATGGCATTGCAAACAATACAAACAATGCTGGCCCCAGAAAGAAGACACAAGCTCTTCTTGGAAGAAAGATGGATTACAACACAGAGGATCAGGTAAAACAAGGTGCCAAGGCCCAAATGAACATGAAACCAGAGGAAGAAATAGGTGTTTGGTTTGATAACCAAACAGACAGAGGAAGGCAGGGGTGTGGATTAGTTGTATGAATTCTGTACTGTTGGAAACTGAGGCTGCTATTTTGGGCTTTGTTTTCAGTTAGCCTATTCACCTGTGAATGGGGAGGAGTCTTAAAGTGGCAGTCTGCGGGCACACACCTGGTCATGTGACTTCCCTGTAAAATCCTTCCATTGGCAAAGTGTAAAGCAGTATATGTGCCAGTTATCTCAAGATGGGCATATATTCACAGCTTTTCTTAAAATTAAAGGAAGATGCCTAGAAAAACTTTTGTATCAAGTATCAGTTGCTGTGAGAATGGAGCAGACTTATCTCATCCAAGCACCATGATTCCTTTTTATTAATTTATTATTATTTTTATTATTTTTGTGGCAGGGTCTTGTTCTGTTATCCAAGATGGAATGCAGTGTCCCAATCATGGCTCACTGGAGCCTCGACCCCCCTGGGCTGAAGCGATCCTCCCACCTCAGCTTCCTGAGTAGCCAGGACTCAGGCGCACACCACCATGCCTGGCTAATTTTTACATATATATATATATTTTGCCATGTTGCCCAGGCTGGTCTCTTACTCCTGAGCTCAAGAAATCTGCCCTCCTCAGCTTCCCAAAGTGCTGGGATTACAGGCATGAGTCACCCTGCTTGGCCAAAATCCATATTATTGAGATTTCAGAGACTTACAGAAGGTTATTCTCTTTGTGATGAGAGTAGTATATGAGTAAGATTGTTGGCTTTAGGTTGACACATTATCTACTGCAAAAGCAGATAGATTGTGCTACTCACATCTTTACAGTTGTATAACTCCATCTGCTTTAGAATAGAAGATATGGCCGGGCGCGGTGGCTCAAGCCTGTAATCCCAGCACTTTGTGAGGCCGAGACGGGCGGATCACGAGGTCAGGAGATCAAGACCATCCTGGCTAACACGGTGAAACCCCATCTCTACTAAAAAATACAAAAAAAAAAAACTAGCCGGGTGAGGTGGCGGGCGCCTGTAGTCCCAGCTACTCGGGAGGCTGAGGCAGGAGAATGGCGTAAACCCGGGAGGCGGAGCTTGCAGTGAGCTGAGATCCGGCCGCTGCACTCCAGCCTGGGCGACAGAGCCAGACTCCCTCTCAAAAAAAAAAAAAAAAAAAAAAAAATAGAATAGAAGATATTAATAATGAATACTGACTGCACCACTGAGAATTATTCTCTAATAAATTAGGATCTTTAAAAATGCAAACTCTAAAAATACAAGAGTAAGTAAACAGTATATCTAAAGACATTTTTTTTTGCTAGACATACTGCAAAAACAAACCTTTTGTCAGCCTAGTCTGAAAGTGAAGCATAAAAGCATTTGATGTAGGTAAGTACGATCATTAAGAAAAAATCATGTTTTCCCCAAATATGGTGAAGTGCTGATGGTGGTAATTACCTCCAAAAAAGTACTAACAATTCTTTATATAATTAAAATAAATACAGCTTTCAAGCTGCCTAAAGAGTAAACTAGTGCCATAATAAGCAGTGTCTTCATTATCAAAATATTTTAAGATAAGTTCTAGAAATTTTTGTGAAGAATAAAGAAGTTAACATGACAGGCTTATTAACAATAGTAAGAACCTTTATTCCTTAAGGAAAAATAGCATGTTGATATTTATGGATAGTATTGTACTACATTTGATTTTTCTCTTTGGGCTTTAGGTAACCCGGAGGGAGTGAAGGAAAAATTGACTAGCATCATGGCATAGTGGAAATACCCTCTTCTTTTATAAAAAGTGATTCAATCTTGCTGAAGCCCCACCCCTAAAATTTTCCTGAGTTGTAGGCTGCTTATTGTTACTTATTCTAAATCCTAGTCCTGGCTCCATCATTATCTGGAAGTCCTTACCTGAGGACTCCAGAAACAGTAATTTGGCATCACTTGGCAGCTTGTTAGAAAAAGCCACTCCAGGGCCTGGCGCAGTGGCTCACGCCTGTAATTCCAGCACTTTGGGAGGCCGAAGCGGGCGGATCACGAGGTCAGGAAATCGATACCATCCTGGCTAACACGGTGAAACCCCATCTCTACTAAAAATACAAAAAAAAAAAAAAAAAGAAAGAAAGAAAGAAAGAAAGAAAGAAAGAAAGAAAGAAAGAAAGAAAGAAAGAAAGAAAGAAAGAAAGAAAAGAAAAATACCTGGGCATGGGGTGGACACCTGTAGTCTTAGCTACTCGGGAGGCTGAGTCAGGAGAATGGCGTGAACCCGAGAGGCAGAGCTTGCAGTGAGCTGAGACTGTGCCACTGCACTCCAGCCTGGGCGACAGAGCGAGACTCCATCTCAAAAATAAAATAAAATAAATAAATAAATAAATGAAAAGCTACCTCTGAGATTCTATCTCTTGGGGGCAGTACAGGGACATTTTTCTGTAAAGTGTTCATAATTTCTCTGGCCAAGAGAGCAGTTACAACAGGTACAGTAACTTAAGGACACCAAAATGGATAAATTATGTTTGATTATCCAATATCTTTTCCTACTAAGCAACAAATGGTAAGTTCTTTTGTGCATGGGATATCAGAACCCTAAAAACAGCTTTGACATTGTACATTGAATCTTTCAAATATTTTACATGAACAAGATGTGGTCGAACCACAAAAGGAACCTCCTAGGTGTGCCTTTCCTTCCAATAGGTTTTTTTTTTTTTTGTTTTGTTTTGTTTTTTTGAGACAAGATTTCACTCTGTCACCCAAGCTGGAGTGCAGTGGCGCAATCTTGGCTCACTGCAACCTCCGGCTCATGGGTTCTTCTGCCTCAGCCTCCCGAGTTGCTGGGATTACAGGCATGTGCCACCCTGCCCAGCTAATTTTTTGTATTTTTATTAGAGACTGGGTTTCACCATGTTGCCCAGGCTGGTCTGGAACTCCTGGGCTCAAGAGATCTGCCCACTTCAGCCTCCCAATGTGTTGGGATTACAGGTGTGAGCCACCATGCCTGGTCCCAATAGTTTTTTACTTTAAACTTGCTAGCCTTCTGAAGTGCTTTCTGAATTGAATTACCTCCCACAGCAAGCTGTGCTCCTGCACTGAAGATCCTTCCAAATGTTCTTCTCATGGCCATTAGCTACCTTAGGAATGTCTGTGGGACTCCAAGACCTCTTTAGAGGTTTGACTCAATTCCAGTGTTTCACCTTGGGACTTGGCCATTTTGGGGTCTGTGCCAGCCCCAGAAATTAACTGGGAGCATTCCTGAATAACAGGCATCCAAAGGAAAGTGGTATGTCTTTCCTTCCTTGCACTGGAACCACACGTTCTGCTTAAACCATGAGCAGTACAATTGTATTGTCCTATTCACTAGATGTGTAGTAATGAACAAGGCACGAGGTAGAAGGTTTCACTAAATAGGATAGAGGCAAAGTCTCTGGCTGACATCTGGAAAAAAATCCCAGAACGGGAATTGTACTTAGATTGTAAAACCAAAATTGAACCAAAATTGTAAATTAGATTATACAGAAAGACATAGATTATTCCTAAATAATACTACTTTGCAAAAAGGATAATCTAGATTCCAACTTATTAAGGCCACCAAACGGTGCAAATAGAATTTCTTGTTCAGATCTTTGTGCCTGCAACTAAAAGATGATGGCCTAAAAACTTTATTCATAAAGTCCTAGATCAAGGGTTTCCTAACCTTTTTGGTGTGCTGGACACCATTGGCGGTCTGATGAAGCCTACAGACTCCTCAGAATGTTTTATTAAATTCGTGAAACAAAATACATAGAATAACCACAGAATCCAATTATAATGAAATAAAGTTACCAGAATAATTTTTTAAACCCCAAATTTCTGGTGTAATAATATATATGCTACTTTTTAATGCATTAAATAACAGTGGCTATAATAACTAGTGATAAAGATATTTCAAAGTATTAGGTTGGTGCAAAAGTAATTGTGGTTTCTCCTCTTACTTTCAATGGCAAAAACCTCAATAACATTTGCACCAACCTAATATCTGCAACAACCGTAAAGTGACATAAAAAAATCTGTAATTTCGGCTGGCTGTGGTGGCTCACGCTTGTAATCCAAGTACTTTGGGATGCCGAGGCGGACGGATCACCTGAGGTCTGGAGTTCGAGACCAGCCTGACCAACATGGAGAAACCCCATCTCTACTAAAAAAATACAAAATTAGCTGGGTGTGGTGGCACATGCCTGTAATCCCACCTACTCGGGAGGCTGAGGCAGGACAATCGCTTGAACCCAGGAGGCAGAGGTTGTGGTGAGCTGAGATGGCACCATTGTACTACAGCCTGGGCAACAAGAGCAAAACTCTGTCTCAAAAAACAAACAAACAAAAAAAAAAAACTGTATTTTTTGTTAATTCTAGCAGTTTGTTCCCTACATTGAAAATTGAAGAAAATGTTAAATTCCAGTTAGAAATTAGTGTAAATAAATACAGATACTCGTCAGCCTCTAATAGGGCTATACCCTGATAAACTCATCATAAAAATATTGTTAAGTTGATAATACACTTAATTCACCTAACTACCGAACATTATAGCTTAACTTTACTTACCTTCAGTGTGCTCAGGACACTAACATTAGCCTACGTTTGGGCAAAATCATCTAGCACAAAATCTTATTTTATTTTATTTTATTTTATTTTATTTTTGAGACAAAGTCTCGCTCTGTCACCCAGGATGGAGTGCAATGGCATGATCTCAGCTCACTGCAACCTCCACCTCCCAGGTTCAAGCAATTCTCCTGCCTCAGCCTCCTGAGTAGCTGGGATTACAGGTGTGCGCCACCAGCCTGGCTATTTTTTGTATTTTTAGTAGAGATGGGGTTTCACCATGTTGGCCAGGCTGGTCTCAAACTCCTGATCTCAAGTGATCAAGCTGCCTCGGCCTCCCAAAGTGCTGTAATTACAGACGTGAGCCACCATGCCCGTCCACAAAGCCTATTTTATAATAATGTGTTGACTTTCTCATGCAATTTATTGAATACTGTACTGAAAGTGAAAAACAGAATGGTTGTATAGATGCTTGAAGAATGTTTTCTGCTGAATACGTGTGACTATCCCAGCATCATAAAGTTAAAAAATCTAAAGTCTGGGACTGTTTGTGTATTTTTCCCAGTCCAAGTTCACATACCACCTATGGTTAAGAACTCTTGTACCAGACTATCAGTTTTTATCTAAGTTCAACTAGGAACCCTATTTTATCTGTCAGCAGTTTATGAGTTCAACTTGTGATCATGGAAAACAATCTGCCGTAGCAATTTCTTTTGTCAGATCCGCAATTTCAAGGTGAAGTGGGGACATTCTCCGTCAACAGGTGTTTTGTGACTTTCAGTAAACTCCACTCTTTCAATTTGTTGAGCTTTGCCAGGGACAATGTTACATTACCTGGGCTTTCCAGTTACTGGGTGAATCCACACTATGACACAAATGCAGGTTTAACTGATTAACATTGCAGAGGTTACTTTCAAGTTGAAAACTGGACAAATTTACCAGCCTCCTAGGTTTATAATTTAGGAAACTTGTCTTAGCTATCTTCTGTTCCATGTGAAGAGGAATTTGTTTATGTCTTTCCTTCTGCCAGGGGCACATATTGTTAGGTCAAGAAAGTAATTTATTACTGACATACTGACTTTCAGAATAATTGCTGTAGAATATGTTTTTGAAAGCCTCCCACAGAGGAATTTTTTAAAAAGCAGTTTACAACTTTATTTTTGATACAAAAATATATTTTAACTTCTTTTGTGAAGAAAAATGACATTTATTATTATTATTATTATTATTATTATTATTATTATTTTGAGACAGAGTCTTGCTCTGTCACCCAGGCTGGAGTGCAGTGGCGTGATCTCGGTTCACTGCAACCTCCGCCTCCCAGGTTAAAGCAATTCTCCTGCCTCAGCTTCCTGAGTAGCTGGGACTACAGGCATGCATCACCATGCCCAGCTAATTTTTGTAATTTTAGTAGAGATGGGGTTTCACCATGTTGGCCAGGGTGGTCTTGAACTCCTGACCTCAGATGATCCACCCGCCTTGGCCTCTCAAAGTGCTGGGATTACAAGCGTGAGCCACCGCACCTGGCCTCAGTTGTGAAAATAATATTCAAAAAGCATTATGCCAACAGTGAGGAAAGGGAAATGGAACTGTTCTCAGGTCACAAACCCTGTGACTGTCAGTTCGTTTTGTACTTATTGGGGCAGAAAGGAGAAGTGAGAAGAAAATATGAGAAATAACATTCTGGGGCTCACTGTACTCCATCCAAATGGGGGAGCTTAACTCACCTCCTTATTGCCAAACCATTTCCACAAGCAGCCTACAGACTCCTGTGAAAGCAGTTGCATCTGCAGCTCAGGGAATCTGGCTTCTATCCCCACAACTTTTTCAAAACTGTGCAAAAGTTCCTCTTTTTTGGTGACATTCAAACCTTTTCTCAGTCCTCAACTTCCTGATTCTTTCAGCCAAATTTGGCCCAACTGATCTTCCCTTCCTTCTGGAGACACTTTTTTTTTTTTTTTTTTTTTGAGGTGGGATCTCTCTCTGTTGCCCAGGCTGGAGTGCAGTGGCTCCATCTTGGCTGAATGCAACCTCTGCCTTCTCCGGGTTCAAGCCACTCTCCTGCCTCAGCCTCTCAAATAGCTGGGATTACAGGTGCCTGCCACCATGCCCAGCTAATTTTTTTATTTCGTAGAGATAAGGTTTCACCATGTTGGCCAGGCTGGTCTCAAACTCCTGACCTCAGGTGATCCACCCACTTCAGCCTTCCAAAGTGCTGGGATTATAGGCGTGAGCCACGGCGCCTGGCCTGGAAACACCTTTTTTGGTTCCCTTGGCCTGGGACTCTTCTGGATCTCTTGCCTCATCTTTGCCATCTCCTCTCCCTCTTTTTCATAATTAGAGGTGATCCGCAAGGTTCAATTCTAAACTTAACCCCACTGAGAGGACTCTAACATCTGGGTGCCTCACTGTGAGTTTTCACTTTTGATCCAGTCCTTTTCCCCCAGTTGGCACCATTCTCTCAGCAAACACCTTTGGAGTGCCCACTTGGTTTCAAACAAATATATGATTGCCCCTGACATGACAGAGCTCTCAGGAGATGGCAGAGAGGTGAAGAGAGGTGGGAGGCAGATACATCTACCGATAATTATAATGTCAGTGCGATAAGTGTTACAACCTGGGCATGGTGGCTTACGCCTGTAATCCCAACACTTTGGGAGACCGAGGTGGGTGGATCACCTGAGGTCAGGAATTCAAGACCAGACTGACCAACATAGTGAAATCCAGCCTCTACTAAAAATACAAAATTAGCTGGGCATGGTGGCACATGCCTGTAACCCCAGCTACTCGGGAGGCTGAGGCAGGAGAATCACTTGAACCTGAGAAGTGGAGGTTGCAGTGAGCCAAGACTGCACCATTGCACTACAGCCTGGGTAACATGAGTGAAACTCTGTCTCAGAAGAAAAAAAAAGTGTTACAGTGTATAATGGGGACACAGGGTCTTGTTTTGTCCCCCAGGCTGGAGTGCAGTGGTGCAACCAGGGTTCACTGCTGCCTCCACCTCCTGGGCTCAAGCGATCCTCCACCTTAGCCTCCTGAACAGCTGGGATTACAAGTTCATGCCACCACGCCCAGTTAAGTTTTGTATTTTTGGGAGAGATGCAGTTTCACAATGTTGCTCAGGCTGGTCTCGAACTCCTGAGCTCAAGCAATTCTCCTGCCTTGGCCTACCAAAATGTTGGGATTACAGGCAACAGCCACCGTGCCCAGACAATTGCAGAACCGAGGACTGGAGGTGGGTCAAGCAGGAAAGATGACAAGTTCTGTTTGTAGCCTATTTAATTTGAAGGCCATCAGGGCGGACGTTCCCAGAAGGCAACTGATGAAGAAATGTGTCTAAAACTCAGAAGAAAGGTCTGCATTGGACAAATGGATTTGGATGTCATGGGCATATAGGTAGTGGTTGGAAGCGTGAGGGTTTATTCCTGGAAAATTGAGACCTCTCCTAGAAAGTGAATTTAGTGAGAAGAATGGTGAACCCAGGACAGAGACCCAGGCTCGTCATCTGTGTATTGTCTCTTGGCTCCAAATCTGTCCTTCTGGACTCTGTTCTTTGAGGCTATGATTGAGGTTTGCAAACTGTTTTCTCCAGTCTCCCACTATATCTGGATGTGTCGGTGAGGGTGTTTCAGGAAGACATTCACATTTGAATCAGTAGGGTCAGTAAAGATTTGCTCTCACCAGTGTGAAAAGGCATCATCCAATCTGTTGAGGGCCCGAATAGAACATAAAGACAGAGGAAGGGAGACTTTACTCTCTGCTTGAGCTGGGACATCCAGCTTCTCCTGCCCTTGGATGTCCATCTTCTGCTCCTGGATATCAGAGATCCTGAGTCTTGGGCCCTTGGACTCTGTGACTTACACCAACCCTGGCACTCCCACTCACCCTTTCCCAGCCTCCCATTCACAGGCCTTTGGCCTCAGATGGAATTATACCATGGGGTTTCCTTGCTGTCCAGCTTGCAGATGACACATTGTGGGACTTCTCTGCCTCCACAATCGTGTGAGCCAACAAATTCTCTCTTCTCTCTCTCTCTCTTTCTCTCTCCCCTATTTGTCTGTCTGCCTGTCTTCTTGCCTCTGCCTTTCTTTCTTTTCTTTCCTATCTTTTCTTTTCTTTTTCCCTCCTTCCTTCCTTCCTTCCTTCCTTCCTTCCTTCCTTCCTTCCTTCCTTCCTTCCTTCCTTCCTTCCTCTCTCTCTCTTTCTTTCTTCTATCTATTTTTCTCTCTCTGTCTCCTGTTGGCTCTGTTTCTCTGGAAAACCCTGACTCTAATTCTCTAATTCAAGGGTCAAAGCCCAGCTGTGCAGTAAGGGAGACAGGTCTCTGAGAGCCTCTACAGGTGGGAGTGAACCTCACCTCTTTGTTTTTCAGCTGTAGGAGTGGGAGTGACTTCCTGCAGTTATTGATCTGGGCTATCTCAACACTCCCCTGTATATTCTTTCAACTTTCCAATGGCTATTTCATCAATTCCCTGTATTGAACACCTTCTTTTTATAGGGAAACTTCTGTTTTTCTGATTGTACTCTGATTCAGACCCCTATGGCAGGCAGAGGGAAAACCTGCAGAGGAGGAGACGGAAGGGTAAGAAGGGTGCCAAGAGAACTGGAGGTGAGAATAAGGACTGTGTCTCATGGAGAAAATGTAGCAGGGAGCTTCAGGAAGGAAGCAATGATGGCCTTTTTAAAAAAAAAAATTTTTTTTTTGAGACAGAGTCTTGCTCTGTCACCCAGACTGGAGTGCAATGGCGCAATCTTGGCTCACTGCAACCTCCGCCTCCTGGCTTCAAGTGATTCTCCTGCCTCAGCCTCCCAAATAGCTGGGATTACAGGCACGCACCACTATACCCGGCTAATTTTTTTTTTTTTTGTATTTTTAGTAGAGACAGTGTTTCACGGGTTGGCCAGGCTGGTCTTGAACTGCTAACCTCATGATCCGTCCACCTCTGCTTCCCAACGTGCTGGGATTACAGGCATGAGCCACTGTGCCTGGCCTAATCATGGCCTTTAAAACATGGAGCAGCTGGGTGCAGTGGCTCACGCCTATAATTCCAGCACTTTGGGAGGCTGAGGTGGGTGGATCACCTGAGGTCGGGAGTTCCAGACCAGCCTGATCAACATGAAGAAACCCCTGTCTCTACTAAAAATACAAAATTAGCCAGGTATGATGGTGCATGCCTGTAATCCCAGCTACTCAGGAGGATGAGGCAGGAGGATCACTTGAACCTGGGAGGTAGAGGTTGCAGTGAGCTGAGATCGCGCCATTGCACTCCAGCCTGGGCGACAAGAGTGAAACTCCGTCTCAAAAACAAAAAACAAAACAAAACAAAACACCATGGAGCAGACCATATGATCCAGCAATACCTCTTCTGGTTATCTGTCCACAAGAATTGAAAGCAGGATCTAGAAAGAAATATTTGTATGGCCATGTTCATAGCATTATTCACAGTAGCCAACAGGTGTATGCAACCCAAATGTCCATCAGTAGATGAATGAATGAACAAAATATTGTTCATTCATACAATAGAATATTATTCAGCCTTAAAAAGGAAGGAAATTAGGCCAGGTGCAGTGGCTCACACCTGTAATCCCAGCACTTTGGGAGGCCGAGGCGGGTGGATCACCTGAGGTCAGGAATTCAAGACCAGCCTGACCAACATGGAGAAACTCCGTCTCTACTAAAAATACAAAATTAGCCAGGTGTGGTGACGCATGCTTGTAATCCAGCTACTCCGGAGGCTGAGGCAGGAGGATTGCTTGAACCTGGGAGGCGGAGGTTGCAGTGAGCTGAGATCGCGCCATTGCACTCCAGCCTGGGCAACAAGAGCGAAACTCCATCTCAAAAAAAAAAAAAAAAAAAAAAAAAAGAAGGAAATGATAACACATCCCATGACATGGATGAACCTTGAAGACATTATGCTAAGTGAAATAAGCCAGACGCAAACAGATAAATACTGTATGATTCTACTGATATGAGGTATCTAGGATAGTCAAATCCACAGAGATAGAAAGTAGAGTGGTGGTTGCCAGGGGCTGGGAGAGTGGGTAGTTGTTGTTAAATGGGTTTGCACAATAATGTGAATATATGTAACACTGCTGAACTGTACACGTAAACATTGTTCAGACAGTAAATTTTATGTTATGTGTATTTGACCAGAATTTAAAATAAAAATTTTAAAAAAGGGAGCAGAGTGGCCCAGGAAGATAAAAATAAGATGTGTCAATTAGGAGGGCATTTTAGATCTTAGGGGTATAGTTTCAAGAGCTAATGGAAGTGAAAGTCAGACTGCAGCAGGTTGAGAAGCAGGTGTGAGGTGAGGAAGTCAAGGCTCTCTCTCTTTTGAGAAGTTTGGAGAAGCAGGGATGGAGAAGTTGTGGGGTGTGGAAGGAGAGGTTGGAGCACGTTAGAAGCTGACAGAAAGGAGGCATCAGAGGAAGAGAGATGACACTCAGTGGTGTGAAGAAGCAGAATCCTGGGAGGCCCAGGAGGGCAGGTCCTGGCCTTGGGCAGGAGGGACAGTGGCTTCTCTGCTGAGGGGAGGGAAAGCAGTGGCAAGGCTATGGACGTTGCTACATTTATAGGTAGGAGGGTGATGGAGAGAGAAGGTGTGAAGCTCTCAGGCTTTTTCTATGAAATGGGAGGCAATGAGGGAGAGACTCTGGGCAGGGGAAGAATTGAGGGGTGCTCAGGGCCCAGCTGAAGTTGGAGATTGTGAGTGTTCTCAAGAAGACTGAGAAAGTTTCCCCTGGCAACTAAGTAAAGGTGAAGACAGGTTGTAACATCCAGCCAGACTTGGGGTATTGTCTTGAGAGATGTTACAGAGTAACATCTGTACTTCTCCATTGGGGTACTGGGAAATCAAAGGCAAAAGTAGGCTTTGGATAATGAGCTAAGGCATCTGGGGTTATTTGGGGAGATAGAGATGTCTGGAGGAACTAACAAAAAAAAGACTGGGGCCGAGCACAGTGGCTCACGCCTATAACCCCAGCACTTTGGGAGGCCAAGGCAGGCGAATCATGAGGTCAGAAGTTCGAGACCAGCTTGATCAACATGGTAAAACCCCATCTCTACTAAAAAATGCAAAAAATTAGCTGGGCGTAGTGGCCGGTGCCTGTAATCCCAGCTACTTGAGAGGCTGAGGCAGGAGAATTGCTTGAACCCGGGAGGCAAAGGTTGCAGTGAGCCAAGATTGCGCCACTGCACTCCAGCCTGGGTGACAGAGTGAGACTCTGTCTCAAAAAAAAAAAAAAAAAAAAAAAAGACTGGGAGACCAGTACTTTGGGAGGCTAAGGCAGGAGGCTTGCTTGAGCCCAGGAGTTCAAGATCAGCCTGGGCAACATAGTGAGCCCCTATCTTTACAAAAAATGAAAATATTAGTAAAATTAGCCAGGAGTGGTGTTGGGCACCTGTAGTCCTAGCTACTTGGGAGGCTGAGGCAGGAGGATTGCTTGAGCCCAGGAACTTGAGGTTATAGTGAGCTGTGATCACACCCCTGTACTCCAGTCTGGGTGACAGAGTGAGAGTCTGTCTCAAAAAAAAAAAAAAAAAAAAAAAAAAAAAGAGAGAGAGAGACTGGGAGAAAACAAAAATTAAAAATATCAAGGGACTGATGTTTCTAAAAAATTAAAAATATCAAGGGACTGATGACTAAAAAGTCAAAAGCATTTCAGTGTTTGTAATAGGAATGAGAGAGCTGGAAGCCTGGAAAGTTGGAGAGTTGTAGACAGAAAGTGAAGTTTTAAGTGAGCAGTTGCCTGAGATGGCCGAGATCCAGTGTGATCCAGAGGGAGTCGTGCAGTGAAGATCACTGGTTTTTATGTGAGTCAGGTTGGAAAGCAAGACATCAGCCAGGTCAGTATGGAACATCAGAAATTGGATATCCTACCACAGCTCAGATCCAAATCAAAGCCAGTGTATTTCCCCTCTATGGGCCACTCCTCCCAGAAGTGCCATTTCTTTAAATGCCACTGCTTTAGATCCATAATGTCATGAAGAGAACATGGAACTTGGAATCAGGATGCCTGGATTCAAATTCTCTTCTACCACTTGCTAGCTATGGACCATGGCATTTCTCTCAGTATCTCTTACAAAACTTAAATTTATCTCTGTAGGGCCGTTCTGAAGACTAAATTTAAAGAGCACATGAAAGCACTTAAGAATATAACTAGGAATAGAATAAGAGGCCAGGTGCAGTGGCTCACGCCTGTAATCCTAGCACTTTGGGAGGCTGAGGCTGGCAGATCACCTGGGGTCAGGAGTTCAAGACAAGCCTGGCCAGCATGGTGAAACCCTACCTCTACTAATAATACAAAAATGAGCCAGGCATGGTGGCAAACACCTGTAATCTGCTACTCAGGACGTGAGGCAGGAGAATCACTTGGACCTGGAAAGCAGAGGTTGCAGTGAGCCAAGATTGCGCCACTGTACTTCAGCCTGGGCAATAGAGCAAGACTCTATCTCGAAAAAACAAAAAGAAAAAAAGGAAAGAAAAGAGAAGAAATAGAATAAGTGTTCAATAGATGTCAGTGGAATCTGAAAAGAATTTTTCCTTTTTCCCCTATAATGCATTTGTCACCAAGACCTGCTTCCTGTCTTTGCATTGCCATCTCCAGCCCTTATTAATTGTCATACTTCCTAACTGGCCACATTTCTGTCTTCCTCCTCTTCCAATGCTTGCCCATCTTACGAATGGTTGCTTAACTTACCTTTCTTTCTTTCTTTTTTTTTCTGCTCTGTTGCCCACACTGGAGCGCAGTGGTGTGATCTTGGCTCAGTGCAACCTCCGCCTCCCGGGTTCGAGTGATTCTCCTGCCTCAGCCTCTCGAGTAGCTGAGATTACAGGTGTGCACCAACATGGCTGACTAATTTTTGTATTTTTGTTTGTTTGAGATGGAGTCTTGCTCTGTTGCCAGGCTGGAGTGCAGTGGCACGATCTTGGCTCACTGCAACCTCCGCCTCCTGGTTTCAAGCAATCCTTCTGCCTCAGCCTCCCGTGTAGCTGGGACTACAGGCGCGTGCCACCATGCCCAGCTAATTTTTTGTATTTTTATTAGAGACAGGGTTTCACCATATTGGCCAGGATGGTCTCGATCTCTTGACCTCGTGATCCACCCACCTCAGCCTCCCAAAGTGCTGGGGTTACAGGCGTGGGCCACTGCACCCGGCCAAAGTTTTGTATTTTTTTTTTTTTTTTTTAGTAGAGACGGGAGGTTTCACCATGTAGCCCAGGTTGGTCTTGAACTCCTGACCTCAGGTGATCTGCCCACCTCAGCCTCCCAAAGTGCTGGGATTACAGGCATGAGCTACCACACCTAGCTAATTTACCTTTCAAAAACAGTACTTTGACCATATCATGTCTCCAGCTCAAGGCAGTACAAGGAGGCACTGCACCTTAAATCAGAAGTCTGGGTAAACATTTCATTTCTTCCATTTCAGGTCCTTCATCTTTCTTGAGTGTGGGGAAGTGCCATACAAAGCCAGTACTGGTGTCATGCCAGCTTAAGTTCCTGGAGCTGGATAGCCCAGATGAGGACCTGGAATTAATCCCTCATCAAGGTATTCAGTTGAGGCATTGTTGTTGGAGGGCCTGAAATAATTTGATTCACATGTAGATTGAACCTGATGGCTGCCCCTGTATCTTGCACAATTCTTACCATACTGTGAGGCTCAGATGACATGAGGGATGTTTTGTTCAAAGTCTGAAGTCCAAAGTCTGAACCTCCTTCTTACCTACCAGCCTCCCACTCTGCTCCCTCTTCTAAGTCATGGTCAGATTTCACAGCCTGCCTCTCCAGAGTCTCCAGACTCTCCAGGAGTTGGTCCTGTTTTATTCCCACCCAGTTCTATTCCCCACTGAGCTGTTAATTTCTTTTCAGGTGTTAGTTTTGCCCTGGAAATTGCCCTTAGGCTCTTTTGTACTTCCCAGGGTTGTAAAAAGCCACTTGCTCAGAGTGTTCATTACTAAGCGAATGAATTCCTCTGCCACAGCTTGAAAGCTAGAAAGGGCCTATTGGTTACCTAAGTAAGTTCAACATTTTTCCTTCTTGGAAGGTGAAGTGAGGCTTGTACAGGTAAGTGAATGAGTCCCCTCAAGACTGACTGCAGACAAGGGCCACACTGCCGGCCAGAACTTTCCGTTTTCACCCACCACACTGGCAGGGCAGTCATCAGTCAACGAAATGCCTTTCTTCAGCGTCCTGTGTGAGATGCCGCTCAGATCTCATAGTTCATTACTCAGCGCCTTCATAGTTGACTCACTGACTGCTCTGAGACCCAGCACTCTGGGAATATCAATGCAACCCTTCCCTCAACCTTGCAAAGCTCTAAATCTAATCTCTGTCCTCATTTGCCAGGGACCTTGAATGTGTTCCTTTATCCTTCTGGTTTCCTCTCCTCCCCTGACTTACAGGGAATACAAAAGAATTGATTCTTATGAAAAGTGCCAAGTAGACACTACTACCCGGTTATCTGAAATGTAACTCACTTGAATGTAAAATGAAAGCTCCTTTCTGCATAGATTAACCTCTGGACTGAGGATATGATTGTATGATAAATGATTAACATCATTTCTAGACAAAACGTGCAAATTTAAAGTTTGAAGTTGAAGTTACTTAACTATATAAAAAAAGCTGTTGGCCGGGCGCGGTGGCTCAAGCCTGTAATCCCAGCACTTTGGGAGGCCGAGGCGGGCGGATCACAAGGTAAGGAGATCGAGACCACAGTGAAACCCCGTCTCTACTAAAAATACAAAAAATTAGCCGGGCGCGGTGGCGGGCGCCTGTAGTCCCAGCTACTCAGGAGGCTGAGGCAGGAGAATGGCGGGAACCCGGGAGGCGGAGCTTGCAGTGAGCCGAGATCACGCCACTGCACTCCAGCCGGGGCGACAGAGCGAGACTCCGTCTCAAAAAAAAAAAATAAATAAATAAATAAAAATAAAAAATAAAAAAAGCTGTTGACAACATTCACCACTAGTGTATTAATGAATTTTTCTTTCTTATTTATTTATTTATTATTTATTTGAGACAGAGTCTTGCTGTGTTGCCCAGGATGGAGTACTGCAGTGCAATCTTGGCTCACTGCAACCTACACTTCCTGAGTTCAAGTGATTCTTGTGCCTCAGCCTCCTGAGTAGCTGGGACTATAGGTGCATAATTTTTGTATTTCTAATAGAGATGGGGTTTTGTATTTTTAGTAGAGACAGGGTTTCACTATGTTGGCCAGGTCGATCTCTAACTCCTGGCTTCAAGTGATCTGCTCACCTCAACCTCCCAAAGTGCTGGGATTCCAGGCAAGAGCCACTGCACTCGGCTGGATTAATGGATTTATAAGTAACTTTATGAAAGGGAGTGTGCTAGGCATTGAAAAGGATATAAAATTCAATAACACTGTCCTTGGCCTTATGGAGTTTGCAGTTTGGAATAAGAACTAGGTTGTATGCACAAGTTACCGTAATACAAAGTAAAAGGTGACAAATGCTTATAAGGGGGAGGTTCATGGAAGTGCCAGGAATAGGGGGAAAACATTTCAGGTAGGGATTATCAAGGAAGGCTTGTGTAGTACATGTTGTTTGTCATTTTATCTGAGTTTTGAAGGATAGCTATAGTTCTGATAGGTTGAAATGAATTCCAGACAGAGAGGTGGATGTGAAATCTTAGAGCTTATCCTGTTAGCAGGAATTTGGAACATAAGAATGTAAGCAAGACTAGATTGTCAGGTTGGGGCTCAAATATGGAAGGAAACCTTCAATACCATGCTAAGTAATTTGGTCTTTGTTCTGTAAGCAATGGAGAGTTAGTGAGAGATTTTGGAGGTTGCAAAGGAACGGGGTGACAGTAGTGACATGATCAAAATGTGCTTTAGAAGTATCATTCTGGAGTGAATCAGGAACCAGATGACCATGTAGGAGGGTAGAACAATACCCTAGACTAGACCAGGGGAATGGGAATGGAAAGGAAGAGATGGAACATAGAGCTCTGCAAGTTTGACAGAGAGAGGGAGTCATTTTTCTAAAGTTTTAAGAGTTGTTGGTTTTTCAAAAAGATGTGAGAAAATGGGAAGTGACCATTCTTTGGTCAGACAGAGTAACAGAATCAGGGAGGCCAGGCATGGCGGCTCAGGCCTGTAATCCCAGCACTTTGGGAGGCTAAGGCAGGCAGATCACCTGAGGCCAGGAGTTCAAGACCAGCTTGGCCAACATGGTGAGACCCTGTCTCTACTAAAAATGCAAAAAATTAGCTGGCCACAGTGGCGCATGCCTGTAGTCCCAGCTACTTGGGAGACTGAGGCAGGAGAATCAAAACCCGGGAGGCAGAGGTGGCAGTGAGCTGAGATGGTGCCACTGCACTCCAGCCTGGGTGACAGAGTGAGACTCTGTCTGAAACAACAACGACAACAAAAAACCAAAAAATAGAATCAGGGAGAGTCTTAGAAACGCAAACAGACTGCTTGATAAAGGGCAGCCCATGTGTTCTGCAAGCTTGCATTGTCCTGGGTTGAAAGTCAGGTCAGAAGGAAGCAGGTGATGAGGCACTGGTTAGCTTCCCTTTGGAAACAGAAGCAAACTATGAGTTTATCTATAGTTTACCACTGGTTTCCGTGCTATGGGAGTGGTGATAAAAAATATCCCTAGGAAAAGGGATTGGTCGTTCTTTTCTTTCACTTAACTTTGACTTTGGCGATAACCCTTGGGTGAGAAGGGGAACCCTGGCTTTAACCCTGGAGTTTGCAGCAAAGATGGGAGGAGACTCCAGCAGCTGAGTAGGCCCAGGTAGGAAACAAGCTTTAGGGTTGAGTAGTGGAAAGGTCTGTAAGGCCTCCCAACCTGGGAAATAGATACCCTTGTTAAGGATTGAAAAACCAGCATGTGGAAAGGTGAAGGGTTCTACTTTGGACAAATTGAATTGGAGGTGCTGGCTGTATGAAGACATGGGTAGCCAGGCCTGGACTGATGAGGCTCATAGGTTTGAAGCCCAGTTTGTGTCAAATGAAAATAAGATCTAAATTGGGTCGGGCATGGTGGTTTGAGCCTGTAATCCCAGCTACTCGGGAAGGTGGGGGGATCGCTTGAGACCGCGAGTTTGAGACCAGTTTGGCAACAGAGCAAGACCCCATCACACACACACACACAAATCTAAATTAGGAAGGATGGTCTTGATAGGCAATATATGAGTGCTGTGACCTCTAATCCTATCAGAGACAGAGGGTCCTGCCCCAAGGCCCCTGCCGACTCAGGTCACATTTCTGTGTCAACACAGAGTCCTATGTCAGGGATGGATAGTCTGTCATCGTAAGCACTGGCATAGGTTTTCTTGAAGGAGAAATGATTTAACTGAACAAGATGTTCCAGATTCCTGTTGCAGGAAGGATTCTGCTCATGTGCAGTGGGGAGAGGTTTCTACTGAGCCAGCTGATTGCTCTCATGCTCTCATACAGACCATATTGACTTTCTTTTTTTGTTTGTTTTGTTTGAGACGGAGTCTCGCTCTGTCGCCCAGGCTGGAGTGCAGTGGCCGGATCTCAGCTCACTGCAAGCTCCGCCTCCCGGGTTCACGCCATTCTCCTGCCTCAGCCTCCCAAGTAGCTGGGACTACAGGCGCCCGCCACCTCGCCCGGCTAGTTTTTTTTATTTTTTAGTAGAGACGGGGTTTCACCGGGTTAGCCAGGATGGTCTTGATCTCCTGACCTCGTGATCCGCCCGTCCTAGCCTCCCAAAGTGCTGGGATTACAGGCTTGAGCCACCGCGCCCGGCCCATACTGACTTTCTAGGGAAGGAATTAACATGGCTTCTTGGCGCTTAAGTCTGCCTGTGGTTGTTGCATATGCCTAGCTCAGACTTCTTTCTCTTCTTCTTCTTCTTTTTTTTTTTTTTTTTTTTTTGAGACAGGGTCTTGCTCTGTCATCCCAGGCTGGAGTGCTGTGGCCAATCTCAGCTCACTGCAGCCTTGACCTCCCGGGCTCAAACGATCCTTCCACCTCAGCCTCCAGAGTAACTGGGACAACAGGTGTGTACCGCCACACTTGACTAATTTTTTTCAAATGCCCAGGCTGGCCTCAAACTCCTGAGCTCAAGCCATCTGCCCTCCCTGGCCTCCCAAAGTGCTGGGATTGCTGGGATTACAGGCGTGAACCACTGTGCCTGACCAAGCTCTGATTTCTTTAAGGGTGTCAAGTGAACCCATTCAGTAAGAGGACTTGAAAAGCAACAGGTGAGAGAAGAAGTGGAAGCACAGGCTATGGGGCCAAGTAACACCCACCTAGATAATAGGCCATCCTCTCATTCCTCTCTGCTCCTTGTTAGGTTTGACACAATCTCTTCTCTTAATCAGTTGGCTTTTAACCCAATTTACTTTTGCCTTCTGCTTCCTCACTTTCTTTCCTTCTTTTTTTTTTTTTTTTTTTTTTTTAAAGACAGAGTCTTGCTCTTGTCACTCAGGCTGGAGTGCAATGGCACGATTTTGGCTCACTGCAACCTCCGCCTCCTGGGTTCAAGTGATTCTCCTGCCTCAGCCTCCCTCAGCTGGGATTATGGGTGCCTGCCACCATGTTTGGCTAATTTTTGTATATTTAGTAGATGGGGTTTCACCATGTTGGCAAAGCTGGTCTTGAACTCCTGACTTCAGGTGATTTGCCTGCCTTGGCCTCCGAAAGTTCTGGGATTACAGGTGTGAGCCACCGTGCCTGGCCTGCTCCCTCACTTTCTCTTGAATATTCTCTTTAAAGACATTTTTCCAAGCAGGCGGGCCTCTCCTTTATGCAACAGAGTTTTTTCTTCTTCGCTTGCTTCATCTCTCCCTTGATTTACTGAGAACCCATTTCCTATAGTATTCGCTGCTAACTGTGTCTGGCTAGACATGATGTCCAAAGACATAATTCCTGTCACCAAGGACTTTACAATCTAGTAGAAGAAATAAGATTTTTACGTATTTCACCATAACACTAAAGTGGAGGGAATTGGAAAGTATCATATGATAGGGTGAAATAATACTCAGGAAGTTCAAAAGAGGGCAGATTGCTTTTGGCTGGCAAAGTGGGGAAGGCTTCCTGGAGGAGGAGACATTTATACTGAGCATTGAAAAATGGAGACAATCTAGACATTTCAGAGACAGAACATTTCAACTGTATTACATAATCAGATGTATGCACATGTCATGTTTCTCAGTCTCCTTTCAGAGTGCATAAATCACTGATATGGGATTTGTAAAAGGGAAGCTGGTAAAATGTGCATGTTAAAATATAGCCGGCTATTATTGTTCCATCCTCCACCTTCAGAACCAGACAGCTCTCTGGCTATCAGCTGTCAGTGTGATAACTGTCTCATGGAGGTATAGTAGAAAGAATGCAAATATCTTTCTGATGGATTTATATTTAATAAACCTTCCAATGCTGATATTTTAGATTTTATAATATATATGGATGATAAAACGGTCAATTTCCTCATATCTCTATGTAGCAAAGGGGAAGCTGGATTTAATCCTAGGTCACACAGAGAAAAAAGTGTTGAATCAGGATGACAACAGAAAGAGCCTGTGACAAAGATTTCACTAGTCTATGGTGAAATGAGAAAAATAAGGAATCTTCAATGAGTTTTTCATTAACTTAAAATGTATTAAACACAAGAATTATCTTTTATCCAGAGATTAAATTTCTGGTCTTAACATGGCTTATTAAAATGACATGATAGTGATGGTTTATAGGATGGTGGGACTAGAAATAAAAAAACTCCTTCTTTTCTCAAAATAGAAGACTTTTGGCCAGGTGCAGGGGTTCACGCCTATAATTCCAGCACTTTGGGAGGCCGAGGTGGGCGGATCACCTGAGGTCAGGAGTTCAAGACTAGCCTGGCCAACACGGTGAAACCTCGTTTCTACTAAAAATACAAAAATTAACTAGGCATGGTGGCAGGTGCCTGTAATCCTAGCTACTCAGGAGGCTGAGGCAGGAAAATTGCTTGAACCTCGGAGGTGGAGGTTGTGGTGAGCCAAGATCGTGCCATTGTTCTCCAGCCTGGGCAACAAGAGTGAAACTCTGTCTCAAAAAAATAAAAATAACAACAACAACAACAAAAATAAAAGACTTCTAACCCTCTGAAAATCCCACAGAAAAAAACTGGGGACGAGGGAATTTTACTGGCCTATGAAGTCTTAAAACTCAACGCTCAGACTAATAAACTTGTTGATTTAAGGAGCAGAGGGGTAGTTTTTTGCATACGGAGTCAAATGATGTCAGAACTGAAGGAAACGCAGAGATCATCTGGTTTGTGCCACCTCTTCATTTTAAGATGACGAATTTGCAGGGCGTGGTGGCATGTGCCTGTAGTCCCAGCTACTTGGAAGGCTGAGGCAGGAGGATTGCTTGAGCCTAGGAGTTTGAGGCTGCAGTAAACTATGCACTTCACACCACCGCCCTTCAGCCTGGTTTATAAAGCGATCCTTTCTCTCTCTAAAAAAAAAAAAGAAATGTGCAGCCCAGAAATGTTAAGTGGCTTGCCCAAAGTCATTTGTCCTTTATTTTTGTTTTCAAGTGGCCCTATTTATAGTGACTGTGATTTGTGTGTAAGCATAACTGACAAAAGAAGGTCGATGAGCTCGTATCAGGATATTTATTATAAATTCAAATTATGTATAATAAACTTTTTAAAAAGTCTCACATCACTTTCTCTAAGTCTGTGCTATTATTGATAAGTGCTCATGAAATAGTTGTGTTTTCTTGTTCTGCATCTAAGAAGGATCTCAAGAACTTACAAGATCATGCAGAGCGCTGACCTGTCAAAATGCCCTTTCTGTGCTTTCTCACCTGTACAAAAGCAAAACATCCATACCACTCGTTACTCTATACCAGTAATTATAATGCAATGGGAGATAGGACCTACTCCATGGGCTTCAAGGTTTCTCAATGCATTTGGCTGTAATTTACTCACTACCTACTCCGTGTTACATATTGTGCAGGCTTACAACAGAGGGTCAGCAAGACCAGTTTTGCCATCCAGAAGGAGAAAGTCTCCTGGAGGAAGCTCACTTATGAAGAAACTTGGAAAACTGATAGTGAACTATAGACCGATATTGTAGAGGTCCCAGGGAACCACCATGCTGGTGTTTGAGCTAAGGAATGACTCAATGGGGATGGTGTTCTAGGGATATTTGGCAAGGATGTGATGGGCAGATGGAATGCAGAGGAGCCTAGAGTAAGCGATGTTATAATCAGTGTGTGGTTACTACGGACTGCACTGACTGAGAAGGAAGGGAAGAAGAGAAAACATCACACTTTTCAAAGAAATGATGCCCAGAAGTTGATGACTAATGGGATAAGAGAGAGAAAAAAGAAGAGTGAGTCAAAAATGACTCCAAGTTTTAGAATTTTAAGCTTGACTGATTGAGAAATTGGTGATGGCATTAGACCAAGACAGGAGAATTGGGAAGGAAGCCCCAACCTTAAGTTGAGCTGAAGAAACTGAGTCCTTATTGATATGAATGTGTCCTGTACTTTCAGGATTCTACTTTTTTTTTTTTTTTTTTTTGAGGTGGAGTCTCACTCTGTCGTTGCCCAGGCTGGAGTGCAGTGGCGTAATCTTGGCTCACTGCAACCTCTGCCTCCCGGGTTAAGAGATTCTCCTGCCTCAGTCTTCTGAGTAGCTGGGATTACAGACGCACACCACCACCCCCGCTAGTTTTTATATTTTTAGTAGAGACGGGGTTTCGCCATGTTGGTCAGGCTGGTCTTAAACTCCTGACCTCGTGATCCTCCTGCTTCAGCCTCCCAAAGTTCTGGGATTACAGGCATGAGCAACCATGCCCGGCCAGGATTCTATATTTTAATGAGTTCATCTGAAAACCAATTTATGTTGTTAATGGTAGTATGATGGCTACTTGTATGTGTTAACTTCACAGGGTCATGGGATGTCTAGACAGTTGATTAAACATTATTTCTGAGTGTGTCTGTGAAGGTGTTTCTGGATGAGATTAGTATTTGAGTTGGTGAACAGATTAAAGCAGTTTTTCATCCCCAGTGCGGGTGGATATCATTCCCCTTTGAGGGCCTGAGTAGAACAAAAAGGCAGAGGAAGGCTGAATTCACTCTCTGCCTGACCACTTAAGCTGGGACATTGATCTTTTACCTTCAGTGCTTCTGGTTCTTAGGCCTTCAGACGCAGACCTGAATGTACACCATTGACTTGCTGAGGCTGTTAAACCACATCACTGGTTTTCCTGGGTCTTTAGCTTACAAATGGCATATTGTGGGATGTCTCAGCCTCCATAATTACATGAACCAACACCTTGTAAGACAGAAAGAGAAAGAGAGACAGCGAGAGAGGAAGGAAGGATGGATGGATAAAAAGGAAGGAAGGTGAAAAAGAAAAGAAGGAAGGAAGGAAGGAAAGAAAGAAAAGAAAGAAAGAGAAAGAAAGAAAAAGAAAGAAAGAAAGAAAGAAAGAAAGAAAGAAAGGAAGAAAGAAAGAAAGAAAGAAAGAAAGAAAGAAAGAAAGAAAGAAAGAAAGACAGACGGACGGACTGGGTGCAGTGGTTCATGCCTGCAGTCCTAGCACTTTGGGAGCCAGAGGTGGGCAGATCACTTGAAGTCAGGAGTTTGAGACCAGCCTGGCCAACATGGCAAAACCCTGTCTCTACTAAAAATACAAAAATTAGCTGGATGTGATGGTGCACACCTGTAATCCCAGCTACTTAGGTGGCCGAGGCATGAGAATTACTCGAACCTGGGAGGCAGAGGTTGCAAGAAAGAGTCTATCTATCTATCTAGCTAGCTAGCTAGCTATCTACTGTTCTACCGACAGAACAGTTGGTTCTGTTTCTCTGGAGAACTCTAATCCAGGTAGCTTTTTAATTTTATTATTAATAGATAATTACATCACAGATAAGCAAAAAGCAATCTGTAATGGGCTTAGGTTATTCTTCGTAGCTGCGTATGTGAGGAAGTGACAAGGTTTGTGTTTCTGTTTTGGGAGGTGAGTGTAGCAAATAGGCAGATGCATATACCTGTGTAGCATCCATGTTTTTGTCTAGAATGACAAAGGTTCACATCTCTGGTTCTATTCTTATTTTGAGATGGAGGCTTGCTCTGTTGCCCACGTGGGAGTGCAGTGGCATGATCTTGGCTCACTGAAACCTCTGCCTCCTGGGTTCAAGTGATTCTTGTGCCTCGGCCTCCCAAATACCTGAGATTACAGGCGCACGCCACCACGCCTGGCTAATTTTTGTATTTTTAGTAGAAACGGGGTTTCACCATGTTGCTCAGGGTGGTCTTGAACTCCTGACCTCAGGTGATCCACCTGCCTCGACCTCCCAAAGTGCTGGGATTACAGGTGTGAACCACCATGCCCAGCCGTCTGGTTCTATTCTTGAACCTGAAGAGCTGGAAATTTGGGTGTGGACTGGCTTGTCAAGCTGGAAGGGGAATAAATTGGAATGGGACAAGAGCAACAACTTTGAGCAGCCTATGACTTTTGCCCCGAGAAGTAGTGGCCTGTTCCCAGATTTTAGGCCTGGAATATCCTCGCACCACAAAGCAAAGCCAGAGTGTGGCCCTAAACTGATATCACCGGTAGATATTTGATCTGGGTAATTGAGCTGTCTATTCAGCCTCCAAACCACAGGCTATTCTGGGTTTGCTATGTAATTCTGCAACCCTTTGATGTTAGGGTTGTTCTGATATAATTACAGAGAGGACAAACAATACACAGTTGTGTTTATAACAGTGCAGAATATATTGTTGCTAACTTTTGGGGCCCTTAAATCCAGTAAACTAGGTTCCACCAAAAATACATTAGTCTAGCCTGCTTTCTTTTTTACCAGCGCCTACCCTGTCATACAAAATTGTGAATAGCATTTTCAATCCCTTGCAATCTTTGTGTCCTACAATGCTTTCTTTGGGAAACCCCACCTAAGAACAACTTTATTTATTTGTTCTATTAAAACGGTAGTATACCAGGGTGGGTGTCTTCAAAATGTACAGTGATATTGCTTGAAAACTCTGGGGCTAGAGGTTTGTGAGTGACTGCCGAATGCTGTCCTTGAAGTCACTTTAGTAAATAAGTAACGAAAAGTCAGAGTAACCAGTAAGGATGCACATAACTAGGAAGGAAATTCTCCCCTTCTGTTTTTTTGTTTTGTTTTGTTTTTTAATTAAATAGTTACATAACCCATTTCATAATTTACCTTGCCATTTCTCATTGTCCTTTTTAAATAATGCAAATAGAACTAACTGGCTTGTCTCTTCCAAGTGAGGATAATGTTGGGGCATTTCTGAACAATTAATATTATGATTCTTTCCTGATATTCATGTTAGGAGCTAACTTTATGTATATGGGTGAAAAGTCAATGCTTTGATTTGGATAACTCTCCACCAGCTGAGAAGGGTGATTTGTACATACAACCAAGGGGTAATAAATAGGACCCTGAAGGATATGACTGTAACATGCCGATGAACCAGAGAGAAGAAGCAAATATGTAGCAGCACAAATCATACAGTTGGTATATCTATGGGATATGCCATGGCAAAATTATACAAGTGTAATTTATATTACAGAGCTGGAAAAATTCTTATCTTGACACTTGAAGAAACAGTACAAGCCAAACACAGTGGCTCACACCTGTAATCCCAGCACTCTGAGAGGCTGAGGTGGGTGGATCACTTCAGCCCAGGAGTTCAAGACCAGCCTGGCCAACATGACAAAACCCCATCTCTACTAAAAATACAAAAGGTTAGCCAGGTGTGGGTGTGTATACCTGTAGTCCCAGCTACTGAGGAAGCCGAGGTGGGAGAATCACCAGAGCTTGAGAAGTCAAGGCTGCAGTGAGCTGAGGTCATGCCACTGTACTACAGCCTGGGCAATACGAGTGAGACCCTGTTTCGAAAAAAAAAAAAAAAAAAAATACAATTGAGCAAGTGACTGAGTATCTCAAATTCCCCCCTGAAGGAAGCCATGTGGTTTTCCTCTGCTGGACTCTAACTGTGTAGCCTTGGACTAATCTCCAGGCCTCAGTTTCCTCAATTAGAAATAGAGCTGTGATCCTCCTTCTTCAGTGTTAAGAACATTGAATTGTACAGTAAGTGTTATGGGCTGACACGGGTTCCCCAAATTCATATGTTGAAGTCCTAACACCCAGTACTTCAAAATGTGACCGTATTTGAAGATAGAGTCTTTAAAGAGTTAATTAGGTTAAATGAGGTCATTAGGCCCTAATCTAATATGATAGGCTTCTTTATAAGAAGAGAAGAAGATTAGGAAACAGACAGAGGGAAGACCATTTGAAGACACAGGGAAAAGACTCAAGCCAACGAGAGAGGCTTCAGAAGAAACCCACCGTATGAACACCTTGATCTCCGGTATCTAGCCTCCAGAATTGTGGAAAATAAAGTTCTGTTGTTTAAACAGCCTGTCTGTGGTACTTTGTTATGGGAGTCTGTGATAATCAATTTTATCTGTCAACTTAGCTGGGTCACAGTATTTAGATATTTAGTCAAACCTTATTCTGGATGTTTCTGTGAAGGTGTTTGTTGAATGAGATTAACATTTAATCAATGGACTTTGAGTAAAGCAGATGACCCTCCAAAATGTGGTTGAACCTTATTCAATCTGTTGAAGTCCTTAAGAAAATAAGAACTGACCTCCCCTGAGTAAGAAGAAATTCTGCAGACTGCCTTTGAACTTGAACTGCAACTCTTCCCTGGGTCTCCAGCCTGTCAGCAGATTTTGAACTTGCATATACAAAATCGTGTAAGCCAATTCCTTAAAATATATATTTCTTCCTCTCTCTCTCTCTCTCTCTCTCTCAATACACATTTTCTTGGTTCTGTTTCTCTGGATAACCCTGACTAACATATGGACCTAGCTAACTAACACAGTGTGTGAATTATATCTCAAGTCTGTGTTAAAAGAAAACTTACAAGGCTGCATCCAAAATGTTAACAGTAATTATTTGATGGTAGAATTTGTTTTAGGTTTATTTTTTATTTAGTTTATCTGTACTTGTGACTTTTTGTGACCATGTGTTGTTTGTGTAATGATAACATAAGAAAAGATTTCCATTCAGAGGAATATTTAGAAGCAAGATTAGCTAATACAGAGCTCAGAGGACACGGGGGTATGGTGAGATGACATGTAACACCACTTATTATGAAGATTTGAACAGCACCCAAATCAAATTACATCTACTACAGCAAAAAAGAAAAAAAAAAGAAAGAAAGAAAGAAAAAAGAAAAAAAGTTCAACATGGAACACAGCTATGATATAGCTACTAACACTCTTCCCTAGAATATATGTAATACAGGAATTTTATTTTTCCTACAAAACCTATTTTTTCTGCCATTTTCAGTTATTTTTTCATTCAATAAGCTAGCAAGCTTTTACTGAACATGTGCTGTGTCCAAGGACTGCACTACATGCCGGGGATTGAAAACAAACAGACTCATTTCAATTAAGAAGTGTACACTTGACCGGGCGAGGTGGCTCATGCCTATAATCCCAGCACTTTGGGAGGCTGCGGGGGGCGGATCACTTGAAGTCAGACCAGCCTGGCCAACATGGTGAAACTCTCTATCTCTACTAAAAATACCAAAATTAGCTTGGCATGGTGGTTCGTGCCTATAGTCTCAGCTCCTTGGAAGGCTGAGGCAGGAGAATTGCTTGAACCCGGGAGGCAGAGGTTGCAGTGAGCTGAGATAGTGTCACTGCACTCCAGCCTGGGCGACAGAGCAAGACTCCGTCTCAAAAAAAAGCAGTGTACACTCTAGTGGAGGGGACAATATGGTCCAACGTGATAAGGGCTCCCATGGAGAAGGCGAAGAATGCTGTTTGTGCACAGGAGAGAAGCTGCCAGCCTACAGGGGATGGAGACGGGAGGAGAGGCTTTTTAATCCTTAGGACAACCCTGCAAGCTATAATTGTTACTCCCATTTTATAGATGAGTAAACTAAGTTTCAGAGAGCTTAAAAAATTTGTCCAAATCTCTCAAGAAGTAGAAGAAAGGGATTTAAGCACAATTCTGACACTAGAGCCCATATTCTTTCCACTATACCACATTCTGTGTATCTAATGCATTGTCGAGTGGACAAGCAAGCAAGTAGAATACACTGAAATAGAACCAATTTCGTTTTTACTTGGAAGTAAGGATGTAGCTTTGTAGATGCTATATGGTTTGTTTTAGTCTTAATTACCTTGTTCTGCTCTTTTCACTAATTCTTGTAATTGCCAATAATAATAGTAACAATAGTTAACATTTATCGAGTGCTTCCTGTGTGCCAGATACTATACTTGGAGCCTAACAAAGTTCTCTTAATCAATCCTCGTAACAGCCTGATAAGGTAGGCTGTGGTGTTGTTCCTATTTTATAATCAGGGAGACTGAGGCTTCAAGAGTTATCTGGCAAGTGGCAAAGCTGGGATTTGATCCCAGATCTTATTCCAAGAGCAAGTTTTTAACCATTTTGCTGCAGTACCCCAAACCAGACAACTGGCAGCCTCAAAACTCATTGCTGCTTGCTGGATTTTTTTAATTAGAAGGAAATCCTGGAAAGTAACTGATATTCCACATCACAAGAGATGACCAAGAAGTTCTCTTGTGTCTCTGGATCTCCTTAAGAGGGTTTCAGTGATTGGGCTCTGGAACTCTAGGTTGTTCTGAGAGACAGACACTGGTGGGTGGGATGTTTGGATTTGGGACCAAGGGTAACAAAATGGAGCCTTTTGCAGATTCTGTCTGGGTAACGGCTCTTGCGTCCCATCCCACTGAAGCTACTCACACCCTCCCCTCTCTAACTCTCCCCACAGGAATCTGGTGGCCCCCTGAAGGGCTGTACTCTGTAAACAAACCAAACAGCATCCATAATGATAAACCACTAGGGAGGGTTTGGAGGGGTGGAAGAAAGAGCCAGTCATGCTTCCTTAGCCAGTACAACCCTTTGCTGCCCACTGACTGTGATGCTCTTTTCCTGAATCTGCAATAGGAATGAGCTCACACAAAGGGCAGGCAACAGAGACAACCTGTCCTGTAGCCCTAGTTCCCGGGGCTCCAGGTCCTGGGGAATTTCAGGCAGACAAAAGGAAGGAGAACAAGCCCATGGCAAAGGCTTTGGTTGAGAGCAAGAGAGAGAAACACTCACAGATCCCCTAAGCTTCAGTGTCAGGTAGATCCATTCAGGACACAGGAAAAGATAACTTTCAGGATGTTGTTTTCTACCTGTGGAAGTAAGTGCTCACCCTTTATCTGACTGACCCAGGTTGGACTTCCACCAGGGTAGCCCAGAGGCTATGGAGCTTAGATTACAGGACTATGTCTGACTTTGGGAGGCGGGGACAGGGGTGTGATAAGCCCCTGCTTCAGAAAACACTTGAACGCTGTGGCAGAGGTAATGAACATCACAGAGCCCCAGTTCCCTGTTGATGGGGACAGATGTATTCTCTGTTTTGGTGTAGGGAGGGTGAGGGGAGAAGAAACTTATCCCACCTCTGATGTATCTGTGGAGCATCACAGTACCAGGCTGTGAGCAGGTCAGAGGCGAGTTTTAGGCATTGGTGCATTCTTCACCTGATGCCCCTGCCCTAACGTGGTTCCCCTGCCCAAGGCAGGTAGAGAACTCTGGAATCTATAGGAGGCTCTACTTCATGCAGACAAAAGAGATGAAAGAGCATTTGGTGCAGCATCTGTGGGCTTGGCCTGGGTCTGGCAAGTGGTAGTCCTCCGGGCATGGTGTGAGGCCCTTGGGGCACATCTTGGGCACTGAGAACTGTGATGACTTTGGACAGCGAGGAGCTGTGCCCACCGAGGGGTGGTGAGAATGTGGCCTCCAGGGAGGGCGAAGCTTCCAGTGGCAGCTCTGCTGGCTTGGGAGGGGGCCCAATGTAGTCAGAACAGGTAAGTGCTCAGCACCCAAAGCCTGACAAAGGAACACTGGGGACCAGGACCTGTGACACCATCTAAGCTGGGATACAGGACACTGTGCCAGCCTGCCCTGATTAAGACAGAGGGGTTTGAACTAGGACATGACTTGTGTTCTTGAGACTAATAAGGATCAGAAGGCTTTGTTTGCTGATAATCCATTGCACCTGATGCTTTCATGGCTTCCTTTTTCCTGAATACCTGTTTAGATATCTCAAAATCTATTTTATACTGTAGGCGGGGGTTAAGCTAGATTAAAAATTATGGAACAGTCCTGGTAAGTGGGATGATTTATTCCTAGAAAACATTTACTGAGTCTGACTAACTGACAGCCTGTTGGTGTCCTACATTTTCACAACATTTAAATGAGGGATGGTAATGATCAATGTTGTGTACACAGTCTTAGTAAGTATTTGTTGAATAGATATATAAGCACACATACAAATCAGTTTAATTCAACAAATACTTGCTAGATGGCTAATAAGTGCCTTCATGGGAATTAGTGTCTGATTTTGTGGCTTAATTTTTTGACAGTGACATAGTAAGAAATATCTTTTATGTTGTGACTCAATACACACACACACAGACACACCCATGCAGACCTGCAACAAAAATTTCATGATCTAACTTTTATCTTACTAGGTGAAATGCATTCTGATATTTTTCTATTCTATTCTTTTTTCTATTTTTTGTTAAAGCTGATTAAGGCCGGTGTGGTGGCTCACACCTGTAATCCCAGCACTTTGGGATGCCGAGGCAGGGAGATCACGAGGTCAAGAGATCAGGACCATCCTGGTCAACATGGTGAAACCCTGTTTCTACTAAAAATACAAAAATTAGCTGGGCATGGTGGTGCACACCTGGAGTCCTAGCTACTCAGGAGGCTGAGGCAGGAGAATCGCTTGAACCTGGAAGACGGAGGTAGGAGTGAGCCAAGATCGTACCACTGCACTCCAGCCTGGTGACAGAGCGAGACACCATCTCAAAAAAAAAAAAAAAGTGCTAATGAAGACCCACTGATTGGATTTTATGATCCATCCGTGAGTCGGAGTCTGCAGTTTGGAAGACACTGGTGATACATGAAGTTACTGAATTTCTAATCTCATCTTTACCTGGCTAAGAGTTGAGGAAATGAATACAGAAGCTGGTGATTATGGTAGATGCTCACTCACTTCCCAGTGTCATATACAAATGTGTCTATCAGTGGAGCTAAGTGACCAAGAAGGAAAAAAAATGAGTGACTTCTCATTGAGCCCAAAGGAAAGTAGGGAATCAGTACTTTTTCTTTTGGCTATCTTCCCACAAACTTGAGATCAGCATGGTAGGTGATGATGAATGTCTGTGTCATAACTGAAAACAAAGAAATGCTACCCCCCTGATTTGCGAATCCTTAATTAAAGAGTTCAGAACATGTGTGATTGTTAACCAAGAGAAAACACATCTGAACAAATCCCTTGAAAATACGATTTCAACTCCCAACTAAACATCTCATTTGCAATATTAGGCAAAACCAGATCCTTTTTATAGTTAGAGCTGACACTGTTGGAGCAATCCAGAAGATGCTAGTTTTGGAGAAAGTCTCTGATGTTAAATCAGATTTTTAGAATTCTGACTCCACCCCATCAAGGACTGACCACTCCTGCCTTGTTATTTCCCCCTTCACCTTTATATATATTTTAAAAATGATTACACCTATGACATCTTATTTCTTATACATTACTAGCTTACAAATTTTTCTCCCTCCCAGATTATAAACTTGCAGATAAGAAATTGTTTCTTCTACGTCTTTATATTCCCAGTGCTAGGCACAGAGTAAGTGCTTTGTGAATGTTTGTAGAATAATTGAATGATAATTGGTTCAAATTGTTTGGAATGGTATTAATAACAAAAAGTACAGATTAGTTTACTTATGAAGGAAAATTGAGCTGCAAAAAGAGAAAGAGAGAACTTTCTGAAATAGAACTTGGGATTCTTACACATCATAAGTTGAATAAGGTTCAGATAAAGGCATAGTAATTGTGTTTTTACACTTATGTAAGAAGTACGCACAGGACCCTCGCCATTCTTTTTTCTTTTTTTACTTCGAGACAGGGTCTCCCTCTGTTGCTCAGGCTGGAGTGCAGTGGTGCGATCTTGGCTAACTGCAACCTCCGCCTCCCAGGTTCAAGTAATTCTCCTGCCTCAGCCCCCTGATCCTTGCCATTCTTATGTTGAATTTTGCATCATAGGTCTTCGACCTGTGAGAAATCTCAATAAATCACCTAATCCAGCTTCCTGCTTTCACAGAGAGGGTTTTTTTTTTTATTGATAAAGCAAACATATCAAAAAATTGGAGATTTATATAAGTTTAATCTCAATTGTGGAAGTATATCTGAGATATCTATACCTGATGAAAGCTGAGGGTAGCAGACCCAGGACCAAGAATGCTTTAAATTTTTCAGATGACAGATTCATTGAGCAGCAAAAATTCTTGATTTTGTTCCAGGTGGTTTAGTTGATGACTCATTTATTATTAGTTTAAGCAAATTATGGCTATCCATCTTCCTTTTGCTAAATATCTGATTTCCTTTCCTCTCTTTGCAATTGGAAAGAAGTGCCCATGTGGCTAGTTGTAGCCAAAAATATGTAAGAAGAAGTGTGCTGAAGGACTTCTCATAAACACTTGGCTTTTCTGATTAAAAAATGTGGTTAGTGTTGCTCTTTCCCACTCATCCAACCTTGAATGTAGAATGATATCTGCAGACATGGTAACTATCGCAGACAAGCAGAAGGAGGAAGACTTGGCATAATGATGACAGCAGAGTAAGTAAAAAGATGGAAAGAATGGAGATCTTTGATGTCACCCCTGAGCAGCCGACCAATGCTAATGACCCCCATGTTTGGGTTTCTGCGTCGTGTTAAAAAACTGAAAATATATAAAAACAAAAACAAGATTCTTCTATGAGTTAGGTATCCTGATACTTGATTGCAGTTAAAACCTTCCTAATTGATACAGCCAGTAGGAATACATCAATGACCAGATCTCAGTCCTATCAAAAGAACTTACTAGGAACTAGGCACAGTGGTTCACACCTGTAATCCCAGCACTTTGGGAGACTTAGGCAGGTGGATCACCTGAGGTCAGGAGTACGAGACCAGCCTGGCCAACATAGTGAAACCCCATCTCCTTTAAAAGTACAAAAATTAGCTGGGCCTAGTGGCAGGCTCCTGTAATCCCAGCTACTCGGGAAGCTGAGGCAGGAGAATCGCTTGAACCGAGGAGGCGGAGATTGCAGCGAGCCGAGATTGCGCCATTGCACTCCAGCCTGGGCAACAAGAGTGAAACTCCATCTCAAAAAAAAAAAAAAAAAAAAGAACTTACTAGGATGGAAAACAATTGGATTTATCTAAATAAAATATCAATATGAGGACTTTGGTTTTAAAAAAGTAATTAATTCATTTACTTTTCATTCAATTAAAACTGGAATACTAAAGGATCAATCTGAAGATATACACAGAACTTCCTTTGAGAATCACTGAAAAAGTAGGTAAGGAAAAAGAAATTGATGTTCGTTTAGTGCCTACCACTGGCTGGGCTCAATACCAGATATCTTCACGCTCCGTTTTCACAAACCTCACAAGAGCTTCTCCCCATCTCACAAAAGATCACTGAGCCTTAGACATGTTACTATAACTTGCCCAAAGTCACACAGTAAATCTTAGAGCCAGAAATTGGGTCTAGAGAATTATTTTAATGACTTTCAAATGAATAGTGTTATGAGCCTAAAGGAAAAAAAAAAACTGAGGCAAAATTAATAGAGTTCATCTGGGCCAAGTTTGAGGACCACTGCCCTGGGCACACTTGCCTTGGGGAGTCCTCCATTAACCTTTTGTCACAAGCAGGTTTTCAAAGGCCAAAAAAAGGGAGAGATGGGGGACAAAAAGTGGACTGATAAAGTTGTTTGTCAGAAATTCTCACTGGTTTAAACAAATAATATGAATTAGATTGGCTACACATTGTTGAACTATGGGGTATGGGTATGGTGTCCTGTGTGTGGCATTGCTAGGTTAATTTATAGCTACTTGTGGCAATAGCAAGCAGTTTCAAGAGATGATTACAGGCCGGGTGCAGTGGCTCACACCTGTAATCCCAGCACTTTGCGGGACTGAAGCAGGCGGATCACTTGAGGTCAGGAGTTCAACTTTTCCCTGGCCAACATGGTGAAATCCTGTCTCTACTAAAAATACAAAAATTAGCTGGTCGTGGAGGTGTGCGCCTGTAATCCCAGCTACTTGGGAGGCTGAGGCACAAGAATCCCTTGAACCTGGGAGGTAGAAGTTGCAGTGAACCGAGATCGCACCACTGCACTCCAACCTGGGTGACAGAGGGAGACTCTGTCTCAAAAAAAAAAAAGAAAAAATAAGAGAGAATTACATAGCTTGGGTGGGGGTGGGAAGAAGTAGGACATAATTGCTGTCTCATTTTAATGCCTCTCTGGGCCTGATAATTTAAGAGGGGTCACATTCCTCAAATAAGAAGTATTCCTATATATATTCTTTTCTTTCTCAATGTCTTCTTCACTTGCGCTAAATTGAAAGCAACCTGACGAAAAAGTTAAATTATTTAATATGTAAAGGAATAGCATTTTGATTACTTTGAAGTATGAACAGTATCTCAATTAAGTTAATAAAATATTTGTAGGTTACTTATGTGAATCTTACTTTCATAAACAGATAAGCTTTGTTTCTATGATCTACATGGATTTTACTTTAATAAATAGATAAGCTTTGTTTCTATGATCTACATGGATTTTACTTTAGTAAATAGATAAGCTGTGTTTCTATTGGTACACCAGTTTTTTTTTTTCCTAAAGGATATTCCTCAAATACCTGAAGGTGCTAAAAATTTACATCTTTTAAGATATTTAAACCTTTCCCACGTCAAGTTTGTTTGTATACCAATTACTGCTCTTTGTCAGTTGCAAAAGTCAAACTTCAAATTAATCCTTGTCTGAATTACCATATATTCAAAATTATGAGAGTCAATTAACTTTTATTACATATAAAAGATTATTATTTGGATGAAGATGAGCGTATCTAAAGTGAAGAGATGGAAGCTAATTGGCTCAGACCATGACAGGAGATCTTTGAAATTGTCTTTCATTCTCCAAAACCATTGCTTACATAAAGCTGTCTTGACCTGTACTGTTGTGGTGATGGTTTATGGACAATAACAGGGAGGCCGAGCTAAGTAGATGGTATTGGAGAGACAGGGAGACCCTGCCTTGGGGGCTGGGGAGTGGAACGTGTGCAGATGACACGGCCAGGGGAAATAAGTCTAGAAAGATAAAATGGGGCAGAGCTTGGAAAGCTCTGAAGATCTGTATGAGGAGCCTGAACTTAAAAAGTTCTTGAGGATTCTAGGAAGATTGATTAGATGTGAAATGATGTGAAGTGCACAGAGAATAAAATCAGGGCAATTTGTTTTGATTTCTTAATTAATCTATAAACTTCTTAAGGGTAGGGTTTTATTTTTCATCTATTTGGTCTCCTTGGTCACATTATGCCCAAGATGTGCATTCAGAAAATATTCTAAAGGCTGGGCATGGTGGCTCATGCCTGTAATCCCAGCCACTTTGTGGGTCTGAGGCGGGCGGATCACTTGAGCTCAGGAATTTGAGACCAGCCTGGCCAACGTGGCGAAACCCCATCTCTGCGAAAAATATAAAAATTGACCAGGTGCGTTGGCACACGCCTGTAATCCCAGCTACTCAGGAGGCTGAGGCAGGAGAATCGCTTGAACCCAAGAGGCAGAGCTTGCAGTGAGCCAAGATCTCACCACTGCACTCGAGCCTGGGTGACAGAGCAAGACTGCATCTCGATAAAAAAGTGTATATATATATATGCACACATATATATACACACACACACACATTTACATGTACGTATATTTATACATATATATGTGTGTATGTGTGTCTATATATAAAATTGTTTATTGAACCCAAACCAATGAAGTGACAGGATTACCAAAAAACATATGCTTGAGGTTGAAGCCATGAGACTCTGGAATTTTCACAAATCTTCTAGGGTCTCTCTCTGTCACCCAGGCTGGAGTGTAATGGCACAATCTCAGCTCAATGCAACCTCCACCTCCTGGGCTCAAGCAATCCTCTTGTCTCAGCCTCCTGAGTAGCTGGGACTGCAGGCACGCACCACCACACCCAGCTAATTTTATTTTTTTTTATTTTTTTATTTTTTAATTTTAATTTTTATTTTTTTTTGAGACGGAGTCTCGCTCTGTCACCCAGGCTGGAGTGCAGTGGCCAGATCTCAGCTCACTGCAAGCTCCGCCTCCCGGGTTCACGCCATTCTCCTGCCTCAGCCTCCCGAGTAGCTGGGACTACAGGCGCCTGCCACCTCGCCCGGCTAAGTTTTTGTATTTTTAGTAGAGACGGGGTTTCACCGTGTCAGCCAGAATGGTCTCGATCTCCTGACCTCGTGATCCGCCCGTCTCGGCCTCCCAAAGTGCTGGGATTACAGGCTTGAGCCACCGCGCCCGGCCCACCCAGCTAATTTTAAAATTTTTTGTAGAGATGGGGTTTTGCCATGTTGCCCAGACTGGTCTTGAACTCCTGGGCTCAAGTAATCTGCCTGCGTTTGCCTCCGAAAGCACTGGGATTACAAGCGTGAACCCCTGCACCTGGCCTGAAATCTTCTTGCTAATTGAAATTCAAGATAACTTGGAAGACAGAGGGCAGGTGGTTCTTCCTTCCCTCATTACCAGTTCAAATGAATAATGTGGCCCCAGAGCACCTGATGCTGAATAACATCGGTATACGTTCCCCTTCATTACTTTCTCTTTTGTTCAGATCTGCAGGTTGTGGAACCCAAGCCTCAAAGAACTGACTGGCTACTTTTAGAAAGCCCTAAATTCAAAACTTGAAAGCAGAAAAAATAGAAAATGATTTTTCATTTGTATTTCCTGTAAAACAACCAACTCTTATTACGTAACTTTAAAATCTCATTGATTTTACAGAGTTTCCATCTTTATGTCATCTTTCTGGAAGCTTATTGATTAAACAGTGTGTGTTGTCTTTATTTACCCCCTGCCCACAACCTAGCCTCACTCCACAGCACATCTCCTGGGTATGCCCTGGAGCTTCCAGCGTTGGAAGCTTTGTGGTTGATAATGCCTATTTTGATTTCAGCAGTAAAGTTACCAAGGACTAGAAATCCCCTGCTCCCCACTTTAGCAACTGAAGCTCATTTTGTTTCTAATTGCCAGACATTTTAGGTGGAAGAGGAATGATGACTGGATGTGGGGAGAGGAGGGAGGAAAAACATCATAAAGGGCTCTAGCTAAGAGCTTTCCAGAAAGACAAGGGCTTTCCATTCAGTATTCGGAGTTTACTTGTCTAAAATATTTTAGCAAAATTGCTATAGCTCTAAGCTACATTGTCAAGTGACACCATGAAGACAAACATCTCAGATAGCAGGTTCTTGTAAGGAAACAGCAAAGGGAAGGGGGAGGGGTTACTCCCTACTGCCAATGACTGGTCATAGTCAAGCTTTGGCTATTAAATTAATTCCCCATCAACATCACAAATGCCCAGGGTAGGGGGGGCCACTGAAATCATTATGGTAGATCAGTCCCTTTCATGACCATTAGTGCAATTCTGCAAAGGCTCCCAGGCCACTAACTGTTTCAGCACACCATCTCATGAAGTATCCTGACTATACCCTTAGATGACCATTTGGGGTACATGTTTGGGAGGGGAGTTGGAAATAATTTCCTGCATCAATGATGTGTGCCTTGGTGATGGTTAAGGCCATATTTTCATTATCAGTAAAGAGATCATGCTAACATTAGGAGCTGCCCGACTGGAAGAGTGTCGCCACTATAATTCTTTATTAACTGTAACTCATTGAATAGTGGTGTCACCCCCAAGAAATTGCTGTGGGGACCCTCACCCAATGAGTGACCATCTTTTGTACCACAGAGAAAGCCTATTGTCATAAACAAGTTAACATCTTACCACACACAAATTATAGTAGTACTGAACAAAATGTCTCTTTACTTAAGCTACTATTACATTTAATTAGTTGCTGGGAAATAAGAAATGCATTTTCTAACAAGCTAACTCATTGTAATTCCTGTCTTCCGTCTGTAGAATCAAATTCAAGTGTTATGAAGGCCTCAAACAAATGTTTGTTTCCGTGAAAGTGAAAAGAAACTCTAAAAATGTGATAAGGATTTTAAAGACTCAGATAAATGAAGGAATAGTTTGCTAAAAGCCCATCATGTGTCAAGTACTGTGCTGGGGGCCATGGGTTTGGAGTCAGATCCCCCAAAAGCTGAAACACAGGCCTTGCTTTCCACAGGCTCACAGACCAGGGGCAGGAGATTCCCACGTGGTAATTTGAATACAAATTGGTTAGTGGTAAAGGCCTTCTCAGAATTGCAGAGGGCATGGGGAGAGATTGATCAGGCTGTAAGATCTAGGGAGGACGCTCCTTGTGGGGTTTAAACAAGGCCTGGAAAAAATGCTTAAATGGGGTGTGGTAGGGGAGCAATAGAGAGGGTTGCATAGTCCTAGACATGAAAATAGGCAAGAGGCTGGGCGCAGTGGCTCACGCCTGTAATCCCAGCACTTTGGGATGCCAAAATGGGTGGATCCTGAGGTCAGAGTTCGAGATCAGCCTGGCCAACATGGGGAAACCCCGTCTCTACTAAAAATACAAAAGTTAGCTGTGTGTGGTGGCGGGGGCCTGTAAACCCAGCTACTCGGGAGGCTGAGGCAGGAGAATTGCTGGAGGCCAGGAGGCGGCGGTTGCAGTGAGCTGAGACAGTGCCACTGCACTCCAGCCTGGGCGAAAGAGCAAGACTCCGTCTGAAAAAAAAAAAATAGACATGAAATGTAGACATTTTCGAGGAAGTGAAAGGAGCTGACTGTGATGAAAGTGAGTCTGTGATGTCTCTGAGCTAGGAGGACAGCAGAAGGGAAGCGGATATGATGTGGGGCAGCCATGTGGCTGGGTTAGGATACTGGCAGCCCTGCACAACCCCGAGAGCGTACACCTCCTAAAATTCTCCTAGGACATATGTCTTTCTGGTCTCACCTTAGTCCTGCCCCTGATTGTATAGAACAAACATCATGATGAACACTGCACAGAAGAGCCCAGCTTGCAACTTCTTTAAGGGCAGGGAGAACCATATCATTTTTTCAAAAAAAAGTTTTTGTTTTTTTTTTGAGAGAGTCTCCCTTTGTTGTCCAGGCTGAGGTATAGTGGTGGGATCTTGATTCACTGCAACCTCTGCTTTTCGGTTCAAGTGATTCTCCTGCTTCAGCCTCCGGAGTAGCTGGGATTACCGGCACCTGCCACCACGCCTGGATAATTTTTCTATTTTTAGTAGAGATGAGGTTTCCCCACGTTGGCCAGACCGGTCTCGAACTCCCTACCTCAGATGATCCACCTACCTCAGCCTCCCAAAGTGCTGGGATTACAGGCTTGAGCCACTGTGTCCAGCGTTTTTCGATTGTATATTTATCTGTCTATTCCCTGTGCTCTAGTGCTGAGGAGAGAGACTGAAACCCAGAAGATTCTCAATAAATGTTTATTGAATGAATAAATATTTGTTTAATGACACAGTCAGGGTAACCAAGGCAAATGTGGTAAGCAAATGAATAGTGGAGTTCTAAATAATCAGTCTCCAAATAGAAATTCAGCAATAAAAACGTATTTGTTGTGTTAATGTGTCAAGAGAAGACCTTGGCCTGGAATGAGTTCAGTATTTAAAAGCCATTTTCCAAGGGGTAGAAGAATGGAATGTGTATAACTTTGGATCAAAATGTGTGTAAGTTGTAATCAAACTCAAGGTCTGATGCCTTGACATTGGGGCAAATACACGATTCAAAAGGCAAAACTGCAAAGCAGAAAAATGTTTTGCAAGATTTGTAACAGTTAAAGTGCTCTCCTCTGACATCCTTTACTGAAGGGAATTTTTAAAAAGTCATTTAATACAAATACTACATCTTAAAAATAACATATAAATGTCACTCTTTTCTTAGTTTTGAGGTTGCTATGTTACTTAATTACATTAAATGTAATTTCTGCTAATCAAAAGAAAAATTTTTTTTTTTTTGCCCAGTTTTTGTGGAATAATGTATGTGTAGTCTAAGTAAATATTCATTTGAGGCCGGGTGCAGTGGCTCACACCTGTAATCCTAGCACTTTGGGAGACTGAGGCTGGAAGATCACTTGAGCCCTGGAGTTTAAGACCAGCCTGGGCAACATGGTAAGACCCAGTCTCTACAAAAAAATAAAAAAATAGCTGGGCACGGTGGTGCATGCCTGTAGTCCCAGCTACGAGGGAGGCTGAGGTGGGAGGTTCGCTTGAGCCTGGAAGGTCAAGGCTGCAGTGAGCCATGATTGCACCACTGCACTCCAGCCTGAGTGTAGAGTGAGAACTGGTCTCAAGAAAGAAAAAAAATCATTTGAGAGAATATATTCTTAACATAAAATTTATAATAATGAATTCAACTTTACTTTATTGTAATGGTGGTTTACATTTCAGAAACAAACAGAAAGCTAGAATTCTCCTTTATCTGGGGACTGACATCAAAATGAGAAAGGTAGCAAATGTCATTCTTCTACAACTACTTAGTATGGTAGAATCAAGGAAAGACAGTAGGTTTCTAACAGCCCCTGGGTTTTTAAGCGATGGGCAGCTCTGCCTGCACTGTATTCATACTCCACTAGGACTGAATTAATAAAAAAAAAAGTGAGCTTAATAATATTCTTTTTCTGTGATTAAATATATTCACTGTCCAATAGATACATGAATACAGTGTCTGTTCGTTTTCAGAAGCAAGAATTGTAAGGTAGAAATGCCCCTAGAGAACAGAGGTGCAGAATGGGTCTGTCTCCCGGGTCAGCACCCAGCCTTCACCACCTGCCTCCCGCCTCCCTCCCTTCCTTCGCCCATTGCTATATCAAAAACCCCTGCAGTCTATTTGTTCATGTATTCTGTTGGGGGCATGTGCACAGAAATTAAAAAAAACACCTCTTAGACTTGTTTTTATTTTTTCGTTTTGTTTTGCTTTTTTGAGACACCTGTAATCCCAGCACTTTGGGAGGCCGAGGCAGGCAGATCACCTGAGATCAGGAGTACGATACAAGCTTGGCCGACACAGTGGAACCCCATCTCTACTAATAATAGAAAACTTAGCCGGGCATGGTGCCACATGCCTGTAATCACAGTTACTCGGAAGGCTGAGGCAGGAGAATTGCTTGAACCCAGAGGTTGCAGTGAGCTGAGATCACTCCAGCCTGGGCGACAAGAGTAAAACTCCATCTCAAAAAAAAAAAAAAAAAAAAGAAAATAATAAATGCTTTCAGTGAGAAAATTCAAATCACATAGAAAGGTAAACATTTGAACTAAAAGCTTCCTTCTTCACCCAATTACTCTCTTCCTAGAAGGTTCCTGTTAATAATTTCTTAAGTGTCTTTTCAGAAAAAAGGGCTATGTACCAGCATCTTTTTCTTTTTGAAATGTAGAAACATTGAATTATAATATATTTTATTTTAAACCTTGCTTGTTTCATTTAATAAACTTTGAACATGTTTTCATTATCAGTGTGTACAGTATAGATCTTCCCATATTCTTTTTATAATGCTTCCTAGTATTCTATTGTATAAAGGTATTCTGTATTTATGTACACTGTGCCCTGCTGGTGGACATTTGTGATAATTTATTTTGCTGTTACAAAGAATACCCTTCAATGAATACCCTTTTACATATAACTCGATATCATCTTTTGTATGAATTCATGAGGTCACTGGGCCGTTACATACAGTGACATAAGTTGTACATTGCATAAAGTGCCTTCTCTATGAGGGCACCACTCGGTTTGTAGACATCATAAATTTAAATAGTTATTATGATACTTTTCTGGCAGATAGACATAAAATCTCTTGATGAGGAGATATTTTATTCTAATTTGAACAAAATCACCATGGCCCTGGGTAAATCAATATTAACAGAACAACTGAGTCAAAGGGCATAACGCGGCCAGGCATGGTGGCTCACGCCTGTACTTTGGGAGGCCGAGGCATGTGGATCATCTGAGGTCAGGAGTTTGAGATGAAACTCAAACTCAGGAGTTCGGCAAAAGCCTGTCTCTAGTACAAATATAAAAATTAGCCAGGCGTGGTGGCGCATTCCTGTAATCCCAGCTGCTCAGGAGCTGCCTTAAAAAAAAAAAAAGAAGGCATATGAGGCATATGCACATGCACTTTTGATAAAATTTTGTCAACTTTCTCTCCAAAATGGTTGTACCAAGAGAGATTGATTTTTAACAGACAATAGGGATTGATTTCTAAGATCTAAAACATACTGTGTTGTTTTAAGTCATGGTCAACTTTTATTTGCCTGAGGTTGTAAGAAAGAATGAGAACAGGAATAGCCAAAAGCTACCTCCCCAAAAATTCCCAATGAGAAAATCAGGTAATTTGCATGTTACCTATTTTCCTTTCCTTTCTAGGGATGATCTAATGCACAGTTCCTTGAAGGATTGGATGCCAGCAGGAGAGAAAATAATCTGCTCTAGTTGCAGGGCACCTGAAACCTGCATAGTTGGTTCCTGAACATATATATGTTGATAAAAATGTTTGCTTTTGTTCTTTTTTTTTTTTTTTTTCTGAGATGGAGTCTCACTCTGTTACCCAGGCTGGAGTGCGGTGGCACGATCTTGGCTCACTGCAACCTCCTTCTACTGGGTTCAAGTGATTCTCTCATGTTCAAGTGATTCTCCCACCTCAGCCTCCCCAGTAGCTGGGACAACAGGCGCATGCCACCACGCCTGGCTCATTTTTGTATTTTTAGTAGAGATGAGGTTTTGCCTTGTTGGCCAGGCTGGTCTCGAACTCTTGACCTCAGGTGACCCGCCCTCCCCCTTGGCCTCCCAAATTGTTGGGATTACAGGTGTGACCCCTTGTGCCTGGCTGTTCTTTTGTTCTTTACTGGAGAAATTAAATGAACAATAATGGGAAAGGTGCAGTAATGCTGTGATGGAGTTGTGGGAAGCTGGTATTATAGGATCAAAGGCAGGATTGTTGCAATGTATCTGTTGTGGGGTATATAAAAAAAAAAGGTTCTACTCTTAGAGTCTTCTTCAATCTCTCAAGGAAGAGTCAACGGTTCCAGTAATAGACTGGATCTTTATGACAGCAGCAGGCATGGTAAAGCACTTTTGGGCATGGGTTTATTGTTTTATTGGTCACATTGTGCCTGACATCACTCCCAGTCTCATCAGAAAATGGCTACTCATGATTCTCATCATAAAATGCCTACAGGTTTGTCGCTTTGTGGGATTTGACTGGATTCTACTGTAAGTGTAAAATTGAAGGACAAGCCGTGGAATGTTAAGACTATGGTTAGTTCAAGAGGAAGGAATATGTTAAGCAATGCTCAAAACAAACTTAAAATAGAAACAAGGCAGGTGGGGGTGGGGGGGGGGCAGAGAAGAAAACAAGTTGAGAAAAGATTTTTTAAAAAGTGGGAGGAAGGAAGCCCATGGGAATAAGAATCTGCCTTTAGAGGCGAAAGGCAGAATCCATAGAATAACTCTGGCTGGACAAAGCTCAAGAGGAAGCCAAACATTTAGATCCCAACCCTTTCACCTAGCTTTGAGACTTTGGGGGAAGTTCCCCACTCACTCTTCCCCACTCCCCCAAGTTTCCCCATATGTCAAAGAAGCACAAGAATGACCCCCTTTCCAAGGTTGAGAGGAGAAAATGACAAATAGCCTAAGAAGACTTTGAGGTGTTAAGAGCAGAGATCATAGGCAGTGTTGTCTGCAGGATTGGTTTGACGTCTCATGGTGCTGTTTACTGATTCTGTTCTCTTCCACAATAAAACATGTATAGCTTTCTCGCTGGGCCCTTGCACAAATAGGAAATGTAACGTGAGAATCTTAGAAGTTTGCAAAACTGCATCATTTAGAATGTATCATTAGCAATTATCAGGGGCAGATAGCAGAGGCCTTATTATGTATTTCTTTCTTGTGATAAAACTCTAATCTGGCCTATGTTTCATCCTCAAGGACAAAATGTGGTTTATTGTTCACTGCAAGCTTGTTTAAAGGACAGAGATGCTTCTAGGCTGATTCATATTCACCCTTCATCAGGATAAGCACAGAGCGAGAAGCTAGCCACGCTGTGCTCCTCATTGCCTAGCTCAGGTAAGACAGCACAGAACAGTTTCAGGATTCAACTGATTCTGCTAGACATTGTAGTTCAACACAGTTGATTGATTGCTAAAGACTTAACCAGTTCAACTGAAAAATGTTTACAGAAGTTCACAATTACCTTTTGGAAGTGGGGTGTTGGTGATGGTATGGGAGTAATTAATATCTCAGGTAGGAAAGGCATTTAAACTTGAACTTTTTTTTAAATTTTAATTTAATTTAATTTTTATTTGTTTATTTTTTATTTTTTGAGATGGAGTCTCACTCTTGTGGCCCAGGCTGGAGTGGAGTGCAGTGGTGTGATCTTGGCTCACTGCGACCTCTGCCTCCCAGGTTCAAGTGATTCTCCTGCCTCAGCCTCCGAAGTAACTGGAATAACAGGCATGCACCATCATACCTGACTAATTTTTGTATTTTTAGCAGAGATGGGGTTTCACCACGTTGGCCAGGCTGATCTTGAACTCCTGACCTCAGGTGATCCTCCTGTGTTGGCCTCCCAATGTGTGGGGATTATAGGCGTGAGCCGCTACTCCTGGCCTTTTTTTTTTTTTAAACTTTTTTTTAAAAAGACAGTGTCAGCCGGGCGCGGTGGCTCACGCCTGTAATCCCAGCACTTTGGGAGGCCGAGGCGGGCGGATCACAAGGTCAGGAGATCGAGACCACGGTGAAACCCCGTTTCTACTAAAAATATAAAAAATTAGCCGGGCGCGGTGGCGGGCGCCTGTAGTCCCAGCTACTCAGGAGGCTGAGGCAGGAGAATGGCGTGAACCCGGGAGGCGGAGCTTGCAGTGAGCCGAGATTGCGCCACTGCACTCCAGCCTGGGCGACAGAGCGAGACTCTGTCTCAACAAAAAAAAAAAAAAAAAAAGACAGTGTCTTGGCTGAATGTGGTGGCTCACGCCTATAATCCCAGCACTTTGGTAGGCCAAGGTGGCCGGATCACAAGGTTAGGAGATTGAGACCAGCCTGGTCAACATGGTGAAAACCCACCTCTACTAAAAATACAAAAAATTAGCCGAGCATGGTGGCACGCACCTGTAGTCCCAGCTACTCGGGAGGCTAAGGCAGGAGAATTGCTTGAACCTGGGAGGCAGAGGTTACAGTGAGCCGACAGCACACCACTGCACTCCAGCCTGGGTGACAGAGCAAGACTCTGTCTCAAGAAAAACAAGAAAAGAAAAAAAGAAAAGAAAAGGCAATGTCTTGTTCTATCACCCAGGCTGGAGTGCAGTGACACAATCATGTCTCACTTTAGCCTTGACCTCCTGAGCTCAAGCAATCCTCCTGCCTTAGCCTCCTAAGTAGCTAGGACCACAGGTGCATGCCACCTTGCCTGGGTAATTACAAATTTTTTTTTTTAACTATAGAGATGGGGGTCTCCCTATGCTGCCTAGGCTGGTCTCAAACTCCTAGGCTCAAGTGATCTTCCCGCCTCAGTCTCCCAAAGTGTTTGGATTACAGGCGTGAGCCACCATGCCTGGCTAAACTATTATTTGCAATTATCTTATACTGAATGTATTCCTAGGCTGTGTTGTTTCTTCAGTTTCTTGTGGGATGCCTTTTTCTTGTGTGTAAATATCTCTTCTGGTTTAGAAACAATTTGTTCCTTTTCAGCGAAGATGATCTCCATGCAGCAGAGGGATCTCTCATCTGGGTTAATCTGACCATGAGCTCTGTAAATATGGTGTACATCTTGGCTTTGTTCAACTGAATGTGCTCGATGATCCAAGAATCTACATCTAAACCCTGCAGTTCAGCATTGCTCTCTGCATTTTTAAGCACATGCAGCAAAAATTCGACCCTTTTTTTGGGTCACGAAGCCTGCGTCCAGCCCCATGGTTTGGCCTGGGCACACACGCCAGCTCCACCTTTGTAATGATGGAAAGGCACACAGTGCCTCTGAAAAGTGATATCTTTCAGGTACTTGGTGTTTTTTGGGGTGTGTATACCTTGATGGCCTGCACAGTTACATGGGTGTTCTTAAAGGTAACATAAAGATTTGAACGCCTTGGTTTGCATGATTTTGTGGAGTTTTCTGAGTCAAGGGATAGGCAAATCATTTTCAGAGATTACCCCAGGCCAAGAGGCTACAGAAAGAGCTTGAATTTTTTCTCGCATTCTGGCACCAATAGTAACTACCAAGAAATAAAATAGAGAAAACGGAAGGCATAACAGCCAGATGGAGGGTTGGATGAGACAGCTTACTGTTTACAGAGTTTGGAAAACTGCATCTGGGCGTGAGGAGACCTGGGCCATGGGGCACTCCTGTCTCCATGTGCTGGAGGGTATTTGAAGCCGAGGGATAAACCCCAAAACTTCTTCCTGCAGCATCTACTTCATGCAAAGACTAGCAGCCAAAATACCTGTGTTTTTAGATTATAACGCATAGGTAGAGGAGTGGGAAGCAAATGTGGCATGAAGTTTGGGAAGGGTCTCCCAAGGCTGTCCACCTTGGAGGCGAGTGGATTGTGGAGGAGTCAGGTTAGGTGGCTCATCGGGGTGGCTAGCTGGCGTGCTTTCATGGCCTCGTGTTCTCGCTGGGCCTGCCTCCTCGGAGGCGTTTCTCATCTCTGTCTAACTGGTTTCACTAAGCACAGGGGTGGATGCTCCATCCTCTACGAAGGGTTTTCCCTAGTGACTGCCCTTTGACTCATTATCACCTCCTCTCCTTGGCTCTTATCAATTCCTGCCTTGCACTGTGGGCACATAAGCCCCAGTCCCAAGTCCGCTGCTGGTCGATTCTCCTGGAGAGCGCAGTGTGAGTGTTGGCTCCACCTGCCGAGCACTCTGCCTCCATGGAAGCAGGATCTCAGTAAACACTGGAAGAAAGAAAGAAAGAAAGAGAAGCTGGTAATCACAACCTGTGGCTAAGGAGGTGGCTGATTTTATTTCTTTTTAGAAGTGAAAATCAAGAGAGGGTTTCACTTAGCTGGAGGGCGGGGTGAGGGGGATGTATTTCCTGAAAGAAGACGAGAGGGAGGAAACTTAAATCTCTCCCTTTAAGATAAATTTCCTGGCAGGGCGCGGTGGCTCATGCCTGTAATCCCAGAGGCGGGCAGATCACCTGAGGTCAGGGGTTGGAGACCAGTCTGGCCAACATGGTGAAACCCCGTCTCTTTCAAAAACACAAAAATTAGCTGGGGTGGTGGCAGGCGCCTGTAGTCCCAGCTACTCGGTAGGCTGAAGCATGAGAATCACTTGAACCTGGGAGGAGGAGGTTGCAGTGAGCCAAGATACCCCCACTGCACTCCAGCCTGGGTGACAGAGTGAGACTCTGTCTCATTTAAAAAAAAAAAAGAAATGAAATAAAAAAGATAAATTTCCTGATTACACATTATGCATGCACACACACAGGGAAGTGCTTCTGAAAGTCCTGAAACTGAAGATAAACCATTTTGATTGGTGACTCTCTTTTGTCCTTATCTGCATCTAAACAGAAGGTGAATTGTGGATTGCTTTAGCTTTGCCTGTTGCCCTTTTCATCAGTAATGCAGGCTAAATAATTACCCTCTTTGCTTTTTCCAATTGTGTCAGCCCCAGTGTACTTCTGGCAATAAGGAAATGTTAATTGAGAATGAAAATAGAGTCATTAAACCCTTACATTAAATAATTATGGTGTGTTCTTTTAAAGACATCGTGTTATCGGTATACAAATATGTTGCAATCAAGTTATCAAACTTGCCCTCTAATTTCCAAGGAACAGTACTGTGACCCAGGGCCACATAAGGAGAATCTTAGACTCTTGTGGGCATCATGAGTTGATTTTGATGCTTCCCATGTTTGTGCTGTGTCTGGGATTCTCTAGGGGCAGTTAGCTGCATCCAGGCCCTTTATGAGAATTGTTTAGTAGAGCTGAAGGCAGCACTGTGCAAGTATCAGAGAGGCTCCTGGACATCAATTCCAGTTCTGGCCCTGATTTTCTTTGTAGTTTTAAGCCAAACAGGAAAATTTATCTGCATAGTAGTTCTCCTATTTAGCAGTAGAGAAGATACTATTTCTCTGTGAAATGTCTTAAAACTTGAATACAAAGAAACTTTAGACACAAGGGATTATTAATAGCGTGCCTGTTGTGTTTCTGTTCGAGGGGAGGAGGGGATGTAAATTTCAGTTTTGTTTCACAAAGGAGATTCTGCAGAGAATCTTTACAGTCATACTTCAGACTTCCCTTCTCTAGTCTCCTCTGTTCTTTGGATAATCTGATTACCTTTTTGGTCATTCTAAGCACTACATGGATTAGTTCAGTATATAGATTATGGCCATATAAACCTCATTCTCACTCTTGGCCGATAACCTCACTCTGGTTTTACTGAAAAGATTAAAGCTATTTTGGAAGAATTGAACTCGCCCATTCCTCTCAGTTTCGTGTTGATGTATCTTCATCTCTGTGGCTGTCTCCCAGTTGCAGACAGAGGCAGCCACCTTTCTTTCTCCTCCAGAGCTAACCCTTTCCTTTGTGCCCTTGATGCCCCCCTCCCCCTCTTCCTATTACCACTACCAGGTACCACCCACATATTAGGGCTCCCTTGCAACCACTTTCAAACAAGCCCAGGCTTTATTCCATTTTAAAAAGCACACAAGAAAACCAAAATAGGCCGGGCGCGGTGGCTCAAGCCTGTAATCCCAGCACTTTGGGAGGCCGAGGCGGGTGGATCACGAGGTCAGGAGATCGAGACCATCCTGGCTAACATGGTGAAACCCCGTCTCTACTAAAAATACAAAAAACTAGCCCGGCGTGGTGGCGGGCGCCTGTAGTCCCAGCTACTCGGAGGCTGAGGCGGGAGAATGGCGTGAACCCGGGAGGCGGAGCTTGCAGTGAGCCGAGATCGCGCCACTGCACTCCAGCCTGGGCGACACAGCGAGACTCCGTCTCAAAAAAAAAAAAAAAAAAAAAAAAAAAAAAAGAAAACCAAAATGCTTTTGCCTGACCTTGCTGTCTCTTCTAGTCTATTTATTGCTTTCCTTTTGCAGCAAGACATCTCAATTTCCTCTTTCCTCATAGCCCCTTAGTTTTGCAGTCTAGCTTCCTTTCTCTATCACTCTATTGAAATTGTGTCCTCAAATGTCACAGTGGTGCCCTTGTAACTTAATCTGAAAAGGGTGATGTTTTAGCCTCATTCTTCTTATTTTCTCAGCAGCATCGATTTTCTTTCTTTCTGCCTTTTTTCTTTCATATTCCACTCTGACATAGTTCTCTGGTTTATATTTTTCTGCTTATCTCCTCATTGGGTTTTCTAGACCAGTCCACTGCATAGCATCATGGCTGAGTCCAAGCTCTCACATTAGCCTGCCTGTGGCTGAATTTTAACTCTGCCATGAATTAACTGCATGACCTTTGTCAAGGTAATCTCCCTGTGCCTCAGTTTCTCCAGCCTTAAAATGGAGACTATAGTAGGAGTATTAACTTTTGGTTTGATGTAACAATTGAATGAGATAGTCTATGTAATATTTATCCCAACATTTGGCACATAGAAGTTTTCATTATCTATTAGCATAACAATAAGCCCCTCCATCTTCGAAAATATAACTGTTCTTTTTTTCTGTTAGGACATATTTTCCATATGACCCAAGGCAGAGCGAGACGATAACTAATTATTGATAAATAGATTTATGCACATGGTTGGAGAGTCCGGGGAAGAAGGGATGATGAGGGAGAGAGGCTCCTAAATTCTGCAGGTGCTGTAATTCCCTGATTTTAATTTTGCTTTACTTTTTACCAACAAATCATTTTGAGAGCTTAAATCGCTCCTTTCAGGACATATGGTGTTTCTTGAGCAGGAAGGGACATCAGCGGTTAAAGCTCTTGTTGTTGGTGCAACAGTCAGTCACGATGAGTCTGCCTGGCATGGAACACAGTGTCCCATCCTTAGATTAAATGCGCTCTTAACAGGATTATGTAAGGAAGGAGGCAGCCACGGCGGCATCCCTGTGCAGAGGCCGCCTGGAACCCGTCCATTGAGTCATGCCGCCATCTCGCGGCCGCAGGGGGAACGGGCCTTGACAGGGCCGTTTTGTTCGGTGCAGAGGGAAGGTCCCCAGAAGTGCTGTCTACAGAATTTCTGCAGAAAGTGTGGGTCAGGCTGACATGAGGGAAGAATGACGGGGGATATCACAGCAAGGAGAAGAAAAAACACCTCAGCATGGCGTGGGGAAGCAAAAGGGCGCAAGTGATGCTTGTGCCAGCCCATAGTATTCTTGTCGGTTTCATTCCAGAACAATTCCCACTCCCGCCCCAATACTCTATAAACTTTGACTTTCCCCTCTTTTTTGATTCTCACTTTCCATCACTCTGTGCCGACCCGCTATCCTGAACAGACCCTGCGTCACCTCCTAATTTCGCTTCTTGTATGTTAGGAATTCAGGGCTGGGAAAATTTAGCCGAGTCATCACATTTGGCCACTGCCCGGAAAAGCAGCCCTCCCGAGTCAGGAACGGGCTCCGGTTCATCACGTGGCAGCCGCCTGCAGGAGCCGCAGGTAAGGGACACTGTTGGCCGGGGCAGCCCAGATGCAGCGGGAGGCGTCCTGGCTGCACTTGGGTTCCCAAAACCTTTCTGGAATGTCACTCTGGTCACCGGTGTCAGAGGGAGTTCAACCTTTAGGGGATAGCTGTTTGGCAATGTTCTCTTTGTAAAACTGAAGTGGGCAATGTTGACCAGGAAGCTGATTTTGTTTGCTTTTCACAAACTATGTTAATTGATCAGTAGATGGATTATAGATCATTCTACTGTCAGCAATATAATAGAATGGCAGGGATTCAGGGAAGATATTGACGCTTTAAACTGAAATGTCTATGCGGTCTGTCTTCCCTGGTTCAGCACACAGGACATTGCCTGGGAGCTGAACCTAGGCTTATAGTACAGTGACTGAAAGGATAGCTTTCAGAGTCCTGAAATCTGCTCTGCCACTACTCTTTGACTTTCAGTTAATTGTTCAACATTACTTTAAGCCCCAGTTTCTTGTTTTCTAAAATGAAGACGATTTATTTTTGTTTTTATTTTTTGAGACAGGATCTTGTTCTGTTGCCCAAGCTGGGGTGCAGTGGCACAATCTCGGCTCACTGCAATCTCTGATTCCTGGGTTCAAGTGATTCTCCTGCCTCAGCCTCCTGAGTAGCTGGGACTACAGGTGTGCACCACCGTGTCTGGCTAATTTTTGTATTTTTAGTAGAGGCGGGGTTTCACCGTGTTGCCTAGGCTGGTCTTGATCTCCTGATCTCAAGCAATCTGCCTGCCTCGGCCTCCCAAAATGCTGGGATTTATAGGCATGAGCCACCACACTCAGCCTACTATTGTGATTTATAAGTTCAGTGTTGGAAGGATTTTTAAGCAATCTAACAGTTTCTTCTGCTCATTTTACAGATGAGGAGATAAAATCAAAGTGTTTTATAATTTTGGCCTTCATAATATACCTTTTGGCTTCATTAAATAGAAGGATTATTGACCAAAAATCTAATATTTTGAGTCAGAATGATTCAAGTTTGCAAAAGCAGATGGGAGTCAGTGTAAAGCATAAAACAGTCTTCTAAGTTACCCCAAATCCACATATCCTCAGTGAGATCAGGTATAAGCACAACATGGCAGTGAACACAAGTCCCAGCCGGGGTCTTGGGGTTGGTGAAAATCAGGGGGTCTGCACATAGCTCACTCAGGAGTATGTTCCAGAGGAAGAAGAATTGGTTGAAGAATGCGTGCAGAGATGAGTAAAACTAGAAGCAGAGCTAGCTGTGTCTTTGGCTTCCAAATGGCCAGGTGACCTCCTGGTCTTGCTTATACAAGGCTAGGCACGTGTGGTGACCATAGAAACCCACCAGAAAATGTAATTCTCCTAGGAAAGAATGCCTGTCAGTGTACGGGTGAGTGGGCTTGGAGGAGGAGTTAGAACACCCTAAGAAGTCTTGGAATCTGTATACTACCTTAATTCACAGTGTGTTTAAAACGATCCTCTCTGAGATCCTGTGTTGCAACAGATGAGAATGATCCTTTTGTTTTTGTTGGATTGGGCGTAAAGGACTTAATGTTTTAGAAAGGAGGGAGGCACTGCAGGCAAGAAGGAGGGTGTGGGGGTGGGGGGAGTCCTTTAAGAAGCTGCGAGTACAGGAAACACAAGGCTCTGGCGAGGGGCCTTGTGACCTTGATTTAACTCCTAATTTGTTTTATTTTTTAAGGAAACTTTTAACTGAAGAATAGCATCTTGGAAAAGTTGCATAAATCATAGACAAACAGCTGCTGTGATTTTAATTTTATTTTTAAAGTGAAATTCAAAGTGCTTCACAAACATATGGTATCAATCTCTTGTTCTCTGCATAGACACTGACCTCCTTCCCTTTCTCATCCCTCAGCCCCAGCTCCCTCCCTGACTTCCATGGTTTCTACTACTGCGTGGACTCAGCCTAGCGGAGTTTATTTAATTTCCAGGATAGAGGTTCTTCTATATCAGCATGTGTGTAGCATTGCCAGACACCATATACAAAAAGTGCAATGCTCAGGCCCAGCACTCCCTGAGATTTGGATCCAATAGTTCTGGGGCAGGCCTGGAGTTTATTATTATTATTTATTTTTATTTTTTAGAGACAGGATCTTGGTCTGTCAACCCAGCTGGAGTGCAGTGGCGCAATTGTGGCTTACAGCAGCCTGGGACTCCTGGGCTCAAGGGATGCTCAGCCTCCCAAAGTGCTGGGATTACAGGTGTGAGCCACTGCACCCATCTCTGGCTTGGAATTTATAACACGTACCCTGGGGAATTCTGATATAGAAGGCGCAGCCAACACTGAGAAACGCTTTACTTTTCCCGCACCCAAGATTGAGATGATCCCTGACAACCTGTGAGATTAAACGACATCACGGATTTTCTCTTGTGTTGGGGAGGCAGGGTTTGCTAGAAGAGGTAGTGAGCTCAAGATGGAACTCTGTGAGTTTCTCTAACCACAGATCGAATCTTCCAGGTGTAGCCACTCAGTTCTCATTTACTTTGCCCCGAACGGGAGCATGACCTTGAGTTCTACTTACGCCTATGAAGGCGAGGCTGGCTGCTTGATTTCTGAAGCCTGGGGAAGCTGCCTTGGCTGGCTAAAGCCCTTAGCTGTTATGCTAATCTTGGAAAAGAAGTCAAGCGGAAAGAACAGGGGAGCAGGTTTGTTTTCCTTCCCAATGGAAAGGAGCTTCAAGCATGATTTTCTTAGGCCTTGGAACAGAGATACCAGCTGTTTTATAATGAGGCCCGTGCTCTCCTGGGTGAGTGGGCCCTCAGCTTGAGGGAGTTTTGCTTCTTTTATTTTGATTTTGAAATTTGAGAGTTTTTTCATTTGAAGGTAATCTTAATGCTATTAAATTCATAAATATGCTAATTTAAATATCCAATCCCATTTTTCTAAAACAGACATTGCAAGCATACAAATATCTATTCTCTCCACATGTCAGCACCCATTCAGGTCATGGTTTGGAAATGGGGAGAATAGAATTCCCTTAAACTGCAAGTCAGCTGGTGTTTCTTTACAGTTAACGTTAGCAAAATTTATGCAAAATAGTAATTCACAATGGTCTTCTTTATTTGTTAACTCACAAGGAAACACCCTCAAAACTGTATTTTGTTAAAGTGTTCAGAAATGTGGGGGGGCCGGGCGCGGTGGCTCAAGCCTGTAATCCCAGCACTTTGGGAGGCCGAGGCGGGCGGATCACGAGGTCAGGAGATTGAGACCATCCTGGCTAACACGGTGAAACCCCGTCTCTACTAAAAATACAAAAAACTAGCCGGGCGCAGTGGCGGGTGCCTGTAGTCCCAGCTACTCGGGAGGCTGAGGCAGGAGAATGGCCTAAACCCGGGAGGCGGAGCTTGCAGTGAGCTGAGATCCGGCCACTGCACTCCAGCCTGGGTGACAGAGCAAGACTCCGTCTCAAAAAAAAAAAAAAGAAATGTGGAAAAACTGAACTATATAAATATTGAAAAGTTAAAAATTCCTTAATTTTTTATTCTTGGAACCACTACCACAATTTACAGGGCAATATACCTGATGTAATGAAAAGAAAAAGAAAAAGCTACAGCAGATAAAAGACCATAGGGATGTGCATCTAGCCAATGCTACATTGCATTATCAATAGCTGCACTTTTTGCAAACTGTGACTATGACAGTCCTGAACAAGAAGGGTTTTCTGTTTAAGCTACAGTAAGTTTTCTAACTATGTGTCATCATTCCTTCCATGGCACATTTTTACAGTTCTTCTAATGCATTTGGGATGACTGTTTCAAGGTAACTTGCTGCTTTCCCAAAACTTCTCATTCTTTCTCCCGCTAAGAACTATAGCCCTTTACCACTGTTTTTATTTTTTATTTTTTTGGAGACAGAGTCTCGCTCTATCCCCCAGGCTAGAGTGCAGAGGCATGATCTCGGCTCACTGCAACCTCTGCCTCCCGGGTTCAAGCGATTATCATGCCTCAGCCTCCCGAGTAGCTGGGATTACAGACACCCGCCACCATGCCCAGCTAATTTTTGTATTTTTAGTAGAGATGGGGTTTCACCATGTTGACCAGACTGGTCTCGAACTCCTGACCTCAGGTGATCCACTCACCTCGGCTTCCCAAAGTGCTGGGATTACAGGTGTGAGCCACCGTGCCCAGCCTCCTCTTCTGCTGTTTTTAGAACCTTTTGCTACCGTATCCACTGTTTCCACTACCAGATCCATAACCATCACCATAGGGACTGCCTGAGCTCCTTCCACCAAAACTGCCCCCTTTCATGGGTTCATAATTTGATTGCTGTTTCAACAATCAAAATGTTTTAACAAGTCTGCTGGGTGATTCCGATGCACACTGAAGTGTGAGAGCCACTGGTTTAATGAGGAAGCCTGTGGGAATACCTTGAAGCAAACAGAGAATCTCGGTTCAGCCAGGTAACTGATGGAAAGAGAAACTCTCGCTAATTGGTGGGGATGCAATTTTCTGGGGTTTTATTTTGGTTCCCCCTTGCAGTGGTGAGAAGATTCCTGTTGGCCAGATATGAAGGAGATATAGGTCCTGGAAGTTATGGGGTGAGGGAGTGTTTTCATGGACCTCTCCGGAATGGAGCAAATCCACCTGGGGTTTCATTGACCAAATCCACCTGGGGGGCAAGGACGGCAGAGAAATCAAGTCCCCGTGCACCTCCAGATCAAGGAAGTCGAATGTTCCAAAGTACAGCTGTTGAAAAGGGTCAGGTTGTATCAGAGAGGAGTGTGTCTTGGTTTGGCCAGGACTTTTCAAGCTTTAGGACTGAAAGTCCCATGTCCCTGGAAGCTCCCCAGCCCTGGGAAAACCAAGACAGTTGGTCACTGGTCACTGTAGTTCAGTGACTGCCTGCTGGAATTACTTGGTGGGCTTTAAAAAATACTGATGCCTGGGCCCCTCTCTGGAGATAATGGTAGACTTGGTCTGGATGTTTAGAAGTTCCTCAGGTGATCCTAAGGTAGCCGGGGTTAAGAATGGCTGCAGCTGCTTGCCTGCCATTTCTCCTATTAAAAAAAAAAAAACACAAAACATATACAAGTCAATGGTTCTAACGAGGTTGAACCCCTACCACACATTATATACAAAAATTAGCTCAAAATGGATCAATGACCTAAATAGAAAGGCTAAAACTATAAAATGCTTAAAAGAACATAAAGGGGTAAATCTTCATGACCTTAGATGTGGCAAAGGATTCATAGATATAACACTAAAAGCATGAGTAAGAACAATAAAAATACACAAATTTCGTCAAAACTTTTGTGCACAAAGGACATTATCCAGAAAGTGAAAAGACAGCCCACAGAATGGGCTAGAATATTTGTAAATCATATATCTGATAATGGTCTAGTATTCAGAATATATAAAGAATTCTTACAACTCAGAAAAAGACAACCCAACGGAAAATGAGCAAAGGATTTGAATAGAAATTTCTCCAAAGAAGATATAAATCACCAACAAGCACACAAAAAGATGCTTAGCCTCATTAGTCATTAGGGGAATGCAAATAAAAACCACAAAGGACAGACCACTTCATACCTACTAAGATGGATCTAATAATAAATAACAATAATAATGGAAAATAAAAGTTGGTAAGGATGTGGAGAAATTGGAACCCTCATACATTGCTGGTGGGAATGTAAAATGATGTAACCAACAGTTTGGTGGTTCTTCAAAAAGTTAAACGTAGAATTACCATAGGATGGCTGGGCTCGGTGACTCACGCCTGTAATCCTGACACTTTGGGAGGCTGAGGTAGGGGATCACTTGAGGTCAGGAGTTCCATACAAGCCTGGCCAACATGGCAAAGCCCTGTGTCTACTAAAAATACAAAAATTAGCCAGGCATGGTGGCGTGTGCCTGTAATCCCAGCAACTAGGGAGGCTGAGGCAAGAGAATCCCTTGAACCCAGGAGGCAGAGGTTGCAGTGAGCCACTGCACTCCAGCCTAGTAGACAGAGTAAGACTCTGTCTCAAAAAGAGAAAAAAAAAGAAAAGAAAAAGAATTACCATATGACTCAGCAATTCTACTCCTAAGTATATACCCCAAATAACTGAAAGCAGATACCCAAACAGATAGTTGTGCACAGATATTCATAGTAGCATTATTCAAAATAGCCAAAACAGGGAAACAGCCCAAGTGCCTATCAACAGGTGAATGGATAAACAAATTGTGGTATAACCATGCAATGGAATATTATTCGGCCATAAAAAAGAACAAAATATTGATACATACTACAACATGGATGAACCTCAAAAACAATATACTAAGAAAGAGAAGCCAGTTATAGATGATCACAATAATGTATGATTCCATATATGTGAAATATTCAGAATAGGTAAATCCATTGAGACAGAAGGCAGATTAACATTGCCCAGGGCTGGAGGAGGATGGGATAGGGAATGAATGCCTAATGGGTGCAGGGTTTTCTTTTGGGGTGATGAAAAAGTTTTGGTATTAGACAGAGGTGGTGGTTGCAGAACATTGTTTAAATGGCTAATTGTATGTTACATGGATTTCACCTAAATTAAAAGAAAATCATCAGGGTACTCATATCTACAAAGTACATTTGAAATCAAGCTCTTTAGAAGTCAGAGTCTTCCACAGCTGGCCTTTAACTAGCCCCTGTAGCCTATGTTCTACCTCTCTCCTACTATTTTAATCGTTACTGCTACCATCACCATGATACTGCATGGGATCCCGTTGAATCCCAAAGTGTCATATATGCTCTGCCTCTGCTTCCAAGCTCACCAGTGTGCTTTGGGAAGTCTCCACCAACTGTTCCAGCCCATGGTCCTCTCTCGGCTCCAATGCTCTTAACTTTATGCCCTTGCCACTCAAAGCATAGTACCTGCTTGGCATCCTCTGGGAGCTTGGAAGAAAGGCAGAAATTCGAGTTCCTGCTGCAGACACACTGAACAAGATCTTCAAATTATTTTAGTGCATATTAAAGTTTGAGAAGTGCTGGTTTGTACTAGTTGGCCCCAAGTCAGGCTGTGGATCAGAATCACTTGGTAAGCTATGCTTACGTATATTATACTCTTTCAATAATACATGCAGATGGTAAAATTACAAGCTGTACATACACAAAAAAGGGTGAAAAAAGTAAGTTTCCCTCCAATTTCAATTCCTCGGATTTCCAGCCCAGAAGCCATCTCTCTTAATGTTTCTTGGGTATTTTTCCTCCTTCTATGCATATGCAAGCATATATGTACATATGTATTTCCTGCCCTCATTTTGATTTTACTCAAGTGATAAAATACTGTACACATGGTTTTGCACTTTTCACTCAAAATTTTATCATGGAGATTATTTTAGCACATGTTGATCTACCCAATATTCTTCTTAGTGACTGCATAGCAGTTTTTGTAAAGTTGTATAGTTATAATATATGTAATTTATTTATGTTCAAACCATTGGCTGGGCACAGTGGCTCAAGCCTGTAATCCCAACACTTTGGGAGACTGAGGCAGAAGGATTGCATGAGCCCAGAAGTTTGAGACAAGACTGGACAACGTAAAAAAAAAAAAAAAATTAATTGGGTGTGGTGGCATGCACCTGTGGCCCCAGCCACTCAAAGGCTGAGGCAGGGGGATTGCTTGAGCCTGGGAGGTGGAAGCTGCAGTGAGCAGTGTTCCTGCCACTGCACTCCAGCCTGGGAGACAGAGTAAAACCCTGTCTCAAACCCCTGCCCCGCACCCCCTTCCCCTGCCCAAACCATTAAAGAACACCATGTTGTTTATTACGGCGCTATGGTGGCTATCCTTTGTGTATATCTTTGAGCATATGATGTGCTAATTTCTATAGGATTAAAGAATTGCCAATTACGTGTGCTTTAAAGTGGTAAGAGATAGTGCCGAATCCTCTCTAAAAAGAGGTACCAATTTACATTCTTGGAGAACTTTTAAAAACACAAAATTTGAGGCTACTCTGTATTTCAATTCATGAGAACTCTGTGGGCAGAGCCTGGGGATCTGCATTTTACTTCTTCGGTGATAGTGATAAAAGAAATCTGCAGAATGGAGTGGGGAACCAGAGGGCAGATCTCCCTTGACCCCCAAGCTACTATTCCTCCTGGGCTGCCTTGGGTTGCTATTTATCTATGTGACTGTTCTATCTCCTCACCACGGTGGAAGGTTCCTAAAGACAGGCCTCAGGATTGCTGCCTCCTTATGTTCTTACCCCAGCACAATGCATTGTACAACAATGTTTGTTGATGTTGAGTGTCTGTGGTTCGTGTGATTTTTTTTTTTTTTTTTTTTTTTTTTTAGTTCCATGGACCAAAGACAGAGGAGAATCCTGGGCCAGCCCCTCTCCATCCCTACTTCCCAGCCCAAGCAGAAAAGGACATCACTGATATCTTTCTTTTCCAAGGTCTGACACAAAATATTACGGACACATTTCTCCTCCCAGCAGCTGTTTTGTAAGATGTATGTTGGCTTGGTCTGCGGTTAGTTAGTCCTGCTTCCCTGAAGTTCCTTCTGGAAAAACTTTGATGACAGTTCTTTTAACATGGATAGGATGTTTACAGGATGACAAGAAGATTAGTTGAGAATAACTTGCTGCTAACTCGATAATACAAATATGGTGTGGTGGCTCATGCCTGTAATCCCAGCACTTTGGGAAGCTGAGGCAGGTGGATCACTTGAGCTCAGGAGTTCTAAACCAGCCTGGGCAACATGACAAAACCCTGTCTCTACCAAAAATACAAAAATTAGCTGGGCATGGTGGCATGCCCCTGTAGTCCCAGCTACTCAGGGCTGAGGTGGGAGGATCGCTTGAGCCCGGGAGGTAGGGGTTGCAGTGAGTTGAGATCGCGCCACTGCACTGCAGCCTGGGCAACAGAGTGAGACACTGTCTTTAAAAAAAAAAAAAAAAAAAAAAAAAAGTTAGATAAAAAAGGAATGAGCTGTAATGAAAATCCAAGAATACTAATGAAGCTTGGAAATCACCAAATCTCATCCATAGCACTACTGAGATAGCTGAATCTCAAGCCAGTCTCCCGCTCTAGGCCCCTCTCTAAGGATGGTGGGGAGGTGGCTTTTGTCTTCTCTGATCTTGTCCGGATCTTTCAACATCTTGATTCTGACTCTAGTACCTGTTGCTGTGTTTTGGGTCCTCCTGCACACCAGGGTCTTCCTGCATGAGAACTCACAGGCTTACTACAAAGGCTCAGAGACTAGCCTATCTCTTGCCCCATCCCTGGCCCTGCAATTATTTCGAGTTCAGGGTTTTTGTTTGTTTGTTTGTTTTTGAGACGGAGTCTTGCTCTGTTGTCCAGGCTGGAGTGCAATGGTGTGATCTCAGCTCACTGCAACTTCTGCCTCCCAGGTTCAAGCAATTCCCCCTGCCTCAGCCTTCCAAGTAGCTGGAATTACAGGCATCTGCCACCACGCCCAGCTAACTTTTTGTATTTTTATAGAGATGGGGTTTCGGGGTTTTGCCTTGTTGGCCAGGCTAGTCTCGAACTCCTGACCTCAGGCGATCCGCCTTCCTTGGCCTCCCAAAGTGCTGGGATTACAGGAGTGATAGAGTTTAGTTCTTAAAGTACAGGTTTCTGCATCAGACACACAGTGTTCCCCAATTTGCATTATTCATGAATTTCTCTTCCTGCTCTTAATTGCATGTTCAGATGCATGCATTCTGGAGTTGGGACATCCTTTAAGTGCCCTGAAATGTTTGCAGATGTGTACTAGATCAGTCCTGAAATGTCCGCAGATGTGTACTAGATCAGTCCTGAAATGTTCGCAGATGTGTACTAGATCAGTCCTGAAATGTTCGCAGATGTGTACTAGATCAGTCCTGAAATGTTCGCAGATGTGTACTAGATCAGTCCTGAAATGTTCGCAGATGTGTACTAGATCAGTCCTGAAATGTCTGTAGATGTGTACTACGTCAGTCCTGAAATGTTTGTAGATGTGTACTAGGTCAGTCCTGAAATGTTTGTAGATGTGTACTACGTCAGTCCTGAAATGTTCGCAGATGTGTACTAGATCAGTCCTGAAATGTCTGTAGATGTGTACTACGTCAGTCCTGAAATGTTTGTAGATGTGTACTAGGTCAGTCCTGAAATGTTTGTAGATGTGTACTACGTCAGTCCTGAAATGTTCGCAGATGTGTACTAGATCAGTCCTGAAATGTTTGTAGATGTGTACTACGTCAGTCCTGAAATGTTTGCAGATGTGTACTAGATCAGTCCTGAAATGTTTGTAGATGTGTACTACATCAGTCCTGAAATGTCTGTAGATGTGTACTAGGTCAGTCCTGAAATGTCTGTAGATGTGTACTAGGTCAGTCCTGAAATGTCTGTAGATGTGTACTAGATGTTTGCAGATATGCTTTGCTAATTATGTCAAGTGCTATTGAGAGTTTGAGTAACGTGACTACTGAGACCTGACCCTTGGAATTAGCCATATGGCAGGGTAGGGGTGAGGGGACATTAGCCTGATTGCAGAGGGTTCAAGAGGCAATGGGAGGAGACAAATGGCAGAAAACAAGTATAGAAGTCTTTCAAGGCATTTGGCTACAAAGGAGAGCAGAAAAATGGGAAAGAGCTGGAAAAGAAGGGGTAAAGGGAGCTCTTTGAGGAGTAATGGCACTCCTTTCCCTGTGAAACGGATCCCTATTCCCAGGTCACATCAACACTGATCAAGTCTTTCTTTCTTTCAACTTCTGTCACGCCCATAGCTGCTCTAGAGCCGCTCCCCGTAATCTCCTAAACCTACCTTACCACCAGCCTGCATTATCTTTATTGCCCTCTTTCTCCATCAATTTATTCATTATGTAGACCAAATGAGTACATTTCCAACAAAACTCAGGCATTTTTAGTAGGAGAATGAAGGGGTAAAATTGAGCAGGCAATCGCGGGATTTTCTTTAGAGGGAGGGATTGGGGTTGGGATTGGGTATGACTCTGAACACTCCCAAATTAATACATTTTTGACCCATCACCCAGGTCTCTTGGAAACTGAGGTTCCAGAAGCGGGAGCCCCTGAAGAATGTGCTTTTCATCTTGGCAGAAAGAGCTCGGGACCCCAATGCTAACAAGCGTCACACGGCAATGAGAGGCCTGGGAACCATGGCCCGTGAAGCCCCTGACAAGGTAGGGAAGGAGAGTGGGGCTCAGCCAGCCCCCCAAGCCTCTCCAACCCTCTTGGTGTGGAGACTCCAGGGCTGGAGTATGGTCTCTGAGGTATTAGTTATCTATCACCCTGGAACAAATCACTGCACACACTTAGCAGCTTACAGCAACACATGTTGATTATCTCAGTTTTCGCTGGTCAGGAGTCCAGGTGTAGCTCAGCTGGGTCCTCTGCTCAGGATCTCACCAGGCTGCAATCAAGTGTCTGCCAGACTGCATTCCTTCCTGAAGCTCAGGGTTCGCTTACATAGTTGTTGGCAGAATTCAGTTACTTCCCGTTGCGGGACAGAGGTTTCTGTTTTTTTGACTGTTGTATGCTGGGGGCCACTTTCAATGCCTAGAAGCCAATTGTCTCACAGCATTATGTAGACCAAATGAGATGTTCGTAGATGTGTACTAGATCTTTGTTTGTAGATGTGTACTAGATGTTTGTAGATGTGTAGATGTGTACTCGCTTCCTCCAGGCCAGCAGGAGGGTATTGCCTCCTCCTGTCTGCTAAGATAGAGTGTTATGGGCTGGGCTGCGGTGCCTCACGCCTGCAGTCCCAGCACTTTGAGAGGCCAAGGCGGGCGGACCACTTGAGGTCAGGAGTTCAAGACCAGCCTGGCCAACATAATGAAACCCCATCTCTTTTGTATTTTTGTAAAAATACAAAAAATTAGCCAGGCATGCCTGCAATCTCAGCTACTCGGGAGGCTGAGGTATGAGCAGAGATCACATCAGGCACTCCAGCCTGAGCAACAGAGCGAGACTCCACTTCAAAAAAGAAAAAAAAAAAGAGTCTTATGCAATATAAAGTCGTGTCTGTAGTCTGGAAGCGAGTCACAGGTTCCTTCTGCACTCAAGCGGAGGAGACTCATTCAAGGTGTCACTCATTCAGGGTCATCTTAGGCTCATGTCACCTCAGCAATATCAGTTGTGGGAGACAGAGCTGCAGGAAAGATAAACTCACAGCTGTTACCCTTCCTGATAAATTTAAGTGATTTTTTTCTAGTAATGTATGTTTGTTTCATAAAAGATGTTTTTTCCACCTCCTCCTTTACCATCTGCCAACTTCAGTGCTCATTTTGTCTCCTCCCCACTATACAGGTACCTAGTTCTCCCCAGGCCCTGAGATCACCCAGGTCTGCCGCCCTATTTGAAGAGCCCTACCCAGCTTCACCCACTCACATGCCACACTCCAGATCACTCTTTCTGTTTTCCTTCCTAGGCTGAGTTGGGCTCTTGGGTTGGGTTAATGGAGCTTTTCTATTTTAATGAGAGTTGTGCAGATCTTGAAAAAAAGCCTTGGTCTCTTAATTCAAGTCCTAGGTTATTAGTAGCCTAGATGTGGGGTTGCTTTTCAACCCATAGGGAGCAATTCCTGTGCTATTAATGCTTTCAAACATTGGTAACAGGTGAGAAAGCATAAGAAAATTGTCCTCGACCTGCTGGTGTACGGATTGTATGACCCTGTGAGTTTGGAAGTCATCCATGAGAGTATGAAGACTCTGACCGTCGTTCTGGGCAAGATCCAGGGGAAAGGTTTGGGTTCCTTCTTCATAGACATCACACTTCAGACCAGGACTTTATTAGATGATGTAAGTAAATTAGAAAAATTCTGCTTTATTGAAATCAAAGTGGGATTAGAAATGTGACTGTGGGGCCGGGCGTGGTGGCTCATGCCTGTAATCCCAACACTTTGGAGGCCAAGGTGGGTGGATCGCGAGGTCAGGAGACAGAGACCACCCTGGCCAACATGGCGAAACCCTGTCTTTGCTAAAATACAAACAACTAGCTGGGCCTGGTGGTACACGCCTGTAGTCCCAGCTACTCAGGAGGCTGAGGCAGGAGCATCACTTGAACTTGGGAGGCAGAGGTTGCAGTGAGCCGAGATCGCACCACTGCACTGCGGCCTGGCAATAGAGCAAGATTCCATCTCAAAAAAAAAAAAAGACATGTGAGCTGTGGATGGTTTGTTGCTGTGGGAACAAGGTCTCTATTATTCACTTATTTATTAACACATCTTGTTGAGAGACTAGTGCTGTGCTAGGGTTGGGAGGACATATAAAGATGCATAGAATTTTATCTCTACCCCTCAAAGGTTTTTTTGTTTGTTTGAGACAGGGTCTCACTCTGTCGCCCATGCTGGAGTGCCATGGCGTGATCTCGGCTCACTGCAACCTCCGCCTTTTGGGGTCAAGTGATCCTCCCACCTTAGCCTCCCAAGTAACTGGGACTATAGGCACATGCCACCACGCCTGTCTAATTTTTGTATTTTTGGTAAAGATGGGTTTTCACTATATTGCCCAGGCTAGTCTCAAACTCCTGGGCTCTAGGGACCCACCTGCCTCGGCCTCCCAAAGTGGTGGGATAACAGGTGTGAGCCACTGCGCCTGGCGACTATTCATCTTAACAGAGAAGTGGGTATATGTACACTGATGATGATGTACACTGATTGACTAACATGTAGTCAATGCTCTCTTATAAATGTGGCAATAGCAATGATTAGCATTTAGTGAGCCCTCACTGTGTGCCAGGCACAGTGCTAGGCAGTTTACATGAATCATCTCATATAATCTTCACAATAACCCTGTGAGATGGGCACTGAAATTATCTTCACTTTATAGACAAGGAAACCAAGGCACAGAAAGGTTAGAACTTGCCCAAGTTCACAGAGCCAGGAAGTAGCCATGTCACCAGCTCCTCTGACTATAGGGCTGCACTCTTAACTCTCAGATGACAAGTCAGGCTAAGCAAAAAGTGCACCGGCACATTGTTCAGTCCGAAACTGAGAAGTGTTAGAGACCCTGACTGCAAGCTAATAAGTTAGCCTGCCAGTTATTCTGTCCCTGAAAGACAAGACCTACAGAACAGCGAACAGACCTTTTATTTACTCCCAGAGAGATTTGCAGCATGTCCCCAAGCCCTAATTCTCTCTGGAGCCACATGGCGAGAGCCAGATGTGTCAGCAGCACAGGAGGGGAGAAGAGGCCTTGACCTTATGTAACTTGGAGCTCATATAGGAGCTGGGCACCTGTGTCCCACCTGCTCCAGAGACACAGCGGGATTTTTGCTCTTGAATGTAAGCCAGTCCTCTCTGGGGAGGGAGCGAGGAAAGGTCCCTACTTACCACACTGGAGTGTAAGCAGATGTCTCTGGGGAAATGGCTCTAAATCTCTTGGAGGTGCCATCTGAACTTCCAGAATGTGTTTGTCATTCAACCACTTTTTTTTTTTTTTGAGACAGGATCTCGCTCTATTGCCCAGGCTGGAGTGCAGTGGCCTAGGAACACAGCTCACTGCAGCCTCAACCTCCCAGGCTCAAGCGATCCTCCCACCTCAGCCTCCTGAATGGCTGGGACCACAAGTGCATGCCACTGTGCCTGGCTAATTTTTGTAGTTTTTGTAGAGATGAGGTCTCACTATGTTGCCCAGGCTGGTCTCTAACTGGGCTTAAGCAATTCTCCTGTCTCAGCCTCCCAAAGGGCTGGGATTTCAGGCATGAGACATGTGCCTGGCCTTCAACCGTTTTTAAAAACCCTGGTTGCCTGGAATTTTTGAGCAGAAATCCCTGGCCACGTAGAAACACAGAAATTCTTATGCAGAGCTGTTTGCTGACAGTTTATATCTCGATTACAGATAGCACTCTTCACTATCTGAGGCCCGTCCCTAGGAGGACGGGCATCTGTTTTACATGTCTATACATCTTATAGCATTAGGGTATGGCTTTGGATGGGTACATTCTCCATTAAAGTTAGTTAAACACACACGCACACACACACACACACGCACACACACACCCTCACTGATAGAGCAGTGAAGATAATACAACCCTAAGCCAGGCATGGTGGTGTGTGCCTGTAATCCCAGCTACTCAGGAGGCTGAGGCAGGAGGGTCACTTGAGCCCAGGAGTTGGAGGCCAGCCTGGGTAATGTAGCAAGATGCTATGTCTAAAAAAAATAAAATAAAATGCAATCCTAAGGCAATTTCGGTATGCATCATGTGCTAAACTTTTAAAATATACTTCACGATACCATTAGTGGTCCTCAGTCTTGCTGGGTCTCTGTGACCCCCAGTTCTTGGTGCTCCTCCCCCCCTGTGAAGGCCCACCCCAGCCCTCCTCCCTCTGGTTTACCTGGAGGAGGACTTAGACTACAAAACCCGTGCACCAGGAGTCAGGTGTTTGGGTTACTATACTGGCTCTGTTACCTGACAGTGTGATTTTGGTCAAGTTCCTTAAGTGCCTTGGGCCTTGTTCTCCTCACCTGGAAAGGTAATACTTGGACCAAACAGCTCACCTTGGAAAGAAAGAGAGGGTGGAGTCCACTGAAATGCACTCAGGGACAAACCTACCAATCAGACTGGAATCAGGGAGAGGTGGGAGGGTGTTGGGGGAAGAAACATGATTATTATATCCACTGCAGATAGGAGAAACTCAGACCAAAAGCAAAGAGAAGAGACTTGGCAAAAATGCTGGAGTAATAAACAGGGAACTGGTTGAATGAATTTTGGTGCAGAAAAGAAAAAGAGAAAGAAGAAAAGAAAAAGAAAAATGAAAACTCCTTTGTGTATTGGCGTAGAAAGAGCTCTCAGACTGATGAACACTCAAGGTGCATAACAACAGTGGCATGTGCTTCCATTGACGTAGAAAAGAGGGAAAGGATCACACGATACACATCTTTCTTCTTTATTTTCGGGAGAGATACACACAAAACATAACTTTATTAGCTTGTGGGGAGGAAAATTTGGTGGCCGATGGAGAGGAGTAGGAAGTAGATCTACTTGTTCTATAAAGCTTTTTGGTTATTTTGAATTTTGGGAACTTTACAAATGTATTCTATCTCCAAAACACGAAATAATGAACAAAAAATCTGGGAAGGTGGGAGTAGCACTAGTGATTTCCCAGGCTAGTCCTCTCATCTGCTGGAGAAGAGGTTCACTGAAGCCTTTGGGCCCTCTTCAAGCCACCCCCACCCACCCAGCTAAGTGGTTTAGACCAGATCTCACCGCCCACCCTGTAATGTACAGCCAAGATTGACGGCTGTGATGTGTTCTGATTGACGGCTGTGATGTGTTCAGATGCAATTGCCTTTTGGTAATGATCTGGCTTTCTTATTGTTTTGTCGACGGGGACCACAGGAGAACGACAGTCTGAGATACTCGGCCTTTGTTTTGTTTGGGCAATTGGCTGCCTTTGCCGGGAGGAAATGGAAAAAATTTTTCACCGGTCAGGTTAAGCAGACACGAGATTCCCTCCTGATCCATTTACAGGACAGAAACCCCCAGGTTGCCAAGGTAAGACCTTGACTCTGCAACCAACAGAGTGACATCTCCATGCTATTCATAAAGGGAGTTGCGAGTTGAGACGCCAGACCCTGGGGTTCCTGCTAGCACTGCTGTAGATACTTAGCAGCATTTCTGTATGTATCCTAGACGAGGTGCCTCTTCAGTGTGTAATCTCTCTTTGAGCAAGAGTGTTATTTTCCATCTGCCCCACCTGCCCAAGCCCAGTACCTGTCAATGCTAGAAAAGCTTTCTACCAAACCACTTGCCTTCTTTAAGTTACTGAGAGAGAAATTAAATTTCGGAATCCAGTACTATTTTTGATGAGATAATAACAAGGGCTGTGCTAAACTATAAAGCTACGCCCTTCCTGCCAGTCCCCAAATTACAGACATGGCCGTCTCATAAGCGTACATCCTTTAAGATTCAAATGTTGAAACTACCTGGAAGTTACTTTCACACTTTCAGTGGCCCTCTGACCACAGACTGGGTGCAACCTCTGGGATACTTTTCCTTGCTTGGGATTATAGAATGCTCTAATAAATAAAATAGTAACATTATTTTTCTCAGGCTTGCAAAACAACATTTCGAGCCTGTTCTCCATATCTGAAACTAAGGAAGGAATACAGCTTCCAGAGCGAAGAAGATCAAAGGAACACTAAGCTCTACCGGCAGCTGGTGAGTGAGCCAGGGTAGCAGAGAATTCTCTTCCGGTCCCTGCCCTCCTGGTGATTAACACGGAAGGTGGCCAAGCGCAAGAAAGAGATACCCCCCATAAAATGACTCAGGCCAACTATGTTTTTTTTTTTTTTTTCTTTTTTTTTTTTCTGGACAGAGTCTTGCTCTGTCACCCAGAGCAAGTACAGTGGCACCATCTCGGCTCACTGCAGCCTTCACCTCCAGGTTCAAGCGATTCTCGTGCCTCAGCTTCCTGAGTAGCTGAGATTACAGGCGTGTGCCACCACACCCGGTTAACTTTTGTATTTTTAGTAGAGATGGGATTTCACCATGTTGCCCAGGCTGGTCTCGAACTTCTGATCTTAAGTGATCTGCCTGCCTCGGCCTCCCAAAGTGCTGGAATTACAGGTGTGAGCCAGCATGCCCAGCCAAGCCAACTATGTTTTGATTGTAACTGACCCATCATACAACGTAAATGACAAAACGCCTAGAGGATCAAGCACGAGATATATTGGCAGTTCCAGTTCAGGTCACTAGCTGGACTCAGGTGATGCCTCCACTTGTCCTGCTTATCCACGTGCCCTGCACTGACCACTGCCTACTAGTTACATAGTCAAGGAAGTTTGCTGAATCCCGCCCTCACACGTACCTTTGCTAATTTCTTTCAGAGCCATTATCATCCAGAGATCCTGCAGTTCTTCTACGCAAATAAAATTCTGTAAGCGCAGAGCAGCAGGGAAATGGTTCTATGTGAGGGCATTGCTGAGCCATCGTGTTCCCCTGTTTTATCTCACTGGATGCCTCTTCTCCTTGCCTCTTGGGATTGTAATGGAAAAGAGGGTGCTGGGAGAGCAATCAAAGGCAAAAATAATACATGGAATTGTATGATTATATCTAAAGTAAAATTCTAGACTGCTTTCACTTATTTCATTTCTTCCCCATACAAATTTGATGAGCAGGTACACACTTTCTTTAAAACATTCCAAGTGTATGTAGATTCAGTGCTTATTTCTCAGCTTTTTCTTCCTTAGGTTCATCTCTGTCACCTAGCTTTTATTTTTAATACTCAATTTCTGAGGCTTAGGACAATACTTGTTACCTTAAGGTTTTTGTTTTTTGTTTTTGTTTTTTTTTTTTCTGGTTTTTGTTTTTGTTTTTGGTGTATTTGCTATTGATACCTTTTCTTGCCAAGATTTATTTAAAGTTGGCCAAGATACCAAGAAGGTGGCTTGCAGGGGTATCTTTAGCGTCTCATAATTGTAAACAGTCATTGCTTTCAAGATCATCCGAAACAAGAATTAATAGAGAGAAAAAAATATATAAAGCATGTGTTGAAAATCCTCACGCTCATGATAACTTAAGGGATAACAATAGTAGGTAACACTTACTGAGTGCTTACAATTTAGTGGACGCGGTCAAAGTGCTTTTTGTAAGTTCTATTTAATACTTGCGACAACCCTATGAGATAGTAAGTACTACTATTGTTCTCATTTTATAGATAGAAAGCTAAGACACAGGGAAATTAGGTAACTTGCCCCAGATAGCTCAGTGAACAATGGAGCTGGAATTCAAATGCGTATGGTCTGATTTCTTGAGCCCATACTCAATAACCATGCCATCCTGCCTGTCCGTGGAATAACTGATGGATGGTTAGAAATATTAAAAACAAAACAAACGCAAACGTCTCTGCTTCTGCTTCTCTACTAAGCCCAGTTAACTTTTGCTTTTATATGTACTAAGTATACATTTTCGTTAATTTATGTGAGCTGAGTGTATGTTTTTATTAATTACTTTTTGGCTATTAATGCCAATTATTTTGGTGATCAATCCTAGTTATCTGAGGAGTCACATCTCTCATAAAAATCACAAGAAAAATCTCTTAGTCCCGCTCACCCTCCCTCCAACCAGATTGCATCCCAAGCTTCTATAGAAACTCTGGTACCACCCCTGAACTCAGTATCCAGGCCACACCCAGAGTGTTTTGTTCAAGACAATTTAAAACACGAGAGATTATAAAAACTACAGCAGGATCTTAAACAGCATTCTGAGAACCAGGAACTCAATTTTCTGCTGTAGGTCCCAGGGACAGGATGGTGTGACACAGATGTGGGGGTGAGGAGAGGCCTAGGCGAGATGAGGATGTGGGAGATGGCAGATGGAGTGGCAAGTGCCAGGCAGGAATGGATTTTCTTCCTTCCTGTTTTGAATCTGAAGAACATGACAGCAAGAGATTTTAGGATGGACACAGGCTCAAGAGGGTGTGGGTGGTTCTGAGGGGTAAGCCCCCTGCCCCTCCCAGCACCTGCTCCCTGGATGTTGGCCTCTTCGAAATTTTGTTGCAAGGTTGGTTTAAACTTGATGCAGTTCCATTAAGTGATCAGTGAGTGGTCTGAGAAATGACTGCATGTGGCTGGCATTCAAAAAGGTGGGGATAAGGTGAGATGGGTGGGGTTATGTGGTATACAGTAGAAAAACGTATGCAGTTAACGTTGCTGTATTGGTTAAAATTGTGGAAGATGTGGTTGAATTATTTGACTTTAAGATTCCACAGTAACCTTTTATTTTGGTGGCCCCCAATGAGTCATGCCTCCTGATACTCATGTCCTTATTTAGTCCCTTCTGTTTGAATCTGGGCTGCCTTTGTGACTTGCTTTAATCAGGAGATTGTGATAAATGGCACTGTGCTGGGCCTAGAACCCTGGCAGTTTCCTCGTTTGAATTGTGGGGGAAGCCAGCTGCCACATAAGAAGTTGAACTACCAGGAACAAAGGAGAGTGCCTGAGATCACCATGTGAAGGAGAATGGAGACACTAACCCACAGCAGAGTCCGAAGTCCAGACACATGACACAAGTTGTCCCTTCCAGCCAGACCCTAGCCGTTGAAGCTACTCCAGTTGACACCATATGGAAAAGAGACAAGCGTCTCTGTCAAGCCCGTCTCAATTGCAGAAGCATGAACAAAGAATCAAATGATTGTTGTTTTAAGTCATTAAACTTTGGGATAATTTGTCACACAGCAATAAGTAACCAAAGAAGATTCCTTATTATTAACTGTTATCTTGGCTAATTTTGTTTTGCTCTTCATAAGTCCTCTTTGAGTTTAAGTTCTATTTCCAGAAATTTATGTTATCATGAAATTTGGTGGCAAGAGCAAGGGACCATGTTGTTTTTGTTTGTTTGTTTTGTTTGTTTTTTTCTGTTTCTCACCATACCTATCACAGGGCCTGGCCACGTGATTAAGGAACATTTGCTCAATGACTAAATGATTCCAAATTGCAGAGGGAATAAAGTCCAACGTTCAGTCTGCCATTTCAGGCTTTCAACTTTCCTTTTCTTCTGTTACTCTCTTTGCTTCAGCCAAGTTTGGGTCTTTTCTCTTCTTTCAACATGTCTTGGTCTCCTACACCCCCTCACCTTGGCTCAATCTGCTATTTCTGTGTTGAGTCCCCTCACCTGTGCACATCCACCTGGACTCACATGCACACACACACGCACACATTTCACATGTATATCTTATTTGTACTCCAACGCCTAGGTCAAAGTCCTGATCCCCCCAGTCAGGGAGAGCTCCAGGCTCTGAATTCCCAGAACATTCTAGCGATATTATACCACTTATATCTTATCTGAAAGGTTTTTTTTTTTTTTTGTTTCCCTATATGTCTTTTTATGGTTTTTTTTTTTTTTTTCCTGTTAAGATTGAAACTATGGAAGAAGGCAGGGCTCTATCTTGGACATCATTTGTATCTCTCTGGTGACTGCAAAAGTACTCTGTAAATGAATGTTGATAAGGGGAAAATGTCAGAAAGTCATCTGAAGCTGTCACTCCTTCCTGGGAGGAGCCCATTTTGACAAGTGAGAGTCATCGATTTCATTCCTTATAACCAATGTACAGGTTACTTTTATGCTTGTGCATTTCAAGTTTTCCCTTCCCCGTGTTTATTTGAATGCCAACCCAAAGGTAATGTTTTGACATTTCTTAATTTTGAATATTAATTTTGAACCTTATTGAGCAGTTGAATGAAAGACAGAAAAAAGGAATGTTCAAGTGCCCCACCCCCCATGTTAAGTGCTCAGGGTAGACCTATGCTTGGTCCCCTGTGTCTCTGGCACTCATGAGATGGGTCTTTCTTTCTTTATTTTTATTTTTGAGATGGAGCCACGCTCTGTCACCCAGGCTGGAGTGCAATGGCACGATCTCGGCTCACTGCAACCTCCACCTCCCAGGTTCAAGCGATTCTCCTGTCTCAGGCTCCTGAGTAGCTAGGATTGCAGGTGCCTGCCACCATGCCCAGCTAATTTTTGTATTTTTAGTAGAGATGAGGTTTCACTATGTTGGCTAGGCTGGTCTCGAACTCCTGACCTCAAGTGATCTGCCCACCTTGGTTTCCCAAAGTGCTGAAATTACAGGCGTGAGCCACTGCATCAGGCTGAGATAGGTCTTTCTTAAAGGGGAGAGGGAAGTGGTGGAGAGAGAGGAGAGAAAATGACAAAGGAGGTGGCTGGGAATCTAACAGGTGTGACCAATTCTGCTAATCAATGAGAGCAGAAGCCTGTGAACTTCCAGTCAATAGACTACTTAATTGGGGGAACACTTTACACGTTATAAAAAAGCACTGGAGTGTTTGCAAAGTGAGAAACAACAGCTATGTAGGGTAGGTAGAAGTTAGTGTGTATGGAAGACAGATATTTGTGCGTTTCTGCATTTTCTAAGTTTGCTGCAATGAGCATATATTACTTTTATAGTTATAAAACACATGCAAAAGTGCCCTTTTAAAATGAAAAAAAGTCCATGAGTGTAAGTGATATACATGCTTGGAAAGCCTGGGATGGTCATTGTTTACCCTCGGTAGTATGTGTTTGCCTTTGTCCTTTTGAGACATTTTGTTTTAATCTGTTGATGACAATAACCTGTTGATAATATAACTTGATGACAAATAAAGTGACTTATGATTATCATTTTATTTATGTTACTGAACTTACATTAATTCTGTCTGACCACAGTAGAGTAAATCTTTTGTTCCTTTATTTACATGTTAAATGGTTTCAGAAAAACCCTGGGTTCTAGATAAATCCAACACATCCTAATTTACTGAGGAGAGATGATTTGATATGCAAAGACACCTACTATTTACCAAGTTAAGCACAGACTCCCAAGCCAGACTTCTAAGATTCCTTATAATAAACACCAACCTAGAATTTCCCATGATGCTCCCTCATTTCCTACTGTCTGGAATACTTTCCAGTTCCTTGTTTCTATCAGCCATTCCCTGGCCTGATTCCAAATGCCATTTTCTTCAGAGGTAGAGCAGAGCTGCTAGGAGGATGCAGCCTGGCTCTACCATTTAGCCAGGTGTGAGCAAATCAGCGCATCAAGCCTCAGTGTGCTGATCTGTGAAATGGAGACGATAACCCAATGCATAGAATTGCTGGGCTGCAAAGATTCAATTAAGTCACACTGAGCACTCTCGGTACATAGAAGGTGCTCAGGAAATGTTAATTATTTTGTTCCTCACTCCTAACACACTCTCCAGATAGTATTTCTGCTCTTCTTGAAGCTGCCCAGGTCTTCAGACAGGTCCATTGGTATTTGAGCGTTACCCTGATCCACCAGTCCTGGAGATAGCCTCCGTATCCTTTATTAGTTCTCCAAGAATGTGGCTTCGAGTCTTGCCTGACATGGGTGTTCAGTAAAGATTGGTTGAATTCATTGAGTGGCAAATGCTGGCTTTTTGACCAAGTAGGAATCTGTCACCTGATAGGTTTTGGAATTTTTATAAAGATAAGAATCATAGCAATGAGAATAGCAAGTGGTTCTTTCCCACTCCACCCTTTCGGGTGTGTGATTGCTCAGAGCGGGAGCAGTGCCTTTTTACACTCTTGAGGTGGTTTCAATAGATCCTGTTCATTCCATCCTAATATTCCCAACAGCTCTGTTAAGAATTCCGTATTGTATCTTTTAAGCAAGCTCTTGTTAATAATTAACACCTCACCTTCTGTTTCTGAGGGTGATGCTATTAATCATGTTCCTTTCAAGCAGATGAATTTCCTATAGCAGTTTGCAAATGTTAACTAGGTAATGGCCCAAATGTCTCCCTGCAAGAAGAAAATGTTTTTCAGAAATGCGGATCAGAGAGTTAAAAATGTCATTTCCTAAGCGACACTGCTAGAGGCACATGCCTTTGCCACAGCAAAAATGCGATCAGAAATCCAAAGCTTTTCAACATGCCGGCCTGACTGCATCAGCAGATATGACCAGACGCTGGAAGAGGAGAGAAGCTCAATCTCAAATGTGACATCGTGGCGGCCGAAAGGACACTACATTTGGTATCAGAAGACCTGGCTTTACACTCTGACTCTATCATTTACTAGCTGCTTATCTTGAGCAAGTCACATAACCTCTGAGAGCCTCAGGGTCTTCACTTGTCAAGTGGAGGTAAAACCCACAGCACAACAGACTCTGATGATCGGATGAGACAGTCTGTGTAAATTGTGGAACATTACTCCCAAATGGAGTGTTCCTATTTGCATGATTGCCACTCATGATTGGAGCCTATTTATACAAGGTGAAGGGTGGAGAGAATGAAATAAGATGTTAACACAGATCTCAATTTATTTATTTATTTGAGACAGAGTCTTGCTCTGTTGCCCAGGCTGGAGTTCAGTGGCGCCATCTCTGCTCACTGCAAATTCCGCCTCCTCGGTCCAAGCAGTTCTCCTTCCTCAGCCTCCCAAGTGGCTGGGAGTACAGGCACAAGCCACCATGCCCGTTAATTTTTACATTTTTAGTAGAGACGGGGTGTCGATCAGGCTGGTCTTGAACTCCTGACCTCAAGCTATCTGCCCACCTCGGCCTCCCAAAGTACTGGAATTACAGGTGTGAGCCACTGTGCCCAGCCTACTTATGGCCAGGTGCCACAGATTTTAATTTAAAATAAATAATAATAATAAAATAATATAAATAAATAAATAGTATAAATAAAAATAAATAAAAAATAAAAGCACCAAGTAATCACTACACATAAATATCTTAAAAATATAAACTCAATAAAATTAGGTAGATACATTATTTTACATAAGGTTGTTTGTTCCAGATACTAAGTACCCATTACATGTCAAATAGGATTCAGTTTACAAGTTTAACACCTATCTATTTTGTACAATTTAGTTACATCCAAACTTTTTTGGTATGATAGAAAGAATAACATTCAGAAATTGTGGAAAACCTGACTCTTTTCCTTTAAGTTACTCTAATAGTAAGATCAAGTTGAAGTAGCCTGGGTGTGGTGGCTCATGCCTTGTAATCCCAGCACTTTGGGAGGCCGAGGCGGGTGGATCACGAGGTCAAGAGATGGAGACCATCCTGGCCAACATGGTGAAACCCCGTCTCTACTAAAAATAGAAAAGTTAGCTGGGAGTGGTGGCGCAAGCCTGTAGTCCCAGCTACTCAGGGGGCTGAGGCAGGAGAATGGTGTGAACCCAGGAGGCGGAGCTTGCAGTGAGCTGAGATTGTACCACTGCACTCCAGCCTGGTGACAGAGCGAGACTCCGTCTCAAAAAGAAAAAAAAAAAAAAGTTTAAGTCAAAAACCAATTAAACTCCATTAGGGAAAAATGAAAATTTTATATGTTTGGATTTAAATCTACTAGAGTGACAGTTGATTTACTAGCTCCCAATAAGCCTGAGAAGAGGAAGTCTAGGAATGTGAGATTTTCTGATGAGTAAGATCTACACACTGTGTGGACTGGTGGATTAAATTAATTCAAAGCTAGTGAGCTTATTTTACAACTTAAGGGAACAAATTCAATTTCCTAAATAAAAATTTTATGACTTAAGGGAACAAACACAATTTCCTACAGTAAACACAGTTTGCTTATTTACATGGTTAAATGATTTATATTTATGTCTGGTGTCCTCCGATTAACTATCAGTAAACAAAGAGAGGGTTTTATTATGAAGGTAATGGAATTTGCATAGTTAAATCTGTTTAATCTTAACAGACCTTTGCCCTACCTGGATCTGTGATTATTCCAGGACTTGACAATTAACCTGCTCACTCTTACCTTTCCCAAGAAAAGTAAGGGCTGGCCTCCCATTTTGGATTTCCCAAGGCTTTTCATTAAATAAGATGGAGACTTAGATGTGAACAAATGAGGTCTGCCTAAGAAATTAAAACCTATAACTTCCGGTTTCCCCAGCATTGATGCAAGACTGTCTCCAACTGTCTGTGTGACTGCCCCCAGCTGGCTATAGGATGGGGAGAAGTTTGAGCTGGTGGGGTTGGTTCATCCATCTCTAAGGGGTGTTCAAATCTTGCCCTCTCTGCTTCTGTGTGTTTCTGGAGCTGGAGCCTGTGGTGTGGCCAATGGCAGGCAGCCTGTGGCAGAAAGTTGAACTTTAGAGCTTCTACTTTCAAAGTTCTTTAGATAAGAGAGCAGTTCATGATGATTTCTTAACTGAAGAAATACTGTCAGTAATTTTCATGGATGGGCTTTAAACAAATCATTAAAAATAAGCAACAAACAGACAGGCAAAGCCATTGCCTAGTCTCTAGTTCACTCCTCTGCTTTCCCCACTTCTGGTCCTGCCCTGGCTCCACTGAGTGGAGTAAATCCAGCCTCTGTGACATGTGGAGTCTTGCAGAAAGAGACAGTGGGCAAGATATCTCAGCTGGTTTCTCCCAATGGAGGGTTTGGATAGGATGGGATTTCATGCAGGGTGTGTGTGGTGAGGGGGTGGAAACCATTTCTCATCTCAAAACATAACCCCTCCTTCCCTACTGTGAACATAGCCACCCCCAGAGCCTATCGAGCACATCCCTTGCTCTTTTTAATAAAGCCCTTTCACTTGGGGTAAGCTCTGTTAGGTGAACATGTACTATTCAGCTTAGTCTTCATGCTCTGCTGCTGGGGTATTATCTGCTCATAGCCTGTTATAGCAGGTTTGAAGGCTGCTGGAAGAACTGCAAGTACCTCATGCTGTTGTGCCCTCTCTAGAACAATTTAACAGCATGAGTTGTATTTACATAGTCAATTAGGATTGTTGTACATCTCCCTCCTGCCATGAGACTCATTTATTACCAAATTTAAGCATATTTCTTTGGCTTATGTCTTCAACACTGTTAGGTGTCACTGATTCCAAAAATTTGGGGAGTACATATTTATGTGTGTGTGTGTGTGTGTGTGTGTGTGTGTGTGTACAGGGTTTGAGTAACGCTTTTGCAGAAACAGAAAGTCTTCCAAATACACACTACTTATCAAGGAACCTGTATTTCAAGGAGTGCTAGAAAATCCAGCAAAGCAGCTATTAAACCACTTCCATCCCACCATGACAAATAGTCCAATCTAGCCAGGATTCCTTTCTTTCTTCTCTCTCTCTCGGCACTTACAATTTGACAACTAACTTTTGGACTCTAGGGACTTAGCTTCTTCCAATCCATAATTACATTCTTAAGAACTCAGTGCCTTGGAGACTCACCAGGACCTTTGCATTCTTTTGATCTACATGAGGAGGCATTCTATATTAAGAACTGCTGATCTTTGCCTGGGACTGTCTGAAAGATTCCGCTTGCACTGTTGGCCCGGCATGAGCTAACATCTCTCTTCAGCTGCTGTGGAATGTTCCTTGGGAGACAGGTGCTCTAGCTGTGATTATGGCTGACAGGGACGTCAGCCAGAGGAGGCCTCTGCTTCATGGGGATGGCGCATGCGTGTGGCACCCCTTGTTTCTCGGTAGAGCCCTGCGACTCCCCTTCTCATTTCCCCCTTCTGAAACTCCCTTTCACCAGAGGCCCTCAGCCCCGCATGTACCTCTTGCAGTCCCTTAGCCTGCTGCCTTATACCATGGAGCAGGCGGAGAGCTCCCAGAGTGGGGGACTCTTGCCCAGAGTCGAGGGTGGCAGCAGCCCTCTGTGAACCTGCTCTTTTTGGCCTGGCCTTGACTTTTCTCTGCTGTAGTCAATAACCAATAATTCCACATCCTATTTTCTGAGGGCCCTGTTCACCCTGACCTCCAAGGAGACAGAGTTGTTGGATCATTATATGTGAGCAGTGAAGCTGGGCGTGGTGGCTCATACCTGTAATCCCAGCACTTTGGGAGGCTGAGGCAGGAGGATTTCTTGAGGCCAAGAGTTCAAGACCAGCCTGGGCAACACAGTGAGACCCCATGTCTAAATATATATATATAATTAATATATATTATATGTTAATATATAAAAATATATATTAATAAATATAAATATAAATATAAATATATAAAATTAGCCAGGCCCAGTGGCATATGCCTATGGTTCAAACTACTTGGGAGGCTGAGGTAGGAGGATCACTTGAGCCCAGGAGGTCAAGGCTGCAGTGAACCATGATAGCACCACTGTATTCCAGCCTGGAAGACAGAAAAGACTCTGTCTCTAGAATATGTATGTGTGTGTGTGTGCAGTGATTGTGCAGGATCCTTCCAGGGGATATTTGCATAGTTTCCTGGGCCTCTAGTGTATGCTGTCCAATATGGTAGTCTCCAGCCACATGTGACTGCTGAGTAATTTCAAGATGGCTAGTCTAAATTAAGAAGCACTGTAAGCATATGAAATACACACTGGAAGACTGGGTATGGTGGCTCATGTCTGTAATCCCAGCACTTTGGGAGACCAAGGCAGGTGGATCACCTGAGATCAGGAGTTTGAGACCAGCCTGGCCTCAAATATATAGTGAAATCTTGTCTCTACTAAAAATACAAAAAAAAAAAAAAAAAAAAAAAAAATTAGCTGGGCATGTTATCCCAACTACTTGGGAGGCTGAGACAGAAGAATCACTTGAGGTGAAAGTGAGCTGAGAGCGCACTACTATACTCTGGCCTGGGCGACAAGAGCGAGACTCCGTCTCAAAAAGGAAATACACACTGGTTTTTGGACACCTAGTATCAAAAAAAGAATGTAAAAATATCTTATGAATAATGTTTTACATTGATTACATTTTGAGATGACAGTGTTTTACATATATCAGGTTAAATAAAAGACATTCAAAGTTAATTTCATCTGTTTCTTTTTAGTGTTTCTTAATGTGGCTTCTAGAAAATTTTAAATTGTGTTTGTGGCTTGCATTATATTCCTTTTCATATAGTGCTGCCCTAGTGTATGTTTGAAAAGCCAGGCAAGCTACTCCGGAGGCTGAGGCATGAGAACCTTTCGAACCTGGGATGTGGAGGTTGCAGTGAGCAGAGATCGTGCCATTGCACTCCAGCCTAGGTGACAGAGGGAGACTCCACCTCAAAATAAATAAATAAATAAATAAATAAATAGCCAGGCAGTGGGGAGAGATTTTGAGCAGGGATCCTGAGAAATCACATTTTCATAATGCTTTTTTACGATGCTTACTGGCTCCCTCCAAGAATGAGGGTGGCTCTGATGGGGATTTGGTGGGCAAGAGCTACTGCAGTAGTCTCCTTTCTGTAACGTGAGGTGTGGGCTCAGCAAGGAGGAAGGAGGTAAAAGAGAAAGCTAAATCATTGGCAGAGGCTTCTGCGACAGTCATAGCCCTGTCGCATGGTGGGCCTCATCAACTGGGGGCCGGGGCTGGTAGTGCAAGAAAACGCCTGAAAGCTCAACTAATCTGTCCCTCTGCCCCTGGGAAAATATCGGCTAAGTCATTTTGGCACCTGTGGGGATAGAACCAGGCTGTGGCACTGTGCCCTGCCACCAGCTCTGTGACCTTGTGCAGGTTGCTCTTCTTCCCTGGGCTTCATTTTGCAGATCTTAAAATGAAGGAGCTGAATCTGTTCAAAGGCCCCCCCCCAACCCTGCGACTCGGCATGCATTATTGTGTCACCTCTCACAAAGTTGAACACTTAACCACGTTCCCCTCCAGGCTGAGGGACCCATCACCCTAGTTTGCCCAGGACTGAGGGTTTTCCTGGGTCACAGGACTTTTAGTAATAAACTGGGACAGTCCTGGGCAAACTGGGACAGTCCTGGGCAAACTGGAACAAGGCCAGTGGCAGAGCTGGGACTAGAAACCAAGAAGTTACCGAATGGTGTGTGTGGGAACGGGGAGGGTTGTTGAACGGGAGGGGACTGGTGGGGAAGCTGCAGAATGGAACGCCCCTCTTTCTTCTTCCCTCAGCTGCCCGTGGAGCAGCAGCTGTCTCTAGGATGACTGATGGGTGCAGGAATGGGGAGAGAACGTACAGCTGAGTGTTGTCGGCAATGCACTTACATGCCTCTCCTAGCCCTCAGCTGCTGTATGGAGCCCACTAGGCCTGTACGGTTGAGGGTAAGGTCCTTACTGGGTCTGCTTCTGCCCACTCATTCAATGTGAGGTTACCAGAAACAAACTGTCCCTTCCTGTACCTCCCTCCCTAAGTAGAATCATTCTAGAACCAAGACTATCACAGGTGAGTGTGAAAATAGTCGTTATTACTACTTTTATTTTTATTTTTGAGATGAAATCTTGCTCTGTCGCCCAGGCGGGAGAGCAATGGTGTGATCTCGGCTCACTGCAACCTCCGTCTCCTGGGTTCAAGTGGTTCTCCTGTCTCAGCCTCCTGAGCAGCTGCGATTACAGGCTCCTGCCACTACGCCCAGCTAATTCTTGTATTTTTAGTAAAGACCAGGTTTCATAACGTTGGCCAGGCTGGTCTGGAGCTCCCGACCTTCAGTGATCCACTCATCTCGGCCTTCCAAAATGCTGGGATTATAGGCGTGAGGCATCGCATCAGGCCTATTACTATTTTTAAAATTAGGAACTTCACTTTTGATTAGCAATTATTTTTTATTCTGTTTCCTCAGTACTTGGTGGGGACAGGGCTCCATGTGTATCAATCACTGCAGCTGAGTGAAAGGCTGCACTTACAGTGTATCCAAAGCCAGAGCTTTATCCAGGACACGGCTTCCTGGGGGCTTCTCTGCAGCGCAGGCCAGGCTGGTTGCTTAGGAATCCCTCAGAGTGGTGGTTAAAACTGCACATTCCTGAAAATTCTGAATGAGTAGGTCAGAGGTAGGACAAGGGAGTCTGTGAGGGTGAGCTTTGAAAAGCGCCTGGTGAGTTTGGTGCACAGCCTGGTTTGGGAGTGAGCGGCGGTTCATAGCCCAGGCTAAACCTTAGAATCACCTAAAAATCCACATGCCCAAGCTGCCCCGCAGATTTATAAAATCAGACTTTCGGCCAGGCGCAGTGGTTCACGCCTGTAATCCCAGCACTTTGGGAGGCCAAGGAGGGCAGATTGCCTGAGCTCAGGAGTTCGTGACCAGCCTGGGAAACACGGCGAAACCCCGTCCCTACTAAAATACAAAAAATTAGCTGAGTGTGGCGGCGTGTGCCTGTAGTCCCAGCTACTCAGGAGGCTGAGACAGGAGAATTGCTTGAACCCGGGAGGTGAAGGTTGCAGTGAGCCGAGACTGTGCCACTGTACTCCAGCCTGGGTGACAGAGTGAGACTCCGTCTCAAAAACAACAACAACAACAAAAAAAACAAACAAAAAATCAGACTTTCTAGACGTAAGATCTGGGTATCAATATTTTTAGAAAAGCTCCCCAAGAACTTTAAAAATCTATCAAAGTGTATTGATGAAGACATTATGCTAAAAACAATAAAACAGAAACTAAAGGACAAATACTGTATGACGCCACTTAAACGAGATTCCTAGAGTAGTCAAATTCATAGAGATGGAAAATAGAATGGTGGTTTCCAGGGCTGGGGGGAGCGGGGATGGGGAGTTCTTGTTTAATAGGTACAGAGCTTCACTTTGGGAAGATGAAACAGTCTGGAGCTGGGTGGTGATATTTACACAGCAATGTGAATGTTCTTGTGTCAGTTTGTTCTCACACTGCTATAAAGAAATACCTGTCTGGGTAATTTATAAAGAAAAGAGGTTTAATTGGCTCATAGTTCCACAGGCTCTACAGGAAGCATGGCTGGGGAGGCCTCAGGAAACTTCCTATCACGGCAGAAGGTGATGGGGAATCAGGCCCGTATTACAAGGCTAGGGCAGGAGGAAAAGAGAGTCGGGTATTGGCGGGCGGGGGGTGTGCTACACACTTTTAAATAACCAGATCTCGCAATAAGTCACTCACTATCACAAGAACAGCACTAAAGAAGAAATCTGCCCCCGTGATTCAATCACCTCCCACCAGGCCCCACCTCCAACATTGGGGATTATGCAAGATTTGCGCGGGGACACACACCCAAACCATATCAGTCCTCAATGCCGCTGAACCGTATGCTTAAAAACAGTTAAAATGGTAAATTTTATATTATGTATATTTTACCACAATCAAAAAGGGGATATTGACTAAAGTGTGCCTTTGTCTTCCTAGTCCCTTAAAAATCATATTACCCAGAAAAATCATATTACCCAGTTTCACATTACCTAGTTTCTTCATTATCGTTCCAGACATATTCTATGCACTTATAAGCACATTGGAATATATGCTTTTTTTTTTTTTTGATGGAGTCTCATTCTGTCACCCAGGCTGAAGTGTAATCGCATGATCTCAGCTCACTGCAACCTCTGCCTCCCAGGTTCAAGTGATTCTCCTGCTTCAGCCTCCCAAGTAGGTGTGCACCACCATGCCCAGCTAATTTTTGTATTTTTAGTGGAGACAAGGTTTCACCATGTTAGCCAGGCTGGTCTTGAAATCCTGACCTCAAGTGATCCACTGCCTCGACCTCCCAAATTGCTGGGATTACAGGTGTGAGCCACCATGCCTGGTCTACATGCTGCCTTTTTAATTTTAAAAAATTTATTTGTATCATTAATTAATTTGAGACAGAATCTCATTCTGTTACCCAGGTTGGAGTGCAGTGGTTTTATTATGGCTCACTATAGCCTCCACTCCCTGGGCTCAAGTCACCTTCCCGCCTCAACCTCCTGAGTAACTGAGAAAGCATTTGTAGAAGGGTGAGGTGGGAGTGGAGGGCCAGCTGCCTTCACAGCCCTGGTACCTCGGCTGCCAAACATCTCCAGCCCTGGGTTCTGCACTCACAGCAGTGGTGGCCGTGTCAGTCAGAAGGGGGACACCAAAGCTGCTCAGTGACCAGAGGAGGGCGACAATATCCCTTCTTTTCACCCTCTAAGAACCATTCTTTCAACAGACAGGTTTAGACTTTCCAGACCACACTTGGAATTCTCACAGCAAAGAAGGCTTTGTTCTGTTGCAGAGGAAGGAGAGAGAACCACTCTTCATAGCAAAGGCATGCAATTTCTTTTCATTCATATCTCCAGCCTTTAAATGGGTATTTGTGGAAGCTTTTTGATGTGCTTTGTGCTAATCGCCTAAGGATTACACTGCCTTGTCATATGGGAGCAGTAGCCTCTGCCCTCTTGTATCTCTGGCCACAGGTGTATCTTTCCACTGCTGAGGTGCCCCAGGCCAGTCCACTCACCTTGGCTTGGGCTACTCCAAGGAAAGCACCTCTCCCTGCTTTCTTGGGCTGGCTAATTTCCCCCCACTGTTTCAGAATCATGCCATGCCCCTTCCGTGTGTGTGTGTGTGTGTGTGTGTGTGTGTGTGTGTGTGTGTGTAAGAGGGGTGTGTGAAATTCACATAATATAAAATTAATCATGTAACCATTTAAAAGCAACAATTCAGGCTAGGCTGAAATGTACACTGATTGCAGGCTCATACCTGTAATCCCAGCACTTTGGGAGACCAAGGTGGGCGGATCACTTGAGGTTAGGAGTTTGAGACCAGCCTGACCAACATGGTGAAACCTTGTCCCTACTAAAACTATAAAAATTAGCCAGGCATGGTGGCACACACCTGTGATCCCAGCTACAAGAATTGCTTGAACCTGGGAGGCAGAGGTTGCAAGTGAGCTGAGATCATGCCACTGCACTCCAGCCTGGGCAAAAGAGCAAGACTATCTAAAAAAAAAAGTATACACTTCAATGACATTAGTACATTCATAATTTAGTGCAGCCTTTACTACTATCTAGTTCAGGAACATTTTTATCACTTCAAAAGGAAATTCTGTATCCTTTATTCAGTCACTCGCCATTTCCCCTTCCCCCTAGTCCCTAGCAACCACTAATCTGCTTTCTGTCTGTATGGGTTCCCCTGTCCTGGACATTTCTTATAAATGGAGTCATACAATATATGGCCTTTGTGTCTGACTTCTTCTGCTGAACATGTTTTTTTCATCCACACTGTAGCATGCATCAGTACTTCATTCCTTTTTATGCTAGAGAATATTTCCATGCATGGATTTACCACGTTTTGTCTCCATCCGCCTGTTGATGAACACTAGTTAGATCGTTTTCACTTTTGGCTGCTGTGATAAAGCTGCTATGAACACCAGTATACATGTATCTGTTTGAATCCCTGCTTTCAAGTCTTTTGGGTGTATATCTAGGAGTGGAATTGCCAGGTCAAATTGTAAGTCTATGTTTAACCACCAAACTGTTTTCCACAGTGGTTCACCATTTTTCATTCCTGCCAGCAATGTACAAGTGTTCCAACTTCTCCATGTCCTCACAAACATGTATGTTCCATTAAAAAAATTATGTCCATTCTAGTCAGTATGAGGTGGTATTTAATTATGATTTTGATTTGCATTTTCCTAATGACTAATGATATTGAGCATCTTTTTATGTGCTTGTTGGCTGTTTGTATATCTTCTTTTGAAAAATATCTATTCAAGTCCTTTGCCCATTTAAAATATTGGGTTGTCTTTTTGTTACTGAATTGTAAGAGTGCCTTATATATTCCCAATACTACACTTTTATCAGATATATGATTTTTAAATATTTTCTCCCATTCTGTGGTCTGTCTCTTCACTTTCATGATAGTATCTTTTGATGCAACAAAGTTTTACATTTTTGTTTTTGTGAGACAAGATCTGGCTCTATAGCCCAGGCTAGAGTGCAATGGCATGATCTCAGCTGTCTGCAACCTCTGCCTCCCAGGCTCAAGCCATCCTCCCACCTTAGTCTCCCAAGTAGCTGGGACTGTAGGCATACACCACCATGCCTGGCTAATTTTTGGATTTTTTTTTTCTTTTGTAGAGATGAGGTCTAATAAAAGCCAGCTAGATCTTTGAAACTCAATTGGTGGAAATTTTGTTCTTTGATAATCTGAACTTTATTAAGAAAATAAATTTCTCACTGTTTCTTACTTTTTGTTGTCGTTGTTGAGATGGAGTCTCACTCCGTTGCCCAGGCTGGAGTGCAGTGGCGCGATCTCGGCTCACCGCAACCTCCGACTGCCAGGTTCAAGAGATTCTCCTGCCTCAGCCTCCTGAGTAGCTGGGATTACAGGCACACGCCATCACACTCAGCTAATTTTCGTATTTTTAGTAGAGACGGGGTTTCACCATGTTGGTCTGGCTGGTCTCGAATTCCTGACCTCATGATCTGCCAGCCTTAGCCTCCAAAAGTGCTAGGATTACAGTTGCCCAGCCTGTTTCTTACTTTTAATTGGTCTTTGTTTGCCTCTCAATTCTTAAGCCTCCTCTCCTCCAGTAACATTTCCCCCACCCCATGACAGCCACCTACTTTCGTTGGCATTTCCTTTACCTTATCACCAATAACTCCACTTTCCATAATCATAGTTTCAGAAACCCCAGGCTCCAACCACAACCTCATATGTCACTAGGGAATTGCAAATTAAAAGAATAAGGTATCACTATATACCTATTAGGATGGCTGAAATCCAAAACACTGACAACACCAAATGCTGGTGAAGATGTGGAGCCACAGGAACTCTTCTTCACTGTTGGTGACAATGCAAAATAGTGCAGGTACTTTGGAAGACAATTTAGCAGTTTCTTACATAGCTAACATAGTTTTAACATATGACCCAGCAATCACACTCCTAGGTTGATTGAAAACTTAGTTGAAAACTTAGGCCTACACAAAAACCTTAACACAAATATTTATAGCAGCTTTATTCATAATTGCCAAATTTAGAAACAACCAGAATATCCCTAATATATATGAATGGATAAACTACAGTACATCATGCAACGAAATATTATTTAGTAATTTAAAAATGAGCTGTGATGCCATGAAAAGATATGGAGGAATCTTAAATGCATATTGCTAAGTGGAAGAAGCCAATCTGAAAAGCCACATACTATGTTATTCTAAGTATATAACATTCTGGAAAAGTCAAAACTATGAAAGATCGGTGGTTGCTGGGGGCTAGCAAAGACAGAAAAAGGGTAAACTTGTAGAGTACAAAGAATTTTTAGGGCAGTGAAGCTATTCTCTATGATACAGTAATGATGGATAGATGCCATTATACATTAGTCAAAACCACAGAACTGTACAAACCAAAATGTGAACCCTAATGTAAACTGTGGAGTTTAACTAATAATAGTGTATCAATATTAGTTCATCAACTGTAACAGATGTATCACACCAAGGCAAGATATTAATAATAGGGGAATGGATACGGGAAAGAAGGAAGTGAATGGGAATTCTCTGTATTTTTTGTTCAATTCTTCTGTAAACCTAAAACTCTTTTAAAAAAATTTAAACCTCAGCCAAAAAAAAAAAAAAAAAAAAAAAGAGAGAGAGAGCAAATACTTTTTCTGTGTCACTGTTCCCTTTTGCTGTCTTTGAATGTTGTTTACTTGAAAGTATAATGCTGAGAACTGCTGTATCCATCCCATCTTGCAACTATGAAGGCACAAAGTGGAGAACAAAATTCAGCACCTTGAGGTGAACAGAATTAAAACAAAACAACAGTAAAATTGTTTTTAAAGACATTGAAGGTTTGGATTAACTGTTCCTGAAACTCTCCTATCTCCAGACTTCTTGCTGTAAGAAAATAAAGTTCTCAGCGGGCATGGTGGCTCACACCTGTAATCCCAACACTTTGGGAGGCCGAGGCAGGTGGATCACCCGAGGTCAGGAGTTCGAGACAAGCCTGGCCAATATGGTGAAACCCCGTCTGTACTAAAAGTACAAAAATCAGCCAGGTGTAGTGGTGGGTACCTGTAGTCCCAGCTACTCGGGAAGCTGAGGCAGGAGAATCGCTTGAAACTAGGAGCAGAGCTGGGATCGCACCACTGCACTCCAGCCTGGGTGACAGAGTGAGACTCCGCCTCAAAAAAAAAAAGAAAGAAAGAAAATGAATTTCTCATTATTGTGTTTAATTGGTCATTTGCCTGCAGTTGAAAACATACTAATTAAAATATGACAATTAGCCCATTTCATACATAGGTAAACTGAGGTTAGAAGTTCAGCTACTTGCCCAAGAACATACAGCTAGAAAGTCTGTGATTCAAGCCCGGTTTTCCTACCTCCTGACAGTCCGGTCTTTCAATCTAATGTGCACTTCTCTTATGTGTGGGCAGAACATGTGACTTGCTTTTAGCCAACAGAATATGACAAAGGTGTTAGAGACATTCTTATTGCTGGATTGATGAAGTAAGTGGCCATGTCATAGAAGAAAAGAACTGTAGGTAGTCTCTAGGAACTGCAGGGGACCTCTAGGATCTGATGGTGGCCTCCAGCAGATAGCACACAAAAACCCTGGAACTTCAGTCATAAGGTCCAAGGAAATGAGTTCTGCCAGCAACAAGAATGAGTTTGGAAGCAGATTCTTTCCCACTCAAGCCTCTAGATGAGGAGGCAGCCGGGCTAACACACTGGGTGCAGCCTTCTGTCCCTAAGCAGAAGACTAGTTAAGCTATGCCTGGACTCCTGACATATAGAAATTGTGAAATAATAAATGGATGATGTTTTAAGTTGCTAAATTTGTAGTAATTTGCTACACAGCAATAGAAAATGAATATACTATCCTCTGCACAAGCCACATTTTGATTTTCCACAATTATCTAAATTATGTTTTACAAATTCTGACATTTACACAAATATCAGATCTTATATATTAGATGGGTAAACAATGGTTCTGGAATGAAGCTAGCAAGAGTTCTTATCTTTTTGCTTTGAGCTGCAGGAAAATACAACAAGGTCTTATGAATAGAACATAATTAAATCGTCTTTCTTGAGACCTTGTGTCAATCTGATTAGCACAGAAATTGTTTTTTCATTTGGCTCCAGGGTTATAAATATTTCCTGTCTTCCAACTTCCTTGGAGGATGCATCCGAGGGGAGTGTTCCATAGTACAGAAACACAATTACCTATCAGCGAAGAGAGAACTGAAGAGAAGAAAGGAAAAAGAAGGTGTTTTTTTAAAGGCGTCTCAAGCGTTCAGGATGCAATTGAAAGGGGTACAGACTGAAGATGAATGGCTACCCATCTAGAAAGAGGAGAGCAGGCATCCCTGATTCCCTTCTCTTCCTAGCAGATACCTGGGGTACATGAAGGAGAGAGGGAAGAGTGTCCTCTTTCCCTGTTCCATCCTTGCATTCCCGAGTCCCAGTAACCTTGGCAGGTCCCTCCATGAGTGCCAAAACGGTTTGTACCCATGAAGCAGGGAAGAACCTAGAGAATAGGAATTATCCGCTCTCACCTAAGCCTACTACTGTCATGTCAGTAGCCTTGGAGTTCCCTAGATCTCATTTATGCTATGGATGTTAATGTGGCCTTTATCCATGAAACAGGAAGCTTGGGGTTGGCTTAATCGGCAGGAATCAGCCATGCTCACCTGCACTGTACCTTTTAACTTCTCTTGTTATTTGTCTCTGGATCCCTCAGATTCAGTTTTCTTTTCTAGGGCTTTGACCTGAAGCTTGGAATTAAGTCTGGGACAAAAAATATATCTCAGCAGGGGTTGTATGGGCTCCTTATCATAAGCCAAATGCCAAGGTGAAACTGTGGAACTGACTCCTCCTCCAACAAGGGAGAGGAAAGGATGTCTTGTGACACACCCAGATAACTAGTAGCTATAGTTAATGTTTGCTAGGATTTGGGTGTATGGTGCTTGGCTTTGGTTAGTTCCCTTGGTCTTACTTTCCCAAAAAGGAACCTCCAAGTGATCCTATTTATTCCCACCTGGCAGGATTTGCAGAATAATTGCTCGGAACTAGAATATTGATCCATATTTTTACATTATCCATCCCTCTTGTTCTTTCTGACCTGCAACCAGAGATTGCCGGTAGGTTCACAGGAACAAGCAGGGTTAGTCTAAAATGTAGGCAAAAACTTAAACACAGCTAATGAGTTTAGAATTTAATGACAGATGTACAGTAAGTTTGATAAGCTCTGGAACATGATTTCTCTCTCTTTGGTCTTCATGTTTGTTTAAAAAAAAAATTATGATAGGACTGAGTGGTTTCCAAAATAGACTTCAGTCTTATACTTGGCCTGATTATTTGCATAAAGTACAGCAAGAATAATTATTTCTGCATAGGCCTTCAGAGTGGCTTTGATGGAACTCTGTTCCCCAAGGAATCTTAGAAAAAATCTTTTAAAACCCAGCCCAGCCATGGGTTTGTATCCTCAAATACCTGTGAGTTGGGTGATTCTCTCCTCTTAAGGTCCCAAGATAAACTTGGAGCTCCTAGACCTGTTAGAAAGTGACATTCTTTACTGACCACAGGTCAGGAACCCTGTACAGGGACTGTGAAGATGAGGGTATGAGGCCAGTTTTCCCATGGGGCTTTTATTGGCTCTGCAATTTGAGGTTAACTCCTTAAAGGGAAGCATACCCTTCCAGTCAAAGCCTTGGTAAAATAACCATTTTCTCCAATTCTGTCCTGTTGCAAAAGAAAAATGAATTCTTATCGCACTGATGCAAACACCTATATTGCCATAGGTTAAGAATACTCACAGATAGGTTCTAAGTTCTGGAGGAACCAGGCAGAGAGAAACAAACATGCTCCAAATTTTGATCATAGGATTATACCTTGCTTAATTATTAAAGGCTGTAAATAGCTCAAAATAAATTTCCTTGACTCTGAAAAACAAAACAAGGATCAGCAACATTCCAAGCAAAAGTCAAAAAGGTTGCTTCAGCTTCCTGAGTTCAGTCCATTTAGTTAACTCTTGTTTTGCTTGATATTCGTGAGCATTTCACCTCATGAGTACTGTACATTTTCCTGTATTCCAAAGTCACAATAGCCAATTATCAGAAGCCTGTATTTGAAAGCACCTGTCAAAGTCCTACAGCTTATTATGAACCACCTTTTGAAAAGGCTTAAAACAAGACAACAACTGTCTGTGAATAGCGAAATGTCCAGGGCAGTTACAGTTAGAAACACAAATGACAAAGAAGTTTGGTTATCTTCTGTGGTTTGCAATAATGTAACATAACAATCTTAGTTATAATTGATAGCATATACTCAGACATTCGAATTTTAGCAATCTCATACAATTTTGGACCACATATTAGCATTATTCACTAATATATAAACTAAAGAAGATTGATCCCATGTACCTAAACATGTCAAATAATCCTGTTTACCTCTCTTTTCTGGACACTTCAGGCACCCTCTTAAGTATCTGAAAAGCTAGGTGCCAGGGAAGACAATTTTGAAATTGAAGTTTGATTTTGGGAAGGCTGTTAAATGTTTGAGGTTTAAAACACTTGATTAATTTCCACAATTCTTCCACCACTTCTTTGAACCTTCCGCTTTTCCTATTAACTCAAAACGATCCTTTAACTCTAGGCCAAAGTTTACATTTCCATGCCTTATAATCTTTTCCAAAACAACAACAACAACAACAAAAAACCCCCACATTTTATTGTTTTTACACCCCTTGATTCTAAATCTATTTCCAGTAGTCCACAATTACAAGTTATAATGGTAACCCCTCCTAATTTTTAACTTTAAGGTAAAACTTGGTAAGTTGCTTTGTGTGCTAACTGCAGCCAAGGTTTGCCTTCTTAGTCAAGGGCTTGCTTAGGTCCATATGTCCCCAGGCCTTACCAATTGTGAAGCTGGCAAGTCAAATAGTTCTCAAAACCCAAAAAGCAGTTTGTAACCTCAAAATACTTAACAAACTTTGCATCTGACCTGCATTTTACCAATAGTCTTTAGGGCTGTTTTTATTCCCTAAAGGTTAAAGTCACCTGAACTGAAAGGTACTACAGCTTTTACCTTGCCTTAAGAAAGTATTTGATCCAAGCGCTGTCCTTCTTTACGCCAAATTAATTAGAGCTCTTTTTACAGACATCATACACAGTACACACAGGTATAAGAGAACCCAGTCACTGGCTGGGGGCCTTTAAGAGACAGGGGTAGGAAAACATGCAGCTATTGAACCTGAGAGTGGTTACCAGCTATGCCCTCAGGACAGAAAACAAGATGGAGGCTTGATTTCTTTTTTTTTTTTTTTTTTTTTTTTTTGAGACGGAGTCTCACGCTGTTGCCCAGGCTGGAGTGCAGTGGCGCGATCTCGGCTCACTGCAAGCTCCGCCTCCTGGGTTCCCGCCATTCTCCTGCCTCAGCCTCCTGAGTAGCTGGGACTACAGGCGCCCGCCACCGCGCCCGGCTAATTTTTTGTATTTTTAGTAGAGACGGGGTTTCACTGTGGTCTCGATCTCCTGACCTTGTGATCCGCCCGCCTCGGCCTCCCAAAGTGCTGGGATTACAGGCTTGAGCCACCGCGCCCGGCCGGAGGCTTGATTTCACAGCTAAAACTTTGCAGATAATACAGTGATAGTTGAGGGGCTGTGGGGCCGGGGTGGTGAGGAGGTGGAGGGGTTCCTAGCCTAGTAAAACATCTTCTAAAAGAAAAAAAAAACTTTAAAAGTTAACTTCCTGACTGGGTAGAGAAGGGGAAAGAAAAGAAAAAGTTTAAAAATGCCTGGGGAAGAATGTCTTACTCTTTTTTTTTTTGAGACGGAGTCTCGCTTGTCGCCCAGGCTGGAGTGCAGTGGCGCGATCTCGGCTCACTGCAAGCTCCGCCTCCTGGGTTCATGCTATTCTGCCTCAGCCTCCCGAGTAGCTGGGACTACAGGCGCCGGCCACCCCACCTGGCTAATTTTTTTTTTTTTTGATTTTTAGTAGAGACGGTTTCCCCGTGTTAGCCAGGATGGTCTCCATCTCCTGACCTCGTGATCCGCCCGCCTTGGCCTCCCAAAGTGCTAGGATTACAGGCGTGAGCCACTGCGCCTGGCCAGGAGACAAGTTTAAGCTTCATTACTGTCCGATATTGTTAAACCCCTTGGCCAGGGAAGGGGAAGGATGCATGTTCCTGGGAACCAGACGGCCAGCTGTGCAGGACCCTTAGGCCATGCATCCAGCCCCAGCAGGGAGAGGGGAGCCATGGTGAGCTCCCTGGTGGGTCCTGAGAAAGGAAGGAAAAGGCCATGAAAAGGTCCAGGAGCGACGGGGGTGGGGGGTGGTGGGAGTGGAGGCATGGTTTCCCCTACCCTCAGAAGTCCAAGGATGAAAAGGCGTAGAAGCAATAGTGAGAGGTTTTGAGTCCCCATTTCAGTCACTGCTTCTCGATCCCGCACGTTGCACATCAAAAATGTTGCAGGATTCTCCTTAGTTCAGCTGAAGATGGGAGGTTCTTGTCCATCCCATGGCCATGAAGACTTAGGCTCGCAGATGGCTTAAAGGGTGAGTAAAACAGGGTTTTATTGGGTAAAAAGGGAAAAAGTGGGGAAACAGGGACTCTGGCAAGGTCAGAGGCCCTCCACTAGAGTGCTTCTTGAACCCCAAGTTCCACACAGGAAGAGGAGGGGCCAGGCTCCTCCCCCCTGCAGAGGGCGTGAACTTCCTGAGGCTCTTCCTCAGTGGTCTGGCTGGTTGGAGTTTCTGCAGGGACCCGCTCACACCTGGCTGTCTCAGTAAGGATCATCATTTCCTAGCCTGGTCACCCCAGCTTACAAGTATGCATTATTCAAAAGTGGAATGCCATGAAACTGAGGGCTACCGAGGTGGACAGAACACCAACGCTAAGGGAAACTGCTGGAAAACAAATTACCAGGACTAGTGCTAAAGCACAAGATTAAAACTAGTAAAGAATTCTGGGTTTGAGTTACTGGTACATGGTGTTAGCAGGTCCGGGGGGCTGATTCTTAGGCCTCTGGGTGGCTTGCTCAGGTGTTGGCTATGGCAGTGCTAGACTGGGCAGGTAGGTTATTCCTTAGGCCTCTGGATAGGATGTGTGGGATGAGCAATGGCAGTGGGATAATCCTTGGGCTCCAAAGCAGCATGTGCTGTTGTTAGCAGTGGCTGTGATGGGCTGTGCAGGTCAGTCCCAAGGTTCCCATGTGGTGCATATGGGTGGGTGATGGTGGTGACGGTAGCAACAGGCTGGATGGGCCTGTCTTCTGGCCCCTGGGAGGAGTGCATAGATGCCAGCACCCCGGGGGTGGGGTGGGACATGATGATCCTCAGGCTTCTGGGCATCATGGTTGGGCAAAAGGTGGGGATGGCTGGTGCTAGGCCAACTGGGCCTGTCATCTGGCCTTCTAGTGGAGTGCATGGGCACAGGCTGTGGTGGGCAGGGTGGGGCAATTCCCAGGCTCCCTAGTGGCACATTCAGGTGGTGGTGGCAGCCATGATGGTGGACTGGGAGAGTCTGTCTTCAGTGTATGTGCACACACACTGCAGCCTCGATGCTGGGGTTGGGGGATGGGATTGCTGTCAGTGGGAGTGGTCCCAGGGAGGTGGCTCTCAGACTCTGGGAAGTGTGTGCCTTGGCCCCTGAAGCCTATTAAATTCAAAGGAAGCTTTATTGCCAAAAATATTACAGACTTGGCAGATAATTCCTAAGTCAATCTTTAAGTTGCTTACAGAGAATAGGATGTTAAACCTGGAGTTCTGGAGGCTGAGAAGTCTAAGATCAAGGTACTGGCATTTGGTATCTAGTGAGAACCGTTTTGCTGCACTGTCACATAATAGAAACCAGAAGTGCAAAAAGGGATGAACTTTGTGTCCTTGCATGGCAGAAGAACAGAAGAGAGCAAGCCTACTCCTGCAAGCCCTTTTTATAGCAGCATTAATCCATTCATGAAGGCAGAGGCTTCATGACTTAAACACCTTTCAGAAAGCTTCATCTTCTATAACTGCTACGTTGGTGATTAAGTTTCCAACACATGAATTTTGGGGGTACAGTCAAACCATAGCAGGAGTTCCTGCTATTTCTATTCCAGTGACTGCCATGTGTGGTTGTCCATCATTCCTTTCCCAAACTGGAGTTTGAACTGTCATTATCCTGTTTTCCTCACATGAGCATGCTGGGCATGCTCAGATACTTGACTTACTCTCCAGCCTTCAGTCACTGACCTCTTTAGCCAAAACCTATCGGGGAATTATTCGTCTTTCAGAGATGCTGGATTTGGAGGTGGATGAATCAACTGGTTGAACCTTTAGGTGCTTTCTTTTGGGGAATGATATGATTTGGCTCTGTGTTCCCAAAATCTCATGTTGAATTGTAATTCCCAATGTTGGGGGAGGTTCCTGGTGGGAATGGGGTGACTGGATTGTGAGGGAAGATTTCTCCCTTGTTGTTCCTGTGATAATGAGATCTCACGAGATCTGATGTTTAAAAGTGTGTGGGACTTTCTCCTTCACATTCTCTCTCTCCTGCCGCCACGTGAAGATGTGCTTGCTTCCCCTTCACCCTTCCACCATGACTGTAAGTTTCCTGAGGCCTCCCAACCATGCTTCCTGGATAGCCTGTGGAACTGTGAGTCAATTAAAGCTCTTTTCTTCATAAATTACCCAGTCTTAGGTGTTCTTTATAGTAGTGTGAGAATGAACTAATACAGAAAATTAGTACCAAAGAAGTGGGGGCATTGCTATAAAGATACCTAGAAATGTGGAAGCAGCTTTGGAATTGGGTAATGGACAGAGGTTGGTACAGTTTGGAGGACTCAGAAGAAGATAGAAAGATGTGGGAAAATTCAGAACTTCCTAGATACTTGTTGAACGGCTTTGCTTAAAATACTGATAGTGATACGGACAGTGAAGTCCAGGTTGAGGTAGTCTCAGATGGAGATGTGGAACTTCTTGGGAACTGGGATAAAGGTGAGATCATTTTGGAGCTTTAAGATTTAATGACTGCCCTGCTGAGTTTCGGACTTACATGGGACCTGTAGCCCCTTTGTTTTGGCCAATTTCTCCCATTTGGAATGGGATCATTTACTCAATGCCTGTACCTCTGTTGTGTCTTGGAAGTAACTAATTTGTTTTTGGTTTTACAGGGTCATAAGTGAAAGGAACTTGAAGCATGTCTCAGATGAGACTTTGGACCCAGACAACTTGAACCATATCTCAGATGAGACTTTGGACCCAGACATTTGAGTTAATGCTGGATTGACTTAACACTTTGGGAGACTATTGGGAAGACATGATTGTGTGTTTTGAAATGTGAGAAAGACATGAGATTTGAGAGGGGCTGGCGTGGAATGACATGGTTTGGCTCTGTGTCCCTGCCCAAATCTCATGGTGAATTGTTGGGGGATGGACCTGGTGGGAGGTGATTGGATCATGGGGGCAGATTCCCCCTTGCTGTTTCCATGATAGTGAGTTCTCACAAGATCTGATGGTTTAAAAGTGCGTGGTACTTCCCCCTTTGCTTTCTGTCTCTCCTGCTGCCATATGAAGATGTGCCTTGTGCCATGATCGTAAGTTTCCTGAGGCCTCCCAACCATGATTCCTCTACAGCTGTGGAACTGTGAGTCAATTAAACCTATTTTATTCATAAATTACCCAATCTAAAGTAGTTCTTTGTATCAGTGTGAGAACAAACTAATACAGGGAGGGACTTAGCATATAGCTGACAATTAAGAGAACGGATCAGAAAGACTGTCTTAAAAAATGCAGCACTTCCCATCTCCAGTTGCCAGCACTGTTGGCCCCACAGTCTTCTTTATTTTTGTCTAATATTTGTCACCTCCTGCACATTACATTTTGCTTATTATCTGTCTCTCCTCATTAGAATGAAGAGCAGGAACTTTGTGTATTTTTTTTTATTGTTGTATCCTTGGTACACAAAACTGGGCTGGATATTAAATAAATACTTGTATGATTCAATTTACAGTCAGGAACATTAAATTTTTTCAAGACAGGCAAAAAAAAAAAAAAAAAAAAAAAAAGAAATGTGCATTTTAAAGAATTAGGGTTTTTTTTGTTTTTTTTTTTTTTGGTTTGTTTTTGTTTTTTGTTTTACCTCTGTCTGTTCTCCTTATAGTGATTGTGAATTTTGGCTGAGTGTGCCTCTGACTCCAATTTTCTTGAATGTGGAACAACTTAAAAGGCTGAAAAATAGGAGATGTGAGAAGTTAGGCTGGAACTTAATCCTAACCAGGAAGAGCTGGGGCTGGGTCAGGGTGGAATGGAGTTTAACCTGCATCCAGGTACCCAAATCCCTAGGAACACTATAGAGAGCCATGACATTGTCATGGGGTCATATACCAAGATACAGTAGAGGGTGAGGGGCCAGAATGAAAAGAAAGGGGTGTGGAATGCAGCATGGCAGGAAGAATCAGTTAAGGAAAAGCTCATGGAAATAAAAATTAAACTATGTGCATAGGTAAAGCGATGGGATGATAAAGTTGAAAAATGTCCTAGAAGGAATAACCCCAAAAAGAACAATAGGAAAGTAGAGATAAAATAAATTACTATTCCAGGCACCTGACATCTAATTGCCACTCTAGAAAGCAACAAAAGAGAAAACACTTAGAAGGAACTTATCAACTAGTACATGAATATTGACCAGAAAGGAAGTACATAAGTGTCAGATTAAAAATACCTAGCACAATAAATGGGAAAACAAATCCGTATCAGGGCATGTCATTGTGAAATTTTATGACAGCAGAAATAAAAATGTAATCCTAAAATCTATCAGAGAGCGAAAGAGAAAAAATATGGAAACAACAACAACAGGGAGAAGAGGTCAGATACAAAACCTCAGGAAAGAGCCTGGCATGATGAGGCTTCCCAGCAGCAACATTGGAAGCTAAGGGACACGGGAGGCTTTCTATTCAAAATTCTGGGAGAAAAATGTTTCTAATCTTGAATTCTATTCCCAGACATTATTAATTGAGTATGAAACACAATCAAGACATTTTAGATATGAATTTTTTTTTTTTTTGAGACGGAGTTTCGCTCTGTCACCCAGTGGTGCAATCTCAGTTCACTGCAACCTCCACTTCCTGGGTTCAAGCAATTCTTGTGCCTCAGCCTCCTAAGTAGCTGGGATTACAGGCGTGTGTCACCATGCCCGGCTTATTTTTGTATTTTTAGTAGAGATGGGATTTCACCATGTTGGCCAGGCTGGTCTCGAACTCCTGACCTCAAGTGATCTGCCTGCCTCTGCCTCCCAAAGTGCTGGGATTACAGTCATGAGTCACTGCACGCGGCCATGAAAAATATTTTTAAAAATTAATCTCCTGCAATAGTCATTGGTGCTATTCAACAAGTATTTCCATTCTCCTTTTTCCTCTTTGACTTGGTGTGGCCATATCAAATATAAGCAGAAATGACATGGGATACCTCCAGGTGGAAGCTTCACTATGCTATTTCCTTTCATTGGTCTCAGTGAGCTACAATGCTTGTGATGATGACTCTTTGGGTAGCTTAGATTCTGTAGTGAGGAGATGTGGAACATTGCTTCCGGTTGGTAATCCCCAGTGATCATGCCATGGAGTGAGAAATAAACCTTTAGTATTAAAGTTGCTAAGATCTTGAGGTTGTGTGCTACTGAAGCATAAACCATTCCATCCTGATACACCTCCACACACACTCTCAGGAGGCTCTTGGAGGATAGTTCATCAAAATTAGCAAGTATAACAAATCAGATGTGATCCAGTAAACCTGGGATCTAGCTCCAGAGAGAGAAGAAGGGTGAAGGTGTGCATGACAAGAGTAAAGTAGGTCTAGGGAGTCAGGAATGTTGGTTCTGAGTGGACCAGAGAATAGGGACTCTGTGGGGGAAACTCAAGGGGAAAATGGAACTGACAGAAGACTTGACAGGTTGACAGTATATAAGTTTTGATTGAAAGATATTTTACAGAGCTGTTGGAGGTAGTGTGAAGTCTTAAAACCATAAGTTTAAGAAAATGATTGGAATAAAAAAAGACAATTATTAACTCCAGGAAAAACAAACTATAAGAAAGGAAATGTAATCAGAGAACATTACTTAGCTCAATAATAAACATAGAGTAATAGATTCTAATGTGTTGTCTTTTTCTGTTTTTTTTTTTTTTTGGATGGAGTCCCACTCTGTGGCCCAGGCTAGAGTGCGGTGGTGTGATCTTGGCTCACTGCAACCTCTGCCTCCCAGGTTCAAGTGATTCTCCTGCCTCAGCTGCCCCAGTAGCTGGGATTACAGGCACACACCACCACTCCCGGCTAATTTTTGTAATTTTAATAGAGATGGGGTTTCACCATGTTGGCCAGGCTGATCTCGAACTCCTGACCTCAAGTGATCTGCCCGCCTTGGCCTCCCAAAGCACTGGGATTATAGGTGTGAGCCCCTGCACCCACCCTTTTCATGCATTCTTTACAAGAGTTTCACTGTCATAGCCACTGTTCTACTATCTAGGTTAACTCGCACATCCCTGTGACCCACAAATGTCAGAACAGGGCACTGTTAAATGACATTAAGTTTGCCGCTCAGTTTCAATTCTGCCCAACAAATGTCATCCCTAAGGAATCGAGACTTCGTCTCAAAAAAAAAAAAAAAAAAAAGAATGCAGGAAAGATTGTACCTCCTACAATGTCTAGCAAGTAACTTGAATGAGTCCTGAAAGTGGATAATGCGTTAGCCTTTCTCTGAGTTCATTTAGGCTTCTCTAACAAAATACCTTAGACTGAGTAATTTATAAACAACAGGAATTGATTGCTTAGAGTTCTGGAGTATATGAAGTCCAAGATCAAGGTGCAAACGGATTCAGTGTTTTGTGAGGGTCCTGTTCTTCATGGATGGCACCTTCTGCTGTGTCCTCACATGGTAGACATGGTAGAACGGGTAAACACACACACACACTCCCCTCCCTTGGACTTCTTTTATTCAGGGCAATAATCCCACTCATGAGGACAGAGCTCTCATGACCTAATCACCTCCCAAAGGCTGATCCTCTTCTATCATCACCTTGGGGATTAGATTTCAACATATGAATTAGAGGGGATAAAACATTCAGATCATAGCAGCCTTGAGCCCATGTCTGGCTATCAGTAACAGATCCAAAAGAGAGCAGAAGGAAATTTTAGATGTGCCAGAAGAAGCAAAATTAGGATGTGATAGGGAGGGGGCAGTTATATTGGGTCCAGAGCTGCCACCAGAAGTGGGAAGGTTTGGGAGTAGGGTACCTTGGGTAGCCTGAGAGCTGTACTCCCCTATTGGGAGGTAAGTTGAGTGCTACCTGACTTCAAAGTCCTGGAGGACCTCTGGTTGGTTCAGGAAATAAAGCCCAGGTGCTCTGAGAAGCTTCCAGAACCAACTAGATAGTCTGTGCCAGACCCAAGAATTTGGTTCCCACTCCCAAGCCACAGAGAACTCTGAATCCAGCCTCTTTGCCTCCAGATAGCCCTTACAGGGAGGGGCTGTGGGCTCCATGCACTGGCAAGGCAGGATGGGAAAAGATGAGGCAAATGACTAAGCTGGGGGAACAGAAAGACCCCAGGGAGAAGCAGCAGCTCCCCTTCACCTCCTTGTGCTTTCATCTGTATCCATTTTTTCATTTAGACCCTGCCTTGTTTCAAAGAAATCAAGATAGATCATTCATCTTCATTGACCAGTTTATAGCTCAGTTACCCCCTCCTCCATCTAGCCCCAGCATTTCTTTGTGGTTTTTCTGTGTCTTGCAAGTGCCCACTTTTTGTCCCTGCTTGATTTTTTTTTTTTTTTTTTTTTAAAGACAGAGTCCTGCCCTGTTACCCACACTAGAGCGTAGTGTTTTGACCTTGGCTCACTGCAACTTTTGCCTCCTGGGCGCAAGCGATTCGCCCACCTCAACCTCCCAAGTAGTTGGGACTACAGTTCTGTGCCACCACTCCTGGATGATTTTTGTATTTTTTGTAGAGACGGGCTCTCACCATGTTGTCCAGGCTGATCTTGAACTCCTGAGCCCAAGTGATCAGCCCACCTTGGCCTCCTAAAGTGCTGGGATTACTGGTGTGAGCCACTGTGCCTGGCCCCTCTGCTTGATCTTTTGACTAGTCTGGATTCATGTCAGAAACTAAGAGGTACTTTGTATTTTGTTGTTGAGGAATAAAATAGAGGCCGGGAGGCCTTCTCTGGCAGTTGTGCAGTACAGGCGGTACTTTGGTGGGATGGCCAGATGGAACAGCCCTGATAATTCACACTAATTTAGCAGTCATTTGCACCATTCAGTTGGAATCTAACATGCAGCTTCTTTGCCTCATTCCTTCCCAAGACCTCAGAGAGGAGCCTTTGGTGCAAAGTATTCTGGAAGCATGGAGCTTTCTGATGCATTTATTATCACTTATTTGGATATAATTTATGTTTTCCTCTTAATATGAAAAAGGCTGGAATGTATAATGTTTGCTAAAGATCCACTGATTTTCTTGAAAGGGTTTTAACTATGCACTGGAAGGATCAGCCTTCTTTGTTGATTGCTTATTTTTCAACAGGAAGTTTCTTATGGCAACAGTGAATGTGGTTGTCCACCCCATATGTCTTTGTGAGGTTGACCTCTCTCCTGTCATTCATAAGACCTTGGAAGTTCTGACTATCAAGCCAGATGAAGCCAGAAAGAGCTGCAGAATCCAAGCAAATGTCATTTTGATGGATTTAAATGGATTCATAGATTGTAGGGAGTACATGAAAAGAATTCATAGTAGCATCAGGTGAATAGATAGTCAAATCCCATCAAATGTCTGCCATCCTGGTTTTAGGTTAGATACAGAATCATTAGACTTAAGAACGAGGTAATATGTAACTTGAATTCAAGTAACTTCATCATCTGTCAAATGATCTGAATTCAGGATCATCTCTCAAGTGTACTTCAGGTTAATCTGTTAACACTACTTTACTAATAAATGCATATTGTAAGAAGAAATATTCCTTTATCTATGTTCCTAATGTTAAGAAAGCTAGTTTTTTCATTTTATGTGAGTTAATTTGAGCCAGACAAGTGATGTCACAGTGAGTTAATTTGTCACCAAGATTATTGGGAAAAATCAACTTCCTATGACAAATGTAGCTTAGAACTTCAAGTGAACAAACTCTGTTTTCTACAATAAACATCCTCTGTAATGTATTTACATAAAACAAAACATATTAGTCTTAAGATTATAAGCCAAAATCTTTGGAACTACAAAAATAAAACTTTAAATATTACAACAAAGATCATTGGACTTTCTAGCAAGCTAGACGAGATTTCAACTCTGAGGACAAGATACAGACTGTGGATAGAATTAGCTTATGTTTTTGTTCACAGTTGTGTAAATATGCACTTTATTTTCCTTTTCTACCTAATACGATTTAATGGCTACATTAGGACTTATTTTTTCAAGGCACCTGTATCAACAGTCTCTCATTTTTTTAGGGTTGTTCCTGAGCAGTTGCTAACTAGGCCTTGGAAACTCTGCTTTTCTCCGCATTTTCTAGCCAAAGCTAATTCATGATTTTGTAGTTTGTAATCTCTGTTTCCACAATTCCACTGGAAGGCACGAACTTAGATTTCCATTGGTGTGGTAACTGCGGAAGATGGCTCTGTCACCGTTTTTCTTTTCTTTTCTTTCTTTCAACTTTTTTTTTTTTTTTTTTTTTTTTTTAAGAGATGGAGTCTTGCTTTGTTTCTGAGGCTGAAGTGCAGTGGCACAATCATAGCTTACTGCAGCCTTGATCTCCTGTGCTCAACGGATCCTTCCACCTCAGCCTCCTGAGTAGCTGGGACTACAGGTGCATGCTACTGTGCCCAGCTAGTTTTAATTTTTTTTTTTGTTTGTTTGTAGATAGGCTCTCACCATCTTACCCAGGCTGGTCTCCAGCTCTTGGGCTCAAGTAATCCTATCCTCCCTCTTCAGCCTCCCAAGATACTGGGATTGTAGGTGTGAGCCACGGTGTCTGGCGTTTCACAGTTTCCGAACTCAAATCCTGTCAAAATCTCTAGCCAATTTGCAAAATGGCCCAGCTGATAGAAAACTGGAAAATTTGCTTGAAATCCCTCTAATTGATTAGAATTACTTAATTGCTTCCTTAGTGGGCACTGTGGCATTATGTGTCTCCCTAAAGAGAGATACACAGAAGTCCTCATCCGCAGTACTGCAGAATGTGACCTTATTTGGAAGTAAAGTCTTTGCAGAGAACCAAGTTAAAATGAAGTCATTAGAGTAGGCCCCAATCCAGTACGTGTGGTATCCTTATAAAAACAGGAAATTTGGAAGCCAACATACACAGAAGGAAGTTGATGTGAAGACGCACATAGGGAGAAAGCCATGTGAAGATGGAGGCAGAGACTAGAGTGACGCAGCTGCAAGCCAAGGGACGCTAAGGATTGTGGGCCACCACCAGAGCCAGGGCGGGGCAAGGAAGCATTCTACCCAGAGTCTCGAGGGAGCGTGGCTCTGCTGACACCTTGATTAAGACTTTCAGCCTCTAGAATGGTGAGAGAATACGTTTCAGTTGTTTGAAGCCACCCAGGTGTGGTACTTGTTACGGCAGCTCTGGCGAATCTTTTAACCCTGGGGAGATTTAGAATTGAGAACAGAGATTATGAAGCAAATCAAACCCCTAGTATGACTATTGTGTAAAATCTGGGAATGATTTGTGCGCATTAGCATTTGTCTTAGCCAGCATTCACCTTGGAAAGCAGAGCTGAGAGGAAGCTCGGGGCAGGTAGTTTATCTGATAAGGTATATAGGGAACAGGAGTAAAACAATAAAACTGGGTGCATAATTGACTTGGTCATTGCTACGGGCAAGTGATGCTCCATCCTTTTGGACACTTCTGAGGAACGATGTGGAATAAGCCTCAGGTTTGCTTGTCAGAAAAATGTTAGAGGAGAACCTTTATCCACTGGCTTCATTTCTCTCACTGGATTTCCCCTACAAGTTGTCATATCTGGTACACTTCTGGGGTCAGTCTCTCTCTCTCTCTCTCTCTCTCTCTCTCTCTCTCTCTCTCTCTCTTTCTTTCTCTCTCTCTCTCTCCTCCTCCCTCCTGTCTCTCCCTCTCTCTGTGTGTGTGTGTGTCTATGAACATAGAGCAGTTCCCAAGGAACCCTTTGCCATGGCATCTGAATGTCTGAGAATTACACAGGTACAAAGCAAGAGACTGAAGCTGAGAGGTGCTGTCAGTCCTCACCTGTGGTTACTACAGGAATGATTAAAGCAAAAGGTAGGCTGTGAGGGTGTAGGGTAGGACCCAAGTGGTGGTGTATTAGTCCATTTTCACGCTGCTGTTAAAGACATACCTGAGACTGGGTAATTTACAGAAAGAGGTTTAATGGACTTACAGTTCCACATGGCTGGGGAAGCCTCACAATCATGGCAGAAGGCAAGGAGCAAGTCACATCTTATGTGGATGGTGGCAGGCAAAGAAAGGATGAGCTTGTGCAGAGAAACTCCTCTTTTTAAAACCATCAGATCTCATGAATCTTATTCACTATGATGAGAACAGCACTAGAGAGACTTGCTCCCATGATTCAATTACCTCCCACTGGGTCCCTCTCACAACATGTGGGAATTTAGGATGGGGTGGGGACACAGCCAAACCGTATCAGGTGTCCAAAAGTATTTGGAGAAAGTGGCTAATTACAGTCCCGAGCAATCAATTTAAATTTTAAGCTGAAAACTGCAAGAGAATCTTAGTCTATAAATAGCATTGGCACATTTAAAAGAACTTCATCGTATTTATAAACTTGATTTAGTAGATTTGTAAGAATCACTTTAGTACTTGGGAAAGTTGGCTAGCTAGACAACTGAATTATTTTAAAAAGGGAATTTATTATGTTGGGTTTATAAATACAGATAAAATATTCTAAGGAATTAAGTTATACAAATCTTAAAATTATTGTGAAATTTGAAAGATTTATAAATTGAATATTATTTCTAAATTGAACTTAAAAACATAGGGAAAACTAGGCCTTTGAATTTGTTTCTGTAATAATTAGCTTTAAATACCAAAGTAGATTCTGAAGATTATTTTTCATGCACAAAAGCTATCCCTAAAGACTAAAAAAATTTACGGTTGTATCTTCAAATCATATGAAAATTATTCTTTTCTACACTGTTCATCTGAAAAGTGGGTTCTTAAAAAGGGGGTTAAATACAGTAGTCCCCCTCTTATCCAAGGCAGATATGTTCCAAGACATTTCATGGGAGCCTGAAACCTTGGATAATACTGAACCCTATATATTCTATGTTTTTTCTACACACATATATATGGATGATAAAGTTTATATATTAATTAGGCACTGTAAGAGATTAACAACCATAACTAATAATAAAATAGAACAATTATACTATAATGAAAGTTTTTTTAAAACTTATGAATTGTTTATTTCTGAAGTTTCCCATTTAATGTTTTCACACCATGGTTGATCCTGGATAACTGAAACCACAAAAAGTGAAACTGTGAATAAGGGGAGACTACTAGATAAGATATTCACTTAATTAGCAGCTTAAATTTTGTATCAGTTGGAGTTCTTTGGTTCCAAACAACAGAAATCAATTTTGGCAAAGCAAAGGAAATTTACTGGGAGGATTCTGGTAAATTTCACAGATAATCAGTGAAAAGGCTAAGAGCCAATCTCTGAAATGGAGAGAAATCAAGTTGGCTCTGGGGGTGTGAGCAGGGTATTTGGGCTCTGTATTAGGTAGGTTCAGTTGCAGGTATGAGAAGCTACTCTGGCTCTTGTCAGCAGAGAAGGATTTAATACAGGGAGTTGGGTGCTTACAAAGTCCATGCAAAGGCTGTAGGAGCAGGCTGTAGACCACTAGAAGATTGACCTGCTGAGGATATGCTAACTTTGCCACTGCCAGGAAGACTGAGGTTGAGGAAGCTGCTTTCCTATGAGCTGTCTTTTCTCTCCCACTACCCTCACCTCTTGTGGTAACATGCAGTGGAGAGTCATCCTTGTGAACTGGGGTCAGCCCAGCATCCTTAGCTGGGGCTTTGATTTTGTTCTGGGTGCTTCTACTGCTGCACAACTGTCCCAATGCCCGGTGGTATAAAACAATAGCCATGTTATTATGCCATGGATTCTGTGGGTCAGGAGTTCAGATAGGGTTTCATGGAAATGGCTTTGTCTGCTCCATAGTGTCTGGGAAAACTTGAACAAACAGGGCTGGAGTCATAGGCAGCTTCTTTGCCTGCGTATCTGGTGTGAGTCTGAAGGATGGGCTTAGCTGGAACTGTCAACCAGAGCATGTTGTATAGTCTCTCCGTGATGGTGTCTTAGGGTAGTGGAACCTCTTACATGGAGGCTCAGTTCTCCAAGTGCACAGGTTCCAGTCAGCAAAGTGGAAACTGCCTGTTTTTTTTTTATGACCCAGCTTTGGAAATCACACAGCATCACACTTCTGCTGTACTCTACTGGTCAAAGCAGTCACAAGCCCACTTAGCGGTGGGGACTTGGACACTATCTCTTCATGGGAGGGGTGGGGATATGGACACCATCTCTTCATGGGAGGGATGTTAAGAATTTGCAGCCATGGTTTAAAACTACCACGGTTTCATTCTTCTGAGGTCTAACACTCCTAGGTTATAGTACTCTTGTTCTCCATTAATCATGACTGCCCCAGTAGCTACAAATCAGAAACCCACCTATAACCATGTAGCTGGAGGTCCTTAGCCAGGGTGCATGGCTTACTATGATATTGATCCTCTCAGCCCTTGGAACTGGAGGGATTGTGGGTTTCTGGGTCAGCTGGAGGATCTGGCTGGTACCCTCCAGCCAGAGTGAGCTCATCAGTCACTCTGATAGGTGATACACATTTAATCATTTTCTAGGTGTACCTCAAGGTGAAAAAAGTTGGGGAGCACTACACTAGACCATAAGCTTCTTGCAGGTAGGAACCTTATTTGCTTTCTCCATCACTATATCCCCAGGGTGCCTGACACATAGCAGGGCTCAACAAACAGATGAATGAATGAATGAATGAATGAATGAATGAATGAATTTGTTCTAACACTCATGAGGTGGAAGCAGCCATTGTGGCTTTGCCTGTCTTTGTCTGTTAGGGAAGGACCATCTACGGGAGTGACCAGGTGTGTCCTGAAACAGTGGGTCACTCTCCCCACCCCAAGTCCTTGGTTCCAGGGAGCAAGTTTTCTTTGTCCTTTAACCCAAGGGTTTAGGGTTTTCACCGTTGCTTGGAGTCCCACCAGCCAGTTGGTGCCTCCTTAGGCTCTGATCAGCTGAGAAAGTAGAAAAAAGGGAGTTTGGAGGGGAAGAGAGGCAAAGCAGCACTGCAGCAGAAGAGGCTCTCCCTGCCTTCCCCCCGCCCTGCCATAGGCTTCCCCCCGCCCTGCCATAGGCTTCCCCCAAGCCTCTCAGCCAAGGCCTCCAACCCTGAAGTGGGGCTCTAAAGTCCAGCCATGGACCGCTATGTGGTTGTAGAGAGAGAACACCAAACCTGCCGCCCTCGGAGTTCTTTTTTTTTTTTTTTTTTTTTTATCATTTACATCTTTTTCTTTTTTTTCTTTTTTTTCTTTTTTTTTTTAAAATTTATTTATTATTATTATACTTTAAGTTGTAGGGTACATGTGCATAACGTGCAGGTTTGTTACATATGTATACTTGTGCCATGTTGGTGTGCTGCACCCATCAACTCGTCATTTACATCAGGTATAACTCCCAATGCAATCCCTCCCCCCTCCCCCCTCCCCATGATAGGCCCCGGTGTGTGATGTTCCCCTTCCTGAGTCCAAGTGATCTCATTGTTCAGTTCCCACCTATGAGTGAGAACATGCGGTGTTTGGTTTTCTGTTCTTGTGATAGTTTGCTAAGAATGATGGTTTCCAGCTGCATCCATGTCCCTACAAAGGTCACAAACTCATCCTTTTTTATGGCTGCATAGTATTCCATGGTGTATAGGTGCCACATTTTCTTAATCCAATCTGTCACTGATGGACATTTGGGTTGATTCCAAGTCTTTGCTATTGTGAATAGTGCTGCAATAAACATACGTGTGCATGTGTCTTTATAGCAGCATAATTCATAATCCTTTGGGTATATACCCAGTAATGGGATGGCTGGGTCATATGGTACATCAAGTTCTAGATCCTTGAGGAATCGCCATACTGTTTTCCATAATGGTTGAACTAGTTTACAATCCCACCAACAGTGTAAAAGTGTTCCTATTTCTCCACATCCTCTCCAGCACCTGTTGTTTCCTGACTTTTTAATGATTGCCATTCTAACTGGTGTGAGATGGTATCTCATTGTGGTTTTGATTTGCATTTCTCTGATGGCCAGTGATGATGAGCATTTTTTCATGTGTCTGTTGGCTGTATGAATGTCTTCTTTTGAGAAATGTCTGTTCATATCCTTTGCCCACTTTTTGATGGGGTTGTTTGTTTTTTTCTTGTAAATTTGTTTGAGTTCTTTGTAGGTTCCGGATATTAGCCCTTTGTCAGATGAGTAGATTGCAAAATTTTTCTCCCATTCTGTAGGTTGCCTGTTCACTCTGATGGTAGTTTCTTTTGCTGTGCAGAAGCTCTTTAGTTTAATGAGATCCCATTTGTCAATTTTGGCTTTTGCTGCCGTTGCTTTTGGTGTTTTAGACATGAAGTCTTTGCCCATGCCTATGTCCTGAATGGTACTACCTAGGTTTTCCTCTAGGATTTTTATGGTATTAGGTCTAACATTTAAGTCTCTAATCCATCTTGAATTAATTTTCGTATAAGGAGTAAGGAAAGGATCCAGTTTCAGCTTTCTACTTATGGCTAGCCAATTTTCCCAGCACCATTTATTAAATAGGGAATCCTTTCCCCATTTCTTGTTTCTCTCAGGTTTGTCAAAGATCAGATGGCTGTAGATGTGTGGTATTATTTCTGAGGACTCTGTTCTGTTCCATTGGTCTATATCTCTGTTTTGGTACCAGTACCATGCTGTTTTGGTTACTGTAGCCTTGTAGTATAGTTTGAAGTCAGGTAGCGTGATGCCTCCAGCTTTGTTCTTTTGACTTAGGATTGCCTTGGAGATGCGGGCTCTTTTTTGGTTCCATATGAACTTTAAAGCAGTTTTTTCCAATTCTGTGAAGAAACTCATTGGTAGCTTGATGGGGATGGCATTGAATCTATAAATTACCTTGGGCAGTATGGCCATTTTCACGATATTGATTCTTCCTATCCATGAGCATGGTATGTTCTTCCATTTGTTTGTGTCCTCTTTTATTTCACTGAGCAGTGGTTTGTAGTTCTCCTTGAAGAGGTCCTTTACATCCCTTGTAAGTTGGATTTCTAGGTATTTTATTCTCTTTGAAGCAATTGTGAATGGAAGTTCATTCCTGATTTGGCTCTCTGTTTGTCTGTTACTGGTGTATAAGAATGCTTGTGATTTTTGCACATTAATTTTGTATCCTGAGACTTTGCTGAAGTTGCTTATCAGCTTAAGGAGATTTTGGGCTGAGACAATGGGGTTTTCTAAATATACAATCATGTCATCTGCAAACAGGGACAATTTGACTTCTTCTTTTCCTAACTGAATACTCTTGATTTCTTTCTCTTGCCTAATTGCCCTAGCCAGAACTTCCAACACTATGTTGAATAGGAGTGGTGAGAGAGGGCATCCCTGTCTTGTGCCAGTTTTCAAAGGGAATTTTTCCAGTTTTTGCCCATTCAGTATGATATTGGCTGTGGGTTTGTCATAAATAGCTCTTATTATTTTGAGGTACATTCCATCAATACCGAATTTATTGAGCGTTTTTAGCATGAAGGGCTGTTGAATTTTGTCAAAAGCCTTTTCTGCATCAATTGAGATAATCATGTGGTTCTTGTCTTTGGTTCTGTTTATATGCTGGATTATGTTTATTGATTTGCGAATGTTGAACCAGCCTTGCATCCCAGGGATGAAGCCCACTTGATCATGGTGGATAAGCTTTTTGATGTGTTGCTGAATCCGGTTTGCCAGTATTTTATTGAGGATTTTTGCATCGATGTTCATCAGAGATATTGGTCTAAAATTCCCTTTTTTTGTTGTGTCTCTGCCAGGCTTTGGTATCAGGATGATGTTGGCCTCATAAAATGAGTTAGGGAGGATTCCCTCTTTTTCTATTGATTGGAATAGTTTCAGAAGGAATGGTACCAACTCCTCCTTGTACCTCTGGTAGAATTCAGCTGTGAATCCATCTGGTCCTGGACTTTTTTTGGTTGGTAGGCTATTAATTATTGCCTCAATTTCAGAGCCTGCTATTGGTCTATTCAGGGATTCAACTTCTTCCTGGTTTAGTCTTGGAAGAGTGTAAGTGTCCAGGAAATTATCCATTTCTTCTAGATTTTCTAGTTTATTTGTGTAGAGGTGTTTATAGTATTCTCTGATGGTAGTTTGTATTTCTGTGGGATCAGTGGTGATATCCCCTTTATCATTTTTAATTGCGTCGATTTGATTCTTCTCTCTTTTCTTCTTTATTAGTCTTGCTAGTGGTCTGTCAATTTTGTTGATCTTTTCAAAAAAGCAACTCCTGGATTCATTGATTTTTTGGAGAGTTTTTTGTGTCTCTATCTCCTTCAGTTCTGCTCTGATCTTAGTTATTTCTTGCCTTCTGCTAGCTTTCGAATGTGTTTGCTCTTGCTTCTCTAGTTCTTTTAACTGTGATGTTAGAGTGTCAATTTTAGATCTTTCCTGCTTTCTCTTGTGGGCATTTAGTGCTATAAATTTCCCTCTACACACTGCTTTAAATGTGTCCCAGAGATTCTGGTATGTTGTATCTTTGTTCTCATTGGTTTCAAAGAACATCTTTATTTCTGCCTTCATTTCATTATGTACCCAGTAGTCATTCAGGAGCAGGTTGTTCAGTTTCCATGTAGTTGAGCAGTTTTGATTGAGTTTCTTAGTCCTGAGTTCTAGTTTGATTGCACTGTGGTCTGAGAGACAGTTTGTTATAGTTTCTGTTCTTGTACATTTGCTGAGGAGTGCTTTACTTCCAATTACGTGGTCGATTTTGGAGTAAGTACGATGTGGTGCTGAGAAGAATGTATATTCTGTTGATTTGGGGTGGAGAGTTCTATAGATGTCTATTAGGTCTGCTTGCTGCAGAGATGAGTTCAATTCCTGGATATCCTTGTTAACTTTCTGTCTCGTTGATCTGTCTAATGTTGACAGTGGAGTGTTGAAGTCTCCCATTATTATTGTATGGGAGTCTAAGTCTCTTTGTAAGTCTCTAAGGACTTGCTTGATGAATCTGGGTGCTCCTGTATTGGGTGCATATATATTTAGGATAGTTAGCTCTTCCTGTTGAATTGATCCCTTTACCATTATGTAATGGCCTTCTTTGTCTCTTTTGATCTTTGATGGTTTAAAGCCTGTTTTATCAGAGACTAGTATTGCAACCCCCGCTTTTTTTTGTTCTCCATTTGCTTGGTAAATCTTCCTCCATCCCTTTATTTTGAGCCTATGTATGTCTCTGCGTGTGAGATGGGTCTCCTGAATACAGCAGACTGATGGGTCTTGACTCTTTATCCAGTTTGCCAGTCTGTGTCTTTTAATTGGAGCATTTAGTCCATTTACATTTAAGGTTAAGATTGTTATGTGTGAACTTGATCCTGCCATTATGATATTAACTGGTTATTTTGCTCGTTAGTTGATGCAGTTTCTTCCTAGCCTCGATGGTCTATACATTTTGGCATGTTTTTGCAATGGCTGGTACCGGTTGTTCCTTTCCATGTTGAGTGCTTCCTTCAGGGTCTCTTGTAAGGCAGGCCTAGTGGTGACAAAATCTCTAAGCATTTGCTTATCTGTAAAGGATTTTATTTCTCCTTCACTTATGAAACTTAGTTTGGCTGGATATGAAATTCTGGGTTTAAAATTCTTTTCTTTAAGAATGTTGAATATTGGCCCCCACTCTCTTCTGGCTTGGAGAGTTTCTGCCGAGAGATCTGCTGTTAGTCTGATGGGCTTCCCTTTGTGGGTAACCCGACCTTTCTCTCTGGCTGCCCTTAAGATTTTTTCCTTCATTTCAACTTTGGTGAATCTGGCAATTATGTGTCTTGGAGTTGCTCTTCTCGAGGAGTATCTTTGTGGCGTTCTCTGTATTTCCTGGATTTGAATGTTGGCCTGCCCTACTAGGTTGGGGAAGTTCTCCTGGATGTTATCCTGAAGAGTGTTTTCCAACTTGGTTCCATTTTCCCCCTCACTTTCAGGCACCCCAATCAGACGTAGATTTGGTCTTTTTACATAATTGCATACTTCTTGCAGGCTTTGTTCATTTCTTTTTCTTCTTTTTTCTTTTGGTTTCTCTTCTCGCTTCATTTCATTCATTTGATCCTCAATCGCAGATACTCTTTCTTCCAGTTGATCGAGTCGGTTACTGAAGCTTGTGCATTTGTCACGTATTTCTCGTGTCATGGTTTTCATCTCTTTCATTTCGTTTATGACCTTCTCTGCATTAATTACTCTAGCCATCAATTCTTCCACTTTTTTTTCAAGATTTTTAGTTTCTTTGCACTGGGTACATAATTCCTCCTTTAGCTCTGAGAAATTTGATGGACTGAAGCCTTCTTCTCTCATCTCGTCAAAGTCATTCTCCGTCCAGCTTTGATCCGTTGCTGGCGATGAGCTGTGCTCCTTTGCTGGGGGAGATGCACTCTTATTTTTTGAATTTCCAGCTTTTCTGCCCTGCTTCTTCCCCATCTTTGTGGTTTTATCTGCCTCTGGTCTTTGATGATGGTGATGTACTGATGGGGTTTTGGTGTAGGTGTCCTTCCTGTTTGATAGTTTTCCTTCTAACAGTCAGGACCCTCAGCTGTAGGTCTGTTGGAGATTTCTTGAGGTCCACTCCAGACCCTGTTTGCCTGGGTATCAGCAGCAGAGGCTGCAGAAGATAGAATATTTCTGAACAGCGAGTGTATCTGTCTGATTCTTGCTTTGGAAGCTTCCTCTCAGGGGTGTACTCCACCCTGTGAGGTGTGGGGTGTCAGACTGCCCCTAGTGGGGGATGTCTCCCAGTTAGGCTACTCAGGGGTCAGGGACCCACTTGAGCAGGGAGTCTGTCCCTTCTCAGATCTCAACCTCCGTTGAGAGATCCACTCCGTGTTGGGAGATCCACTGCTCTCTTCAAAGCTGTCAGACAGAGTCGTTTGCGTCTGCAGAGGTTTCGGCTGCGTTTGTTATTGCCCTGTCCCCAGAGGTGGAGTCTACAGAGACAGACAGGTTTCCTTGAGCTGCTGTGAGCTCCACCCAGTTTGAGCTTCCCAGCAGCTTTGTTTACCTACTTAAGCCTCAGCAATGGCGGGCGCCCCTCCCCCAGCCTCGCTGCTGCCTTGCCGGTAGATCACAGACTGCTGTGCTAGCAATGAGGGAGGCTCTGTGGGTGTGGGACCCTCCCGGCCAGGTGTGGGATATGATCTCCTGGTGTGCCTGTTTGCTTAAAGCACAGTATTGGGGTGGGAGTTACCCGATTTTCCAGGTGTTGTGTGTCTCAGTTCCCCTGGCTAGGAAAAGGGATTCCCTTCCCCCTTGCGCTTCCCAGGTGAGGCAATGCCTCGCCCTGCTTCAGCTCTCGCTGGTCGGGCTGCAGCAGCTGACCAGCACCAATCGTCCAGCACTCCCCAGTGAGATGAACCCAGTACCTCAGTTGAAAATGCAGAAATCACCGGTCTTCTGTGTCGCTCGCACTGGGAGTTGGAGACTGGAGCTGTTCCTATTCGGCCATCTTGCTCCAACCCCCCCGGAGTTCTTTTCTGGAACCTGCCTCCCTCATGGGGCTGTGTTGAGGTCACAGTGCTGCCTACTCAGCAGGCTCTGAAGTCCTCCACAGAAAAGAAGGTGCAGTTGTCTTTAGTTGCTCTGTGGCTGTGATATTTATCTCTGTTTCCCCAGCCAGGCTCTGGGGGACAGTATGAAACTAGGCCTCATAAAACTTAGAAACTAGGCCTCATATAGAGAAAAAATTAACACCAGGTGGCTCTGGATAGGGTCCCACCCTGCCTCGATAGGGTCCCACCCTGCCTCGATAGGGTCCCACCCTGATAGGGTCCCACCCTGCCAATTCCGGGAAACAACCTCATGGGGTCCCACCCTGCCAATTCCGGGGGTCCCACCCTGCCTCGAAGTTCCCGGAATCAGCAACTCCAAGAAAAAACCTCATAAGGTCCTGCTCTAACCAATTAGAACAAGACACTTTGCTCAGGCCATAGCTAGACCCAATTACCACGCGCCTAAAGCTTTGTTTGAATTTCGCGCCTTAAGCTGTGTTTGAACTTGTGTTTGCCTATATAAACAACCTGTAACAAGCACTCGGGGTCCCAGGGCCAACTTAGAGCTTGGGACCCTAGCGCACTAGTAATAAATAACTCTCTGCTGTGAATCTCGTGTCGGTGATCCTTCGCGGCGACCCCTGCCCAGGAAGGAATCGACAGTTCGGTTCCAACAAGTAGACCCTCACTTCATATTTGTTCATTGAGGAAATAACTGAAGTGATTTTTAATTGTCCTGGTTTTGTAGGCCAGAAAACAAAGGCACAGGAATAGAGTGGCCTGACTCGAGTTTAGAGTGACGGGAACAGTTTCAGACTGACACTTACTGAATTGCCAGCTGTCTCCTGGCCTCCAGATATCCTCATTTCTTTTTTTTGAGACAGAGACTCACTCTGTCTCCCAGGCTGGAGTGCAGTGGTGTGATCTTGGCTCATTGCAACCTCCAGCTCCCGGGTTCAAGCAATTCTCCTGGTTCAGCCTCCCAAGTAGCTGGGATTACAGGTGCACACCACCACACCTGGCTAATTTTTGTATTTTTAGTAGAAACGGGGCTTCACCATGTTGGCCAGGCTGGTCTCAAACTCCTGACCTCAAATGGTCCACCCACATCTGCCTCTCAAAGTGCTGGGATTACAGGCATGAGCCACCACGCCCAGCCTAGATGTCTTCATTTCTTATTATCTGTGTCAACTGGAACAATGAGGCCCATGGATCAGGTTAAAACCTTAGCTGCCACGGAATGCAATCTTTATAAATCCAGCCTCCTCTTCTCCTAAACTCAGCCTGTTCCTGCTCATATAGTTTCTTCCCTGATTCTGATGGAAGTTTGGCTCCATGGGCTAAGTCTACAAGTCAGGGTGTTGGAGGCAAGGGTGGATGTTTCTGAACTAATTGCAGGGAAGAGATGAGCCCGTGCTTCTGGGGAGTGCTGAAGTGAGAGGTGGCTAGCACAGACTTCTCCCCGCAGATGCATAACCCCAAGGGTTCGGTATCTTTCCCTGTCCCAGAATCTCCAGTTGTCCCACTTGGTGGTTGCATTCTGCATGTGTCCAGATACATATATATTCTTGGCTCCTGGAATGGGATTGTCAGTGAGGAAGCTGGTGCGGAGTGTGCTGTTAGAGACACTCATTAGGACAAATAGCTCGTGGGGGTAAGCATACAGAAATCAAATTGAGTAACATTCGAATTCATAGGAAAACAAGCCCCTGGGTAGCTTGTGCCGGTTGAGGTAAGTGGAGAGCATGATGTCACTGTTCCAGACATAAGTCTCCACCTCTCTGGTGTCCCCAGTCCCTCTCCCCTTCTCTGCTTTTCCTTTTTTATCCTCCTCATTGCCTCCCTCCCCCATTGCCTCCCCCTCTGCCCCTTTACTCTCAGGGTAAGCTGCATTCCTTGCTCTCTCTCCATCACTCTTGGAGGCATCTTCTCTGGTTTCCAAGGGCACCTTTTGACAGGTGACAAGCATCTCACAGGGGAAAGAGTCTCTAACAGTGGAAGGAAGCTCCTTCCTCACCTTGTGGGTGAGTGGGATGTTTTTTATGTTTGGGGTCATTTTGCAGTCCTCAAGTCATATCCTGTAGAACCTACCTATTAGGCCGGCAGTTCAGAATTCAGCTGGGTAGACCATCTGGGGAGGTGGGAAATGATGAGATGAGATTAATTTGGTTCAGAAGCAAGTATGGTCTGTGTTGCCAGCCTGAGAGGACCAACTGCTGCCCCTTCCGTCCTGTACCACGTGGTCAGCAGACACAAGACAGGATGCTCCTCCCGCTGGCTCTTCTGGAGCCTGATCTCATTATCCTTTCCTCCAGCCTTTGCAGCAGCTGCTGGCTGCATTCTCCTCAACTCCTGCCCCTCTCCCTGCCTCCCCCAACCTATTAGTCCTTGCACTTCCTGGTAATTCCATCTCCCAGCATTTGATCCAATTTGGGGGTTCACAGCTTCCAAGAAGTGGCAGATGGAAGGCATCAGAGTCCCCTCTGAGTGAAGAATTGGCTTGGAACTTTGCCGGTGTAAGACTGGTGATGCTCAAAGCATACTAGTAGTCATGGTGGGTAAGTCTCAGCCAGCCATCCAGGTGTGTGTCAACCTTAACTCCTCCTTTTTAAGTAATCCTGCACATTGTACATTTGTGTAGGACTTTGTAATATGTTGCACTTCTAGACCTGCCATCCCAGTGGATCAGCTCAATCATGAGATGCAGATAAGGCAGGGTTCCCACTCTTCACTGACATGTGTGGGGAGGCAAAGGCTCAGAGAGATGAAGGACTGGCTCATGGTCAGATACTAAGACCTGGATCTCCTGTCTCCTGGACTGGTGATCTTCTTGCTACCACACACATGTACTCCAAACCTTTGTCTTAGTCCATCTGGGCTGCTATAACAAAATTCCACAGACTGTGCGGCTTGCTGGGAAGTCCAAGTTCAAGGCAGATTTGGTGTCTGGTGAGGGCCTGCTTTCTGGCTGATAGACAGTGCCTTCTCAGTGTGTCCTCACATGGTGGAAGGAGCCAGGGGTCTCTCTCAGGCCTCTCTGATAAGGGCACTAATCTCATTTATGAGGGCTCTGCCTCCATGACGTAGTCATCTCCTGTAGATCTCACTTCTAACACCATCACCTTGGGGGTTAGAATTTCACCATATATAGGACATCAACATTCAGACCATGTGCCATGTGTAGACCATGTGCCATGTGTCTGCTTCCCCAAATGCCACTCTCCAGGACAGTGAGTCCACTCTCCTTGGCCCCAACCAGGTGTCACCCTGGGCTTCCCATTCTGTGTCCCCCAACCTGAAGACGAAGCCCCTGCTTCCCTTCAGTCCACTGTGGACTTCACGAGTGCTGGCCAGGGACTCTCTGGGTATCTGGCTTGCAGGTAGACAGTCCCAGAGTCTCCAGTTCTGCTCTCACCTCCCTCTCAGCAGAGTAGAGGCCACTTTCTGTCCTGTCCTGAGACTTGGCCCTCTCCCCAGCCCTCCCCTTGACACTAGTTCAGTGGGTATTTTTCAACATCTTCTTAGCTTTATGATGTATCCAAAAATAATACACCTCCTCCTATGATTTCCAACCATTACCCTCTCTGCTCAGTGTGTTGGGGTTTGCATTTCAAAGCCCTGATTAAAATTGCCTAACTTCATAGTTTACACTTGCTCCTCTCCTCCCCAAGGCTGGTTAGGAACAACAGCAGCATCAAGGTAAGTGGCTAGTGGTTCCTTTAACAGCTGTCATTGTTTCTTCTGCTTCCCCCCTGTTCCCACACCCCAGAAGAAGGGAGCCAGAGGGAGGGGTTGCAAGATCAAGGAAGCTCTGGACAGGTGACGTACAGTCAGGCAGTGTGCTCCTAGTGGAAATCTAGAGTGACTTCTCCCTGGGCTGCTTTGTCCTGCGGTGTTTCTCAGTGGGATGTCATGATGTGAGGAGTGACAGTGGCAGCCTGGATTTCGGCACAGTTGTCAGCCCTCAGGGCTGCAGTGAGAATCCTTTCCCTGCCCCCCACCTTCCTGGTGGGACACCTCACTCACCTCTAGACTTCTGCAGTTAGTTTTAGCTTAGAAGAACACCATTTTCCTTTGTGCATTATCTCAGCCCCCAAGGTGAACGTATTTAGCTTTGTCTTAGACAGTTTACATGGGTGAATTTATAGATCATGTGAGAAACCTTTCTGCTTTGTAATCTTCACACACAACAATCCACACTCTTCACATTATTAGCAGAGCATTCCTGAACTGGAAGTACAGCTATTAACACTGAGGCCTCTGACAAGTGAGGGTTCATTGCCAAATCCCAGTCTGGTTGTTATTAACCTGTCATTTGTTTGGTTCCCAAACCTCTAGTGCTGCAAGTCATGTAAACAGACGATTAAAAATGACGTCAGACCTTCCAGGGAAGGTCAAAGGCTACCCTGCATTGGTGGGCGGGTGGTAGCCATAGGGAGGGTGAGATGAGGGGACAGTAGACCATTTCTGTCTCCCAACTCTTTCTTGCCATCTCTCTCACCTTTGGTCCAAGGGGTGGGACTCAGGAGGTTTCCAGCCTGGCCCTTGGCAACATGGCACCTCCTTGGGATGACTTCAGGGAACTCAGGGGAACATCTATTTAATAGTTACCTAATACGCAAATTCCCTGAGATGGAAATCACTGCGGGGTCCTAGTTTCTGATCTCTACCTTGGCACATGCAACCATCCCCATGGTAACCCTCCTTGGTCCTTCTTGTTAGTAACCTGCTGCTGATTCCAATGGTGAAAGCCTGGCCCTCTTGGGCAAGTCAGCAGCGTCTCATCACTGGCCAGTATTTGTGGTGGGGCTATGACCCATTTGACAGAAGATGGGCCTGAGCTGGCACCGAGAGTAGAGAATTCAGACCTCCATTTAGATCTGTCAGCCCAGCCTACTCCCACATGCCCAGAGAGTCCATTCCTGGGATTCCAGATCATGAATATTAATGGCAGATCTGTCATCCTGCTGGTCTACGAAAATGAAATGCCTCCTCCAGGCTGGGCTGACCCTGTGGAGAGAACAGGCCTTGGAAAGACCCCGAGGTGATTGATTTTGGCCAGGGGCCACTGCAGAGAGGTGTGAAAAGAGAAGATGGAAAAAATTACACAAAGCAACTGGGAGGTTTTCCCGGCAGGCAGCCAGAGTGTTAACAGCAATCTGCTCAGATCTGCTCTGGCCATTGAGGGCGGATTCCTGCGTTGCCTTATTCTTGCATTGCCTTCTGAAGCAGAGCTGCCTGTTGGGGCTGGAGAACAGCCGGGGAGCTGCAGGATAATCACCCTCACAGCTAGGCTGGGTCTCATAAAACTTTAACAGCAGCTTCACAGAGCCTAATCCTATAACCTTAGCAGGCTTGCCCACCCTTCCTCTTTTAAGTTGAGTTTCTTTCTAGAAGAGAAAAGCCAAGAAGTGACCTGTTTCTCACTTAACAGCAGGGACCCTGGCCTGAGCCCCAGGAGAGGGAGGCAGGTCTAGGCTTGCTTGGGGCCTGGTGGGGAGGAACCTGCTAAGAGCCCATTTGCCTGAGGAGACCAAGCCCCTCCCTCTCCCTTTGTTTAAGGGAAGAGAGCCTTCAAGCAGTAGGAGGAGGCAGGAAAAGGGAAAATGGCTGTATTTATAGAATGTAGAGCCTCAGGCAGCCACAGGAAGGGGCTCTGAGTAGGGCTTCTCAGTTACTCCCCTGCAGTGACAGCAGTCACAGCAGCTGCTAGGTGAACATCAGGTCCCCGTGGCCTCCACTGCAAGCGTGACCTCTCTGAGCCTGAGCTGAAAGGGAGACATGGGGTGGCCAAGATGGCTTCTTTGGTACACAGGTAAGGTGCCCCTTGGTGACTTTAGAAATTATTGGAGAAGAAACTGGCTAGGGCTGAAAGTCTTGTAACACCAGGAGTTCAAAGAAAAACTTCAGACAAATTAAATTTAGCAGAATTTATTTGAGCAAAAGATGAGTCATGAATTGGGCAGCATTCAGAACCAAGAGAGGTTCAGAGGGCTTTGCTTTAGCGCATGAGCAGAGGGCTTTTATAGGCTCAAAGCAGAGGCAGATAATTATTTGATCGACTGCAGGCAGGTATTTGCCTTGTTTGGGTATGATCTGGTGGCAAATCCCCCAGTTAGAGGTTAGTTGTCAGTTTCTAACTGATCAAGCTTAAGTTTCCTTTTATTGCTGACACTGGCCTTTGTTCATTTATGTAGGAACCCAAGGTGCCAGAACCATGTAAGCCTAATGAGCTCCCAGTTAATTTTTTTTTTTAAACAGTCTAGAGAAGAGGCAAAGACATGCTGTCCGCATTGGTCTCGACACCACAAGGCTAGCTTACTTCTCAGGTAATTAGGTCTGGGAAACATGGCAATGTAGGCTTCGTTTGTTTAATCATCCAGCCCAAAATGTTAAGCAATATAGTTTTTAAAAGGAGAAATTATCAACACGGATTTCACCTTCGAGGAAAGATCCACTAAAGGGCTTCTGGTTAGTAAGTAGGCCAACCCAGGGAGGTCACACCTGAAAGACTAAATGCTTACAGTATTTGCACAAGTTATGAAACTGTGGACAGGTACAGACTCCTCCTCCATCTTCACCAGGCCTTATTCTCAGCCTCCTGCAAGTTTCTGCCCCAGAGTGGGGCTTGCTTCTGGCCTGATCTGGCTTTCCTTCTCCTGAGAGGGATTTCAGATTCTCTATCTAGGAAAACAAAAACAACAAAAAACCCCAACTTCTCCCAGAGAGCCTTTCCCCTACTCTCCCTGTGGAAATTCACTTCTTTATTCTCAGTCCAGTTTAACTTCTAGCTCCTTTACCAAATGGTCAGTGATTCTTCCACTTGCTTTTCAGTTTCTGTTTCTTGAAAAGAGATTCTGTTGCAGGCTCATGTTTTTCCTGCCCATTTCATCAAAACCAGCCTGATCTCTAGCCCTTTCTCTGCAACCTGTTCCCAATCTAGCTGAGCTGATGAAGGAACTCAGGCTAGGGAAATGCATTGTTTCTTCCGGATAGTGTGGTTGCATGTGATCTCAATGGTGCATCCTGGAACAGATTAGAGTGGGAAAGAGGGTCTGGGGGTCTTTTGATCACTCCATTTGGGGAGACATCTGCCACTCTCATAAGAGGTTTAGCCCTGGGCTGGCCGCGGTGGCCCATGCCTGTAATCTCAGCACTTTGGGAGGCCGAGGCAGGTGGATCACTTGAGGTCAGGAGTTTGAGACCAGCCTGGCCAACATGGTGAAGCCCTGTCTCTACTAAAAACACAAAAATTAGCTGGGCGTGGTGGCACGCGCCTGTAGTCCCAGCTACTCTGGAGGCTGAGGCAGGAGAATTGCTTGAGTTTGGGAGGCAGAGGTTGCAGTGAGCCGAGATCGTGCCATTGCACTCCAGCCTCAGGGACAGAGAGAGACTCCATTCCACCCCCCACCTCGCAAAAAAAAGAGGTTTACCCCTGGCTGTCTGACCAAGTCTCACTGGTATTTAAGGAATAAAGTCTGATTTCCACCATCCTCCATATATGCACATCTTCATAATAATGAGTTATCGTAAGAGTGTTCTATTTTCACCTAATTTTACAAACCAAAAGGCAAGTTTCATGAGAGTGAAAAGGCTTACCCCCTCCCCCGACATTAAATCAGTGAACATCTTGGCAGCCGCTCCTTCCACTTTCAGAATCAGACTAAAATTTCCTCTGCATGCACAAGGCAGACTGATGTCATTGTCAAGTCTAATAAATCACAGCCTAGTGTCATGGGACTCAAATGTAAAATGCAATGTCTGGCACCACTGGAGATAAAATAAATTACCTGTAATCTGGTAAGCAGGTCATCTTGAGTCTCCACTCCGTCCTGGTGACTTCAGAGATTGATTCTGCTAAACTCAGATGAAGCAGGAGATATAGGTTCAGGGTTTGAAGTGCAATGAAAGCATTTGGGCCAAGAGATGAGAAAATAAAACACTTTGCACAGGGAGGTGGAGAAAAGAACCTTGACCTTGGCTTCCCAGGGGCTTAAGGGTAGTTCCTTATGGACCCACTTTGGCCTCTTACCCTCCGATTTCAAGAGATACTATTCTGTCTAATAAACATCACTTTTGGCCAAGCACTGTGACTCATGCCTGTAATCTCAGCAGTATGGGAGGCCGAGATGGGTGGATCATTTGAGATCAGGAGTGCAAAACCAGCTTGGCCAACATGGTGAAACCCCATCTCTACTAAAAATAGAAAAATTAGCTGGGTATGGTGGTGGGCACCGGTAATCTCAGCTACTCGGGAGACTGAGGCAGGAGAATTGCTGGAGCTTGGGAGGCGGAGGTTGTAGTAAGCAGAGAGAGCACCATTGCACTCCAGCTTGGGCAACAGAGAGAGACTCTGTCTCAAAACAAAAAACAAAAAACCACCACTTTTTTTGTTGTTGTTTAGGGCTATTTAAGTGAGTTTGTAAACAATCTTTATGACAAGAGACCAACATTTTATGATTGATTTGAAGGAGGCCTGCCCCACAAAGGATACATGGGGCCTGGAGCTCAGCTAGGAGAGCCCCTCCTTTAGTTTCAGAAGTAAAGACCCCACTGAAGTGGAATAGTATTGAAAAAGGATAACGGCTGTAGTCAGCTCATAGCATTCTAGAACTGTGCTGTCCAATAGCACTGTAAGAGTGCCACATGGGTGATTTAAAATTTGTATATTAGCCTGCCCCATTAAAAAGAGACAGGGGAAGTTAGTTTTAATATATTTATTTAATATATAAAAAATATTATCATTTGAACATGTAATCAATATAAAAAATTATGAATGAGATATTTTATTTTTTGGGGGTGTGCTAAGTCTTTGAAATTTGGTGTCTATTTTATACTTGCAGCTGAAGGAGATCAGAATATACCACCCTAAAATATGCCACTTTGGCATAAGGATTATTTTGAGCTGAAGACGGTTGAGAAACAGCAGATGCTAGGATTAAAATCAACTCCCTGCCCTCTCCCCCATTTGCTTAAAAACAGACAAGGACACCTTTAGACTCTTATCAGCTCAGAAATAGCAACAAGAGGACTCTGCATAACAACCTTACTAAACTAACCTTTTTTTTTTTTGAGACAGGGTCTTGCTCTGTTGCCCAGGCTGGAGTGCCACAATCTTGGGTCACTGCAACCTCTGCCTCCTGGGCTCGAGTGATCCTCCTGTCTCAGCCACCCGAGTAGCTGGGACTACAGGTGTATGCCATCACATCTGGCTAATGTTTGTGTTTTTAGTAGAGACAGGGTTTCGCTATGTTGCCCAGGCTGATCTTGAACTCCTGGACTCAAGTGATCCACCCACCTTGGCCTCTCAAAATGCTGGGACTAAAGGCATGAGACACTGCACCCAGCCTTAAAATAACTTTTCCATTAGTTCTCCCTGTTATATATTTACCTTCTCACAGCTTGCCACCCCTAAAGCCTAAACCCTTTTTCCTTTGTCTTGTCTCTTTTCTACAATTTTATTGTTCTTTGTTAAAATGCTATATAAGCCTCAAGTTCTAACTACCCTTTTGAGTTAGTCATCACTTAGTGTTTCCTGAGTGTATGCGTGCTGGACATATTAATAACTGTTCATTTTTCTCTTGTTAATCTATCCTTTGTCAATTTAATTTCTAGGGCCCCAGCCAGAGAATCAAGAACACAGTAGAGGAAAAGTTTTTTCTCCCTAAATAGCACATCTCAGTTTGGATTAATCACATTTCAAGTGCTCAGTGGCCACATGTGGCCACAGGTTACTGGACTGGACAGTGAGGACCAGGAAATTCTAGCAACCAGGATTTCAAAAGGGTAGGGCAAATCAATTTCAGTGAGACGAGAAGCAGGTAGAGAAAGGTCTCAGATTCTTCATCTTGTGCAGTTAGTTCTAAGCCATGACTGCCCTGAGAGGGGATGGCTCAGAGAAGGAGAAGGAGACAGAGAGTGTGTAGTTTTGTGGGCCTCTGGGCTGAGCCTACAATATGTCCTCATGTTCTTTTTTGCCAGAGCCACTCCTCACCCCTCATGCCGAAGGAGAAATAGGATTAAAAATCATGAGGAAATGGGGCTTGCAGATGGGAGTTTCTCTGTATAAATGTCTATCTTCCCCTAGCATATGCAAAGGTAGGAGACTCAGGAAGATGTTAAAGTCAGGAGGAGGACTTGAAAAATGGGGAATGGGTTGTTCCTGAGAGGGGCTAAGTATCCAGTAAACGTCTCGAAATACAGGCTGGAGAGATGGATGGCTAGAGAGGTATGGGTTAAAAATGCAATAAATCAAGAAAGTTTCTCTGGGTGGCAGGAGGAGGTGAGAGGCAACTTGTGGCTGTATATAGTGTCTGTAAGAGCCCAAACACTCACTGTGATTTGAAAGCTTTGCTCATTTGGCTCTTTAAAAAGCCAGGATTTTTGCAATAAGAGACATAACACTGGGCAAAATATGCCCCTAAGAGCAGCCAGGTGGTCCCAGGCATGTAACAAATTTCATCAACTGTAGGTGTTAGAGAATAGGAGAAGTCTATATAGAGTCTACCAAGCTGCAGGGATCCCAGACTGCAAAGGGGCAGCAAGAACAAGATAGTGGAGAAACCAGGTGCCTTCAAAGTCACCCTGTAATCACTGGCTTGCCTTCAGCTGTAAGCAAAGGAAAACTTGTGACCAAAAGATGAATTGACCTAATCACAAGGATATTTATTGCTTTCTTAACTGAATATAGGCAGCTCTAGGGCTGATTCAGCAGCTTAACGTCATCATTGTGGGCTCTTTCTGTTCCTCTTTTACACTCCCTCAGTCTATTTGGCTTTTTGTCCCATGTCCTATTGCCTCATGATCTCAAGGGGGCTGCTGAGGTTCCAACATTGCATCCACATTTAAAAGCAAAAGGCAGAGGGTAAAGGTTTGCTTCTCATGTGCCCCTTTGAACTTGAATATTGATAAGCTTCTCAGGAAACACCCTTTTATATCTTGTTGAACTGGGTCACTGGCTGTGAGTTGCTCTCAGGAAGGCAAGGAAAGCAACTTTTTCAACCTCTAGGGATGAAGAGAGACAAGAGAAAAGAATGTTGGAATTTTGGAATAGCCAACCCTAGTGAATGCACAAATCCCAAGATAAAGTATCATGCTGTAGAAGGAAGAGCACTAGATTATGAGCGAGGAACGACCAGCTCGCTGTGTGAACTTGCAGCTGTCACCTAGCTTCTCTGAGCCTGCGACCTTCTCTCTAGGGTGACTGGTTGGATTCACTAGATGGCCTCTTTCTGCTCAGACATCCCTGATTTGATTAAAACTCCTCGAGGGTGTCGAATGAACTGTCTGGTGGTAAGGTAATTAATTTAATGAGCTCCAGTTGGTAAAAACAGCTGTGGCTTGTCTCCTTCCCATGCTCAGGGAACATTTGTTGGCTGAATCAACTTTCCTATTCACAGATCCTTATGGAAGTTTAATTACACCTACCACCTTGTGTCTTTGGTCCTTAGATGTCTTTTCTCAGTGACAACATCAAGAAGGTGTTGAAAAGACCCTACGTATGTGCGAAACCTAAGAGGCATCTCTTGTCATTGATCGATCTCTGCCCTGCCAAGGCAGGGTCAGCCTGATATGGTTTGGATGTTTGTCCCCTCCAAATCTCATGTTGAAATGTAATCCTCAGTATTGGAGGTAGGGCTTGGTGGGAGCATTTGGATCATGGGGGCGGATCCCTCACGAATGGATTAGCACCAACCCCTTGGTGACAAGTGAGTTCATGCGAGATCTGGTTGCTTGAAAATGTGTGGCACCTCCCTCTCTCATGCTCCTGCTCTTGCCATGTGAGACATCTGCTTCCCTTTTGCTTTCTTCCGTGATTGCAAGCTTCCTGAGGCCCTCCCCAGAAGCAGATGCTGGCATCATGCTTTTTATGCAGCCTGCAGAACTGTGAGCCAATTAAACCTCTTTTCTTTATAAACTACCCAGTGTCAGATTTTGTTTGTTTGTTTGTTTTTGAGATGGAATTTTGCTCTTGTCACCCAGATTGGAGTGCAATGGCATGATCTCGGCTCACTGCAACCTCTGCCTCCCAGGTTCAAGCAATTCTCTGCCTCAGCCTCCGGAGTAGCTGGGATTACAGGCACCCACCACCACATCCAGCTAATTTTTCTATTTTTTTTTAGTAGAGACAGGGTTTCCCTATGTTGGCCAGGCTAGTCTCAAACTCCTGACCTCAGGTGATCCACCTACCTCGGCCTCCCAAAGTGCTGGGATTACAAGCTTGAGCCACCATGCCCGGCCGAGGTGTTTCTTTATAGTAATGCAAGAATATCCAAAAGTACAGCCATAGGCAGAACTGTGGGGGAGGAAATTGGCCCTCTGAGGCCTCTCCACATCTCCTTCTCCCACCTGGCATTCATGAGTCTCCTACAGTTGGATTCTCTCAGCTCTGGTCTGGTTGTAGGTTTTGTCTACATACTTCCTAGAGCTCTTGTCCTCAGTTTAAGCAACAGCAAAGATGGACAAGCATCTCTGTACCTTAAATCTAAATTCCCAGGAGAGGGATTATGATTTGCTTAGCTGGGATCAGGTGTGCACCCTGGTCCAATCACTGTGGTGGGAGTGGGAGGGGTGATTGAGGAAGGTCACCACAGTACAAATCTGGATTCAGGGGCCTTCCCTGTGGGGTCAGAGGTGGGGTGTAGTATACTTTTCAGTTGATTTTTATTTTTAATGAGGAAGTGGGACCAGGTGTGGTGGCTCAGGCCTGTGATCCTAGCACTTTGGGGAGGCTGAAGCCTGAGGGCTGCTTGAGGCCAGGAGTTCAAGACCAGCTTGGGCAACATAGCAAGACTGTGTCTCTACAAAAAATACATTAGCTGGGTGTGGTGGCGGGTGCCTGTAGTCACAGCCTCTCAGGAGGCTGAAATAAGAGAACTGCTTGAGCCCAGGAGTTTGGGGCTACAGGGAGTCACTACACCTGGCCCTACTTGGTGACAGAGCAAGAACCTGTCTTTAAAAAAAGGGAGAGTAATAAGTGGATTTTCCACACTGTTTGATGTAGTGTGAAAACCCCAGAGATCACATAACATTGTCAGCATTATTAAGTTTGAATTCTGGATCCACCAATTACAATTGGTATATTCTTGTTCATTTTATTTTATTATTATTTTTTGAGAAGTGTCTCGCTCTGTTGCCCAGGCTGGAGTGCAGTGGCGCAATCTTAGTTCACTGCAACCTCTGCCTCCTGGGCTCAAGCAATCCTCTCACCTCAGCCTTCCAAGTAGCTGGGCCCACAGGCATGCACCACCAAACTCGGCTAATTTTTGTATTTTTTGTAGAGATGGGTTTCCCAGGATGGTCTTGAACTCCTGGCCTCAAGCAATTCGCCTGCCTTGGCCTCCCAAAGTGTTGGGATTACAGGTGTGAGCCACTGCACCTGGTCCTTGTTTATTTTAATTATTTATCAAACACTTACACAGTCATTCCTGGTATCCTTAGGAGCTTTTCTCCAAAACCTACAAGAATACCAAAATGTAGGATGCTGAAGTCACTGATGTAAAATGGCTTAGTTTTCTCCTATAACCTAGCATATCCTCCATATACTTTAAATAATCTCTAGACTACTTATAATAATTTAATACAGTGGAAATGCTATGACAATAGTTGTTATACTCTGTTTTTTGTTTGTTTGTTTGTTTTAGTTTTTTTTTTCTTTTTATGAGACAGGGTCCCATTCTGTCACCCAGGCTGGAGTGCAGTGGCGCCATCTTGGCTCAGTGTAGCTAACCTCTGCCTCTTGGGCTCAAGCCATCCTCTCACCTCAGCCTCCCGAGTAGTTAGGACTACAGCCATGCACCACCACACCTGGTTAATTATTGTGTTTTTTGTAGAGACGAGTTTTTGCCATGTTGGCCAGGCTGGTCTCAAACTCCTGGGCTCAAGTGAACCACCCGCCTCAGCCTTCGAAGTGCTGGAATTACAGACGAGCCACTGTGCCTGGCCTGCATTTTTTATTTGAATTTTTAAATTGTTTCATTACTATTTTTTATCCCAAATATTTTTGATCCATTGTTGGTTGTGGATGAGAAGGGCCAACTGCTAAGCATTTTCTACATACCTAACACTGTATTGGTCCAAGTGCTTTACATGTTTAAATGTCTTTAACCGTCATAGTAATGCTATAAGATAGATAACGTTATTATCCCCATTTTACCAATGAGGGAACTAAGGCATAGAAAGGTTCAGTAACTTGCCCCAGGTCTCACAGCTAGTAACTGGTAGAGCTGGTATTCTAGTCCGGCCTGTCTGACTCTATCATCCTTGCTCCAGACTCCTGTGTTTGCTGACCTTGGACAAATTACTCTGTGCCTCAGGTTCCTCATTTGTAAAATGAGTATAATAACCTATCTCTCCAATTGTGGGAATTAAAGTGGAACAGGACATGTAAAGTTCTGGAACCCCTGGTCAGGGTTCTCCAGAGAAACAGAATCAATAAGATATATGTGTATATATAGATATAGATAATAGATATAGATATATGCACACAAATATATACACACATTTCTTTTAATTTAAATTTAAATTTTAAGTCCCACGGTACATGTCAAGATGTACAGGTTTGTTACACAGGTAAACGTGTGCCATGGTGGTTTGCTGCACCTATCAACCCATCACCTAGGTATTAAGCCGAACATGCGTTAGCTATTTATCCTAATACCCTCCCTCCCCTGAGCCACGCCCCAACAGGCCCCAGTGTGTGTTGTTCCCCTCTTGTGTCCATGTGTTCTCATTGTTCAGCTCCCACTTATAAGTGACAACATACGGTGTACACACATATCTTACTGATTCCTTAAAATATATATTCCTTAAAATATAATTCCTTAAATATACTTCTCTCTGTGTGTATATATGTTCCTAATAATTATACTTAATTCCTTAAAATTAAGTAAGAGAGAAACATATTTTAAGGAATTATAGAGGCTGGCAAGTTTGAAGTCTTCGGGGTAGGCCAGCAGCTGGAGATCCAGGGAAGAGCCAATGGTCCTTGGACGTTTAAGTCAGAAGGCTGTCTGCAGACAGAGTTCCTTTTTGCTTGGGAGAGGTCATTTTTTGTTCTATTTAGGCCTTCCATCGATTAGGAGGGGCCCACTTGTGTTATTTAGGGCTATCATTTATATAAAGTCTCACTGATTTAAATGTTAGTTTCATCCAAAAACATCCTCACAAAAATATTCAGAATAATGTTTGGCTGGGCATGGTAGCCCAGCCAAATTGACACGTAAAATCACACCCTCTAATCATACCCATGGGGAACCTACATGGGAGGAGTCTGACCTTTTCCTTCCTTCCCACCACCAGGGCCCCCAGGAACCCAGTTGCACATGTCTCTTGGGATCTTCCAAAGTTTGGAGCTGTCACCTGGCTCAGCCCAGCTGTTGACATCTTCATCTTTTTTTTTTTCCTGAGACAGAGTCTTACTCTGTCACCCAGGCTGCAGTGCAGTGGTGCGATCTCGGCTCACTACAACCTCCGCCTCCCTGGTTCAAGCGATTCTCCTGCCTCAGCCTCCTGAGTAGCTGGGATTATAGGCATGGGCCACCACGCCTGACTGATGTTTGTACTTTTAGTAGAGACGGGGTTTCACTATGTTGGCCAGGCTGGTCTCAAACTCCTGACCTCAAGTAATCTGCCCGCCTTGGCCTCCCAAAGTGCTGGGATTACAGGCGTGAGCTACTGTGCCTGGCAAACATCTTCATCTCTTAACCGTGCTTCTTTGTGGAGCCATTTCTCAGGCAGCTGCACAGCCACAGAGCTCCCTTGGCCTCAGAACTCCAAAGCCCTCAGTTTCACGTTACAGTGCAGCTCTGGGGTGGTTGGAGATGATTGCTTTTCACAGCAATCCATCATGCATGTAGCACTATTGCCCCCGTGGTAATAACCACGCTGACAGAATGAGCAGTGAGCTAGCTTGCACATTTGTTGACAGGTTCAGCTTTCATAAGCAGACCATGATTTAATAAGAAATGGAATCTCAGGTGTTAGTTCTACTCTGTCTCAGCATGTATGCTTCTATTATTATGTTTTAATAATGCTACACATGCTTAAAAATGTGTAGGCACGTGTACCAAATAAGATCTCTATTATAAATAGCTGTGTTGCCTCAATTTTGCTGTAATGCTCACATAAGATAAACTCACATGACTTCAGAATTGCAAAAGACACAAATATATTCAATGTCACTGTGCGGTAAAGGGTTAAGTTGGTGGGCCCTGCTTGCTCAAACCCTGCACATTTCAAAGAAAGGCCTGTGTTTAGGAGGACAGGTTCTTGATTGGCCTCTGGGAGATAACCTCTGAGCCCTCAGAATAGACAGCCTGATAAGAGTGTTTTTCTTGTGTGTACCCGAGTCCCTGGGCCATGCTGTATCAGTGTGACCTCTGGGGGCTGGAGACTGAGTAGGTCACGTAGGCACTGCATGGCTATCTTTGACCATCCCCATAGAAACCCTGGACTCCAAGGCTCAGGTGACATTTCTGGTTTGGCAATACTACCCACATCGTTGCTGGGAGAATTAAGCACATCTTCACGCAATTCTATTGGGAGAGGACACCTGGAGGCTTAGATGTGGCTTCTCCTGGAGGTTGCTCATGTGCCTTTTCCCTTTGCTGATTCTGATCTCTTTTCATGGTAATAATCATAACCGTGAGTATACCAGCTTTTCTGTCTTGTGAGTCCTTCTAGTGAATCATGAAGCCTAAGGTGGTCTTAGGGATCCTCAAGACAGTCACTGGGCTGAGGGTTCTGAGGTCGGGAGCAGTGGTGGAGAAGCAACTTTTGGGAATGTCAGCAGCAGGAAATCAATAATGATGGGCCATGGAGGGCTCACCAGGTGGGGAGCGCTGAAGGTCTCCTAGTTGCACCTCAGAGATCTTATATATTTGTCCCATTTTCCCATGTGAATGATAAAATCCTCTGGGGGCGGGTCCTTCTCCTACCTCTTTATCCCCCGTAGTGCCTAGTGCAGTGCCCTGCAATGCAGGTGGTACCTGCCCAGATCCCCTGCAGCAGGGAGTGTACCCATCATCCAGCTGCTCTGGGTTGTGGCTGCTAAATGGCTCGCAGCTGCCTCTAGAGTTGCTCTTGGCTGAATAAGTTCTGTTCCCTCGCCCCACCCTCCCCAGCTGGCAGCCATGACTGGATGATATGGTGGCACCAAAGGCCAGCCTCTTTTCTCAAGGTGGCCCCACTCTACAGTGCAATTGAGGCTCCAGAGCTCTTGGTGGGACCAGACTGAAGCTGGTCTGTAGCCTGGACCACATGCCTGCTGAGATCCCCCTGGTCTAGGAAGGGGAAATACAGGAAGCTGATACTCTGTTGGTCTCTTATATCCCCCACTTCCTAGAGTATTCCTGCAGTGAATCACTGCCCCCCAAATGCCCATCTCAGACACTGATTTTAGGGAACCAACTCAAGACAACAATGGCCAAACTCTGATGGCCATTGCAACCCCACAGTCATATTTTGACACTATTAGTGGAGTGGAAAACTCACAGTATGGCTCACAGCGTCCTTGTTTCTGAATTTCTCAATGTTTAAAGCTCTACCTTAGTATTGAGCCCTTGAATTATAGGAGAGAAGATGTAAACCATTTTCGTGTACCTGTGAGCAGTTCTGGGAGACAGGATGAAGCAATTGTTGAAGACACGGTCTTGCTGTCAGCCACACACTTGCGTTATTCCTATGCTCCCTGTTTCCCACTACAGAGCCTGTATGTTGGGTAGGTGAACTGAAGGGCCAACATGAGCCCATTGCAAGGGCCTTGAGACTGGTCTCACTCCAATCTCGAGATGGCTCTTTTTGGTTTCTGATGGAAACGGAGCCATTCACTACTAATGAAATGGAGTGTGGCCCAGAGTTTAGCAGAGCTGCCTGGTGGGAGTACTGTGTCACGGAGCCTTGAGCCATGGGTTCAGCCCCCTGGTGGGTTGTGCTTGGTTTCCTGATTATGGATTGGACTCAGCCCTGCCACATTGTCACTCTTATGTGTGCCACTAGGAACTAACAGGCATCAAGGCATAGGAGTGTTCAGATACTGGTGAGTCAAGAATGTGCAGAGCCAGGGAGAACATCAGTGTAGACTAAGTAATTTCAATTCTGAGATCTCAGGTGTCAACATCTAGAAGGGTTCTCAGTGAAGTTTTTAATGTAATTGAATGAGGTGAAATTCACACCTCAAGGACCAAAATGGCCCTCAAGTCAGGCAAGAGCACACAACTCTTTCACTTAAGCCCCAGGCCTACTAGCAGGCTCTGACACAAAGACCCCACTGGTTTGACACCAACACTTCTCAACCATGGCTGGGATTGCTAATCCCAAAGTTGATTAGTGAGACTATTGGTAGGAAACTGATGGTACACTTGGGGTGTGTGGGAGATTGAAAAGAAAAGCCACGCATCACTGAAAGCCAGTTTTTATTCTTATAGGGAAGAAAGGAGGGCCAGGAAGAGTTGAGAAAACCCAAGCCAGGGCAAGGAGTGTGTTGCCAGCACTAAGCAGCTGTTCTCTGCTTGGGTCCTGGACCTGCTTCCTATTAAATCCCACTGTTGACACCTGTCGGTACTCTACCAATATCCATTTGGCCCTCACCTTTCTCTGTGTGCCAGCCCAACTCCCATCTGTCAGCACCTGTGGCCTTTTGCCTATGGCCTTTTTTTTTTTTTTTTTTTTTTTTTATTTCAAGACAGAGTCCCACTCTGTCGTCCAGGCTGGAGTGCAGTGGTGCGATCTCAGCTCACTGCAATCTCCGCCTCCCAGGTTCAAGTGATTCTTTTGCCTCAACCTCTGGAGTAGCTGGGATTACAGGCATGTGCCACCATGCCCAGCTAAGTTTTTTGTATTTTTGGTAGAGACGGGGTTTTGCCGTTTTGGCCAGGCTGGTCTCCAACTCCTGACCTCAGGTGATCCACCTGCCTCGGCTTCCCAAAGTGTTGGGATTACAGGTGTGAACCACTGTGCCTGGTCCTGTGGCCTTTTTCTAGCCACTGGAGCCCATTCTGCTGCAGTGCAGGGCAGGCCAGAGGTGCTGGGGAGGTAGCATCCCAGGAGAGCAGTCCTCAACCCAGGCCTGGCTGCAGTGGGACATCTTGCAGGTGTGTGTTGCACTCTGCCTCCTGGAGCTCCCCGCCAGGACACAGCTACAGTTCCCCACAGCAGGAGCTTGCACTGTTTATTGCTTCCTTCTCTTCCCTGTCACCTCCCCACTACCCTCTCAGTGTTTCCTCACCCACGGCCTTGCACTTGAATCCATATCTCAAGGTTTGCGCTGAAGGAAATCAAACTAAGCCAGTGCCCTGTTGTCTTTTCTTTGTTTCCTTACTACACAGATCAGGCCCCAAGCTAGGCAGAACTGTCTGGAAGGGCAGAAAGCCATTACTAAGGGCAGCCCTGGGGCTCCAGGCATCCAGAGGCTCAGGGCTCCAGCACCCAGGCAAAGAGGTGAGCACAGCATAGGGCCTATGATGGCCTGGTTCCTGCCTTTGTGGTCTGTCTGTCCTCATCCTCAGGGCTGATTTTATTCCTCCAAGTTTCAGTCCCAGCGTCTGTATCCCAGTTAGGTTGAATGAGACGAGTTTATCCTGGAAAGACTATCTGGGCTCTAGTTCTAGCTCTGCCACTAACTGTGTGGCTTTGGGCAAATTACTTTGCTGCTCTGGCTTTCAGTCTACCTATCAGCAAAATAAGGCGGTTGGATTAGATGATCTGTAAATGCCCATCTACAATTTTTATATTCATTGAATAATGAATGAAGACAGGACTATTACCCAGGCAGGTATTCCTGGGCTTTCTCAGTGGTTCAGTCTCAATGAAGAGAAGATGCTCCTCGACATACCCTTCCTACAGTTTGACTCATGACCAAGCAGTTGGGGACATCAGACATTTTCCCTCTCCATGTGGAGCTTACTAGTTCAATCGAGAACCACAGCTTTCAAGTTGAGCTTTTGCCTGTTCTAACCATCCCAGCAAAAAGCCTGGTTTCTAATCATGGTCGTAACCTCTGGCATAATGTCCCCTCAGCCTCAGCTCAAGTAGGATGGTTCCCACACTTTTAGAAACTTCTCACTAGCAAACGAAGACATTTCTCTAAAGAATGGAAAGTAAATGAGGATGTGTAATGAGAGAATCATGTCATGAAAATAGGATGTGTAATTAGAAAACGTCATGGAAATGTGGCATTTCTGAATTGGAATGTCAGTGGCTAGAAAAGACAAGGCAAGTTGTGTACTTATTCACAAAGACATGGAGGCCACATAGCATCTTACACAAGGGGTGAGCAAACTTTTTCTGGAGAGGGCCAGGTAATAAATGTCTTAGACTTTGTGGACCATGAGGTTTCTGTTGCAACTGCTCAACTCTGTAGAATGGAGGCAGCCATATAGATGAGGGCCAAGACTAGGTTGAGGGCCAGTGAGTCACACTTGTGTTGGGCACAAAATTCAAGGGTGCCAAAAACCTCAGTAACCAAGATAAATATTTGAATGCAATATTTAGAAAATATTATTGCAGAAAGTCCATGATATAAAATATCACAATTAAAAGTAAAGACAGAAGCCTGGTGTGGTGGCTCATGCCTGTAATCCCAGCACTTTGGGAGGCCGAGGTAGACAGATCACTTGAAGTCAGGAGTTCAAGACCAGCCTGGCCAACATGGTAAAACCCCATCTCTATTAAAACTACAAAAGTTAGCTGGGCATTGGGGGGTGGGGCGCCTGTAATCCCAGCTACTCAGGAGACTGAGCCAGGAGAATCGCTTGAACCTGGGAGGCAGGTTACAGTGAGCTGAGATTGTGCCACTGCACTCCAGCTTGGGTGACAGAGCAAGACTCCATCTCAATAAATAAATAAATAAAAATAAAGACAGGATCAGACAATATGTAAATGAATGAGCGTAGCTATGTTCCAATATAACCACTTGGCCTGGAGGCCATAGTTTGCTGATCCCTATGTTATCACATAGGGTAGACCTGGGACCCTCCCAACAGAAGTTTTCATCTTAGAATCAGGTGGCTGGATGAGGTTATGAACTATTTCCTTTAGGGTGCCCTCTTTCCTCCTTTTTCGGTCCTCCTTCCTCTTTGGTGCTGTTTGCTGTTTGTGCTTCTCGATTCCCTCTCTCCACACTCCATTTCCTACCTTCTAGCAGCCCAGGCCTCACATTGGGCTTCAAGTCTTCTCCGATATAAAATTTCAACCAGGTCTCTGGCCTGGCTCTGGCCTCCCTTCACCTGCATCCACTCAGCATGGCCACTCTCAGCAGACACTTTGGAAATAATCTGATAATTGGCTTAACAGGCTGCTCCTCTTAGCTCAGGTGCATTTCAACAGTAGAAAGTTATTTTAGCCAAAAGACCCGTATTGTTTAAGGGTTAACTGTATTTGTTGAATTACAAATGAAGACTAACAGTTTAATATTACAAAGGGGTCGACTTCAGATGGATGGGATCTCAGGCATCTGTGAGGGGTAGCGCGGGTGGGAATTTTTAGGTGGTTGGTTCCCCCCAATCTCATGATGTTTGCAACTTTCGTGACTAGAGGAGAGAACCAGCACCAGACAGAAGGTTTGGAGTTAGCTCCAAGATATAGTTTGAAATTCACAATATGGACACCAGGCCTCACCAGGTGATTCTGGAATCACCTCCTGATTACCAGTCTCTGTAGATTCTCCCCTCCCCAGTCCTTCCCTCACTCCCAAATACAGTGGCCTTCATGGGCGCAGGCAGAAGCCAGCTAGCTCTTAGCACTCTCAAAGACAGGATCAGATAGTACATAAATGAATAATAAATAAACAAATCTGTGTTCCAATAAAACTTTATTTGGCCTGACCTGATCAAGTTTAATAATGTTTAATAGATTTTTTAAAAACATGAGTAGTTATAACAATACCTCTGTAATAACAGTTATATATGAACTCCTGGTCAAGGCCAGCAGCTTGTTCCTTTACCAAAAAAGTAAAGCCGCCCTCTGAGGACAAAATGGCACATGAGGAGTGGTGTACATTTTTTTCTTAAAGAAAAAACAAAAAATAACAAAACCCAAACACTTCCTATTTACATATTCTCCATTTAAAAATTGGTCAGTGTGAGTAATTGTTTTTAAATATAAGTTTCTAATGTGTTGCAGGTTTCCATGTACAAAGTATAGTTTGCTGATTAGCTTTAAGGTGCTGTGATGTGAGGATGAATGCAGCCCAAGACCAAGACTGGGGGAATCCTCTACCTACAGACTGGCTGGACTTCCTGTGGGTATCTTTGGGAGTGTTGGGGGAAGAGAAGGAGCTGAACACCAGTGGCAGTGTTTCTGGGGACCAGATAGGGGCTGTCAGTGTCCCCACCCCATGCTTCTGCAGAGGGCCTGTGTCTACACACCATTACCCCATGCTGTGTGTGTGAGCACACAGGTTTGCATTCACCAAACTCACTTTAGCCTACACTATGAGGGGCATTGCTACTTTGAGTCCCTTCCTTTGTCGTGAGGTCTCCATGCTGGTGCCTGACCCCTAAGAGCCCTTGCTGTTGACAGCCCTCCTTTCATACCTTCCTGGATTCCTTGCCCCCAAGGTCACGTGCTCTCCAACACATTTCTGTAGGGTCTGCTCTTTGTCAAGGCTACATGGATGATCAAACTCAGGAAAGTATCGATGAGGGATGGTGGGTTCCATGTGAAACCTTCTCTCCTAACACATTTTCTCTATGGCAGAACCTCACTGCTGTCCTCCAAATGAGCAGTTTGTGTAGAGAACATTAGTCCCGAGGTAGGTCTGGAGAGGAGCTGTTGGGGGGTGGGGGTGGGGGGCGCAGGGTGTGGGGTGAAGGGGGAGTGCTGGCAGGGAGGTTGGAGGGATTCTTGGAATTGCTGCCTTCAACCTCACTGGGGTAGGACGCCCACGGGGGAACGAGGGCTGTCTTTGCGTGTGTCAGGAAAGTGCATAGGGAGTGCTGAGGGGGTGTGCACAGGCCTGGGAGAAGGGCTGATTTTACCCACAGACCCCAGACTGTTCTGACCTGAAAGGAAGATTTCAGACCGTGCAGGGGTGAGGCAAATACAGGGGTGCGACAGATGAAAACATTTAAGTACTTGGGGAGCCAGGAAAGTATGCTTGGTGACTAGGAGAAACAAACTGGTTCAGTTTCCAGTTTCAGAATACGAGAAACATTGCTCTGAATAAAAGAACATCGAATGGTAATGGACAGGGAAGAAACATCTCAGATCAAGTTTCTAAGCAAAAAGCCAGAACGACCCCAACAGAGGAAGACATTCTATAATGGACAGACCCTGGCCTGGGGGCCAGGAGACTGGGATTTAAAGCTGGTCCTCACACTAAGCCTGTGATCTTAAGAAGTATCTCTTGGTCTCTGGGCCTAATTGCCTTTCCTCAGCTGTCAGTTGAGGCTAGTTGGGCCAGGTGGTTTCGGAGCTACCTCTGCAAGATTTCTCTGCATCCTGTCACCCAGGTGGGGCCCGCAGACTGCTGTCTAAGGCTATTTCTTCCCTGTGCACCACACGTGGTCTCCCCTTTGCTGGGAAAGTGATCAACCCCCAAGCCAGGGTCCTGTTCAAACCCGCTCCTAGAGGTTAAAGGCTAGTTATTAAGGCAGTTTAAGAAATGGACATTCCTCTCGCTCCTCGGATCCTTCACGCGTCCTGCTAACCCCAAGGCAGCAGAGAGGGGCAGGAAGGGCTGCCAGCCCCAGCTTTCTCTGGGGGCCTCCTGCTCTGCGGGGACTGGAGCGGCCCCTCCGCCCTCACCACCTTTCTTTGGAGAAGGCCTCGGTCTGCACGAGGTCGCCAGGGTGCTCGGGGATACACGCACCATTGAGGTCGCCCAGTTTATTGTCCGGTAGGTCCTCCGGCTTGGTGCAGAGCTTCAGGGCGCGGGAGATGAACACGTCCAGGTCGAACTGGGGGCTGGCGCCACCGTCCACCGGGGCCGGGCGGCCGGGGGGCGAGGCAGACAGGCGGTGCTCGGGGTCGTCGGCGGGCGGGCTGGCGTGCTCGGGGCCGCCCTGTGTGCTCTTGACCCACTGCGCGATCTCCAGGAAGAGGCTGGCCGGCTCGTCCTCGCGCGCCCCGGTGTCCGTCGACCCCGTGGCCGTGGGGGGCGCGCCGGCCGCCTGTTTCCAGTGCGATAGGTCCAGGATGAGCTTGGGCTCCGAGTAGTGGTGCGGCTTGTTGTCGCGCCACAGCAGCTTGTCCAGGTAGGACGGCGACCCCACCTTGTAGTCGCAGGAGCGCCCGTAGTCTGCCTCGAAGGCGCGCTCCATGGACGAGTGTGACTGCTCTAGGAAGCGCTCGGAGCTGCTGTGCGATTCCTTGCGCGGGTCCACCTGCACGTCCTCTGCCAGCGGCGCCGAACCCGCGCGCGGGTCGCGCTGCACCTCGCTGGCGTCCTGGCACCGGTCTGGCCGCCACTCCAGGTCCGACGACAGGCTCACAGGGTACCTGCAAGGGTACAAACGGAGGCGGTGATTGGACGCCCGAGCCGGGTGGCTTCCGGGAGGGAGCCAAGCCCTCTAATCCCTGTTTGCCACTCACACACCTGCCTTCCATTCCTTCCCGATCCCCCCTGCCTCCGACCCCCATCCCTCAAGGTGGGAGGGTGATGGGACAGGTAATGGCGAGCCTTGAGGGCTCAGCTGGGGGCATAGGTTGTTCGGCTTAACTCTTGTGTTCTTTTGTACGCATTCAAAACCCTGCAGATATTTCCCGCGCACCTACTGTGCACCAAGCACTCACTGTTCTAGATATTACTGAATACAGCAGTGAACAAAACAAATGTCCCTGTCCTCATGGAACTTTCCAGCGGATCCACCTGTGTAATGCTTCTCAAATGCTGATGGATGCACGAATCACCTGCGGGTCTTGCTAAAATGCAGATTTTGATTCTGTAAATCTGAGATGGGGCCTGAGATTCTAACAAGCTCCCAGCTGCTCTGATGCTGCTGGGCCTTGGACCCACATTTTGAGGAGCAAGGCTCCAGTGAGTGCGTCTCAACCCTGGATCAGATTAGAGTCACATAGGGGAATTAAAAATAAAATAGCATGCCTGCCTCACTGCTTCCCTGCGCCAATTCTGATTGAGTAGGTCTAGGGTAGGACCCTGCATCAGCATGTTTTGAAGACCCCCCGGGTGATTCTAAGGTACAGCCAGGGCTGAGAACCCCTGCCCTGGTGGATCTGGTTGGGGGCTCCATAGCACCTTGCATTGATGCAGGGTAGGTGGGACCTACAGAAAGGTTACAGACACCCTCTGGAGAAGCTGAAGATCTTTGGCATTCTGCCCTGTTCGACTGCCCTGCAGCCATGGAGAGTGAAGTCAGCTAGCCAAGAGCAAATGAAGGGCAGATGGGCAGACAGGCGGGCCACCAGCTACGGCGGAGCCCTCCCTTCCTTGTGCAGGTGCTCTACGTAGAACCCTGGGGTTGTGGGGCAGGCAGAGAGCACAGAGAACATCAGCCTGCAGCCAGCTACTCCCTGAGCAGGCCCAACAGATAGACCAAGGAGAGGGAGGTTCGGCTGTGTGGGGCTAGACCTGGCAGCTGCAGCCCACAGAGTGTGAATGGAGAGGCATAGGAAGGCCTCAGCACTGCCCACCTCCCAGTGACGCTGCTAGGGCAGGAATCGCTCCTCGAGCTGAACCCTGCCTCCTCGATTGAGTGGCCTTGGGCAGAGATTTCCAGGAGTAAGAGTGTGAAGACCCTGACCCTTGGCTGCTCTATTCCAAGTGCCAAACATACATTATCTGTAGTCTTCATAGTAACCCTGTGGACTTTGTGTTATCACCCCCACTTTACAGCTGGGAAAATAGCATTCCAAGAGGGTAAGTAGCTTGCCCACAGCAGCAAGATCCTTTGTCATCCTCTTCCCTCAGGCAGGTGTGATGGGAAAGGTCGGGAGCACAGGTGCACCAGGTTTAGGGGTGGTCAGTGTGAACAGGCAGCAACAAATCATGTGACAGTTTTTTCTGGCAAAACCCTACGCCACAGTTGCAGAAGGTACAGGATGACTCTCACTGAGCCAATGCTCTTTGTCCCAAGGCTCTCCGGAGGAAGGGGAAGGGGCCCCAGGAACCAGAGTCAAGGGCAGGCCTGCCCCGGGGGTGGCAGAAGACAGAGTCTTCATTAATCTCTCTTTGTTGGCAGTGCTTGAAAACAACAATTGACAACAACAAGCCAGCAAACCTGTCCAAAAATAGCAGCGTTGCCCTGGCCCTCCCTCGGTGCCTCCTTAATCTGAAACCCGTCATCTGTCAAATTACTCAAAAGGAGAAATTGCTCATCTGTCACTTATGTAACTAGCTGTCACATTCCCACGGCAGTGGGACTCCCAGTTAGGCCCCCTCAAAATCCTAGCTGCTTGAGCCCTCGACTGCTGTTTCTAAACTGAGCAGCTACCAGCACTCCCTCCCAGAATTAGCAGATGGTGACACCCAAATGTTTAGTTGCCTGATCTAAGAACGTCAGAACAGGAAAAGATCTAAGAGATCATTACGTGCCTAGGCAGAAATTGTTTAAAAATACATCTTCTACCCAGCGCTGATTCATTGGTAGTGGCTTCCAGGGACACTTGTTGAGGATTCTGTAGCCAAGCCCAGTTTAGCAGGAAATGGTCCTATAACTGCTTAGCAGCATCTGACATGGCTGCAGATTGCAGAGAGGCTCATCAGGGGCGTGACACGATGCCAGTCTCTTAACCTAGGAGCTGTAGTTTCCTTGTGTGTCAGTGAGCAATAATAATGCAGCCCCCGTCAGTGGCATTTTTTTTGACAGGGTCTCACTTTGCAACCTCAAACTTCTGGGCTCAAGGGATTCCCCAGCCTCAGCCTTCCCAGTGTCTGGGACTACAGCCGTGTGCCCCCATACCTGGCTAATTTAAAAAATTGTAGAGATGGGGTCTGACTTTGTTTCCCAGACGGGTCTGGAACTCCTGGCCTTAAGCGATCCTCCTGCCTTGGCCTCCTAAAATGCTGGGATTACAGGTGTGAGCCACCACACCTGGTCTTTAATGGCACTTTCAAGAGTTACCGACGTGAAACATGAGAAAGCGTTTTGCAATGGTAATCTCTGCTTTGTTTTTTTGACTTGCATTGTTGCAGTTTAGTTTTCAAGGGCAAGTTCCCAGGCTGCTAGAAGTGAGCTCCTACCATGGTGCTCACTAAATCCTTGGGGAGCACTGTACTGAACCCCCTGTTCAGTAGACTCAGGGTGGTGAGGGAAGCTGGGGATGTTGCACAAAGGAAAACCCCTGACCCACACATGCAGCTCACACTGGTCATTTACCAGCAGTGTCTGGGGACAAGAGAAAGGCAGGAAGCTAAGCTGGAGAAGTAGCCCAATGAGCTATGCAACTTGGGAGACAGAGGGAAAGGTCATGGAGGATGAGGCAAAATAGAAATGGGAGGACAGGGAAATGTGGGCTCTGGAACCCAGGGCTGTGAGCACCTGGAACTGCACGTGTCCCAGTTGGACAGCTGGCTCTGGTTAGCGGCCATCAGCACGATGTCATCGATCTCATCCTCAATGCGGAAGGGGTGTTGCGAGGTGGGCTCATCCTCAGGGCACGAGTATGGGCTCATGTAGGGGTGCTGCAGCCCCATCTCAGCTGTTAGGCGATCCATGGGGTTAAAGGTCAGGATCTTCTCCAGAAAGTCGATGGCTGCAGGGAGCAAAGCCGGACATGAAAGTCATTTGTTGCCCTTGTCGAGCTCAGAAGGAGGTTCCTCAGCATGGTGACATTCTGTGCTGGTGTCTGTGCTTCTGCATTTGTTAAAAGGTTTTTAGCCATTTTCTTTCTCAAGACCCTTGCCACAATCCAGTGACAAAGATAAAGCAGATGCTGCCTTCTAGATTTTGCAAAGGAATTAAACAGACTCAGAGAATCAAGTGACTTGCTCAAGGTCCAGCCTCAGCCTGGGTTTCTCCAGAGACAGAACCAGAGACAAGGCTTGGGGTTGTAGGTAGTTTATGTGGTGGGGGATCCCAGCAAGCACAGGTGGGGGAGTGAGGGGGAACCAGAAGAAGGCACACTCATGACAGGTTACTCCTGTGGGCACCTGGGATCCTCCAGAGATGGTGTGGGCCACACTCAGAGGTGGTTCCCCTTGTGGGGCAGGGAAGCTGGGATATTTATACACCAACTTCCCTTTGTCATGGCTTTTAAGGGGCTGCTGGCATGGGATGGAGGAGCCTGCTCCTGAGGAAGCCCTGAGACAGGAGTGCCAGGTGCAGCAGTAAAAAGCCTTACTGAGAAAGGTGAATGCGGTGGTCAAGGGGTGGGACAGGGTCTCCACAGCCCAGAGCTCCTGGGTCCGAATCCAGAGCTCTTCCTACCATATGCTGCCCCTGAAAGTTCAACAAAGGCAGACAGCCTTGATGGATGGATAGATATTACAGATACTGAACAACCAGGCCGAATTCCCCTGCTCTGCCAAGCAGTAGTCCTTTCATGGCTGGATCAAGGGGGAGTTCTGGGCAGTGGGAACCTGGGGAAGGGAAGGGACATTCAGAAGCCTTGTATGAGATGCTGCTAACCAGCATGAATGTATACCAAGATTCAGCAGATAGCAGCTCTGCACACAGGCACTCGTGGCCCCTTCCCTTGAGCAGGGCTGGGTACCCTGGGAGCTCTGCTCTTGGAACTCTGCCCTGGGTTATCTCAGGGCAAGGTCTAGCCTAGAAGTTTGGATTCCTTCTCAGCATTGGCATCTCTGGAGGTCTGCTTAAATCATGATTTGGCTCCTCATGTTGCAGCCCACATGGAGAGGGAGAAATGGAGCTGAGCTCAAGGCCCAGGCTGCCCATCCTCCGAGGGCTCCCTGGTGGGCCTCAGCCTGCACCACTAACCTGCCCCTCACACCAGCCCTGGATCTCTTTGCAAGAAAATTCATCAGTGATTCAGGAAATCGATGGATTCAGAAGGTCACTGGCCTCCCAGGAGGACGCAGTGCTGCAGTGTAACTCTAGATCCCCAAATTAGTTAAGCAGCAATAACTCTGATCACCCTCAATAGTCTGATGCTCAGTGTGTTTCTGGGTCTGAAGTTGCAAACTTAAAAGAGGATCTGCCTCACAAATTCCTAGGACTGGAAGAATCGGGCAGTCTAGTGCGGGGCCCAGCTTCAAGTCTGGGCAGGTCTTTGTCTCTTTGGGCCTCTGGCCCTTTTTTTGGCCCCAGTTATGACTTGACCTTTTGACAAGGAAATGAGAAAATTAAAGCTCTAAAGATTGAGGCGCAGGCAGTACCATCTTTAAAAGAGATGAGTACCACCACTGGGGCAGTGGCTCACATCCGTAATCCCAGGACTTTGGGAGGCCAAGGAAGGAGGATTGCTTGAGCCTAGGAGTCTGAGATCACCCTGGACTTGTTTCTAGCAAGACAAGTAGTAGTTGGCAAGGTGGGCCAGTAGTGGGTTGTCTCTACAAAAAAAAAAATTATTTGTTAGCCAGCCAAAGTGGCACACGCCTGTGGTCCCAGCTACTCAGGAGACTGAGGTGAGAGGATCACTTGAGCCCTCGAGGCTGAGGTTGTAGTGAGCCATGATTGTACCACTGCAGTCCAGCCTGTGTGACAAGCGAGACCCTGTTACAAAAGAAAAAAAGTCAAGTACCAACCCCAGAGCTGTTCCACAGACTCCATCATGGATGAAAATCTGCTGGAGGTCCTCCTGCAGCTGCCCAGATACTTCTGGGAAGCCCAAACACTAGGGAATTCTTTTTTTTTTTTTTTTTTTTTTTGGAGACAGGGTCTCACTCCTGCTGCCCAGGTTGAAGGGTTGAAGTGCAGTAACGCAAATATGACTCACTGCAGCCTCAACTTTCCAGGTTCAGGTGATCCTCCTGCCTCAGGCTTCCAAGAAGCTGAGACTATAGGCATGTGCCACCATGCCCAGCTAATTTGTTGTATTTTTGGTGGAGATGGGGTCTCCCTATGTTACCCAGGCTGGCCTGAAACTCCTGGGCTCAAGAGATCCACCTGCCTCAGCCTCCCAAAGTGCTGGAATTACAGGTGTAAGCCACCACACCTGGCCCAGAAAATTCTTCCTTTTATCAAACTTAAATCTCCCTGCTTTAACTTGTACCCTGGGGCCTACCTCTGCCTTCAGTGGTTCCCCCAAAGCAGCATGTCCTCTCTGTCCCATGATTTCCCTTCTCCTGTTTCAAGGCAGCAGTCATGTCCCATGTGACACCCTCATCCTGGCACCCTGCTGGCCTGCCTTTCCCGGCCCTTCCTGCAGTGAGAGATGACTGTGTGCCTGGGGCTGATGGAATGGGGGTGGAAGTGCTGTGTCTACCCCACTTCCAGGCCTGACCCAGAAAAACCTCCTGCAAGAGTCTCTGCTCTCTCTTCCCCTGGCTTTGGCTGGAAGGGAATGCCCAAGGTGACCTTGAAAGCCACCTGCTGAAGATGGCAGACTTGATGGCCTGGGTCCCGGGCACAGCCACTCATCCTCCCCTGCCCATCCACATTCCCAACTCTGCCTGGATGTGAGGTAAACAATGAATAAACCGTAAGTGGGTTAAACCACGGAGATTTCAGTGTTACCTGCTACCGTACAAGCTTCACCTTAACTCCTAAGCCGCTGCCCCTCGGAAACTCCTCCCTAGGCTCACCCACCCCAGATGTTTTTAAGGCATTTCTTAGATAATGAAGCTTCTGTACAATCTTGTCACTTTCCTCTGGCCCAGTGGATTCCAAACAGCTGCTCAGAGTCGCAGGGGTTCTGGAAGGGTTCTCGGGAGCATGTCTGGAGACTGAGAGGCAGGTGGGCAGGACACTGGGCCCCTCAATCCTACTTCATCCAGAGCCCGCCTTTCACCTGTGCCGCACCTGAGTTTTTGTCACCAGATTTATCACCTTTGGTCTATTTCTGTCCTGTAATAAATGGAGCGCAGAACTGAATGCCCCCAGTGTGGTCTTGAGGCCTGCCTCCCTTGTTCTGCACCTGTCACGAGATGGACGTTTCGGTTGCTGAGGGATGCTGTCACCTAGACTGAGTCTCCTGAGCCTCTGAGAGCTAGAGCCAGCTAGAGCCTTTTGCCTCTTCCCAGGCCTGCTGGGCCTTGAATATACAGCAGAGGGAGTGAGCCTGAGGACCGAAGGGCCTTGTCTGAGGCCACACAGCTCATCACTGGTGGAATGGGACCCAGGTCTTGCCCTCAGGCTGAGGAAGCACCTGTTCTTTGCATCACACCATGCCTTCCAGGACAAAAACATAAGGGAGGATGAAGGAAAGAGAGGGAGGAAGGCAAGCAAGGAAGACGAGAAGCAAAAGGAAGCAGAAACAAGGGTAGAACACTCATGACTACCCAATGGACTCCTGAGGCCCGGCATCCACAGCTTGGAAGTAGTTAGGGCAAAGGCCCACTGGCAGGGGAGCCTTGACTTTTATTTCCAAGGACCATGCTTTGCCCTTTTGGAAGGAGACCTGCCTGCCCCCTACCCCACAAGGTGGAGCCGAGCTCATCCTCCCGGGACACTTGTCCTGGTTGCCAGGCTCAGGTACCTTCGCTGTTCACTTCAGGGAGCAGTTTGCGCAGAGGCCTCTTCACCTCCCAGGTGCTGCTGACGAAGGAAGGCATCACCCTGAGCAGCTCGTCCTTGTCTTCCTCCCGGATTACAGGGATGGTCTCCAGGATGAGCTGCATCTGCTCCAGCTCATGGGCCCCTGGGGAGGGAATGCCAGATGGTTAAGTGTGCTGCCCAAGGGGCTGTGGTGTGCAGCAGCCCGAAAGCAGTGCCAGGTGTTCTGGGAGGAACAACACAGGGCAGTGGGGCAGCACTGGGTTGGGACCGGGGTTCTGGTCTTCATTTGCTGCACAACTGTGGGCAGGTGGCTGACATCTCTGGGGCTTGGCTTTGTTAAGAGTAGAAAGAAGGGATTGAATCTGGTAGTCTGCAAGTCCCCATCTATGCCCCTAGCATTCTATTCTCATACAGACCAGCTGGATGTAAGTCAGCACTGAAGAATGTGAACAGCCTGGCTCAAGGTCTTCCAAGCAACTGCCCATAGGCCTCTCTGCACAATCTTTACTAGGATGGGGAAGGAAACAATTTTAAGGCTAGGAATGAGCCATAACTTTTGGTTTCCAATTAAGAGATTCCATCTAGGAAACTCTCAAGAGAAAAACAAATCAGGAATAACAAATCGGGTTTGGGATGTGTCTTGAGCACATGGCCTCTGTGCTCCTTGGGAGAAGGAAGACGGGCTATGCCAGGTTTTCAAGGGAACTTTGGTGGGACAGGATGGACTCAAGCATTCATTTATTCACTTATTCCATAAATAGTTATTTATTGAGCACCTTCTCCAGGCCAGGCATCATGCTGGATGCTGGGAATGGGTGAGGCATAGTTCTCATTCATGAGAAGCTTCAGTCTTTGTCTCAGAAACTCAACTCATCTCCCACACCCAGGCAACCACTGGCCACAGTATGGCATTTCTGGCATTGGACAGATGGGTCTCCTTGCTGTCCTCCTCTGACCTCCACGCTGTTCTTCTGTTACTTCCATTTTCTCTTTTTTGATTGAGTTGCCTTTCCACTTAACTCTGCTAGGTTAAAACCTCAGCCATACCTCTCCTTCCTCAAGAAGTCGCCCCTGCCCATCCAGCTGCACAGAGGGCCCTCCCCTTGCCATGAATTCCCATGGGATTCCAGTCTTCCAGATGTTGGTGGCCTAGGATGAGGACTGTCCCAGGTCACCCCACAGTTCCCTGTATGGCACTAAGCACATGTGAATACTGACTGAGGAAGTGCCTGCAGCCTCAAGCTCTCTCCTGAAGAGGTCCTTTTGGCCTCTCCCTGCAGTGGACTCATTGGGTCGGTTCAGGGCTCTGGAAGCCCCCTGTCGGGTCCTGTCTCCAAATGTGTACTCCACACCACTCACCAGTGGACCATGAGGTCAATGTGATCAAGCTGCAGACGGAGGTGGTGGGACCTTGCTCCCAAGCCCCTGACCCCTCTCCTGTGTGACACACAAACTAGTAATACACAACCTTCTGCTTGGAGTAGCTTCTTCAACCATGGGGGTGGGGGAGGGCAGAGAATGAGCCTCTTTCACTTGTCTGCTCCTGCCTGAGATCAATGGTGTCATATGAGAGGCAGTCAGTGGGGCCTCCCTGGCAATCCATGGCCTGGGGCAGAAAGCCCTGGAGGCAGACCTAGCTTCCCCACATTCTCCCTATCCACCCCTTGTGGAATGAGGATGATTATTTATACTTGGAATGAGTATTATAAGGAGTCGAGTGCGTTGGTAGATGAAGGCTCCTGGGGAAATACCTGGCTTCTAGCAGATGTTTAATAGCTCTTGACTTCCTTTGCTTCTAGGTGTGGGGAAAAGCAACTTTGAGAGAAGCTGATGAAATAATTCCACCTTGGAGATTTATGTCCTAGTCATCCCTGAGTGATTCTTTGTGACAGATGTCACTTGGGGGAGGCATCTTAACACTGAGTCTACTAAGCCACCACTGAAAATGGGAGAAGGTGTGAAGCATGGAGGAGGATACTATGGTTGATGTCCCTTTCCTACTGAAGGAAAGTCCTTTCCATGTCACACCAGCTATTGCCTTCCCTGACTCTCTTGCAACAAGGGGAGGCCATGTGATTCAATCAAACAGGGACAGGAATCTCCTGGAAGGACTTCTGGGGAAGATGTTCCTCCCTGGTAAGAGAGAAATGTGAGGAGAGCTGTCTTGCTGCCCTGGCTGACCCCTCCCTACCTTTCTTCATTGGACGCTTCTGCGTGAGAACCTGAAAGTGACTGCAACCATCTCATGACCACAGACAGTGAGCCTGAAGATGAGAAGCCAGTAGACTGTGGATTATACAGCCTCGTCTGGGCTCTCACTGAGTCACCTGCCTGCTGTGGCACGGAGAAGCCCAGCTCTTCTCCGTCTGGCCTGAAGGTTGTCAGCCTGATGGAAGGGCAGCTGGAGCAGAGCCCTGTGAGCTGAGGGCTCAAGGCCAGGAGAACGGAGGCAGCCAGGCACCTGTGACCCAGATTGTGGTTACACGGCCAGGGATATTGAGCCATCCAGGGTTTAGGGGCTATGGCTGGAGTGGGAAGAATCTTTGAGTCAGAGTCCAGGGCGAGACCTCCCTCCCACCTGTTCCCCCTTTCTCCCCTGCCTTGAATTGGCTGGAAAATATGGAACTGGGAGGTCTGTGCAATTTCAGCTGGAACAATAAGATAGCAGGATGGTTCACCCTGGGCACAGATGGGTTCACTGTGTATTGTGTTTTTCGTTTTTGCTCTTTTGTGTCCCCCACTGAACCATCAGACTTTTGAGGACAGAGACTATGTCTTACTTAGTCTGTATCTCCAGCACGTGGTCAAGGATCCACCCAAAGCACAAAATCCACCAGAGGGAAAACTGTAGGGGCTCCTGAGAGTCCAGGGGGCAAATGAAAACATTTGTACTCAGGGCCTAAATGCTTGGACATAAGCCCTAACTTCAGCTTCATCTGACTTTCCTGCCATTGTTTTTATTTTACCTTTTTCATTTTCTTTTTTTTGTTTGTTTGTTTTGTTCTGAGACGGAATCTCGTTTTGCCGCCCAGGCTGGAGAGCAGTGGCATGATCTCGGCTCAATGGAACCTCCACCTTCCTGGTTCAAGCAGTTCCCCTGCCTCAGCCTCCCAAGTGGCTGGGATTACAGGTGCAAGATCATGTCTTTGCACTCCAGCCTGGGAGACAGCGCGAGACTCTGTCTCAAAACAAAAACAAAACAAAATAAAGACTTTCTTAGCTATTCAGACATGGCTTAGTCTTAAAGTCCTGCCAGTGTTCCCTTAGAAAGGCCACTGTTAGCCACTTCTTCTCTGAGCTCATTTTCCCATCCTGAAACGGGGGGTGGATGAAAATTCTTTGAGTAAGTGACAGCAGCATTTAGGGCTGAGGGTGGAAACTTGGGAAGGGTTGAGGGACACAGTGCAGAGGAAGTAGAACTCATACAGGTGAGAAGCAACTGAGGGGGACTTGCCAGCAAGGGAGGAGGAGACCCAGGGAGCAGAGGGTTTCAAGAAGGAGGTGATGATCGTCACTGACTACTGCTACAGGATGAGGCTGAAATGCATTCCCTGGATTAAGAACAGGGCAGTCTGGGTGGGAACAGCTTCAGACAGATGGAGGGGGAGTAAGCCACACTGCAGTGAGGAGAGAATGGAAGAGAGAGAGTGAAGAGAACAAGTGCTCCTCCAAGCAAAGAGGGAGAGAGTGAGAATGAGTATGAAGTGCAATGGGAGCACCAAGAAGGATGACTCATGCCCTGGGGAGTTAGGAGAGACATCATGGAGGACAAGACATAAGCTGGGTTTTGAAGGTTCAATAGGAGTTTTCTAAGCAGAGAAGGGGGTCTTTGTGCCAAGGTGAACAAAAAAAAGATTAGGAAAACAGTGGGTCACTTGGTGTGGCCAAAGGACAGGAAACAGTGGCAGGGAGGGAGGAGGAAGGGGCTAAAAATGTAGGGTGGATGTGTTTGCAGCCATCAGTCTCAAGATGTTTGAATAGAATTGTGTCTAAGTCCATTCAGGCTGCCATAACAAAGTACCATAGACTAGGTGGCATATAAACAACATTTATTTCTCACAGTTATAGAGGCTGGAAAATTCAAGATTAAGGAGCTGGCAGATTCTGTTTCTGGTGAGAGGCCCATTCCTCACAGATGATGCCGTCTCAGTGTATCCTTACACAGTGGAAGGGGCAAACAAGCTCCCTCGGGCCTCTTTTACAAGGGCACTAATCCCATTCATGAGGGCTCCATCCTCATGACCTAATCACCTTCCAAAGGCTCCACCTCCTAATAGTATCACCTTGGGGGTTAGGATTTCAACATGTGAATGTTAGGGGAACACAAGCATTTAGGTCATAGCAAAGTAGTTATTTGATTGCAAAAACTTCTGTGCTCAAAAGGCTATTATTAGCCTCTCCAGTATTTTTGCCCGACAATATAATAGGGTGCCTCCGAATAGTGTCATAAAAGCCACAGAAGTAATTTCAGCAAAAGATGGGCATGTTTTGTGATTGCAAGTGTTTAGCCCTCAGTTCCCCTTTCTATGGAACGACACCAGATGAGAAGGAAGGTGGCATAGTTAGCAACTCACCAGCAAAGAGCATTCTCCCCGTAAGCATCTCAGCCAGGATGCAGCCGGCGGCCCACATGTCGATGGCTTTGGTGTAGTTATTGGGGGAGAGGAGCAGTCGTGGGGAGCGGTACCATTTTGTTACCAACCCCTCTGACAGATAACCCTGAAAGACAAAATTTCTGGTCCCACTGATCAGTCATTTTTGGATACCCTTCCTCCCACGCCTCTTCCAGTTTCCCCTCCCATGAAACAGACCTCTTTCAGGGTCCCTTTCATTCTTGCTCCTTTCCCATTGATCTTGAAGGAGCATAAGTGAACAGAGGTCTGGTTAGAGGGACTGGGCCTGGTTTGTGGGGTTCAGATGCTTTGGTGAGAGAATCTTATGAGAGCTGAGGGTTCTCCTTTGTAGAAAGGAATTCAGGTTATCAATATTTTAGAAGAAATGATTTCCCACCCCAACTTGATGTAACTCTGCCCTCGTTTAGTAAGAAGATGGGTAAACAGGAGCCCTGCTCAAGTTTATTCCTGCCAGCAACAGAGTAACCATGAGACACTGGCATTTTCTTTATCCAGCAGATGAATCTCAGAAGTAGCCATATGCTTGAACTCAAGCTGGTTGCTTTGACACTGAAGATGAGAATTAATGCTGCCACAAAGCCAGGCACGAGGCTCCTGGCTGAGAACAGATAAGGCCACCTTCATAATGGATGCAGGAAAATGCTATGTGGAATCAGCCCTGAACAACAAAGTGGACACAGCTTTTATTGGTCCATGAGATTCTGGGAGTTCAACCTAGTGTCTTTTGCGGGGATAAATGTTCTAGCTGATTTTGCCCACGGCTCAGTGATTCGTAGTCTGAGATGGACTCCCTTCTTACGGTATATAGTGAGGACATATACCCATATATGATTTAGGAAAATATACCCAGGGAATTTAGAAATTGTTTTCTACATAATTCAGAAAACTGGGCCAAGAGTGACATCTGGGCAATGTCCATTTGAATTCCCTAGTACAGTCTTTCTAAAGTAAGAAAAAAAATGTATAGATCCATTGGGGGTTAAGGCATGACAGTTAGGACCAAGGAGATCCAATGGGAGATTCCAGGGATGGTCTTTTAGTTCACAGTTTAGCATCTGCACTTTCCTTTCTACTGATGCGGAAGCATCACATCACAGTCTCAGGTTAAAGCAGATGAAAAGTTAAGAAGCCTAGGACCCAGGAGTTTTTGACCCATTAATCTGAAATCCTTTCATTTGTTCAGCAAAGATTAAATGTCTAAAACCTGTGGAAAGCCCTGAATAAGGACAGCAGTTTCCTCCCCTCTGTGGCACATATTTCCTCCGAGTAGAGCCTCAAACTGGTAGAAGGAAAGAGGAAAAGCAGAAGACACCCTTCAGCCGGAAATAACTAGAGTGTCCCATGCCCTGGCCTCAATAGTCTCACCAAAATGAACTCCTTAGAATTTGTAGGATGTGCCCTCTTCTTCTGTCCTTTGAGCATTTGCCTGTGTACCTTCCATGAGGGATATCCTCGTACTCATCGTGCTACCGGCTGACATGCTCAGGCCGGCTTCCTCTCAGAAGCTTCCTTGTTTTGTTGCTGTTTCTTTACTTCTCTGCATCCCCACCCCTCCAAGGACTACAGCTACTGTGCATTGCCCAGCCCCATGCTTCCTAAGAAGTGTTCAATAAACACTGCTGAACTGTTGAATGAATGAATGAAAAAGGAACATCTCATATGGTCTGAACCTCCTCCCAAATTTAGGCACCTTCTGCAGGGTCCACTGATCCTCTTCTTTTATACACTTGACTACAACGTGGTCCAGGTTCCACTTTCCAAGGTGGGTATGGAGTTTACGTAAGTTGATAGTCACTTATGCCTTATCTTGTTCCAAAAAAGGATTGGCCCATGTAATTTTTATAAGAGTTTAATTGCTTTAAAAGGCAAGTTTATTGAGGTATAATTTACATAGGGTAAAATTCACAAGTTCTATTAGTTTTGACAAAAGCATAGAGTCATGTCACCACCATCACAATCAAGATACGTAGTAACAATTCCATCATCTCAAACAATTCCCTTATGCCCTCTTCTGGTCACCCCTAGTCCCAGCCCCTAGCAACTGCTCTTTTCTGTCTCTCTAGTTTTACCTTCTATATAAATGGAATGACAGTATGTAGCCTTTTGAGTCTGAATTCCTTCACTTAGCACAATGCATCTGAGACTCATCCATGGTGTGTGTACAGTAGACTGTTAGGAATTTAAGTTCAATTCTAAAAGTTACAGGAACAAGCCAAATACTATCTGTAGAAGTTCATTTCTGGGTGGGTGGGTTCTAAAAGAATAGTCTGGTTTTATTTTCATTCAGAGGGTGAGACTGTCAAGGAAAGACTAAAGCAAGAGTACCCAGTGGGGAGGTAGCTTCAGGGGAATTTTCTCTGATATGTAAATGCACAGTCTTTTATGAAACAGAATGGTCTGGAATTGACATCTGCCTCTCCTCAGAGTCTAGGGCTAAAGAAAAATGGGGACAGGGGGCTTTCTTCTCAAACACTTGCCCTGAAAGTAAAAGAAAGACGTTGACATGAGTAAGGCTGCCCTTGGGCCAGAATTACGGACCAGGTCATGACAGGAGCTAAGAAAGTCGCTCTCCAGTGCTTTTTTTTTTTTTTTTTTTTTTAATGAAAAAGAAGAACCTGCTGATTTTATTATTATTATTATTATTATACTTTAAGTTCTAGGGTACATGTGCACAATGTGCAGGTTTGTTACATATGTATACATGTGCCATGTTGGTGTGCTGCACCCATTAACTCGTCATTTACATGAGGTATATCTCCTAATGCTATCCCTCCCCCCTCCCCCAACCCCACAACAGGCCCCGGTGTGTGATGTTCCCCTTTCTGCATCCAGGTGATCTCATTGTTCAATTCCCACCTATGAGTGAGAACATGCGGTGTTTGGTTTTCTGTCCTTGTGATAGTTTGCTGAGAATGATGGTTTCCAGCTTCATCCACATCCCTACAAAGGACACGAACTCATTCTTTTTTATGGCTGCATAGTATTCCATGGTGTATATATATGTGCCACATTTTCTTAATCCAGTCTATCATTGATGGACATATGGGTTGGTTCCAAGTCTTTGCTATTGTGAATAGTGCCACAATAAATACATGTGCATGTGTCTTTATAGTAGCATGATTTATAATCCTTTGGGTATATGCCCAGTAATGGAATGGCTGGGTCAAATGGTATTTCTAGTTCTAGATCCTTGAGGAATCGCCACACTGTCTTCCACAATGGTTGAACTAGTTTACAGTCCCACCAACAGTGTAAAAGTGTTCCTATTTCTCCACATCCTCTCCAGCACCCGTTGTTTCCTGACTTTTTAATGATTGCCATTCTAACTGGTGTGAGATGGTATCTCATTGTGAGAACCTACTGAATTTTTAACTACTAGCTATCCTCCTGTGGTTACTTGTTCTTCACAGTCTTTAAAAAAACTTAAAAAGGATTTTTTGTTTGTTTTTGTTTTCTTTGAGACAGGTTCTCGTGTTGTCGCCCAGGCTGGCATGCAGTGGCGCAACAGTGACTCACTACAACCTCTTCCTCCCAGGCTCAAGGGATCCTCCCATCTCAGCCTCCCAAGCAGCTGGGACCACAGGTGCACACCAACACACCCAGTTAATTTTTGTATGTTTTGTAGAGATGGGGTTTCGTCATGTTGCCCAAGCTGGTCTCAAACTCCTGAGCTCACACGGTCTGCCCACCTCGGCCTTTCGAAGTGCTGGCATTACAGGCATGAGCCACTGCACCCGACCCTTAAAGGGGATTTGTTGATATGTTTCAGAAGCCACAGGGCTGAGAAGAATTCGGGAAGGCGCAGTGTCTTCTGCCAAGCTGGTGCAAGAGAAGTCCCAGGAAGGGGAGATTGGAATATATGGGAAGCTCCATTGTCGGGTCTGGGGGAAGAAACAGCGGACCAGGGTCCTGCTGTCAGCTGAACTGAGCCCTGGGTATCCGAATGGGAGAGGCTCTGGGGCCCACAACATGGTACTGGTGATCCGAATTCAAGAGAGGAGTTTCAGTCAAGTGGATGGGGTGAAATTAGGGATAATTTTCTAAAAAAAAAAAAAAAATCTTTAAAGAGTACCCAGAAGTAGAGACCCAATTTTATTAAAAGAGCTCATAAATCAATAAGTATATTGGCTCAAAAAAAATCTTCAAATCACCTTCTGCCCAAGCCTGCGGGCTGAGGATAATTTCGGCTCCATTTGGATGTGGAGAGGAACATGTGTCTGTAATCAGACCTGGTCTCCCCAGGCAGGGCATGCCCATGCACAGGGTGGCCAAGGAGGGAGTGGGCAGGGCAGCAGGCACACTCGGTGCGCAAGTGGGTGCGTCTGCATGCGGTTGTTGCAGACCAGCTGGGGCCAGCCTCTGGTGTGAGGCTTTGCGACATCACTGCTCTGAGAAGACATGAAGTGCACACTCCCACAGTTCTCTGTGACCACCACTTAGAGCACAAGAACAAGACAGGAGTGGCCCCTTCCTAGTCATCTCTTTCCTCCTACCACCTTGTTCCCACTGGGAGGCAGATGAACATGGTTTCCTTTCTAGACCCTTTTAAGGGGCCTTGGGGCCTTCATCAGCCATTGCTCCCATCAACCCATTTTGCTGTCCCTTTAGAGTCACGTACAGCCCATGGGAGGCTTTGACTTTGAAAGCTTCAAAGGTGTTTGGGAAATAATGTAGCAGCAGCTGCCCTGGGAAGAGCATAATTAGGGGCCCCCGAAGGATCTAGAGAGAAGGTATAATTAAAGCTCTGAGCATTCTCTTTGCAGAGGGGACAGGGAAGCAGCCCTCCATCCCAGCTGCTGGCGGGGGAATTTAGAACAGCCTGGATCAAAGTCACTCCAGAAGGGTGGGCACTCTGAGCTGCTCCAGCGAGCCCATCCTGGGTGGGCACTAGTTCTGATCTGGAGCCAAGTCTTCTGTGCCTGCCCTTGCTGTGCCCCCACTGCCTGATCTCTTGCGTGTGGGAGTTGGAAGGTTGGGGGAGAAGGCGCAATCCAATAAACTTTCTACTACACCCTTTAATGGTAATGTGCCTACTAATCCCTCACGGGTATGATGAATTAATTAATTTATTTATTTAGAGACAGAGTCTTGCTCTGTCACCCAGGCTGGAGTGCAGTGGTGTGATCTCAGCTCACTGCAAGCTCTGCCTCCCAGGTTCATGCCATTCTACTGCCTCAGCCTCCCGAGTAGCTGGGACTACAGGTGCCCACCACCACACCTGGCTAACTTTTTTTTGTATTTTTAGTAGATGTGGGGTTTCACTGTGTTAGCCAGGATGGTCTCAATCTCCTGACCTCGTGATCTGCCCGCCTCGGCCTCCCAAAGTGCTGGGATTACAGGCGTGAGCCACCGTGCCCGGCCTATTTATTTACTTATTTGAGATAGGGTCTCACTCTTTTGCCCAGCGGAGTGCAGTGGTGCCATCTCGGCTCTCTGCAACCTCTGCCTCCCAGGTTCAAGCGATCCTCCCACCTCAGCCTCCCAAGTAGCTGAGACTACAGGCACACGCCACCATACTTGGCTAATTTTTGTATTTTTTTGTAGAGACAGTGTTTTGCCATGTTGACCAGGCTGGTATCGAACTCCTGAGCTCAGGGATCCTCCCACCTGTCTTCCAAAGTGCTGGGATTACAGTCGTGAGCCACCGCGCCTGGCCTGGTATGGTGAATTTAAACGAGACAACATTCTCCAAGAATAAAACCCCAGTCAACTTTAGCTCTGGGGGGCGAGGACAGGGTAGGAAGGGTCACTTTTCCTTTCATGCTGAAGCAATGTTTAGGGCTGCCCCTGTTTCCAGGCCAGGATGATGAGAGTTTCTGACAGCATTGCCTCCCCAACCAGAAGTTTCTGCAACGTGTCCTGGGAGCCTAACGTGTGTGTCCCTGTGTGAAGGATGGGAAAACGATTAAGCTCATCCCTTGTCTTTAAAGAGCATTTCACATGGTTAGAGAGATGAAATGTTAATATGAAAAAAATGCAAGGACCAGGAAGTAATCATGGTCAGCATTTCTGTGGGACTTACCCTGTGCCCAGCACTGTGTTAGTATTTTACATGAATTTGATGCAGGCCCTTCACAGAGTAGTAAAACGACTGGTTCAAGGTACTGTAACTGGGAAGTGGTCAGGGGTGTCTGGCTCCTGCACTCATCACTTTCATACTGCCAGGCCTTCCCCCATCGCCAATGACATGCTTGTGAATTCACAAGTACTTCAAGAGAAGTGCCTGTGAATGTGCAGACCACTTGGAGCTGCCGACTTGGAGTCCTCCAATCTCCATCTTGAATGAGCTCCCCAGGGGAGGCGAATGCCCCCTCCTAGTGCGGAAGCTGTTTCAGCATAGGTTGCAGAAGGGCCACGTGTGTCTTTGCTTTTCTAATTAGCCTGGGCAGGCCTGTGCCTGTAGTGGGGTCTCTGCAAGTCTTCCTAGCAGGGGGGCACTGGTGGAGCAAGGAAGCTGCAGGCTCTGTGCTCCCTCTCCACCCCTATGAAGCTTCCCCCCAATTCCCAGGGCAGTCTGGAGAGCAGGGGATTAATGGACTCAGGAAGGCCTCAGGAAGGGCCCTGGCACTGCACTTCCTTGGAAGAGGAAAAACTTAGCTTAGGGGAAAAGTGACGCTGTGGCAGGGAGACTGTGATTCTTTCAGGGGACTGGGTTCCCAGGAGCCCTCCTGGTGGAGGAACAGTGGAAATCAAAGGCCTGTCGCACGAGAACTGGGCAATTTTAGTCTGGAGGACATGGAAGGGGTGGGCGTGAGAGCTGCCTGTAGACATTTGCAAGGCTGTCATGTAGAAGAGGAGCTAAGCTTGTTCTCTGAGGCTCTAGGGACAGCTGAGAGCCAATGTGTGAGACAGAAATCTATGCGACATGATAATACCAGCTAACATTTATTGAGCTCCTCAGACTGTTTTGTCTGCTTTATATGGATTCACTCATTTCATCCTCACAGCAATCCTATGAGGTAGGGACTGTCATCATAGTTATTTTTACAGGGAGGAAACTGAGGCACAGAGAGGGTAAGCAGCCTTTTCATACTCACACAGGCTATAAGCGGCACAGCTGGAATTCAACCCCAGGCTGTGCAGATGTAGCTCCTTTGATCTGAATAGAGGGCTCCACTGCCTCACACATAAGAGAGACCTCCAAGGCTGCCAGGGTTGTCCGTGGGGGCCTGGGCTATCTAGACAAGCAGAGGGTCCAAGCACAGAGCGACAGTCTCGTGGAGAGATGTGCCAAAACTATCTTCCTGGTGGAGGCCCTAACGCTTGGCTTCTCAAACTTTGGGGTGTTCTCAGATGCCTTGAGGACCTTGATTGGTAAAGCGCAGATTCCATTTCTCAGTCTAAACAAGGTGATGCTGACGTTGCAGTTCAGATGACCACACTTGGACCAGGAAGTCCCTAGAGGGTCTTAATGATACTGGCCTGCCCTAAGAAATTATGATTTGCTTTACTTACAGGCCAGGCAGATTTCTCAAACCGAGCAGCAGACTGACCTATAATAGGGGTTAATTCTTTGAGTTACACTCATCAAAAGATCATTTAGAAGAACAATATCCTCCCAGAGGTCCCGCTGAAGCAGACATACACAGCCTCTCTTCTGTAGTCACCTCCCTCTGAAGGCATAATTCTTATTTGTGCCAACGTACATATGAGGCACATGAGAAACATTTTTAAAGAGGAATAATACCACAGCCAAACAGCAAATTCACTCCGTTAAACTCATTTCCAGGGAAGCATGCAGCAGGGACTCTCTCAAATTGAGGGAGGGAACACATCACAAAGCCTGGCTCACATCTCAATCACTGGTAACTCATCTGGCACGTTCTATTACGCAGCTAAAGTAAATGTGGGTGAAGAAATAGTACGGCTACATCAGCTGCACCGAATTTTCACAAACTTCTAAGATGCCCTAAATGTGAATCTGCTGATCCCCTTTCAGGGCTGCCCCTTCCCCACTCCACCCTCTGGGGGATCCTGGACAGATCCTGAAATTCACCATCTCTTCCCAGGTTTCCATGGAAATCAACCAAAAGCTCATATAAATTCCCATAGGCCTGCAGGCCCTTGTTGGACACTCCAGGCCCTGTGTGGTCACTTCCTTTTACTTTAAAAAATTATAATAAAATTGCCATAAAAAATTTAATTGTGATAAAATACACATACCATAAAGTTCACCATTTTAACTGTTAAGCATACAGTTCAGTGGCATTAAGCACATTCACGATTCTGTACAACCCTCGCCATCTCCAGAACTTTTTTCTTTTTTCTTTTTTCTTTTTTTTGCGACAGAGGTTCACTCTGTTGCCCAGCCTGGAGTGCAGTGGCATGATCATGACTCACTGCAGTCTCCCAGTGAGACTCACAAGCGCAAGTGATCCTTGGGCTTTAACCCCCGAGAGTGATTGGGACTACAGGTGCACGCTACCAATGCCTTGCTAATTTTTGTATTTTTTGTAGAGATGGGGTTTTGCCATTTTGCTGAGGCTGCTCTTGAACTCCTGAGCTCAAGTGATCCGTTTGCCTCCTCAGCCTCCCAAAGTGCTGGGATGACAGGCATGAGCCACTGTACCCGGCCAAGAACTCTTTTCATCTTGCAAAACTGAAAGTCTGTCTCCCTTAAACAATGACTCCCCATCGTTCTTGCCCCTGCCTCTGGCAACCACCATGCTACTTTCTATCTGTATGGGTGTGATGGCTCTAGGGACCTCACAGAAGCAGAATCATACAGGCTTTGTCCTTTCGCATCTAGCTTATTTCACTTAGCGTAATGTACTTCTCCTTACTTTTAAACAGCAGGAAAGTGGGAGCAATGGAGTTGGGCTTCTTTTTAAAAAGCACTTTGGTGAAATGTGGTTGTCTTCTAATTCAACTAGAGCTCACCATCTGATAAAAGCTTTGAACATTATCCTCATGGGGTCCAAATCATGAACTCTGAATCCTGTTACAGTTCAAAGACAGGATAACATGTTCTGTTTGTTCAGTGATGTACCAGGACTGGCAGATCCATTACTACCATCCTCACCAGGACCAGTGGCTGGGCTGGGTAGAGAGGTGGGTGAAGGGATGATTTGGTTGGGCTGCTTCTGCCTCAGTTTCCTTATCTGCTTCTGCTGCTGGAGGGGCTACAAGTTCTCCTGTGTGGGGCATTAGCATCCTGGGGTGCTGCATGACAATCAACAGCAATCTTTAAGTGAGAAGCCCTGCTAGGCCAAAGTGATTAATTTTTAATAGGCCAGCCTGTGTGCAAATGGCTTCTTTTAGTAAGATGCATTAACTGTCAAGCCACAAATAGACATCTGTCACACTGGCTTTCAAGGGGAAATCTGGTGGTACCCTAGAGCAGTGACTCTCAGACCTGCTACAGGCTGGAAGCACCTGGGGAACTTAAAAAAAAATCCTGACGTTCAGGCCCCCTGCTATGCCAATCACATCAGAATGGGGGGTGGGGGGGGCGGGGGCCAGCATCCCTAGAGGTCTTGAGTTCACCTGCTTTGGAAAGGTAAGTAGTATTATCATGGTTCCTGAATGAGTACAGGTTTCTATTTCTACCTCCCCTCAGGATGAGATAAATCCTTGAGTAGCCACAGAGGTTTTCCCCAGATGGCTGAACCATAGGAAGTAAAAATTTACTGAAAAATCACTGATCATAGTAATAGCTATCGTTTATTGAGAAATTATGAAGTGCCAGGCACTGTGCCAAGTACTGCTTTATTAATAGTGCATTTAATTATGAAATTGATCCTGTGAAACAGGTAGAGAGAGGGGGCTACCCTGAGCAAGATCAAATTAACTAATAATTAGTAGAGCTGAGATCCGATCCCAGCAGTGAGCAAAACAAAGTCCCTGTAATCATGGAAGGCACACTTTGGATGGAAAGACAGCTGAACAAACAAATGTATGATATATCTAGTGGAGATAAATGCAAGGAATGGAAATGAAGCAGGGTAAGGAGATAGAGAGTGATGGGGTGGGTGGTCCGGAAAGGCCTCTCATATAAGGGGACATTTGAGCAGAGACTAGAGTGAGTCAAGGGGTGAGCCATGTGGCCATGCGGTAGAAGAAATGAGACGTTTGTCTGCGAGTCCCAGGCCTCCCCTTTCTGTCCCCCACCTCTTCCCCCGAGGAGGGTGGAACCTATCTCCTCCTTCCTAGCAAACTTTCCTCTCAGCTCCCTTATTAACATCCAGGTATATAACTGAGAGCATATGAGAGAGGTGAGGGCATATTTGTTGACATCCACTCTGTACAAGGGATTTTGCCAGCAGTAGCTCAGCTCACCTCCTGAGAACCCTGTTGAAGGTAAGTGTTTATTTTTCATTTTACATTTGGGGATATTACTGCAGGACCCTCCCTCTGGCTTAACTGGCAAGGCTTTGTGTTCACATGGCATCCTGGACCCCTTCATCTAACTTCATAACTCTATAGCAAGGGCAGCAGTGAGGGCTCCTGAAGGCAAGAGCCAGTTGTTTCCCCTCTGTCTGCCATGCACCCCTGTACAGGATAGGTGCTCACTTACAACCAGGTGAACGAATGGAGTAAAAACGTTGAGCTAAAGGAATGATTGATATGCCCATGAAATTCAGGAACTGACCACCAGTCTGGAGAAAATTAGTCTGAAGTTTAATTGCCATGTAAAAATCTCAGGACAAAGGTAATGTCTGTGCTCAAGTCTAGCCCTCTGCCATGTGGGGTATGGGTCCGGCTTTCTATTGAACATGCTCTTTGTGCTACTGTGCGGAAACAAGACCCCTCACGCTGTTAATCTTGCCTGGGACCAACCTGGAGGTCAGACTCAGAGCTTTTTTGCACCCCTCCACACCTCTACCCTCAAAAAGAAAGAAAGAAAACGTGAGTCCAAAAGCACTTTTGAGAAATGGGTAATAATAATGGCCACCTACCAGGTGCTGACCATGCACTAGGGATGCTCCTCACCCTTTGTCTCCTTCCATTTGGTCATCATGATGCTCTCCCAGGGTGGCTGCTGTCATTGTCCCTGCTCCACAGAAGAGGATGCAGAGGCAGGGAGGGTAATGACACAGCATAGTCCAACATCACAGTCTTCCATTAGGCCTCCAGGCCCCAAAGTTCCCCTCCGATTCCAGCCTCTTCACAGCTGCTCCCACCCCACAGGACTGGAACTTTCCCCAGTTTGACTTGTAGAGAACACTCAGAAGAACAAAAGGAACTTCCTCTGGAATGTGACCTACAACTGTTGCGGGAAGTCAGGGACCCTGAACGGAGGGACTGGCTGAAGCTGCAGCAGAAGAACATAAACTGTGAACATTTCATAGACATTTATTAGTTCCCAAAATTAATACTTTTATAATTTCTTACGCCTGTCTTTACTGTAATCTCTGAACATAAATTGTGAAGATTTCATAGACCTTTATCACTTCCCCAATCAATACTCTCATAATTTCTTATGCCTGTCTTTAATCTCTTAATCCCATCATCTTCGTAAGCTGAGGATATATGTCACCTCAGGACCCTGTGATGATTGTGTTAACTGTACAAATTGTAAAACATGTGTTTGAACAATATGAAATCAGTGCACCCTGAAAAAGAACAGAATAACAGCGATTTTCAGGGAACAAGGGAGATAACCATAAGGTCTGACTGCCTGTAGGGTCGGGCAGAATAGAGCCATGTTTTTTTTCTTGCAGGGAGCCTATAGACTGACTTGTGAGTAGGAGAAATATCACTAAATTCTTTTCCCAGCAAGGAATATTAATAATTGATAACCCTGGGGAAGGAATGCATTCCCAGGGGTAGGGCTATAAACATCTGCTCTGAGAGTGTTTGTCTTATGTGGTTGAGATAAGGGATGAAATATGCCCTGGTCTCCTGCAGTGCCCTCAGGCTTACTAGGATTGGGAAATTCCAGCCCGCCAAATTCTAGTCAGACCAGTTGTGTACTCTCAAACCCTGTTTCCTGTTAAGATGTTTATCAAGACAATGAGTGCCCAGCGGGACATGGACCCTCATCAATAATTCTAATTTCACCCTTGCCTTGTGATCTTCCTCTGCCCTCTGCCTTGTGATCTTTTATTGTCCTTTGAAGCATGTGATCTCTGTGACCCACTCCCTATTCGTACACCCCTCCCTTTTTTTTTCTTTTGTTTCTGAGATGAAGTCTTGCTCTGTCACCCAGGCTGGAGTGCAGTGGTGCAATCTTGGCTCACTGCAAGCTCTGCCTCCTGGGATCATGTCATTCTCCTGCCTCAGCCTCCGGAGTAGCTGGGACTACAGGCACCCGCCGCTATGCCCAGCTAATTTTTTGTATTTTTAGTAGAGACGGGGTTTCACCATCTTAGCCAAGATGGTCTTGATCGCCTGACCTTTTGATCCACCTGCCTTGGCCTTCCAAAGTGTTGGGATTACAGGCGTGAGCCACCATGCCCAGCCACCCCTCCCCTTTTGAAATCCCTAATTAAAAACTTGCTGGTTTTGCAGCTTGGGGTCGCCATCATGGTCCTACCAATATGTGATGACACTCCTGGAGGCCCAACTGTAAAATTTCTCTCTTTGAACTCTTTCTCTTTATTTCTCAGACCAGTTGACACTTAGGGAAAATAGAAAGAACCTGTGTTGAAATATTGGGGGCTGGTTCCTCTGATATACAACCCTTGTGATGCAATCAGTAGACTAAGAGAAATAAGAGAGAGACACACATCATCATCTTGCTTTTTTTTTTGGAGACAGGGTCTCACTTTGTCACCCAGGCTAAAGTGCAGTGGCTTGATGTTCTGGGTTCAAGAAATCCTCCTGCCTCCCAAGTAGCTGGGACTACAGGCACACACCACCATGCCTGGCTAATTTTTGTATTTTCCGTAGAGACAGAGTTTCACCATGTTGGCCAGCTGGTCTTGAACTCCTGAGCTCAAACATTGCACCCACCTCAGCCTCCCAAAGTGCTAGGATTACAGGCATGAGACACTGTGCCTGGCCTTTCTTTTTTCTACTGATGTGGGATGAGGTAGAACTTAGATAGGTCTGGAGGACGTGACAGATTTTGGAGTCTCCAGGTAGACTCATTATACAGATGGTGTGGGAGGGAATGGAATGGGCCCTAGAGAGCTTACCTAAAGTTTTAAAAGTCTCTCTGTCACAGGGTCTACCTGGAAAGGGCAGGTGTGGGGAAGGAGGAGGCTCCTGGTGGTCCAGCCTAAATGTAGGCCGGAAGTAGCTTCCTGCGGAATATTGGGGATGCCCTGCTCCTCCTGAACTTGACCACCTGCTTGTCTGGGTGTGGGAGTCTCACCTACAGAGTCGCTGTTTTTAGTTAAGGTAGTAAGGTAATGTTTCCTGAAATGAATTCATATCCGAAGATGTTAATAGCTAGCAGGGGAGATAGGATGTGTGCCCAAACACCCTTGGGACAGGCTGGCAACAACCAATGAAGCTTATTTATAAAGTCTCAGAATCTTCTAGATGGGGACTTAGTATGTAGCACTTGTCAAACCTCTGTGACCACTTATCCACTTTTTTCTAGGTGCATCATGGCGACCAGTCTTTCTCAGGACAGGCTGTGAGGAATGCTGGGTAAGGTCCCTGTCAACACATCAATTCGATACCTGGGAGAGGAAACATACTGACCTGTTAAGCCCACTGTCTTCTGTTAGCAAGACTTATGTCATGGCACCTGCTGAATGCTCTGTGTGAATGGAGGCACACTGCCTCCCCCACTTATCCCAAGAGCCCCTGAGTGCTGGGACCTCTTGGTGTGCCCGGTGCCTGCAGATGGAAGATGCTGAAGGCAGGTGGCTGCATGTTATAAAAGCCATTAGAAATGCCAGCTACTTTCACTCCACAGAGGCTCTGGCCCCTAGGAAAAGCAGGGATGTTTAGTTTAGGAAAGGGAGGCTGGGCAAGGTGGGGAGTGCAGGTTACTGGAGGAAGGAGGTGCCTACTGGATGAGTAGCACTGAGACCACTGCCCAGGCTGGCCAGGCAGGGAAGAAGTACAGGCAGCAGGGATGGAGGAGGGGAGTGAGCATGGGGAGGGGGGCAGCAGAAAGGCATTGAGATCAACTCAAGAGGGGTCTCCAGAGTTGCTTCTGTTAGGGTCCAAATCCAACTCTTGGCTCCGTAACCCTGTCTGACCCTGACTTTGGGAAGGGTCTTTTTGGATCACACTATTCATAGGGAACCACATCTTTTCTGCAGAAACTCTTCTATTCTGGGAAAACCTGCAAGTTGCAGGCAGGTATACCACTTTTTAAGTGCCCACATGCTGGGAAGCAGCTCTGGGTCACCTGTTCCAGAGAATTACAGTCTCATTTCAGATGCTCTTTTAACAGGCCTTTATAAAGTGTTTCCAGTAGGTCCAGCCCTGTTTGTGGTACTCTGAATCAGGGGACTGTCTTCAGGGAGCTTACACTCCAGCTCTGGGCAGTAAGTATGCTGGTTCCACTGCAAAGACTATCATGAAACCAGGGCACAGTCAACACTAGATGAGGGCAGGAAGATGGGGCAGTCACTGTATGAAGAAGGAAACAGAAAAGGGGCCAGGGTGGATCCTGGTTTGGGGAGCCTCTTAAAAATACAAAATCATGAACACAAAATTACATATCAAAGTGAATATTTATGTTTAATCAGAAAATGAACTGCAGCAAATTAAAAATTATAAAAAGCTGGCAAATACTACAAAAACCACACAATTCATAAAAGTAACATTTTTACTAATTAGCTGCTTGGCAAACTGCAGGTAGCAAATGTAAACATGCTGCATGATCTCTGATTTTCTCTTCTGTGACAATTTTGTAATATGATTCTTTATTTTTTTTTAAGAGATAGGGTCTTGCTATGTTGCCCAGGCTAGATTCAAACTTCTGGGCTCAAGTGATCCTCTGACCTCAGGCTCCTGAGTAGCTGGGACTACAGGCATGCACCATCATGCCCAGCTTGAAAGATAACTCAGTCTTTGAAAGTTAGATAGTTAAAAAGATAACTAAGTCTTTCTTCTAGTGTGGTTGATACTTTAGGATGGTTGATTTTTATTTATTTTTTATTTTTTTGTGACAGAGTCTCTCTCCATCACCCAGGCTGGAGTGTAGTGGTGTGATCTCGGCTCACTGCAACCTCTGCCTCCTGGGCTCAAGCAATCTTCCCACCTCAGCCTTTCCAGTAGCTGGGAACACAGGCATGTACCACCATGCCCAGCTATTTTTTTCTATTTTTAGTAGAGACGGGGTTTCAGTATGTTGCCCAGGCTGGTCTCAAACTCCTGAGCTCAAGCGATTCGATCCACCTGCCATGGCCTCCCAAAGTGTTGGGATTACAGGCATGAGCCACCATGCCCAGCCTAGTATGGCTGGCTGATAGTTATAAATTCTTTTACCTTATAAGTTTTCTGGATTTTCAAATTTGGGAAATAATTCTATTTAGTGTTCTTTTGTACATGACCTATAAGATTTGGGGGGCATTTCCAATTTTCTTATGTTGTGACTCAACTTCTATTCTCTTTGAATTAATGACACTCATTAACCAAGTTGTTGATGATGTCCTAGTTGCAGTCACATGTAATGAGTTGTAGGGTGGGCCCTGTTTGCATGAGGACCTCGTGAGTGATTCTAGAAATCCTTAGCAGGAAGGAAAGTCTGAATGGCGATAGCCCATTTGCTAACAGACTGCTCTCAAAATAACTTACTTTGTGAATATTACAAAAACACATGACCATGTGAACACAAGGTTAGGGTCCCTCCCAGGGCCTTGGTCAGGGTTGTGCAAAGGAGAGACCTTGGGGTTAAGTTTCATGGACTCCACGGTAAATCTGGCCCTGACCAGAGTAAACTGGGCAAAAGAAGAGGGGGCCAAGGAGGATGGGGGTAAGGATGGGGGTGGGGGTGTCTTGTTAGAGTTTAAGCTTGGAAAGCAGAAACATATTCTAGGAACCTTCTTTGAAGTAATCCATGGTAGGCGCCATGTTCTAATCGGCGGAGGAAAATCATCTTGAGGCTGGTCATCCCAAAGAGTTTGCAAAGAGGCCCCGGGTATTCCTTAGAGGAGGGAATGCATGCGGGGCATGGCTGCAGGGGGAGCTGGCGTGGTTTTGAAAGGTGTTTCTGTCCTTCACCTAAACAAGCTGGTGAGAATTTCGGCCACCAGAAAAGGTTTGATTTCCTCCTTTGTCACCTTACTCTCTTAAATTCCTTTACCAAGGGCCAAAACCCACGGTTGCAACTTTGAGTGGAATAGCTAGAGAAGCAAATTCCCTGTCCCCCACCCCCAACTCCTGCCTAGAGAATCTGCAGGGATTTTCTCCTTCACACTTAGCAATGCATCCTAGAGGGTTTTGAAGAGCTGAGGAAGGAAGGAGAATGCAAATATCCCAGACACTTGGAGGGAGGTGTGGCTCTAGGAGGGGACGAGGCACAGGAGGTGGGTATGGGCTCTGAAGATAAAGTCTGCCTGCTTTAGATAAAGATAAAACTGCTTCACAGCTTTCCACAACCCTGCTTGGTGGGTCCTGCCCACCCTCAGCAGATGGGTTCACAGAAGAGTGCTAATGTTTGCGTCACTGTTAATCACACAGCGCTGCCAGTGAATTTGGTTTGCAAAACTGAAATAGATGCAACAGTTGATGTGTGCACTGTAGCTAGCTCACTTTCACAGCTGTAGAGTATTCCAGTGTATTTATATGGAGAGTTTGTCAAGAGGGACTAGGTATTTTGTTGTTGTTGTTGTTAGATTTACTTCTAACTGCCTGATATATATGATATAAAGAATTTGGCTGGTCTTTATTCTCAGTTCCTGGAGGAAGCTTCTAAACCCTTGGAATTGCCTGAGTGATAGGAGTGTCTGTTATTAATGGTGGGCTCCTGGAACCATAGATGCTAATGAGGCAACTCATGGTCGGTCCCTAGATGGCTTCAGCATGGGGATGACTGTGATTAGTGGGCTGGGGCTTTGAGCCACATGATACCAGCCCAACTTCCAGGGGTGGAGAGGGGCTGGAGGTTGAGTTCAGTTAGGTGGCCAATGATTCAATCAATCATGCCTAGATAATGAACCCAACTCCTACCCTCCCCCAAAAACTCTGGGCACTGAAGCTCAAGTGAGCTTCCCTGGTTGATGATACATACCCATGTGCCAAGAAAGTGACATGTCCTGAGAGCACAGAAACTTCACATTTGGGACCTTCCTGGACCTCATCCTCTAGGTCTCTTCTTTTGACTGGTCCTGACTTGAATCCTTTGTAATAAAACTATAATAATAAATACAGGGCTTTTCTGAGTTCTGGGAACCAGTCAAGTGAATGATTAAATCCAATGGAAGATGAGAATCTCCAAATCGGTAGCTCTTGGGTCAGATGTGCAGGTGACCTAGGGACCCCTGGGCTTGTTGCAACTGACTGAGGTGAGAGCACCCTTGTGTGGGACTGCTGTTAACCAGAGTTAAGTTTTCCCTAACTGTGAGTTAGAATTTAATTGATAAATTGCCAAATATTATTTGCTTGCTATTATAAATGGTATACTATTTATGTTTTTTGCTTTTAGCCCCCAGTGTACAGAAATTAAATTGATTTTTGTTATTGATCTTATATTTAGCAATATTGCTAAAGTCTTTTTATTAAGTCATTAATTTGGTTGGGTTTTATTTAAACAATCAAATCATCTGTGAATAACAACAGCCTTGTTTTATTTTGCTTGCTGGGACCACTAGTGCAATGACACACTGAGAAATAATGAACACCTTTATGTGTTCCTGGTTTTAAAGAAAAAGCTTTCAACATTTCATTGTTAAACATAATACTGTAGAAGGTTTTTGGTAGAAACCATTTTTTTGGATGAGGGTAGTTCTTTTATTCCTTTTATATCATTCACAGATACTGAATTTGCTAGAATGCTTTTTCTGCATCTGTTGAGATGATCATGGGGTCTTTTTTTCCTCCTTTAATTTGTTTCTGGTAAGTCAAAATAATATATTTTTCTAATGTTAAACCAACTTTGCATTTCTAATATGAGTTCAATTTGGATATATTTTATATATTACTCAATTTTTATTTATTTTTTTTTGAGACAGAGTCTCACTCTGTTGCCCAGGCTGGAGTGCAGTGGCATGATCTTGGCTCACTGCAGCCTCTGCCTCTTGGGTTCAAGTGATTCTTCTGCCTCAGCCTCCCAGGTAGCTGGGATTACAGGTGCACACCACCACACCTAGCTAATGTTTGTATTTTTAGTAGAGACAAGATTTTACCATGTTTGCCAGGCTCAAACTCCTGGCCTCAGGTGATCTGCCTGTTTCATCCTCCCAAAGTGCTGGGATTACAGGTGTGAGCCACTGCACTTGGCTATATTACTGAATTTTGTTTGTCAATATTGTTTTTGGGGCTTTTGCAAATATATTCTCATAAGTGAGACTGGCCTGCAGTTTTCCTTTTTCATATTACACTTGTCTGGTTTTGGTACCAAGGCTATAATGCAGGGAGGTAGAAGCTTTTTTTCTATTTTCTATTATTTGTTAATTAAAAGTCTGGTTGAAGTTGATAACACTATTGGACATGAGGTTTTCTTTCTGAGAAGTTTTAGCTACTGATTCAATTTTAGTAGTGACTGCATTATTTAGGTGTTTTATTTCTCGTTTAGTCAATTTGATGATATATTTTTCTAAGAATTTGTTTCATGTAATTAACAAAAAATACAAGGACATATTTATTTTATATACTTAGATATGTTTGATAAATATGTATTTATTTAATAAATGAATATTTATGAGCATGGAGGTCATGGTATTCCCATAGTTTTGAGTCTCTGTTGTGTCTGTAGTTATGTTCCTTGATAATTTAGGGCTGTTTGAATGCCTCTGGTTCTAGAGGACCCCTGGTCACTCAGTAGAAGGCATAATACGCTGCAGCTTTGTTAAATTGCAGCCCAATTTGATTTTATTTGATGTTGATCAACGATGGTCATAACAGGAGTATTTGGGGTAGGGCTGAGAAATGTAATCTAGTCCTGGGCTGGGTTTCTTCATTATTCCTTCAGTAGAATGAAAGCCATGATCAGCTGCCACTTTGAGGGAAAAGAGTGTCATTGTTGCCTAAGGAGATGATTTTGTAGGCTTACAACGGTTCAGTATTTCCTAGAGTGACAGGGAATAAGGGCGATCTTCTCTAATAGAAGTGAGTAAAGAAGGCCTTGACAAGCCCATTCCACAAGTCAGTCTGGAAAACCACAGGCCCTAAGGAGCAGCTGATAGGAGCACTTGGGCCGGTGAAACATCCAAGCTACCTGGGGACCCTTGGGCATCTCTATCTCCAGATGCTGAGCACGGCTCTGCACTGGTAGGCCCAGGCTCAGGGGTGACTGATGTTATTCGGCTTCCTACCTTCCCCTCTGTGGCCCAAGTGACAGCTTCCCCTGTCCCCTGCCCATTTAGATATTTTAGTACGTGGTTAAAAACCTCAGAGGCTGTGGATCTGATCATCTGCCTCCTTCTCTAAAAAAGACGTTATAGTCATTTCAGTCAAGTCTCTCATTTTGCTGAACAGGAACTAATCATCACCATCTCCAAAAACAGCAGTATCACTAAAAGCACTTACACTATGCCTGCCAAACACTGTGTTACCACTTTACATCAAAAATCTCAATGAATACGTCTATTGAATTATTATTTTTTTTTTTTTTGAGACGGAGTCTCGCTCTGCCGCCCAGGCTGGAGTGCAGTGGCCGGATCTCAGCTCACTGCAAGCTCCGCCTCCCGGGTTCACGCCATTCTCCTGCCTCAGCCTCCCGAGTAGTTGGGACTACAGGCGCCCGCCACCGCGCCCGGCTAGTTTTTTGTATTTTTTAGTAGAGACGGGGTTTCACCGTGTTAGCCAGGATGGTCTCGATCTCCTGACCTCGTGATCCGCCCGTCTCGGCCTCCCAAAGTGCTGGGATTACAGGCTTGAGCCACCGCGCCCGGCCCGTCCATTGAATTATTAATGTAGCAAATATCTATGGAGCTTGAGCTTCTACTCTGCTCCAGGTACCTTTCTGGGTGCTGGGACCGAGCAGTGAACCAAGCAGAGAAGCTCCCATTCCGTGGCACCCGTATGCTACCCCGGTAGGTTTGGTATTCTTATTCCTATTTTACAGATGAGTAAAGTCAGGCTTGGGAAAGAGAAGGTGGGAGTGGCTACTTAGGTGTGAAAGCTGTGAAGAAACCCAGGTTTTGTTTTGAACAGCTATGCTATGCTCTACATCAGCAATTCTCAACGTTAGGCATGCATCAGGACCCCCTGGGGAGCCTGCTAAAACTCATTGCTGGCCTCACCCCCAGAGTTTCTGATTCAGCAAGTCTCAGGTGTGGCCAGACAATCTGCATGTGTAATGAGTTCCCAGGGGATGCTGATGCTGCTGGTCTGGGCACCACACATTGAGAACTGCTGTCCTGCACCACGGAACCAAGTCTCTGCGCCTTCCCTCCTGCCTCTTTCAGGCCCCACTTTTTTCTCTCTCCGGGTGCTCCAGTGCTGTGTCTCTCCTCCAAATGTGTGCAAGGGACCCCATACCAGGAAGACTCCCTGTATGTCCCGGGACCTCAACCCCACTGCCATCAGCTGGTGTTGGTGTGTGCTGCCGTCACCATCTGTCTGTGTGCATAATTACCTTAATTAAATAGGTTCTCACATAGAATCCGTGTAAACAAGTTACGCTGCTAAAAAGGGTGGTTCCTGCACCTGATTTCTCAGGCTGTATTATGAGCAACACACATCAGTCACACCAGCTGAGGCTCTGGCTTTCAGCCGGAAGACGACGGGGTTCTCTGGGCTCGCATTCAGGATGAGCGCTGTGCGGATCCTCTCAGCCCTGCAGGTTCTGCTGCCTTTTTCGTTGCCTCTTTCCAAGGAAGCCCGTGCTACTTGCTCCTCAGCCAATTGTGTCTCAAGTATAGGAGCTGCGGCCCACCTCAAAATCGGGACCTCACTGGCTGTATCCCCAACAGTGCTCAGCTCAGTGGGTCCCTAGGGCAGAAGCAGCTGTTTTGAGGCACTCAGGACTGATGCTGTTACGGTGTCCCTGTCCTGTATGCAATTCAAGTAAAAGCAATACAAACCATAAAATAAGTGTAAGGGAGTCCAACAAAGGTCAAATTTTCTTCCCACAATGACTATTTGATTTTTTTAATAGCAAATATCAAATTCTTTACGAATCCTTCTAGGATATCCTGACCCTGATGGTGCCCTGATTCTTGGGTGCTCCAGCACAGGGTAAGGGTGTACACAGTGCAGGGTCAACAGTTTCGTTTGCTTTTTGTTTTTTTTTTATCAGGGGAGCCTGGCTCTCATCTCGCCCACTGCATCCTGCAGTGCCCTGCCAGATGGGGATCCCTTGGATGCTGTGCTGAAAACACAAGCTCTGGGGACCGGGTTCAAATCCTGAGCCAGCAACTTATTTGCTAGTGACTTAAAGCAACTTTCTTAACCTCTCTGAGCCTCAGTTTCCTCATCTGCATAATGGAGCCAATGTCTACTTCATAGGGTTGTTGTCAGGATGAAACAGAAAATGTAGGAGAAGATCCCAGCTCTGAATAGATATGACCGTGCCCTCCCTTTTGCAATCTCCCTTTTGATAGACTTTGATGATTTCCTCTTGCTTGTTCTATTTTGTCCAGACCCCGCAGCCTTACTTCTCAGGTGCTCCCTCTGCCTCCCTCCTCATCCTATGCAGCTTTCTCACTCTCGGCTCCCCAGGCACTCTCTCTACTGCACGTGTGGCATCCACCACCTTCTCTCTTGCCATCACCCTCACCTGGAGTGCCTCCTCCTCCTTCCCTCCCTCTTTAAATCTTGACAACCCACAAGTCTCACGTAAAGCGCCCCATCCTCGGAATACCCTCCAGCTCCAAATGACCTCTTATATAGGGGAAAACAGGGCTAGAAATGTAGGAAGACAAAGGAAAGTGTTCCACACAAGACCCAGTTGTTATCACCTGCTTCACACTGACTATACATGCCACTTTCCCTGATGTGCTAAGATTTGAGTCTATGTTCTTTTTTTTTAAGATGGAGCCTTGACCTAGGCCAGGGTACAGTGGCACGATCTTGGCTCACAGCAACCTCTGCCTCCTGGGTTCAAATGATTCTCCTGCCTCAGCCTCCTGAGTAGCTGGAATTACAGTTGTGTGCCACCATACCCGGCTAACTTTCGTATTTTCAGTAGAGACGGGGTTTCACCATGTTGACCAGGCTGGTCTTGAACTCCTGACCTCAAGTGATCTGCCCACTTCGGCCTCCCAAAGTGCTGGGATTATAGGCGTGAGCCATCGTGCCCAGCCTGAATCTATGTTCTTGTCTGTCCGGTTCAATCATCAGCTTCTGACAGGCAGGGAGCAACAGTGATAATAATAAACACTGCCAGTTATCAGGCACTTACCATTTAGGGTTATTTAATGCTTAGAGTGGCCAGGTGAAGAAGTAATAATATAATTTCCCTCCTACAATACCCAGCACAGACTTCTCACAGTCAGTAATAAGCATCTGTTAATGGTGACAGTGGTGATGGAGTAATAACTAACATCTGGATGCCTCTCTGTTCTCTCCTCTCTCACCAAGGGTGGTGTGGATGCAGAGTAAGGCAGCAGGGAGAGCTGGGGGTTGGCAAAGAGACGAGCAGTTCCCGAACTTCCTGGATGAACAAGTGGCCACCTCTGTGGGGTCACCAAAGGCCTCTCTACTCAAACAACTTCCTGGGGGCCTGTCATGGGCCTGATAGTCCCACATTAAGAATAAATTATTTGAGTTAATATTCTGGGTGTGCCAGAATGACATCTGTCATTCATTCAGTAAGTATTAATTACTCACAGCTGGGGAGATACAGCCATAAGCCCACCATAAATAGCTTAACATGGGGCTCTGGTGGATGGAGAAGATACGAGAGAAGATAAACATGCTTTCTTATTGGAGTTCATTTGGGAGTTTGCCATTCGTCTCTCAGCAGGACTTTGAGAGAACAGGACACCAGCCAGGGGACTTTTGAGGTGAGGGAGGACGTGTTTGGCCCATGGGACAGGGATTGCAAAGGGCAGTAATGGCCCTGGGTGGCCTGAGGAGCCCACATGCATGGAGGAGGGAGGAGGGAGGCTGAGAATCATCTGGGGCTGTCCTCAGAGAATCTGTGTCCAGCAAGACTGTGGCATCCTTGGGGGAGGTCATTCTGATGGCCAAGTTTTTCAGAGAGCAGCAGATTTACCCCAGTATGCACACAGCCCATGACTTTCTTCGGATTTTAGTCATTTTGGATAGAAATGTTCTCAGAATAGCACCTTTTTGATTTTCCCCATCCCAAGTCTCTTTCAGATAAATACTGAACACTTCTCACTGAATCAGAGGCAGGAAGCCACAGCCCTGTGCATGAGCCTTCTCTGCATCCCACAGCAGCTCCTGCAGCCCTCCTGTGGCCCTGGGGCAGAACCCTGGGGATCCAAGGAACAGGGTTTGAAAATGTGCGTGGTGGAAAAATGCATTGAGCCTCAAGTCAGAAGTCCTGGAGTCAAGCCCAGATCTACCACTCCCTCGTTTCAAAAGCCCAGGCAAGTCTCTTGGCCACTCTAGGCCTTAGTTTTTCTCTCTATAAAATAATACGCACCCTTCCTATACCACAGGATTACCATGGGAATCCAACGGTAAGCAAACACGTGGAAACAAGCCCACCAAAAGCACATGCACGCTTGAAAGCACGACTCCACCCAGAGGCTACTATCATTCACACAACTGGCTGCTTAAAATTGACCATAATTTAATATCCTTCTACAGGGTCAAGATTCGAGCACCAGTGATGATTCGGGTCCTCACATAGTGCAGCACTCAGAAGTCGAAGGGCGGAAGAAACCCCTCGAAAGAGCCGGAGCGCCGTGACTCTTCGTGAATTCCTAGTCTGCCTTTATTCTTGTTTCTGTCTCCTTACTTGTCAGACTGTCAGCTGTCACTGCTCTCTGCTTGGTGTGCCTGTCGAGTCCCTAGTTTGCTGCTTGTAGTCTGCTGTGGATTTGGCAAACACATGATAAAGCTTATTACAATTGTGTATAAAGTGAAGGCACACAGGCACAGGCAAAATGTATTCCCTTTGCGTGTCAACTATGCACTATCTTTTATTTTGAGATAAGAGTCTCGCTGTGTTGCCCAGGCTGGAGTGCGGTGGCACTATCATGGCTCACTGCGACCTCTGCCTCCCGGGTTCAAGTGATTCTCCTGCCTCAGCCTCCTGAGTAGCTGGGATTACCATTGTGTGCCACCATGCCAGGCTACTTTTTAGTAGAGACAGGGTTTCACCATGTTGGCCAGGCTGGTTCCGAACTCGTGGCCTCAAGTGATCCACCCATCTCAGTCTCCCAAAGTGCTGGGATTATTTAACCCCTTCGGATCTTTTTCATTTCTGCCTTGCCTGTGGTTCAGATGGATGACCCTGCAAAATGGAGGAGCTGCCGTCCTCACTCATGAGTTCAAACCCGGACTCTACTGGGAAACCGGCCACCATCCCTAACTTGGTGCTCTCCTGCCTGGGGACCCTATAAGAGGACACAATCAAAGCTGGAGCTGATGGAAACAGGTGTCATTATTCCAAGTTCTCCAACCCCAGCTTCTAGCCTGCTTTGGCCCTTTTGTTTTCCTTCCTCCCACAGGCCCCTAGCTCTGTCCCATCAAGTAATAAGAGCTGCAAACAGCTCATATTTATCGAGGGCCCTCTCCCTGCCCGGCACTATGCTAAGCACTTCACATTCTTTATCTCATTTAGTCCTTAAAACAACCCTATAAAATCAACACTGTTGTTTCCTTTTTATAGGTCAGAAAACTGAGCTTAGAGAGGTCTATATAGCTTGCCTAAGGTCACATAATTCTTAAGGAACAGAACCAGGGCTTGTCCCTGCTACTCTCCAGCAGTATTTCCCCTGGGCTCTCAACAGTGAATCTGAGGCCCTGCTCGATCCTGAATGTTGAAATTCTGTCCTACAAAGAGTGTAGTGGCCTGCACTAGAGATCTCATATGCATCATTTGGTCCATGGAGAATGAAGGCCAATTTCCTCCAGAGGGCAGGGAGAGGCCCTGCATGGAGCCTCCGGGTGAGAATGCCCAGGACCTGGGCTACCGGCCGACAACGGTGAGGCAGTGTGGCTTCTGGGGCAACAGCAGAAGGGTTGTTCAAAAAACACTGCTCCACCTGCTACCTGATGCCTGAAGATTCTTTTACCTGGAAAGGGATTCAACCTCCCTTTTCATAATCCAAAATAAAACTTAAAATGTAGACATTTTAAGCTATGTGACCCTGAATTACATTCATACTAAAGTGTAAAGGCTGGCACCAGCTCCCGTTTTAAGATCTATCGAAGAGTTTTGAAAGAAGGTGGGTGTGAGGGGGGATGGGAAAGGAGATGGGGGTAACCAAAGTGTAGATCTGAGTGCTAAGGTGGGGAAGGGGTAGAGAGATGGGAGACTGGGAGATTACAAGAAAAGATGCCGCTGTCTCTGCAGTTTTGGCTAAAACCAGTCCTGGCTGCAGATACACTCATTCTCTTGACAAACTACTGGAGCTGCTCCCTTGACAAAGGTGCACTGGGCCAGAGCCTGTGGAAAATCTTAGGCAAAACCTGAAAATGATGAGCTATTTTGCAAAGGAATTCTCTCCAGGCTAAATGTCTCTTTTCCATATGCCCTGACTTGAGAATGATTGGTTCTGGAAAACTGCCTCAACTTGGATGTCATATGGGCATTTAAATGACCACATGTATGTGTGTAGGAACTGTATCGACACAGACTAGGTACACACAATATACCCCAGGATTTGTTAAGTTGAATGGCATGGGTCTTCACGATCTTTACGTTTTCTTATCAAAAAGCAAAACATGTCAAATTTCAACTGAGCACGAATCCTTCCTTTGTGCCTCCAGTTAAGTCAGACTCTTGTTCCCACTTCTTTGGTACCTGCCTTTCCTAGGACACGCTTTGCCTTCCTGGCCAGTTCATTTCTGGAGCTTTCATTTTGCCATCTAGCAGGGCAGATTTATATTTAGATTTGTATTTTATGGCCGGGCACGGTGGCTCATGCCTGTAATCCCCACACTCTGGGAGGCTAAGGTGAGCGGATTGCTTGCAATCAAGAGTTTGAGACCGGACTGGACAACATGGTGAAATCCTGTCTCTACTAAAAAACACAAAATTTAGCCAGGCTTGGTGGCACATGCCTGTAGTCCAAGCTACTCGGGAGGCTGAGGTGGGAGGATCACTTGAGCCCAGGAGGCGGGGGTTACAGTGAGCCATGATTGAGCCACTGCACTCCAACCTGGGTGACAGAGTAAGACCCTGTCTGAAAAAAAAAGTCACATTTCGGCCTGGCGCGGTGGCTCAAGCCTGTAATCCCAGCACTTTGGGAGGCCGAGACGGGCGGATCATGAGGTCAGGAGATGGAGACCATCCTGGCGAACACCGTGAAACCCCGTCTCTACTAAAAAATACAAAAAACTAGCCGGGCGAGGTGGCAGGCGCCTGTAGTCCCAGCTACTCGGGAGGCTGAGGCAGGAGAATGGCGTAAACCTGGGAGGCGGAGCTTGCAGTGAGCTGAGATCCGGCCACTGCACTCCAGCCTGGGCGACAGAGCGAGACTCCGTCTCAAAAAAAAAAAAAAAAAAAAAAAAGTCACATTTCAACTGAGCATGAATTCCTTTGTGCCCCCAGTTAAGACAGACTTTTGTTCCTTCCCAACTCTTTGGTACCTGCCCTTCCCAGGACACACTATGCCTTCCTGGCCAGTCCATATTTGGAGGTTTCATTCTGCCATCTAGCAAGGCAGATTTGTATTTTTTAATTGCAAAAGTAGGACAGGTTCATTAAAAAATTTCAATACTTAAAGAAGTACACTTCAGAGTGAATGTCAATTACTCAATTCTCAAGCTACTCCCCACCTCCATTCCCTAAGAGGAATGACAAGTACGTATAATTCCCGTCTTTCCTTCCCTCTCTCCAAATACAAACACATAGACTTTCTTTTTCCAAAATTGAAATAATTCTATTGCACTTTACTGGAACCTGCTTTTTCTCCTTCATCTATTACAGATGACTTCTCATATTAGTGTTAAAAGAGCTTTCTAGGCCGGGTGTGGTGGCTCAAGTCTGTAATCCCAGCACTTTGGGAGGCCGAGACGGGCGTATCACGAGGTCAGGAGATCGAGACCATCCTAGCTAACATGGTGAAACCCCATCTCTACTAAAAAATACAGAAAACTAGCCGGGCGAGGTGGCGGGCGTCTGTAGCCCCAGCTACTCTGGAGGCTGAGGCTGGAGAATGGCGTAAACCTGGGAGGCGGAGCTTGCAGTGAGCTGAGATCTGGCCACTGCACTCCAGCCTGGGCGACAGAGCGAGACTCCATCTCAAAAAAAAAAAAAAAAGGCTTTTTAAATGGTTGCACAGGACAGAATCCCTTTGTCATTTAAAATCTGTTCACAGCTATTTACGTTTTTGTTCTGAATGTCTTGCTCTCCATATGAGTTTGGGTTCTCTAAAACATTTCAGCCAGTGCTAACTCGTGGTATTGAGCTGTTAATAGTAAGATGCTCTTCTGAGAAAGAAATTGATATGGTTTGCATTTAAACTCACACCTGAATCTGAAAGAGTAGGTGTGGGAGTAGGTTAGAAATATAAAAGTTCAACCTGAACGTATCACATTAAAATATGGAGTGCAGCTACCATTTTCCTTTTCTACTATTTGTAAGGAAAAAGCCCTGGAGAGAAGCAAGGCCAGAGCTTCTGGCCAGGAAGGTCACTTCAGTGACTTGTTGAGGCAGGTGAAGGGAGTCCTGCCACCCGGCAGGACAGCGAGCCTTCTGGGGCTCTAGCTCAGGTGAGAGAGAACAGCCAGCCCCTTCCCCAAACTCTTCCTGCCTGTACTGTCCAGATGGGAACCTGGAATCCTGATATGAGACCTCTAGGACCCCTTTCTAATAAGTATGACCAGATTCTAGGGCCCACAGTATTAATTCCTAAGACACCATTTACAATAAGAGATTGCACTAGCTCAATCTTCCTAAAGTGTTGTTGTTATTAGATGTTACCTGGTGAATAGGCTTCATGTCAAATTTGGAGAAATCTGAGATACAGTTAAACTGGTTTTTAAATTGCAGGACTTATCAGAGCCTTTATTAGCTTATGCACTTGAGTCTTCAAGAAGAACAGCCCCCCTTTTTAAAAATTTTGTCAAGGTGGGGTCTTGCTATGTTGCCCAACCAAGGTTGGTCTTGAACTCCTGGGCTCAAGCAATTCTCTCAAAGTGCTGGGATTACAGGCGTGAGCTACCGCAACTGGCTGGACAACCTCATTTTTAATCTAGAGGCCCTTGAGGGAAAAGTCAGCAAATATGTGCAGTTTTGTTAACTTGAACATTCTATGACTTAGTCCTCAGTGCTGGTCTCTAAAACATCTATTCCCCCTAGCTGTCTCCTCAAAAGTGGAACACCAGCGCACGAGAAGTCAGCATTCCAGGCAGCAGGATGGCATTTTTTTTTTTTTTTTTTTTTTTTTTTTTTAGAGATGGAGTTTCCAAACTCTTGTTGCCCAAGCTGGGGTGCAATGGCACAATCTCAGCTCATTGCAGTCTCCACCTCCTGGGTTCAAGTGATTCTCCTGCCTCAGCTTCTCGAGTAGCTGGGATTACAAGCATGCACCACCACACTTGGCTAATTTTTAATATTTTTAGTAGAGACAGGGTTTCACCATGTTGGCCAGGCTGGTCTCAAACTCCTGACAGGTGATCCACCCACCTCAGCCTCTCAAAGTGCTGGGAGTACAGGCGTGAGTCACTGCACCCGGCCAGCAGGATAGCTTTATGTGAGCCTCTTTTGCTCTATGAGTCCTAGAAGGGATACGCACTGTCTTTCTTTTTTTTGTTTCCATAGGTTTTTGGGGAACAGGTGTATTTGGTTACATGAGTAAGTTCTTTAGTGGTGATCTGCGAGATTGTGGTGCACCCATCACTTGAGCGGTATACACTGAACCTGATTTGTAGTGTTTTATCCCTCACCCCCCTCCCACCCTTTCCCCAGAGTCCCCAGCGTCCATTGTGTCATTCTTATGCCTTTGCATCCTTATAGCTTAGTTCCAACTTATGAGTGAGAACATACAATGTTTAGTTTTCCATTCCTGAGTTACCTCATTTAGAATAATAGTCTCCAGTCCCATCCAGGTTGGGATATACACTGTCTTTCACTAGCAGAATTCATCCACAGATGATTCTCTGTCATCTTGAAATTCTGTGGGAAGCCTCTTTATTCTATTTGCGTTCCTTGAAGAGTCAGAAGCCAGGCAGGTACTTTCATGAGAGGTTAACTCATGTCATGTTCCCCAGTGGGGCCTCCACATGCCTTTTCTGACCTCAGCTCTTTAGAGAAGGCTGACTGCTGTTTGGGGCTCTGGGGAGGGGTCTGGAGCCCAGACATTTCCAGTCTAAAGCAGCTTTTGGGGCTGTCTGTGCCTGGAACACTCGTCTGCAGAACTCAGCACCTTCAAACTCCATCTTTCTTCAGTTGCACTGGCTCCTGCCTCCCTGATCACCCCGGCCCAGCCTTGTCTCTTCAGAGAGCTTTTGCAATCTGCATTTCATTTCTGTAAGCCTTGCCAACCTGCCGCCTCCCCCACCAGACTGTAGCCTCTCGAGGGCAAGGACTCAGTCGTTAGATGTCTATACCCCAGAGAAGTGCCAGCACCAAGCTGGGGACGAGGGCGAGGCAGCTGCCCATGATCACCTTTCAGCAGAAGAGGGCAGGGAATGGGTTTAATCATCCGTTCCTAGTACCCAGCCTCGTGCCTGGTCAGTACTGACCTCGCTAAAAGTTAAACCAGGGCTTTCTCTTTTTTTCCTAGGACCCAGGAGACACCTGGAATTAGTCCCTGCCTCCAGTCCCTCCATTAAATCCCTCCAAAATGGAGCAGCTGACGGCATTCTAGTGGCAACACAGGACCCTCGAGACCACAGGCAAGCAGGCACATGGCCCAGAAGGATTTCTGTTGGGCTTTGCTTGTCCTGCCCAAGTGTTTACCCAGCAGAGTGCTCTTCTCGAGGAGCCAGGCGAGGTCACAGAATCCACTGCAGAGTCTCTCTGGGAGTGGGCACTTCAGACCTGGTGCTGATTCAGCTGGAATGGAAGCATCCATTTCCTAAGCACGTATCTCCTGCTGGCGTGTACCAGGGAAAGAGTGGGGCAGGCCCCTGGGAACTTGCTGGGCGGTACAAAGAGGTCAAGCTGGGCTTTATAATTTTCTACAAAAACTCACAAACTGAGTGAGCTACTTTTGTATAACATAATTGTTTTCAGTTGGGGACAATTTGGGCCCCCAAGGATATTTGGCAATGTCTAGAGGTATTTTTAGTTGTCATAACTTGAGGGGTAGAGCTACTGGCTTCTAGTAAGTAGAGGCCAAGGATGCTTCTAAATATCCTACCATTGGCCGGGCGTGGTGGCTCATGCCTGTAATCCCAACACTTTGGGAGGCTGAGGCAACAGGATCACTTGAGCCCAGGAGTTCAGGGCCAGCCTAGGCAACGCAGTGAGACCCTGTCTCTATAAAAAATGGAAAAAAAATTAGCCAGGCATGGTGACACATGATGTTTCCTTTTGGGATGATGAAAATGTTCTAAAATCGGTATGGCAAGAATGAACAACCCTGTGAATATACTAAAAGACACTGAACTGTACAATTTAAATGGGCAAAAGGTGTGTGAATTACATCTCAATAAAGTTATTTTTATCTATGTTTATATATGTATGTGAATTATATATCATTAAAGCTCTTATATATGTACAGATGTATATAAAACACACACACACAATCCTTGGCCGTCTCCATCGGGGCTTTGTGGAAAACACTAGTGGCAGAGTGTAAGGCAGAGAATTTGCCAGGGACCTCAGATCCATCTGCTCTTGCCTCCTTGGTCTAACTGCTCAGCATCTGTGACCTCTGTCCAATCTCTGCTTTCTTCTTCTCTAATCAGCCAAAGTTGAGCAGAAGGAGGCAATACCCTTCTCCTGGATGGCTGTGAGTACCATGTGGGTAAATAACTGACATGGATTTCAGGAAAGTCTCACTTCACATAGCAGACGTGTCCACTGGGCTCATGTTGGATGGAGGAAAATCTCAATCTGTTTAAAGGAAGCTACAGGAAGCCAGTCAGCAAGATGAGTGTTGTAACGTGAGCAAGCATCCCTTAGCCATCCAGCAGAGATGAAGTTGTGTCGGTTTGGTTTGCTTAAATCAGGAGCCACATCTGAGAAGAAAATCCACTGTTCAGAAAGGAAGCACCGTAGTAAAGAATATCATGTGGACAAAGTTTTGGTGCTTTTTAGGAAGCAGTTTGGTGCTCTGGCTAAATGAGGATTAAGCAGAAAAGACTTTTTGTTTCAACTTCTGTTGCTGGAAATCTCTCCAAAGAGTTCCCATTCAATCTCCTGCCTGGGTACATAGCTGCCAGGGAACAGAATTTAATGTTTGATGACTGAGTGACTTCCTTAGCTTCCAGTCTTTCTGAATTTTAGTTCACTATGGTGTGAGGCTATAGGCAGAAGTGTGGAAAGCTGGAGTTACATTTGGCAGCTTGGTCTGCAGAAGGTTCAGAAAAGAAACTAATTTGAAGTTAAACACCAAAGAGCAACAAAACTCCTAATGAGGCTTATTTTTATTTTGCTGTTCTTTTGTTTATTCCTGAAAGCCGAATCCTGTCTCTACCATCACCGTAGGTGAGTTACTTTTGGGCGGGCCTGTCTCAGGGGCTGGCTGATTTCTATGTCCTTACCTGGCTCTCCCATTGTGTATCTGTGAACCGTGGTGCTCTGGCCCCTTGAACCATGGTGCTCTGGGCCCTTGATATTTTGCTCTTTGGCACATGCCATGATCCTATCAGAACTCTGTGAAGGCAGCAGATCAGTGCCACCGAGAAAACAGCAAGCTTCAGAGAGCTGGGTGTACCGAGTGTCAGTATCTGGTGTCATTCGAGAAGATGGCAGGCTTTACAACATTGGATTCTCTTCCCAAACCATCGGAAGGTGTGAAGTAAACAGCACTGGCCTTCCTTGAGAAGGGGGAGGATGCAGGTCATTCCGGGGTGAGGGCTGGCTCGATCTCACAGAGCTTCACATCTGGAATTTGGCGTCTTGGTCTCCAGATGGGTGGCAAGGGAAGATGCCGGGACAGGAGTCCTGCCTGGCTGGATAAGCAATCCCACGGCTGGCTTTATGCCATTCCAGTGCCTCCCACACATGCACTGCTCATTCATTTCTCTACACATTCTTGCAGATGTCAGGGAAGTCTCACTTGGTATAGCAGATGTGTCGACTGGACCCCCGTTGGATGAAGGGAAGTTTCCCTCGGCTTAAAGTGCACAAGCTTGAAGGGAACTGCAGGATCTTCCCCACAGCCACGTGTGGGATGCAGGCCTTATTCTCTCTCACTGGACAGGGAGTGAGGAAGCCAAGACCCACTGGGCTGGGCAACTTGCTGGAGGTGGCACAGCTAACACTCAGGAGGCAGGGCTGGAACCCAGGCCCCTGATGCCAGCCAGCTAGCCTTTCTTCCACATTGCTTCTGTGCCTTTAGAAGAAAATTTCCAGGTGGAGAATCCAAGGCACAGGCAGTAGTGTTTGCTCCTGGTCACTTGGTGAGTTGGGAGGAGAATGGAGACTAAAAATCAGATCACCTGAATCTCAGGCCAAGGTTTTGTTCCCAAAGGAATTTTAGCACTGTGTATTTCTGGTGGGCATGGAACATCCACCGTGAGTGCTGTGAGCTAGGAGGCTCAGAGAGGAAACTGGAAAACAAGAAGGGGTAAGAAGAGAAGGAGATGGAGGACAGGCAGCTGAACAAAGCTGGGGCCCGGTACCACTGAAACATGGAAATGTCGGCAGGGCACCTAACACACTGCTCCTGGCCCTCTGGCCTCAATCCCTATCGGTCTGCCTGGAGCCTACTTTTTCATCCTATTTAGGTTCATCCCAGTGCCTTCCCACCTACGCCTTCTTAGAGTTCCCATGGCTGTTCACCCAGGCCTGCCTTCACCTGTCTTCCTCGGTGGTTGGAGCAATCTGACCTCCCTCCCTTCCCACACAGCCTGCTCTCTGACAGTGGCAGCTGCTGTAATTAATGAATGGATCCAAACCACAACCCAGTGTGATGAGGAGGCCACGAAGTGTCTTCTCCCCATCTCCCGAAGGCAGAGCTCACCCAAGGGAGTGAAGGGGAAAGAAAGTTTTTTTTTTTTTTTTTTTGAGTCAGGGGCTTGCTGTCTCACCTAGGCTTGAGTATAGTGGCTTGATCATGGCTCACTGTAGCCTAGAACTCATGGGCTCAGGTGATCCTCCTGCCTCAGCCTCCTGAGTAGTTGGAACTACAGGTGCATGCCACCATGCTCAGCTAATTTATTTTTTATTTTTAGAGAAGGGGTCTTGCTATGTTTCTGAGGCTGGTCTTGAACTCCTGGCCTCAAGCGATCCTCACACCTCAGCCTCCCAAAGTACTAGGATTATAGATGTGAGTCATCATGCCTGGTCAAAGCTCTTCTTAGTTGCAATAACAGAAGCCACTCAAATAAGTTTAAGGAAAAAAGGGGCTCCATCAGGTTATTTAATGGAATCAAGCCCCCAAAAGAGTGAAAACCTTAGCCAGAAAGTGCTTTAGCAACAAGGCACTCCCCTCTCTCTAGTCTGACTTCCCTTCTTTCCTTAGCACCCTCCATCTACACCACACAACCTGGCTCTCTCTGGCTCGGCAGGTCTCCGTGGTGCCATCTGGTCTGTTCTCAGAGAGAAGGGACCACAAGGAACCACAAGGGTCTGTTCTGAGACCTGACCCACTTCCTGCTGGTCAGGAGTGGGAGCATGGATCGTGATCAGATGCCTTAAGGGATACATCCAGAGAGAAGCGAGAAAATCTAACCACTGTTAGTCTATGGCTGGACTCCAGCTCCATGCCACCCTATACCCATTTCCATGCCACCCTACACCCAACTGTGTTGCCAGTTCTCCTGCAGCTCTGGGTGGGAGGAAACTTCTCCTTATGGGGCCGAAAGAGCTGTGTGGGTAAATTCCAGTACTCTTAAAAATAATCTGGTCTATATGCTTTCCACTTAAATATTAAACTCTATGAAGGCAGGAACCTTGTCTAGAGTCTTGTGTTTCAGCCTTGTATCTCCAACACCTAGACCATAGTTGGCACTCAAATATTTGTTAATTGAATAAGCATCTTTATTTTAAAACAGCTTCATTGAGGTATAACTGATATACAATAACTGCACGTATTTAGCATGCTATTTTGGTAAGTTTTCACACACACACACACACACACACCCCATCACCAATAAAAATAATGAACATATTAGGTCAGGAGCAGTAGCTTAAGCTTGTAATCCCAGTACTTTGGGAGGGCGAGGCAGGCGGATCACTTGAGGTCAGGAATTCGACACTGGCCTGGCCAACATGGTGAGACCCCCGTCTCCACTAAAAAATATAAAAATTAGCTGGGCATGGTGGTGCTTGCCTGTAATCCCAGTGACTTGGGAGGCTGAGGCAGGAGAATTGCTTGAACCCAGGAGGTGAAGGTTGCAGTGAGCTGAGATCGTGCCACTGCACTCCAGCCTGGGCAATGGAGCGAGATTCCATCTCGAAAGAAAAAAAAAGAACATATTCATCATCCTCAAAACATTCCTCATTCCTCTTTGTAATCCCTTTCCATCTCTAGGCAACCACTAATTTGTTTTCCATCACTGTATATTAGTTTGCATTTTCTAGAATTTTACATAAATGGAACCACACAGAATTTACTTCATTTATTTCTGTCATCTTTCACTCAGCACAACTATCTTGAGATGCATCTGTAGTGTTGTGAATGGTTTATTCCCTTTTATTGCCCAGTGATGACTCCGTTGTATGGAAAGACCAGTGTTTTCATTTGAATGTTGATGGACATTGGGTAGCTTCTAGATTTTGGTTATGGAAAAGCTGTAATGAACATTTGTATACAAGTCTTTCTATGAACATATGCTTTCATTTCTCTTGGGTAAATATATAGAAGTGAAATATATGGATCATATGACAGATTAAGTTTTACTTTTAAAGAAACTGCCAAATCATTTTCCAAAATGGTTATAACATTGATTTTCAAATATTAAATGAAATTTGCATTCCTGGGAGTGTTTTAACACTCTTGGTCAATATGTATTATTCTTTTTACATATTTTTGGCTTCAATTTGCTAAAATTTTGTTTAGAATTTTTGCATCTATGTTAATAGAAGATATTAATCTGTCACTTGCTTTTCTTATACAGGTTTTTGTCATGTTTTGCTGTCACAGTAAGGCTTAGAATAAGTTGGGAAGTATTCTCTTCAATTTTGGGGAAAGTTTGTAGAATTGGTATTATTTATTTCCTAAATAGTTGGTAGAATTCACCTATGAAGCTATTTGGGCCTGGAGGGTATTTTTTTCTTTGTGGGAAGATTCTAAACTACATATACAATGTTTTTCTAGATATAAGGATGTTCAAATGATCTCTTAAAATTTTTTTTGAGGTATAATTCACACAATATAAAATTCACCATTTTAAAGTGTACCATTTAGTGGGTTTTGGTATATTCACAAGGTAATATAATCATCACTACTATCTAATTCCAGAACATTTTCATCGCCCTAACAAAAAACCCCATACCCATTAGCAGTCATGCCCCATTTTCTCCCATTCCTCTGCCCTCGGCACCACTAACCTATTTTCTGTCTCTACGGGTTTGCCTATTCTGTACATTTCATATAAATGGAATCCTACAATATGTGGCCTTTGTGTGACTGGCTTCTTTCACTTAGAATAATGGTTTCAATGTTCACCCATTATAGCCTGTATCAGTATTTTATTCCTTTCTAAGGCCTGAATAGTCAAAACAATCTTGAAAAAGAACAAAGTTGGAGTATTCACACTTCCTGACTTCAAAACTGACTACAAACTGCAGTAGTCAAGATAGCGTAGTACTAAAATAAGAGATATATATAGAGCAATGAAAAAACGGAGTCTAGAAATAACCCTTACATTTATAGTTAAGTGATATTTGCAAAGGTTCCAAGACAATTCATGGGGAAAAATAGTGTTTTCAAGAGATGGTGCTGGGATCATTACCTACATGCAAAAGAATGAAGTTGGACCCCCTATCTCATACAATGTATAAAAATCAACTAAAAATGAATCAAAGACCTAAACTGAAGAGCTAAAACTACAAAACTTTAAGAAATCATAGGCATAAATGTTCATGACCTTGGATTAGGCAGTGGTTTCTTAGATATGACACCACAAACAAAAGCAACAAAAGAAAAAGGACATAAACTAGATATCATCAAAATGAAAAACTTTTGTGCTTCAAAGGACAACATCAAGGAAGTGAAAAAGACAACCCCAAAGAACTTGAGTTGAAAATTTGGGTTGAAAATTTTTTTGCAAATTATCCATCTAATAAGGGACTTACATTTGGAATATTTAAAAAACTTTTATAATTCAATAATTTTAAAAACCCAACTAAAAATGAACAAAGGATCTAAATAGACAGTTCTCCAAAGAAGATATACTAACGGCCAATTAGCACATGAAAAGATGTTCAACATCATCAGCCATCAGGGAAATGCAAATCAAAACCACACTGAAACACCACTTCATATCCACTAGGAGAGCTAAAATTAAAACGAAAAAACAAAAACAAAAACAAAACCCAGAAAATACCAAGTGTTGGTGAGGCTGTGGATAAATTGAATCCTTATACATTGCTGGTGGGAATGCAAAATAGTGTGGAACCTTTGGAAAATAGTCTGGTAGCTCCTCAAGCAGTAGCACATGACCCAGTAATTCTGCTCCTAGGTATATACCCAAGAGAAGTGAAAACATATCCACATAAAAACTTGTACATGAATGTTCATGGCAGCTTTACCATGAGAGCCAAAAAGTAGTAACAATCCAAATGTCCATCAGCTAATGAATGGACAAACAAAATGTGACATATCCACACAATGAAATAGTGCTTGGCAGTAAAAAGAAACGAAATACTCATACCTGCTTCAATCACATGGATAAACCTTGAAAACATTATGCTGAGTGAAAGAAGAGTCACAGAGAACCACATGTTGTGTGACTCATGTGAAATATTTGGACTAGGCAAATTCAGAGACAGAGAAAGCTGACTAGTGGTTGTCTAAGGTTGGGGGATGAGGGACCTTGGGGAGATAGGCGATGCTGAAGGGGGATGGGATGATGTTTCTTTTGGGGGTGAGGAAAATGTTCTAAAACTGATTCTGGTGATGGACATACGTTTCTGAATACATTTAAAGTCATTGAATTGTAGACTTTAAATGGGTGAACTGTATGGTATGTTAATTATATCTCAATAACGTTGTTTTTAAAAAGAGTTTAGGCTGGGTGCAGTGGCTCCCACCTGTAATCCCAGCACTCTGGGAGGCTGAGGTGGGCAGATCACCTGAGGTCAGGAGTTCAAGACCAGCCTGGCCAACATGTTGAAACCTTGGCTCTACCAAAAATACAAAAATCAGCTGGGCATGGTGGTGGGCGCCTTTAATCCCAGCTACTTGGGAGGCTGGGGCAGGAGAATCGCTTGAACCCGGGAGGCAGAGGTTGCAGTGAGCCGAGATCGTGCCACTGTACTCCAGCCTGGGTGACAAGAGCGAAACTCTGTCTTAAAAAAAAAAAAAAAAAAAAAAAAAAGAGTTTAAAAGCAAATATAAAAGCACTGTTCTACTGAAAGGAATACTCTGGGTAGTGGCCTTTTCCTAACTCGCTGCGTGTGGGGCGGTGAGCGCTGGGTCCCTCGGTGGGAATCTATGTTGCTAGTTAGCAGGCCTTGGGCCTCAGTGAGTCTCCAGTGAGGAGAGACAAGAGAGGAGGACAATGTGAGAGCACTGGGAGAGGCCGGCAGGAGGGACAAGGGAAAGAGGACAGGGAGGAGGCTTTTCTGTCCTGGCCCCATCTCTGCTCACGGTGGGGCCCAGGGAGGTCACAGAACTGATTTGTTCTCTAAGCTTCCACCTGGGCAAAGCAGAAGCCAGCGCCTCCATGCCATGATTCCTCCCTCTTCTCATCATAGAGGGTACCGGGAAAGTTCTCAAATTCTGGAATGGAGCCTGATTGCATCAGCTGCTGTTCCAGGTTCCCGGAGGCAGATCTGGTTCCAGCTATGTCTCTCATTAGCAGTGGGGCCTTAGATGAGCTTTCCAACCCTAGGGGCTCCCTTGTCCTCATCTATCAAAGGAGGATCATAATTAACCTGACTCACTTCTCTCAGAGGGTGGTATGAGGATCCAGAGTTATGGGTGGGAAAGAACTCCCCGGGGTGCATTATCATGAATTGTAGGAAATATTTCTGGATAGATATGAGGGTATTGATCTTCCAGCTACAGAAGCCATTGGCTGATCACTCCTTCCCTAGCTTCTGACCCATAGCATTTGCACATTGGTTGGAGTCAGGCTTGGAAGGGCACCTGGAGACAAGAAAATGTGGCTAAGACAAAAGACATGCGCAGAAGCACACCCATGACTCAGTCCTCCTGGCCATGGGCTCCACTGAGCTCAGTGAGCTCAGCGCCTGGGCTACTGAAAACCACCTTCACACACAGTGATGCCTTAGGCCTGTGAAACCAGGCCAGGCAGGCCATGCTGTGCTCCCGGGCTTGCTCTCCTTCATGGGGAACTCAGACTCCAATTCCATAATTCCATAATAAAAGGCATAGGGATTGACAGTGGGTAAAATTTGACTCCAAGGAGACCTCAGGTGAGTCCTGCGGATCACAATGGCTTTCCTAAGCTTACTGCTGGAGTTTGCACAGTTCCTACAGATGGTAGTATTTGTATGCAGAAGATGCTGCAAAAAAAATCTTCATGGCCATACCCTGAAGTCTCCCATACCCCAGAAAACCTGCCGGCCATGTCATCTGAAAGCCAAAGTTGGGGCTGCCATGCCACAAAAGGGAGAGCAAGGAATGGCCCCCCCCTTTCCTGCTGCCTTCACCCAGAAAACAAGGGGATCCTGCCAGGTGCATGATGGACAGCAGAGGGCAAACATGATATCCCGGAAGAGAAGGAAGCAAGAATAAGAGTGTGGGGGCAGCTGTGGGACCAAGGCCTGTTCATTTTATATATTTTTGGGAATTATTGAAAAAGAGAGGGGAAAAAAAGCTATGAATTCTTCCCAAAGTGACTGTGCCAGGACAGGCCTCTCAGTTGCTGCTCTGAGTGCCTGGACAGGGAAGTCGCTGGTGGACCCTTGAGTGAGCACCTCTGGGAAGACAGGGCCTGCTCTCCAGTCTGTGCAGGGTGGAGGGGTGATGGTGGCTCCCAGACAGTATCCACTATGATTGGTCACTGCCGATGTCTGTTCAGATTGGTTGGCCCCAAAGCTTACCAGTTGTTAAATATCTTGACTATCACCCATAGTGTATAACCTCAGTACTAGATTGGCCAGATTGCAAATGCGTCAGCATTTAAGGGGGCTCCGTATTCTGGTCTTCTTTTGAGTTCAACTCCCTTCCCCCAGCCCAGTGCTTCCTAATTAATCCATTTTGACAAGTTCATTACAGTAAGAGTTTTCTGACTTGTTCCCACTCGTTTTCACTCCCTTTATCGGTATCTTAGAAGAGAAACTAATACACAGTCAACCACTCTAATACAATTTACTATTAGTGGTACAATTTTAGGTATCTGAGAACATAGAAACCTGAGTTATTATGAGGGGATGGAGCCAGCGTGAGGCAGTTTAAGTAACTTGCTTAGGCTTACATGGCACTAGTTAGTACCTGCCCACTTTACCTATGAGGAGGTTGTCCTATTTCCCAGGGGCATGGAATGCACCCTCATCCCACCAGCCTGTCCGGAAGTCTTCTCTTCCCAGTGGCTGCAGCCTGAGGCAGAGCAGCCACTCTGGGTGAGGAGGTAAGACTTATAGACCTGGGAGGTGCAGGGGCTCGTGCCTATCATCCCAGCACTTTGGGAGGCAGAGGCAGGAGGATTGCTTGAGCTCAGGAGTTTGAGACCAGCCTGAGCAACATAGCAAGACCTTGTCTCTACTAAAAATAAAAACAAAAATAGCCAGGTGTGGTGGCATGTGCCTATAGCCCCAGCCACTTGGGAGGCTGAGGCAGGAGGATTGCTTAGGAGATGGAGTCTACAGTGAGCTATGATCTGCACTCTAGCCTGAGCAACAGAGTGGGACCCTGTCTCAAAACAAAACAAAACAAAACCTTGCACATGTGACACAGTGGGCACCTCAGAGCAGAAGGCAGTTGAGAGTCTCTGTCTGTGGATTCCTGGGCCACACGCTGGGGTGCTTGACCCTTTTCTTTCAGTAACCGAATAATCCAGGTTTACCACTCTTTTTGCAATTGGTAAACTGTTGCAGCAAACTTTCCCAACTTCCCACCTGAAAAGGTTACTGTGATAAAACCATGAGTGTTCATTTTATATATTTTTGGGAATTATTGAAAGAAGGAGAAAAAAAAGCTATGCACTGTCGAACCATTGTTAACATTTTGGAGTTTTTACTTCTAGCCCAGCAGTCCCCAACCTTTTTGGCACCAGGGACCAGTTTCATGGAAAACAATTTTTTCCACAGACTGGGAATAGGAGCAGGGAGATGGTTTTGGGATGAAACTGTTACACTCAGATCATCAGGCATCAGATTCTCATAAGGCGCATGTAACCTAGATTCCTTGCATGCGCAGTTCGCAATAGGGTTCGCGCTCCTATGAGACTCTAAAGCCACTGCTGATCTGGCAGGAGGCAGAGCTCAGGTGCGGATGCTCCCTCACCAGCCGCTCACCTCCTGCTGTATGGCCTGGTTCCTAACAGGCCACAGACAGTCCTGGTCCTCAGCCCAGGGGCTGGGGACCCCTATTCAAGTCTATTTTTTAAAAATGTGTAGTTGTTTTCTCCTTGTTTTAAACTTATGATCATACCATCTTCACAATTCTGTATCTTGCTTTTCAAACTTACCATTATTACACAAAATTTTTCTATGTTATTGCAAACTCTTCAAAAACATCATAGAACATATTTGTATAATAATTGTATTTAGTGGATGAACCGTAGTTTACCTAAGCACACCCTAGCCTCCAATATAATTTTGTAGGTTTAGATTTTCATGCATTGGGTTTTCTCTAAAGTGGTGATGTTTCCCAACATCTGTGCTCTGTGTATCTAGGAATCAAAACTGTTACAGCTGGTCATGCAGCTTGAATGTCACTTTTTAACTTTAGGATGAGTTTCAAATTGTATTGAGATGGAATGAAAGGATACTACAGTGTCCCTAAGTCTCAGAAGGCATTTACAAAACCCCTGAGGGCATCTTTGTGGACAATGAAAAATTTGGGTCAGAAAAGTATATAACTATGTAAATTGATAACTGGTTTGACGGCTAAACCCAAAGAACGTCAGTGTCACCCTGGAGGGGCGTGTCTAGTGGCTAGGCCTTTGGTCTAATCTCTTTACACATATTTTAACCAGTGATATGAGTGAAGTCCTAGAAGATAGCCTTATAAATTATGAAGCTATAAGGGATAAGATTATGTGATAGAATAAAGATCCAAAAAGATCTCATCAGGTTACAATATTTGCAGGAAGCCAAGAAGATGAAATCTACAAGGGATGAGGGTAAAGAAAGTCCTATACTTGGTCTAAAAAAAAATCAACCATATTCATGTAAAATAGAGTATACGGAGCTAACAGAAGTTAGTTGGCTACAAACTCAATGAGCCAACAGTACAACCTGGCTACTGAAAGACCGTGGGCAGCATGAACAGTGTGACGTGTACAGAGCAGCAATGTCACATCCCCCTGATGCTGTGCTGGCTAAATCACATAGCACCTGTTCTGGAAGATACATTTTAAGAAAGGGTCTGCCACACCTATAATCCCAGCACTTTAGGAGGCTGAGGCGGGTGGATCACCTGACGTCTGGGGTTCAAGACCAGCCTGGCCAACCTGGTGAAACCCCGTCTCTACTAAAAATACAAAAAAATGGGCCAGGCGTGGTGGCTCACACCTGTAATCCCAGCACTTTGGGAGGCCGAGGCGGGCAGATCACGAGTTCAAGAGATCAAGACCATCCTGGCCAACATGGTAAAACCGTGCCTCTACTAAAAATATAAAAATTAGCTGGTCAAGGTGGTGCACGCCTATAGTCCCAGCTACTTGGGAGGCTGAGGCAGGAGAATCACTTGAACCCAGGAGGTGGAGGTTGCAGTGAGCCAAGATTGCGCCACTGCACTCCAGCCTGGCAACAGAGTGAGACTGTCTCAAAAAACAAACAAACAGGCCGGGCGCGGTGGCTCACGCCTGTAATCCCAGCACTTTGGGAGGCTGAGACGGGCGGATCACGAGGTCAGGAGATCGAGACCACCCTGGCTAACATGGTGAAACCCCGTCTCTACTAAAAAAAATACAAAAATTAGCCGGGCGCAGTGGCGGGCGCCTGTAGTCCCAGCTACATGGGAGGCTGAGGCAGGAGAATGGCGTGAACCTGGGAGGCGGAGCTTGCAGTGAGTGGAGATCGCACCACTGCACTCCAGCCTGGGCGATAGAGCGAGCCTCCGTCTCAAACAAACAAACAAACAAACAAACAAATTAGCTGGGCGTGGTGGTGGGTGCCTGTAGTCCCAGCTACTTGGGAGGCTGAGGCAGGAGAATCGCATGAACCCAGGAGGCGGAGGTTGCAGTGAGCCGAAACTGCACTATTGCACTCCAGTCTGGGCTACAAGAGCAAACTCCGTCTCATTAAAAAAAAAAAAAAAAAGGGTTTGCCAAGAAGGAGGTCAATGAAAGGGCAGTCAGGATAGCGTGAGCTCTGGAAATGCAGTCACCTGAATGGCTATCAGAGCAGCTGAGCTCAGTGGCTGAGAGCACAGTCTCTGAGCTGCCACCGGGCTTTGTAGTCCAACTCTGCCATTGACCAGGCGGGTGACCCTGGACAAGTTACTGTCTGTGCCTCAGTGTCTTCATCTAGAAAACGGGGGCAACAACAGCAACTATTAGGTTGTTATGAGGAGTCAGTAGCACTTAGAAGAGTGCCTGAATATTTTTGTCTAGGGGGGTTTCTAGCCTGCCGAGATTTAGAGGGACATGGTAGATGACTTCAAATCCTTGACCACTGCCCTGAGGAAGAGAAATTCTGCTTGAGGACTATGCTTGATTCAATAGAAAGGAAGGGATTTGGCTTGTTCATTAGCCATTAGCATTGAATGAACTCGTACAATGGGTCAGATACTATGCTAGGTGCCAGGAATATAGAAATGAAAGAGATACGTATGTTTTTCTAGGAGTCCTCCCGGGTCTGTCTGGGAAGAGGCATGTAAACAGATAACGGCTTTGCACAGCCAGAGGAAGGTGTGATTAACTCTCCCCTGGGGAGCTGGGCGAAGCTTCACAGAGGTGAGACATTTGAGCAGGGTCTGCAAGGGTATGTAGGAGTTTATGTGGGAGCAGAGGGAACAGTGTGTGGGACCAGAGTTGTCACTGGGTATGGTGTTTTCCAGAGAATGGTGACAAGCCAGTTACAACATGAGGGAATGGAGTGGCAGCGGATGAAGCGAGGATAAGGGCTGGTCTCTCCCAGCTCACAGACGTGTGAGACTGAAATAGAAGGTAATCACAAAAGGCAGGATCATCACAGCAATGCGATACCCACCCCCCAAGACTTCTATTTCCATACTACTGTCTTCTCAACAGGCTACTGCAGCAAAGCTAAATAAAGAAACCAACCACATTTCAGGAGAAAATGGAAAAGGATTTGATTCAATTTTCTAATTATCCTTCTTTGATATAAACCAAACAATATCTGCCTGTAGAATAAGACAGTGTCTTGTTCCTGAGATGTTTACAACTTGGGTGTACCCAAATGGAGAGACTGGAGCAGTGACTGAAGGTCAGGTCCTTTACACCAGGACTGAAAACACCCTTTGAGAGGGAGTGAGTTCTCTCACCAACAAATCTTGGGTATAAAAGGAAGGAGGAACTCATTAGTCAACACTTAACACCCAAGGCCCTCCCACTTCTTTCCATTTAATAATATTCATTAATCAGCTGGAGCAAAAAAGACACGTTACATACAGGGGAACAATCCAATGAATGAAGACCAACTAGTCTTTAGAAACAATAGGGACAGGAAATAAGGCAATGACATTTTTGAAGTATTGAAAAAGAATGCTAAATTCAGCTTTTTTTTTTTTTTTTTTTTTTTTTTTTTTTTTGAGATGGAGCCTTGCTCTGTCGCCCAGGCTGGAGTGCACTGTCACAGTCTCGGCTCACTGCAAGCCCTGCCTCCTGGGTTCATGCCATTCTCCTGCCTCAGCCTCCCAAGTAGCTGGGGCTGCAGGCGCCCGCCACCACGCCCGGCTAATTTTTTGTGTTTTTAGTAGAGGCAGGGTTTCACTGTGTCAGCCAGGATGGTCTGGAACTCCTGACCTTGTGATCTGCCCATCTTGGCCTCCCAAAGTGCTGGGATTACAGGCGTGAGCCACCGCGTCCAGCCAATTCAGCATTTTATTCCCAGGGAAAATAAACTGTAAACATGAGAATAAAAAATATACTTTCTAAGTAAACAAAGGATTTGTCACCAGCAAGCCTGCACTGCATGAAACGCTAGTTCCACTCCAGCGTCCCTAGTGGGCTGCAGACTTCCTGCCTGTTGAATTCTTCAGGAGCTTTGGTACTTGCCACAGGAGGTGGCAGCTGTCATGGTGAGGGGAGTACCAGGTAAGTGAGCAGGCTGGGCTTCCGAAGAGGGGGCAATTGATCCCTTTGAGGCATTTGTTTAATTAATTTATTTTTTTGAGGTGGAGTTTCACTCTTTTGCCTAGGCTGGAGTGAAGTGGTGCAATCTCGGCTCACGGCAACCTCCGCCTCCCAGGTTCAAGAGATTCTCCTGGCTCAGCCTCCCAAGTAGCTGGGATTACAGGTATCCACCACCACACCCAGCTAATTTTTGTATTTTTAGTAAAGATGGGGTTTCGCCATGTTGGCCAGGCTGGTCTTGAACTCCTGACCTCAAGTGATCCACCTGCCTCAGCCTCCCAAAGTGTTGGGATTACAGGCGTGAGCCACTGCGCCCGGCCCTTTGTGCCATTTAATCAACTGCTCACCCCTAGTGGACAGCCAGACCCACAGACATATTGGAAAGGGGGAACTCTGATACAAGCGAAGCAGCATAGTGTGGCTGATGTGCACTGAGATAGCTGGGCCAGTTGGTGAATAATGAAATACTGCAAGCTGACTGGTCAACAGCCACTGCTCCAAGCCCCTGACTCCCTTGGTCCTCCCCTTGATCCAGCAATAAAGGGTGAACTGGTGGCAAGCAGGGCGCCTCTAGGACCCTGCTTCAGGACCCTGGCTGGCTTCCTTTCTGACTGGTCATCTCCCGGGCCAGGCTTGTGCTTAAAGATTTATAATATCACCCCAAGCTCAGTGGTGTTGCTTCTTAGAAGGGTGGCCTGGGTGTGGTGCTCTTCTGAGAGTGGGTAGAAGAGGACCCCGGAGGCCCAGGGACAGAGGGAAGAGCCTCTTCTCGGGGTCCTCTTCTGTCATGGGAAGGGGACGAGGAGGCACTGAACGCCAACACAATGAGCTTTCCAAGTCTGCCTGGGTGTTCAGGGACACCTGACTCTCAAGTACAGCCTCCTTTCTAATCCCCTTGATCACATTTTTCCCTTTAAAAAAGGGATATTTCATAGCCTTTTAAATAAATCTTTTCAGCTCCACTGATTTGGAATAACAAGCTTAGTGGCTTCAGAAGAAAGCGACCTTTCCTGCTAGCTGAGCCCTCAGAAAGTGCCCATCCACAAGCTCATTTTCCCATGAAATCCGGCCTCCGCGGATGGCTGGGCTCTGCTCCCAGCACCAGCCCTGTGGACCCCATTCCTACTCTGGGGTACCGGGAAAGTCCTTCCCCACTCCCTGCACCCTGCGGGTCTCCATCTGCACTGTGGAGACCAGAATATAAGCACACAGACACCACAAGGGCACTCTCTTATCACCGGCAGAGACCCCATTTCAGTCACAGATTGAACATTTCTCCTTGTTTCAGCTTGGAGAGAATGTGTGCTCTAGGAGAGCTTTCTGTGTGTTTTCTCAGGCAGACAGGGGGAGGTTATCTCGGCCTAAGAAGCCATCAAAGGAAGACAGAGTGCCCAGGAGAGGGAGGAAATGAAGTTGATCAACATGATTTTTTTTATTTTTGAGTCAGGGTCTCACTCTGTGGCCCAGGCTGAAGTGCAATGGTACAATCATAGCTCACTGCAGCCTTGAACTCTTGGGCTCAAGTGATCCTCCTATCTCAGCCTCCTGAGTGGCTGGGACTATAGGTGTGCACCACTACACCTGGCTAATTTTTCCTTATTTGTTGTAGACACGGGGTCTCGCTGTTGCCCAGGCTGGTCTCAAACTCCTTGCCTTAAGCAGTCCTCCTGCTTTGGCCTCCCAAAGCTCTGGGACTACAGGCATGAGCCACCGCATCTGGCCTCAGCATGATTAAACCCATGTAAACCCCACCAACCAGAGCTCCCATGCAAAGCCACTGGAAGCTGGCTGCATGTGTTCGACATCATGTACCTCCTTTCCTCCTTTCCTCCTTTGGGACCTCAAATGGAAACACAAACTTAACAAACTGCAGTAATTTGCTGAGCCCTCAAGCAGACATTCAATCTTGCTGAACTGTGACAAAGTGTTTCCGCTTTTAAACATCTGGTGAAGCAGTTCACACCAGAATGAAAAGCTTATGTTTTCCAAAATTATTGTTTGTGTCACCTAATTGTTAAAAATCAAACCTAAACAGAAACAGTCCTCCTATAGGTTTAGGTCCCTGATGCGTGTAGCTTTTCAGTAAACTCGCGCCATGGGGGAGCAGGCAGTTTCCAAGGTGATATGAGTGAGGCCCTCCAAAATCATCCTGCTTAAAACAATCCACATGACTCCCTGTCACAGCGCCTGAGATTCCCACCGTTCGCGGCCCTTCTAGTTAAGGCACCTGCTTCAGACACACCTGTGTTCTCTGGGAGGCATTCTTAGTCTCCTTCATTGTGCTGAAGTTTCAGAGCCACAGCTCCAAGCATCAGCAAACACATCAGGAGCATCAGTTTTCTGTCCTGAGATAAGTGATGCCATTTCTTTGGGTCAATGGTTCTTAAAAGTTCAAGAGCATCAGAATCCCTTGGAGGCTTGTGAAAACACAGATTGCTGGGCCTCACCCTCAGGGCTGTTTGAGTAGGTCTGAGATGGAACCTGGGAACCTGTATCTCTAATGAGTTCCTAGGTGAAGCTGAGGCTGCTAATCTGGGACCTCACTTTGAGAACCACTATGCTAGTTTAATTTTTTTTTTTTTTTTTTTTTTTTTTTTTGAGACGGAGTCTCACTCTGTTGCCCAGACTGGAGTGCAGTGGTGCAATCTTGGCTCACTGCAACCTCCACCTCCCAGGTTCAAGCGATTCTCCTGCCTCAGCCTCCTGAGTAGCTGGAACTACAGGCACACGCCACCATGCCTGGCTAATTTTTATATTTTTAGTAGAGACAGGGTTTCACCATGTTAGCCAGGCTGGTCTCAAACTTCTAATCTCAAGTGATCCACCTGCCTCGGCTTCCCAGAGTGCTGGGATGACAGGCGTGAACTACCACACCGGCCTGCTAGTTAATTTTTAAGGCATCCTAATGAGATATGGAGGCAAAGCATAGAAGCATCCTGATCATGAATGAAGAAAGAAGACAGAGGGCTATGAAGTAGAAAGGCTCAAAGGCAGGCCAGCCCTGCAGGAAACAGACTTGCTTGAATGATCCATCAAAACACAAGAGCCTTTGCCCAAATTCTTATGGGCCCCTTCCTCTTCCTTTCTTTCTTGGGTATTTTCTGCTTACTGCCTCTTTGAAAGGCAGATATATGAAATACAAGCGCCATGTGGCTTATGAAAGAATAGGCAATGAGTGATTTTAGGTCAGTCTGTCAGAGGCAAATAAAACTTGTTATGATTATCCCTTAGAGAGACAGAATGAGGAATTGATATGCTATAAATTCTGCCGGGGCTTAGAATTAAAGTAACTTGTTTTATATCATACCCACCTAATTTTAGAAGTACTGCTGCAAGAACGATAGACCCAGTAATGGGGCCTCTATATGTGCCTTTGACAGTCAGAGGTGTGAGCCATAGAGGGCTAGTTTTACTGTAAATGCCATGACGCACACTAGTCATAGAAGGTTACTGGATCAGGAGTTTGACCGTTCTTGAATATTGTAGTGGAGATGAGCAGGTTTAGTGAGCACAGGGTAAAATAAGTGCTACAAGCAAGGGTAGTGGGTGGTGCCCCCGGCAGCCCCAGCAAGGACTCTATGATAGGAGGAGAGGTGGCCCTTCCTGGAGCGACACACTCATTGTGATTCAGGCTGTCATCGCACTCCTCAGGACCTCCGCACACTCCTGAGGTGGTTCCTGACCTTTCTTAGGCCTTACAAAGTGCTCAGTGAAGTCTTAATGACATTTTTTTTTCTCTTTTGAGATCGTCTACTTCCTAATAGGATAAATTCAGAGGAAAGCACGCTCCAATCCTTCAACTGCCTCTTCTCAACACAAACAACGAAGAACTCATTAACGGGCCTGAAGAGGAGGCGGTAGAAAGGGCTTGTCACAGGACCACGGGCTGAGAAGCCACCCTCAGGTGGGATCGCACCACTCGCCCCAAGGCCACTGGGTCAGGAGTGGGGTCCGTATCCCAGTGAAGGGGAAACTGATGTCTGATGTCTGCCTGGCATTGCCATGGCATCTCTTTGGGCAAAGTTTGGTTAGTGATTTAGCCCTGCGTACATCTGAGCGCGCTTTGACAGCCACGCTTTTTCATTTGACTCTAACAGGAATCCCATGAAATAAGCAGAATGGCCTGACTCTCCCAATTTGGCAGAAAAGACAATAGGGAAGTTAAGCTCTGAGAAAACAGTGGACATGGAGTGAAAACCCAGGCTCAGCCACTCATTGTGTGACCTTGAGTGAGGCTCCTTCCCTTCCAGTTTTGTCATCTGTGAAAGGCTAGGGATGGACAACATGGGTGTGAGGTCTTTTTACACATCTATTCTAGTGACAAACTACATGAGCAAAAGGACTTGCCCAAGGTCATGCAGTTGGCGAGGTGAGCGAGAATAACACAGAGGACAGTGTTTTCCAGACTGCCCCTGTTGAAAGGGAACACCCTCCATTGCCACCCACACCGTCTCCCCAAGTGTGGGCTGCAGGGGCCTCTACATGCCCTTTAGACCTTGCAAAGACCAAGACCCCCGGGGGTGGTGCAGTAGCGGGGCACACCCAGCATCTGTCCTGACTGCAACTTGAAACCCCGACGTGGCCAGTTGCTCATTAGAGAAGAGGCTGTTTTCTTTGGTATCTCTTTCACTAAATGAACCTAATGGACACGGGCCCGGTGTCAGGCCCTGCACCAGATGAGGGGATGTGGAAGCAAATGAGACATACTGTCCACCCATGAGAAAGGTGGGAGGCATGTGGACCAGGCTGCTGTGTACTGCTGGGTGGGTGAATAAGAATTCATCCATGTGCCAGGAGGGTGGTGCTTCCCCACTCCCCTGGGACAGATGCGCCTGTACTCAGGACCCTTCTGGACTATGCCCTGTGTATCTTTTCACCTGGCTGTTTATTTGTATCCTTGAAAATATCCTTCATAATAAATGTAAGTAAGTGTTACATGGACCTAACCCTAACCCTTACAGTAAATGCAAATAGGTGTTTCCCTGAGTTCTGTGAGCTCCTCTAGCAAATTAATTAAACCCAAAGAGGGGACCATGGGAACCCCAACTTGAAGCCAGTCCATCAGACATTCCGGAGGAGTGGACTTATTAATATGACCGGTGGGAAGGAGGGGGCAGTCTTGTGTCCCTCAACCTGTGGGATCTGACACTATCTCCAGGTAAATAGTGTCAGAATTGAATTGGGGGTCATCCAGCTGATGTCCACTGAAGAACTGATTGCTAGCTTGCTGGTGGGGAGAAATCCCCACATATTTTGAGGTCACGGAAGTCTTCTGGGTATATTGTTGTGGTGTGAGAGCAGAGGAAAAATGTTCTGAGAGTTTTTCCAAACAAGGCTCCCGCTGGATCACTAACCCTATCACTGGCCCTGGGCTCTCTCAGCCAGGGAAAGGGGGCATTTTTTTGTGACCCACACAAAGGCACTCGCTGTAGCCCAGGTGAGCATGGTCTTCTTCAAAGGGAGTGGAGATTCATAAAACTTTAGAAGGGATTAGGTTTTGAGAAGTTTGTGTGTAGACAGCATCCGCCAAACACATTGGAGAGAGCAGATGCATGCAGAAGATGTACACGTCTGACCACAACCAACCTACTGTCTGGAAGAAGTATGTGCTCTTTTTCTGAGAGTCAACCCTTCCAACCACACAGAATCAAGGAACCCAATAGCTCCCTTTCTGCAATGTGCTAGTAGATGACTATTCTTCCATCTGTTCAACACAGTCAACAAAATCGATTGAGGGCCCTGTCTTAGGCACAGTGATCAGAATCCATGGAGGGGGACCATGAAGAAGGAGAGACAGCTTTCAAGAGGCCAGGGGACTCTCGGCTTGGGAGAGTACAAAGAGACAGACTCAAATACCCCTAGGACAGAGCAGAGAGTGATCAGTGTTAGAAGATACCCGTGATGGCCTGGGGAAAGTGCCACGGGAATTCAGAGGAAGGAATGATTAATTCCAACCCAGAATCCGGAAAGATTTCATGAAGGAGACTGCGCTCACAGAGACCCTCCATCCACCAGGAGAGGAAGAAGCCCCAGTCCCTGTGTCCTTTGGCCACATCAGCTGTGTAAGCTTGAGAAAGCCGTTTTTCTCTGTTTTAAAATGAACCATTTGCCCTAAGTGCTTCACAGCATTATGGGGATTAAATGAGAACTGATTTAAATGCACATTGGATAAATAAAAGCACCAAATATAAGCCTTTCATCATCACTGGGGGAAGAGAGGGCAGAAAGCTAAAAGCAGAAAGTGTATAAGGGAGGAGGTGGGGTGGGGGTGGGTGGTGTCTGCCAAACACGGGGGTGCAGGGATGATGTGAATGCCTACTGGGCTCATAACTGCCTCCAGTGATTTCTTTAACCTCCCACAGCGAATTTTATTAAAGAGAACCCGATAAGAGCAAGCCAGAACATCGAAATTCCTCTGCATTGGGAAAATGGAAGTCTCAACCAGGGAAGTGGCTTCCAGTCCCAAGTGACAGGATAACACTGAGCCCAGCCCTCAGGGTCTCTGGGGGAGCGTGTGAGCCTCAGTCTCTCCAGCTCCCAGCACTGAGCTTGGGTTTGATGTTGGCTCACCAAACACCCATTAAATGAATGGATGCAGTCCTGACTGCTTTCCAAGGAATTTTACATTCATGGACCATTTTGATTCTTAACCATAAGCCAGAGGAGCAGATAGGGCACAATTATTAACCCTGTCAAAGAGGGGAAACTGAGGCTCCCAGGGGTAAGTGTCCAAGTTAGCACTGTTAGAAGGAACCTGGACCCCTGACTCCTCCTAAAGGGTCTTTTGCTCACACCATGTCACCCCCAAAGAATTATATGATAGCCAGTTTATGCCACTATAAACCATCTTCCTGGACCTTCCTAAAGGCCTACTACATGCTGTCTTAAGCTCTTTCCTTGTCGAAACTCACTTAATCAGGTCCTTTCATCACATGATGCTCAAATGTACTGGTTTATTTCAATTCACAAGGTAGTTTTTGTGCATCCCACATATAAGAGTCTTGTGGATTTTCTAGATCTTTTACCAAGTAAGAACAGATTTGGATTAAAACCTTTGGTTTGGTGGTTTGGAGTCATTGCTCCTTAGAAGAAAGAGAAGGAAGAAGCAGTTCAGGGTATCAGAAAGAGATACAAGGGCACTGTTTTTCCCTGCCTCCCGTGGCCCCACCTCATGGACATTCCGTCCTACAGAGTTGGCTGTCAGTTTTGACAGATGGCTTGGCTGCAGGAGCGGGGCAGAGGACAGGCTCATGGTTAAGGTCGCTAAGTAATTTGTGGCACCAAGGAGCCAGAGCCAGCTAGGCTGATTTGGGGTCTGAAATCTGGGCTGGAGTCCAAGTTCTAGCCAGGGAGAGTAGGATGGGGAGCCCTGCTCCCTGCGCCTTGTGACACCTTCCACTGCAGCTGTAGCAGGCAGATCAGTGCCCTTCTATGTGGGGTTCTAAGGGAGGGCAGAGGAATGGGGCTCAGGGAGACAGTCAAAGCACCTTCAAGGTCAAAGCCACCCTCCCCTTTCATGACCCACCCCAGCCCCTTGGATGATAATAGACTACTGTACACCTACTCCCAAGGAGATGTTTTATTCTAATAACATTTTTTGTAGCATCAAGGTTTGGGCAGGAGGCTGGAAGCCACACCCAGCCCCCAGCTCTGTTGCAGAGTACATGGCAACATGCTCATGCTGAGGGGCTCCGAGGCACCCCTAAAGTGGCAGGAACCTGGGACAGGGGAAGGAAGGGAATGTCAGAGGACTCCCAGCTTCTGAAGAGAGGAGTGGATCAGGTAAGAGGAGGTCTGGGCCTTTGAGAACAACTTAGTGTGACATTTATCTCCAGCAGAGTGGCCAGGTCAGCTCTGATCCCTGCAGTTGGTAGAGTATTTAGCACCCACCACGGGGGATCTCAATAGTATAGTCTGCCACCCGTGGCTTTCGCATCACACTGAGAGGCAAGAGTATCATGGGACCTGGGAGAACTGAGTCATTAGCTGGATAAGGTACAGTGAAGGATTAGCTCATCAGATCAATCATTTGTGCCTGCTGTCCGCTGACTGAGAGAAATGGACACTGAGTGGGTCAGCTTGGATGGGATGAGGGAGGTGAGACCAACCAGAGCATGAGGCTCACAGGGTGGGAAGCCTCAGGGGGTGTCCTCAGCACACAGGAAGGACATGGGATGGCTAAGTGGACAGCAGGGATAAGAGGATGCTAGAGGCAAATTCACCAACCACATAGTTTTCAAGCCATAGAATTTAGAGCTGGAAGAAATTTTAGAGATCTAGTCCAGCTTCTGCTGGCACAGCTTAGAGTGATCAAAGCCACACGGCAGAGCCAAGACCAAGAACCAGATCTCTCTCCACACCTCCAACAACTTTTCAGGCTAATGATCTTCCTAGCACCGTCCAGCCTCCCGTAATTGCTAACTCTAGTCCTCTGACTACCGTGGAGCTAGGAACAGCTTGGGAGTGCTGTAAGTATTCTTGGGGATTCTGTGGACCACCGGTATCCACCATTCCAGCCAGACATACCTTGTGGGAGTAATGCTGATCAACAATCCTTGCCAACCCGAAATCCCCAATCTTGAGCACGAGGTCCTCTGTGCTGATGAAGATGTTGGCGGGCTTCAGGTCCCTGTGCAGCACGTTGGCGGAGTGGATGTACTTGAGCCCGCGGAGCAGCTGGTACATGAACAGCTTGGCATGCTCTTCCGCCAGTGTGCCCTGCTCCAGCAGGCGTGCCAGGTCAGTCTCCATGTACTCCTGGACGATGTAGGCCACGCTGAACTTGAGCAGCTCACCCTGCAGGTCAGTGCCCTTGGGCCCGAGCACCTCGTACACTTTGACGATGTTGTCGTGGTCCAGACGCCGAATGATCTTGATCTCTCGGAGTGCATGCTTCATGCTGCGGGCATCACTCAGGGCAATCTTCTTCACGGCGACTTTCCGGCAGGCCCGGCTGTCCATGGCCGACAGCACCAAACCATTGACACCGAAGCCCAGGGGTTGGAAGTCAACAAAGCGCCCACCGAGGTCATACCCGTAGACACTGGCGATGCAGTCACCCTTCTCAGCCATTGTGGGCTCAGTGATCTGGAGCTGCCCAGGTAACACAGGGGCAGTCAGGAAAGGTCAAGTCTCGGCTAGTGGTCTCCCTCGCACACTTCATTCTGTCAAGTCCCACGGCTGAGGGATGCGTTTTCTCCTGGTGAGGTCACTGCCACCAGCTCTCCGGAGACAAGAATGGCATATGGCCATGCTCGCTGAGCTGCACTAGTTGGGGACTCAGACTGTTGCCTTAACCTGCATTGAGAGGGCTGTCCACTAATTCCTGTGTTTCCTGAACACTCCTTAAAGCTTAGAATGGCTCATATTTCTTTTTAAATCTGGCATCTTGGAAAGAAAACCGAGTATCATTATCTACGGAATGTCAAGTTTTCTACCATAGTGGACTGCAAAGTAAAAGATGCAGAAACTCTCCCCTTTGAACACTTTGTTACAGGCTGAAATGCAAGAGTTGTTTGCTGAGCTTAACTCCTTTACTTAAGACGCTCCAAAGCTCAGCTGTGTCACAGCCTCTCTCTGTGTTCCAAGCAGTATGCAGGGATCCCATCAATGAATTCTGGAGGCATCCAGGGGCTTCTTTCTACCTCTCCCGTTTCTACCAGCTCACCTTAGATTCCAAAACCTGAGCCGGTCTGGTGAGCACTGGTGAAAAAAGCTGGAGAAACCCAAGCACCTTTCATGAGCTCTACACCAAGTTACGCCCGAGGTTCCAGATGCAGGGGAGCTCAGCTGCCAGGCCGGGATCCTCTGGAGCCTTTGGATATGGGCAGCATCCTCTTTCGCCAGCTCATCCACGCCACCTTGCCCAAGACTGTATTCCACTGCACCCAGAAAGGCTGCAGGAATGTGGCATCTTTCAGACCAAGTCTCCTTCCCTGTCAAAGAGATAACGTTGGGTAAATTTCCATACTCCGGCTTCCAACACCTTCCCACTTGCATCTTTTGTTAACCAGCCCAAGTGTTATTTGATCTGTCCAGCCAGCTGAAACACTGCTTGCTCAGGGGATTCCGGGCTTTGCACTGCCCAGCCACCCTCCTGCTGTGCGTAGCACTCCCCTGGAAGAGAGAGAAGATGGATTGATTTGATAAGACCATCAGATGTTGTGCCTCTTATGTCAGTGCCGGCTCCCCCAAGGTTAACATGTGCAAATTACGGGGGAGGAGTATCCCTTCTGACCTTTGCAAAATTAATTTGTTTTATGCTTTCCAAACACACACATCAGCACTAGCTAGGAAGGGTGAGAGTAGAAAGTAACGAGTTGCAGACAGAAAACAAAGGATCGATACTTTTGTTTTGCACTTGGGTTCCTTTTCTTCCTTGTTTTACAAATGTCTTTGAACATTTTAAGAGGCTTTCACGGGGACTGAGATTTAAGGACATTTGTATCTCTCGCTTTCCACGTAAGTTGAAGAAGCCCATGTACCAAATTACAAGGAAGTAATGTTGCCACCCATAATAAAAGGACTCTCTTTGCCCAGAAACCAGGGTGCAGAGTTCCTAGTGCTACATCAAGACTGGCATGGTGAGCTGTATTCTTTTTGACAATGGTGACCTCGCTCTTCAAAGCAATGGGTCAAATCTAAACTTCACTGTCCCTGCCCTCTGGTGGCTGTTGACTCAAATTACAGGTATAGGAGCTAAGTGGGGAGAAAAAACCCTGCAAAACTAGAAATGTAAATTCAGATCTCTGAAATAAGGTAATATCATAGCGTCTAAGAGACTGGCAGGTTTTCTAAGTTCATAAAGACCACAGACACACAAAGAAAGAACACTGTATCCAACACAAAGGCATGAACCTGGCAGACTGCTGCTTTATTCTCATCATATCACAGGGCCTCCTGTAGAGACGCTTTCCTATCTGAAGTCTGCACAATTCTGCAAAGATAAATGAAGCAAAAACAATAGTCAACTCAATGCTCTGAAATTAAGGGGGCAAATTAGGGGACACAGATGATCTGAAATAGTAAACAATCAGATCCCCTGTAAAGACTTCTAATGAAAGAAATTTGCCAAGGGTCTAGAACATAGTAATTGCTCAACAGATGTTACCTATTGTTGCTGTTTAGTTAAACATTCCCTTATATATGAATAAGATGTATTCAAGATTCTGATAATTTGTCAGATCTTTGATAATTCTATTCTGCATGTTTTTACTGGGTCCAGGAACAAAACAACCAGACTTACAGAATTTCAGATTGGGAAGCAATCTAAGCAAACAAGGCCCGTGGTCGTTATCTAGAGATGATACTGCCCTCCTCACCTTATTTGACTGGGAGTCACTACTGGTATTTAATGGGCAGGGCCAGATTTGCTAACCATTCTACTGAGCATCCCCACCTCCATGCCCAAATGCCCAGAGCACGTCCACTGACATCCACCCCTCCACCCCCAAATGCCAACAGCACTTCCACGGAGAAACATCAATTCTGATTCCAGTTCTCACTTTACAGGTGAGGACACCAAGGCTTGAAGAACACCAGCTTAGTGCTTTCAGTATAGATAGGGTCAATATCCATCTGATGAATGGGTAAATGAATACCATTCACTCTGTTTGAGGATGCCCAGCCACTAAGAGACAGTGCTGGGAGCACCCAGTGAACCAGATTCTATGGCCTGTGCTAGTGAAGTCCACCTGGATACCTAACTCAGGGGAATCAAAGAGCCTCCGCAGCTCCCCATTGTCTCACTCCTCGACTCCTGCTGCCCAAGTCACGTAATGGCAATTACATTGAAGCTTCTTTCTCCCCACAAGCCTGGTCTGGCTCCCAAGGGCACAGCAAAGAGGCAATCGCATATTATTATTTTTTTTTTAGGAAGAGACATGCTTAAGCCTTCTTCCCTTTCCAGCTCCTGCTGGGTTGTAAGCAGAGAGAGGAATGAGCACCTAAGCAGAGAGGGGATGACATCACAAGCAAGCTGAATGCAGGATTTGCTTGAGGTCAGCTGCAATGCAGATAATCTGCGAATAATTAAGAGGTGCTTTATTTATTTTTAAAACTCTTTCCCTCTCATGCATGGGAAGAGACACCCTGTGTGCATGTCTCCTTTTCAGTGGTCTTCCCAACATGCTGTCAGCTTTAGGGGGCAAGTACCATGTCAAGGTGGAAAGCCTCGATTCCAGCCACTCTACCTTTCTGGTGGGCCACTAAATAGACTCTTTCCTGCCTGGCTTCTTTGCTTGTACCTTCCCAGTTCCTGAAATATTCTCCTGCTTCCCCACCACCCCCATTTGTTGAAATCCTATCATTCAGGATCCAAAGTCTCATTTTTTTCCTAAAGCATCCATCCCGGTTCTCAATGACATATCTCCCTTTTCTAAACTCCTGTGGCACTCATGTGTATGCTGTGTTTGGCATTTACCATATATTAGCCTGGGTTGTTATTTAACTTTTTGTACATGTCCATCTCCCAACTAGACTGTAAGCTTCACAAGTAGCTTACAGGGCACAAAGTAGGGCATAGAAAATATCCGTGGACTAGAAGGAGCTGAGTGCCATTCATTATGTCTACAAAGTGGTGATGCCTACATTTCCTAGGGGTCACTGTCCCTTGTGATACTTGCCACGGAAATTGTTCAAAGGGCGCATCTCACAACAAGCCCTAACCACTCAGACCAACTAATATTTCCGAACTTCAAACCTCTTAGTAACATCTTCTGCTTAGATGCTGCCTCTCTAGAGTTTCAGTGCTCTAATCAGGCAACCTCTTGTCTGACCATTTCTCCGTTCCCATTTGAGTTTATTATTATGCCTCTCTTCTCAAGCCTCTTGATTTTCTGTTTCTTTCCCCAAGTCCTCTGTAATTTGCATTGTAAACCCTTTGCCTTTCTCACTAGGTGGGCTGATTATGAGGCATCCATCACCTAAGAAGTCTCAGGTTAGTGGTCCATTTCTTGCATGATATGCTGAGAGGTGTGGGCCCATCAGCCATGGGGAGGAGCAGACTGGCATCTGGATGTGTCCACCTGGGCAGGGGAGTGGTTGTGGCAGCTCTTGGTGTGGTGCAGCTTCTCAGGGCCAGTTCAAAGGTGGTGGTTCAGAACTGCTCCGAACCACAGGTGTGATTTCAAACCCAGGGAGGTGGCATTCACTGTCTGGGATGGAAAGGCCACTCGTTCAGTCGTGCTTGAATGACACCCAGCAAGAGGAAAGCATGGAACTCCCGCAAGGGCAGCCAAGGTCCCCATGATTCCATGGCTGGGCATTGTAATAAAACACAGGAATAGAAATTTCTACCCTCAGGACTCTGAACAATGGAGTTTCAGCTCTCACTGCTTTCTCACCGACTCTCAGGCAACAGCTTATTTGAGGGTAATTAATTATTCTCTCACTCATCCAGCCTTTTAATGTGTGGAGGCAAACCAGAGACGAGATGGCGTGTGCCAACTGTCCCTTTCTGGGATTCCTGGGGCTCTGGTTTACACATTGGCTTTGGAAAGTCTAAATTTAGACTCACCTCCCTGTCTGCTCAGATCCTCCCAAACCTCATGCTGTCGACTTTCCACAGGAACTATCTCCCCAGCTAGGTGCTGACATTTCACAGACGCTGCTTTCTTCCCCTCTCCTGAACACTCTGAAACGTACAGGAAGCCCTTCTCCCATGGAGCCGCTGTTTCCAGCCGAGCAGGCTATGCACTGCGTGCTTCTAGGTGGCACCTTCACATGGCAATCAGTCTGACTCCAAGGCTCGTGATCCTAATGAGTCACTGTGGTCTATGTGAATGGAGTCCTCTAGACCAAGGATGGGCAAACTTTTTCTGTAAGGAGCCAGAGAAGAAATATTTTCATGTTTGTAGGACATACAGCCTCTGTTGAAACCACTCAACACAACTTAATTCTGCCTTTATAGCAAAAAAGCAGCCACAGACAATACCTGAACAAAGGTACATGGCTGCATTTCAATAAAACTTTATTTACAAAACTAGGTGCTGGGCCAGAGTAGGCTTGTGGGCTGCAGTTCATGGACCTCTGCTCTAGACTCCACGGGAACATCCTCTAGCTCATTCACAAGCAGGCCCTGAAGTGTGCTGGGACCTGGCCCCTTTCTGGCTCCTCCTGCACTGCACTGTCTCCTTCCTCTTGGACTCAGTCTTCCTTTTGCCCCTCATGGTGACACGATCCCAGGCCTGGCTGGCCTCCTGGGGAGCTACCCTAGGAGGTGAGGCTTGGTTCAGCTCATCTGCAAATTCTTTCCAAAAGCTACCTAATCTGGCCTAAAGGTCCCTTCTAGTTCTGCAATTCTGTGGTACGGCTGATGTGCCTCACTCCACAACCCCACTTGCATTTTAACAAGCCTTCCAGAGAGATGGCAAAGAGGACATGATGAAGATGGTGGAACTGCATGTCCTGAGGGTTTACCAGAGGCCAGTGGCTTCACCTGATTATTTCAGTTGGGTCTCACAACATCCCTGTGAGGTTGATATCATTTTCCATGGAGCTCCAAGAGGGAAGTAATTTTCCCAGTCACCCTCTGGCAGGTGAAGAATCTGGGATGTCAACTCAGGTTGGTCCGAGTCCAACGCTTACGCTCTAATCGCCATAACATGATCTCAGCCCCAGCGAGTGACTTACCACAAACCATCTAGGCTCAGTGTGAGTTTTCAGGCCCAGTGAGGGAAAAATGTGAGGTAGGCACACCTTGTGGTATGTCTCAGATTAAAGCAAGAGACAGCCACCTTTTCAGCCTGTGTTCAACCCAGTATGGAGGCCACAGTAACCCCATTCTATGGAAAGAGAAACCCAGAAATAGAATGCTGAAATAATATTAAAAGTGGAGTAAAAAACCCTTGATTTTAAACAACCACACCCCCACCTTCCATCATGTTCTTGACCTTTAACTGTGAACCACAGCCATGCTGGAGCCTGTGGCACAGGGACTGAGCATCCTTGGGATGAGCTGGCTGACTTGCAGGCATCCTGACTAGCACAGCCTGTAGCTGACACTGACTGTGGCCACCTACCCAGGAAACATTCCTGCTTCCTCCTCACGAACAAACCAGGTCTGGTTTGGCCATCAGGCAGCTGAGCCCACTCAGGAATGACTCCCAGTGGGTCTAAACCAGCGTTTCTCAGCCTCAGCACTGTCAACATTTTGAGCCAGGTGATCCTTAGCAGTGGGACTGTCCTGTGCATGGCTGCGTGCTCAGCAGCATCCCTGGCCTCAGCCTCCTGGATGCCAGTCACACCCCCAAGTTGTGACAACTGAAAGTGTCTCCAAACACTGACAACTGTCACCTATGGGGGAGGCACAAAATCGCCTCTGGTTGAAAATCACTTGTCTCAATCAGCAGTTTTCAACAGGGTTGGTGTTGGCATCCGAGCTGGGTGCCTCGGACTCAAGGTCAAGCTGTTGGCTAGGGCTGCAGTCATCTCAAGGCTCAAACAGGGAGGAAGATCTGCTTCCAAGCTCAGTCAGGTGATTACACAATGACTGGCCTCAGCTTCTGCAGTTCTCTCTGCTTTATGGGACTGTACCATACACTATTGCTGGAAGTTTAACAACTCTGATCCCAACCCACTAAATGCCAATAGCACTCCCTAGTCCCTGGGTCAGACTCACATTTCCCAGGGTCCCAGGAGGCAATGTCATCTCCCAAACCCATCTCTGTTGAGGACCATGAATCTAAACCAACTGTGGTAATACAATTCCCTCTGGGCAGTGATTGCTTTAGGGGTGGTCATATGATCCTGTTCTGGTCAACAAGCCTAAGAGAAAGTCTGCTGGGGAGTCCTAAGGGAAAAGGTTTCCTTCCCAAGCAAGAAGAAACCCTACTTCCTGTTTGTGGATGCGGGTGTAGAGGAAGTGGTGTTGGTGCTGCAGCAGCTGTCTTGAGGCCACATGGGGAGGTGGCAGAGGAGCGTGGGACCTTGCTGGCATCGCTGCTGAGCCATGCTTGCAACTACCCACCTCCAGCTTTCTTGCCAAGAGAGACTGTCAAGCCTTACTGCTGTTTAAGACATTTTTGCTTTGGACTTTTACATTTTTTTTTCACTTGACGCTGAGATGATCTAACTGAGAGTAACTTGCTCAGCACATGGTTGGCCTAAATGGAAAGTGAGGAGAGGTAGAACACATGGCTTCTGACCTCAAGAAGCTTATATTCATATCGGGGGAGTGGAACCACAACAGTAATTATGGAAACAACACAGGAACATTCAGGAGTCAACTGCGTGATCCCTACTGTAAGTGTAGCAGGAAACGGGGTGAGTCCCATCAGTCAGAGAGGCGCCTGGAGGATGTGGAAGGTAGCTACCCAGATGCCCCAGTGATCCTGGTTTTCAGGCCCTGTGTCATTCTCTTCCCTCAAGTGGGTGCTGGACTCACTGACTCATTTCTAAGGAACAGAATTTGGCAAAAGGAATGGGATGCCACTTCTGAGATCAGGCTATAACGAGCCTGTAGCTTCCATCTCAGGTAATCACTCTCTCCTGTTCGCTCTTGGGGAAGTTGCTGCTCCTTCTTGAGGCAGCCCTGTCGGGGGGTCCCTGTGAGCTCTCAGAAACGGACCTGCCAGCCACCGCGTGAGTGAGCTTGGAGGCAACCCTTCCCTGAGTTGAGCCCTGAGTGGACTACAGCCCCGCCAACAGCTTGATGGACATCTCAGGACACTTCGAGTCAGAGGCACCAACTAAACTGTGCCCAGATTCTTTACTCTCAGGAGCTGCATGGTAATAAATGTTGTCTTTAAGCCAATAAATGTTGGGACATTTGTTATACAGCGATAGCTAACTAATGGAGAGGAAGGACTTGGAGATCTGCAGTTCTTGACTTTCTAAAATAGAGAAGAGGCCTTGAAAAGTCCTTGTTGAGTCTGGAGTCTTGGGTCTCACCTGGCATGGATCTCATTAGATTCCAGAGTCAGAACTGTGGGGAGAAGGGAACCTTACCTCTCTGTTTTCACTGATGTAACCCAGGGTCCAGGGCAGTGTCTGGCATACAGAGAGGGATTCAATAAATAAATATCAGTGGACACAGGAATGGCTCCATGTTTGCAGTAAGATTCTGGTTATGACAAAGTACAACCCACATGGAAAGATAAATTTAAAAAGCATCCCTGAGGCCCAGAAAAGAAAGCTTTTTAAATCCCTGCAGCCTGAGTAGGGGCTAAAAGCAGGGGTTCAAGGCAGGAGGCCACACAGGCTCCCGAAAGCATAATGACCAGAGGCGTTTCCTCACCAAGGAAAGAACTGCTGTGTAATCGCTGATCTTTACCATTGAGACTCAGCTGGGTCTTCTCTCAGCAGGACCCCCAGGAATGAGGAGAAACAACTCTCCCTGGCCTTCTGGCTTTTGAAATTAAGCGCTGCTCCCTCCACCCTGGAGGAGTGCAGGTTGCAGTGGTGCATGTGGAGTGACCTGTGCACACTCAGAAACTCATTTTCCTTTGCGGAAACTCTGATATGTGGGCAGATGGCTGCTCCTAATGGTGCCGCCCATGATGCCAACCATGGGCTACATTCCCTATGCCTGTGCCTGTCTCGTGCCCAGCACCATTCCCAGCCTAGGACCTGGGATGACCCTTCACACACACCAGCCAGCAGGGCACCAACTGACCTGAGCCAAAAGCCCAGCTTAGTCTAAAATAAATAGGTCTCAAGCAGAGGAACCACTGACAGGCTCTGCTGCCCATGATGGGCCTCAGGTGAGCCCTCTCCCGCTGGGACGTGTGGGCCTGTGGTGACTGCAAATGTCTTAAGGTCCCTGGGAGGCAGTGAGGCCACCCACCCTGGGCTGTGTTTCCCTTGTACGGTTTTCTAAAGAACACGCCTGTGGGGACACTGCTGAGAAAGAAACAGGAGGGGACCCTGTTGTCTTCACCTCCCTGAGGTGGGGTGGTTAGAGGAAAGAATTGAGGGAGGGAAGAGAAGTTTGCAGAAGGAACATCAGATGCTGGGTGGGGAGTTCCCTCCTCCCCAAAGAGCAAAATCTCCAGGAGCGTTCGGGCTTTGCTCTGTTTTTCCTTTTGAAAATTACGTAACCAGCCAGGGAGAACAAAGCCTTCCCATGCCTCTCAGCGATACTAAAATAGCACGGAGAGAAATTCCGGCTGCCTCATCGGAACTCCAGCTCCACATCAGCAAAGCTGAGGAAGGGGAGCATCTGGGTCCCTGCGTGGGAAGTCTGGGAGCCGGTGGCCGCGGGCACAGCACCAGCTGCACAGAGGCCCCTGCCCAGGCTGGAGGCTGAGTCCAGCTTCTGGTCGGCAAGTGTCCAAGGGGGCATTTGCAGCAGGTGTGTAAATCCTTCTGATTTTAACCAACTCCTGCAACATTTGACCCTTGTAGATTCAAGGGGAAACTTCTTTTCTTTTTAAAGAAAGGAGATCTGAGATAGCAGAAGATGGTGGCCTCCTTCAAAATCTAAATCAGTGCAATTATGACTTCAGCGGCTAAATAAGGTGAGGCCCTATTTGGGGCTTGCTTTGTTCGGGCTGTGTTCTGAAGGGAAGTGATCCCAGCCAGGTCTGAGCTTCTCAGAGGCAGAGCCTGCATCTTTATTTCTCCCACACTTGCTTGAGTACTTATTGAATGGTGCCTGCAGGCCACTGTGCCTTCCCTGAATTGGGATATAACTCTGTGAGCCCACATCTAATAAGCCATCTTGGGAATGCAGAAAGTCCTCTGGCAGCTCAGTGTTCAGACCTGAGTTTTCCTGCCAAATTTTGGGATCCATAAACAGGACCACTTACTTTCTACCTGCAGGGTTAGCCCATGGCAGGGATGCTCAAAGATCCTTGGCTTGTAGCTACAGGAGTCCGTATTATCTTGCTTTCGACCAAAATGGCAAATGTGTGCCATATATATTACTATCACTCCATTTTGTGCCTATGGCAGACATTGATACTCAGTCATGACTCTCTCCTGATGAGCCAGGAGAATCAAAGTCCTTCTAAAACAGCACTCCTGAGAGCCTCTGCCAAGCACCTGGAGCTGGCACTCAGGTGGAGCCTACCTGCATCGGTGGCCTGGACTCTGACCTCACGCTCCCATTGCTAACGGGTTCTTTGTCTCTGGCACCAAGCCCTGCCTTGTTCCCCAGGCACACAGTCCAACTCAGCTAGCATTTATTGAGGGCCTCCTAGGTGCTGGGCATAGTCATACACATTCAACAACGTTTAAGTTGAAGTTTCATTAGTTACATTGTGAGGTAGGTGTAACTATTCTCAGTAGATGAATCAACTCAGCACAGCACGTGGTACACAGTAGGTGCCCTGCAGGTGCCCGTTCTCCTCTGCTTCCTTCCATTTTGCAGAGAGTTGAAATGACTTCCTCTAGGTCACACCTTAGAAGGTAGAGCCTGGGGTCTAAACTAGGCATGGTTCCAACACCAGTGAACTCTGCCATCTCCCATGGGGCTTCCTGTTACAGAGCACTCTTGAGCATCCTTGAGTGCTTGCTTCTGTTTTTCTAATTTTCTCAGTTTCTTGGAGAAGGATTTACCTTGCTTCCTTAACTCATCTTGGGAACTGACATCCTTTGTCACTGTCTCTAGCCTCTGATCTCCAGTCTCCCTGAACTCTACTCACCAGTCATAAAAGGTATCTTTCAGCCCATAGATAATGTCACATTTCCCTTGCCTCTGGGCCTTCACACTTGCTGTTCCTTTTGTCAGGAAAACCTGTTCCTTTTGTTAGGGAAACTGCCCCACTTCTCTTCGCCTGGTTCATTTTTTTTTTTTTTTTTTTTTTTTTTTTTTGAGACTAGGGTCTTGCTCTGTCACCCAGGCTAATGTGCAGTGGCTCGATCATAGCTCAGTGCAGCCTCAAACTCCTGGGCTTAAGAGCTCCTCCTGCCTTAGTCTCCTGAGTAGCCAGGACTACAGGTGCATGCCACCATGTCCAGCTAGGTTTTTTTCTTTTTTAAGTTTTGTAGACATAGGTTTCATCATGTTACCCAGGCTGGTCTCGAACTCCTGGGCTCAAGCAATCTTCCTGCCTCAACCTCCCAAGGTACTGGGATTACAGGTGTAATTCACACCCAGCCACTAATTCTTATGCATCCTTTAGGTCTAAGTTTAAATGTCCCTTCCTCCAGGAAGCCTTCCCTGATGTCTCTTTTCCCTTCCCAGACTAGCTTATCTTTTCAGGCTGTGTCCCTCTCTTAGCCCTTTTATGTCGCTTTTCTCTCTGTTTCAGTTTTAACTACTGTGTTCGATGTTTGACTGGAAGTGCAGTGAGGGCAGGAACTCCATCATGTGTATCGCTCTATTCTCAGCACCTAATTCCTAACCTACTGCATCAATATTAATATCTGAGCAGTGTAAATGCATTCCCAGAAGCTCCACACTCCAGACCATAGTTTACAAATCCAAATTTGTAATACTGACTTCTTTCTACCCGCTGAGGGATACCAACCAGACATGAGAATTTCACAAGTCTTATCTGATTTAAATCCTGGATTCAGTCCCTTTAAATTTCACAGAGTTCTTTACTTCTTTCCACCCAGCCCAGCCTGCCTCTTACCCAGGTGCACCGGCTCCTTATCCAGCTGACGCATGTGCATGGTTACCTCCTACTATTCCCGGGAGGCTAATCATTTGCAGGGGTTATGCTCAGAGGCAACAAGAAATCATTCCTAGAGCAGAAAAAAGTGATCCCTCTCCCAGTGATTGCATCTCCCTGTTTTCTGGTGACAGAACTCGTATTTTGACAGGTCAGGTCAACAATCCCTGGACCATACGGGGCTGTCAGAATCCAGGAAAGTCAGGGAGCCAGGAGGCCTGGATTCTGGTCCTACCACTGCCTGTGAGCACTCCAGCAAGAAGTCTCATCGTTGTGAAGTGGGAATAATCACACTGCCCACTTACTCAAGAGAGGACAATTGGGCTGGCAATACAGATGTGCTTCCAATAATAAGTACAGTCATGACCACAACCCAATGATACCAAAGTGAACAGCACCCATCATGACATTAAGTGGGCTATAGGGGCTGGAAGTGTGACCCCTTCTCCTGCCTTGGGCAAGTCTCAACATGCCTCCAGTAGTAGGGTGGCTTCAACATGAGAAGAGGTGAAACCACTGCACATGTGTTTTGAGTTTCTTTTCTGTGAGAGTTGGGAATGGAGACTGGCGGGGAGCCTCAGGCTGAATTATTTCTTTTTTTTTTTTTTTTTTTTTGAGACGGAGTCTCGCTCTGTCGCCCAGACTGGAGTGCAGTGGCGCGATCTCGGCTCACTGCAAGCTCCGCCTCCCGGGTTCACGTCATTCTCCTGCCTCAGCCTCCGGAGTAGCTGGGACTACAGGCGCCCGCCACCACGCCCGGCTAATTTCTTTTTGTATTTTTAGTAGAGACGGGGTTTCACCGTGTTAGCCAGGATGGTCTCGATCTCCTGACCTTGTGATCCGCCCGCCTCGGCCTCCCAAAGTGCTGGGATTACAGGCTTGAGCCACCGCGCCCGGCCCAGGCTGAATTATTTCTATCTTCTCTTCCAGGACACGCAGAGATATCCAGCCCGGGGTGTGGGGTATTAAGGAATGAATCTACAACGAATTGCCAACTGACTGACCAAGTCCATTATGGTGACAGCATTCACTCGGGTCTAACTTCCTGACTGCCGCCATGTGTCCGCTGCCCTCTCTGTGAGCGCCTCCTTCATGGAAAGGTTATGAAACCCAGAAAGTCAGACCCACATGCCACAGAGATCACATCGTAGGGACGTGAGCACTGGAGTGGAAACGTGTGGTTGTATACTTGCTTTTGTACTTTGCTCCTTGCTCTAGCAGGAGGGATACCAGGGAGTGCATTGGTCTCCTAGGAACAGTGAATCCCCTGCAGGCCCGTAGCATATTCCACACACCCACAACCCTGTTAGTCTTGATGGTCAGGGCCCGTGGGAGGCCATCGGATCACAGCACATGTGGTGAGAGTGGGAGAGAACTGGTCAGCCTCCAGGTAAAAAGCTCCCTGGAGGGAGATGGCAAGGCATGAGGCTCTACCGCCTGGGTGGGGAGCGGACAAGAAAGCAGTGGAGCTCATGGATCCAGGGAGATGGGCAGTGGCGAACCCACTCTAAGCTCTCAGATGAGGCAAAGAACAGGAGCCTCGACAGGGACCCCAGTTTCCCCAGCAGCACCTGCGTTCCTTGCTGGTTTGGTTTCATGCTGGAAAAGCTGACCATCCAGCCTTCAGGCGTTAGTCAGTTCATACTAATTACAGCAGGAACCCAGGCAACTGAAGTCCAGAAAGGGGAAAGGACTCCGCCAAGGTCACTCCTGTGTTTTGGCGGCAGGCCCATCCCATTTTGGCATTTCTTGGGCATCAGGCTAACTTTATAGGGCATCCTCCGTCAGGTGAGGAAGGGGAGCCTGACCCAGCCAGCAAAGGCCCATGCATGGCCAGGATTGGCCAACTGTAAAGAACCAGATCCTCCTCCTCAAATAACTAAGTCCTAACTTTCTATCAGGAAAGAAAGAGTCACATATGGACCGTGTGGCAGCGGCTACCAGCATTCCAAACCAGAATCCTCTCCCTTCACTAAAACAGAGCTGCAGCCAGGCTGCCCTCAGGGAGCGATGGTAGAAGGGGACTGAGAATTAACCCTGTCCTGGTAAGGATGTGCAGGGCTGGGGCCTAGGACAGCACTTGGCCTCCACTGGGGCCCAGCCAGTGTTTGCTGGGGGAGAAAAGCATCAATTCATTCTAGTGTGAGATTGGAGAGCCAAGCCCCCTTAAGGTCAGGTACAAAATATGCCTCTGTTCAGGTGTAACCAAGACAGTGAATGAATCACAGGAATGTGGACAGTCTCATGTCCACATGCATCAGTGGGAAACAAAACACTCAGCATCCTGATGATACAAGCCAGGGTGCAGGCCCAGGCTAGGGGAGCAGGGACAAAGAGGAGGAGCTAGGGAGAGGAAAAGAGGAGAGAGAAAGAAGGCGGGTAGTGGAAGGGGGGCAACGGGTAGAAGGAGGTCGAGTGAGGATCTTACCTCCAGCCCCAGAGGCAGCTGCCTGTCTTCTTTTTGAGTTGCTTGGCCATCATTAGCACTCAGGACACACAGACGCACTATTCTCACTGCCTGGGAGCCTTGGACATACACATTGATCTAGTCCTCAATGCAGAATATGCTGCAACCTTGACAACAACAGCAGCACAGTAGCTTGACCAATGCAATCCTGCCAGCAGCCAAGAACCCTACAGTTCTCCTTGGTACTGGGAGTCCGGGGCAGGAACTGGTTTAACCTGCACAGTGTAGTTATTTCACTGGGAACCCAGATCAGAGCTGGCACCCCAGCCAACACACTTGGATATTTGGCATGCAGCGGGCTGGGTAGTGACGCACTAAAGCATTCCTTTGCCTCTACACACTCCAGATAAATGAACCTCAGGGTTTCATGAGTTCTCAAGAACCAGCAGAAACCAGGCTCTGTCTTGTTGCTATGACCTGGGGTCCTTATGTGCTGGGAACAAGAGGAAGTCAATGGGTTTGTGCAGGAGCTGCCTGGGGAAGGTCTCAGCCAGCCTGCAGGCTTATGTAGAGTCCTACTTCCAAGCTACCCTTTGGGAGGAAGAGTGCTTGATAGATATTGCCTTTAACCCAATGCATGGGCCAGAGCAATGGGGCTCAGAAAAGTACTTAAGGTACTTATACGCATCATGCACAGAGCTTCCTTATGGAACAAACATGTAGAGGTAAAGGCTGGACAGGGAGAGGTGGGGCTGGATCCAGGTCAGCATAGGTGGGAGGAGCTGCCTCTCCTGTGCTGGTCACTTCCCACCTGGAGGAAACCAGCTGAGGCTGTTGTCACCTAGCCTGGCAGGAGGGGATAGAACTCTCACCTGTCCAATGCGAACCTTCTGGGTGGGAGGCAGATTGCTTTTAGAACTAGGTTTTATTATATTGCCAATGACAAAATCATTTTCTTTTTTCAAGGAGTGATGTCAATTGTTTTTCGTTCTGAATCAGTTTCAGCTGCCTGAATTGCAAATTAGGATCCCGAGTGTGGGTGTGGGTAGACAGAGAGTCTGAGGACACCTCAAAGGGCCTAGCCTCAGAAAGCCTGAAGAGCAACCCAAATGGGTCTCACACGGGACTGAACCGAGGGCCCCTGGAGGGTCAGATCAGTAGGGTTGGGATAGAGGATTGGCACCCAGGGCCTACCACCATTCCTAGGTTTAGTTTTATAAGGCAAGTGTTTCTCTGACATAAAACAAAAAGCAAAACAAATCGCTGACTTTGAGAGTGATCTCTTTTCACCCTGTGGATCATTTTGTCTTTTCTTTGACATAATTGCAGAGAGGCGTAGAGTCCCAGCTTCAACTCTACCCTCACCCAGGCTCCAAGGACCTAAGGTTCCCTTTGCCTTCCTTTGAGTTGTCAGCAAAGGTGGCTGGGAGTAAGGCCTGGGACAGTCTTGCTGACCTCCCCCCACGAGGCCATCTCCTAGGGCAACCGTAGTGAGGGCAGGGGTGAGGCTACAGTAAAGCAGGGAGGTAAAGCCTTGTCGTGGCGATACTGCAGCCTTTCCCCTTTCATCCACCCTGCTTTAGGGTAGGTCCTGGACATCTCTAAATACCTAGATTCTACATCATGCCACCTCGAGCTTTTATCCCCTGCAGCAGCTGAGTGTGAGAACCATTCACTTTTGCTTTCCTACAGCAGAGAGCACTTAGGATCTGTGGCATCCCTCAATGAATATGTTCAGAATAAACCCTGCAATGCTCTCTCTGCCGCTTTCCTGCATCCCCTGCAATCCGTTCTCCTTTCCTTGATTATTCCTAAAACATATCTATTCATTTCATTCTATTAAAAAGTTTTTTTGAATAGCTCTCCACTGTCCCACAGGTTCCTCACATGCAAGCTCCTCACACAGCCCCCACAGTCACGCCTGCACCTGTCTTCCCACTCTCCAGAGGCTGCCCCCCACACCACAGCCACACAGAATGGGGTGATCTTCCCTGATTCACCACATTCTCCACACATGCAGGTCCACCTGCTTATGACACTGTCCTCTCTGTTTGCCTGGAGCAACCCTGCTCATGCTGTGCTGAAATGTTACCCTGACACCTTCAGAGTTAACATCCTTCCACTTCACAGAGCACAATGCATACACCCACAGTGCTTATCTCACGGGACTCTCTCGCTCGCTCTGTCTCTCTCTCTCTGGGTCTTTCTTCCCATCATACTGGGAATCCCAAGAGCAAAAGCATGGTGTCTAGATTTACCCTTATACCTCCAACCATGTATGGTTTCTGGCATGTAGTATATGCTCAATAAAAAGTTGATGAATAAGAGATAATGCAGGGGTGGGAATGGGCCTAGGGACTTGAGAGTGGCAAGTGTTTGGAAGAGGTGCTTGGGGGAAGTGAATCATAAAGGTGCCCTTTACTGAAGGGTGGGATTTACTGGGGGGAACCATGGGTCAGCTCTCTAGAATGACAGCAGGGGCTTAAGAGGAACATGTGGAATGAATGGTTGAGCACTGAAGACCAGGCTGGGCTCACAGACTACAATGGCACAGCAGGCAGGAACTGTGGCAAAGGACAGAGGATGGGGAGGTCAGGAAGGAGCTGAACGAGGTGTGGAAAGAGGAATAAACTCAGTAGGGGTGTGAGAGTTCAGTGGCACCGAAAGAAGCTGGGAGCAGAGAAGGGATTGAGCCGACAGTAGAATCCTGGTAACAGCACGCACTCTCTCAGGCACCACACACAGGCAAGGCTTCAAATGACACGGCACGAAGACTAGCTTAGAAGAAAACCTGGACAGCAACTGCACACCACTCCCTCGGGAGTTCATTTCTTTTTCTTCTCCAGGCTTTCAGATCGTCGCACGGACAAACTCAAGATGCTGAATCCGGGTTGTTTACAAAACTGAGTACAAGTTACATCCTCAGGCTCATTTCTCAACTTCCCTCCCTCAGGAGCAGCCACACCGCAAGACATTGTGTAGCTTACAGACCATTTTCAATAAATCCTCCTTACGAATCATTTTGCCTGATTCTTCTGGAAGCCTCAGCTGCCAGAGACAGTTCTTTTATTGTTTGGTAACCCCATGGATAGCAATAACATTAAGATGAAAACGCATTTGCAAAGCAACTTTCACTGTCCAAAGCACTTGCACGAGGCATTATTGAATATTTAATACTTTCATATAATATTTATCGAGCATCACTATGTACCAGGCAGTGAAGACCCAGTCCTGGGCCCCATGGAACTTACAGTCTGGGGGTGGAGGGGCACATGTGATGCAAGTAATGGCAAAAAATGCAGATGATCACAACTGTGATAAGTGTATGATGGAAAAGTACAGGATGGAGGTAGCAAGGAGACCATTACTTTGGGGAGAAACAGCAGGCTCCCTGAGAAGTGACATTTAAATTGAAGAGTGAGTAGAGGCTATCCAGGAGGTGGGCAAGGGTTGATAGCATGACCTTGAGAAGTCTGTTTCTGAAGGAACAGAGAGATGGCTAGAGAGATAGATCCTGCTGGGCCATGGGAGGCCACAGGTAGAAAAATGAGGTTGAGGAAAGAAGTGGGGCCAGATGGGGAGGACCTATTGTGCTCCCCTGTGAGAAAGCTTGAGCAAGGGGCATCATCATTATCTGTCCTGTGAGGACACAGCAGCTTCCCGGTTGGGTTCGCTGGAGCCCTGGGGACAGAGATCATCGCAGGCCCTGCTGAAAGTCTTTGCGGCTCCCGTCCCTCTGCAGCTCCACTTTGTCTGTGTTCGGAGGTCCAGGCTCGGTGCTACTCTGTTCCATTCCATGCTTCCAGTGGGACCCCTCACTCAGGATGGCCGGCCCCAGGTGTGTTTCCAGGGTACAGACGACCCAAGGACACAGTAGAAGGAAGTCACTCTGACCACCAGAAAACAGCCAAGGGTAAGTGACCCTTGCAATGCTCCATTTAAGGAAGTAAAGATGCCTATGTGAGTTGCTGGAAAACGATGGGAGAAGGCAAAGGCCCAGGGAGGAAGAGCTTCAGGGACGGCCTTGGCTGGAAAGCGGAAGGGGAATCTCGGAGGGGAGGTGACTCTAGCAGGGAGTTGAGAATCTCTGGCTTAAAAAAAAACAAACTCTCAGCTCAAGTCTGACTTCTGCCACTTACAGATGCTGTGATGTTGAGCCTCAGTTTCCTCGCCTGTTAGCTGGGAGTGATGCCTTCCATTTTTATCCCACAGGGCTTTTGTAAGAGTTAAAAGCAACAGCTATGAAGGCAGTGTGAAAACTAAAAATACCACACAAAAGATTGCTGAAATAATCACATATATACCATTTACCTTCCAAACTAGACAGCAATAACAGGAAACAATGTACTTCATCTAACTTCAAAATGATACTCCTAGGAACACGCCATTATTACCTCCACCTTACACATGGGAAAACTGAGGTATGTACTGGTTAAGAAACTTGCCCAAGCACACCCATCTGGACAGTGGCAGAGCTGGGCCCAAAACCCCAGCCTTCCACCCTCAGACGCCATGCCCTCAACCATTAGGCTCTGCTGCCTGAGTGAATTAAATGCACTAGGACACCTACTAAGAGCCATCCTGACCATGGGGCCAGTGTACTGAGTGACACAATTAAATTCCCATTAGCTTGCCATGCGCCCCTTTTCAAGGGACTGCCCTTCTCCGGCTCTGTTTCCTTTTGAGGTAAGAACAGGACTCCTCTAAGTAGGCTCATTGTAGAAAAAGAAAAAATTAAAACAAGGTAACTGTGGCTGCCACTGCTGGTGTGGAATGGCTGTGACTGTATAGAGTGTTTAATAATCACACACATTCATGCACTGATTCTCATATGCCCATCTCTCCTCCAACCCGAACACAGCAAAATCATCTCTGCTAATTTTGAGAGCTCACAGTGCTGTCATTTCTAAGGCCACTATGGACAGTACATTGGCATTCACCTCTCATCTTTAATCTCAGCTGTCATTTCTAAGGCCAGTATGGATGGTGCATTGGCATTCATCTCTCCTGTGGACCGCGCGTGGGCATTCATCTCTCCTATTGACGGCACGCTGGTGTGCACTTCTCATCTTTAATCCCAGTGCTGTAGATGTTCAGCAGAAAGCTCCCTCGCCTCTGAGGGTGTCTTTTGCCATATCCCACCTTCCACCAGTTCTGCCTGCCACTCTCTCCCAGCCACCCACTCCCTGGCCTGCAGGTCTCTCCTTCTCCTGCTCTCCCACACTTTCCCTCTAGGTGGCTCTCCCCTGTGAATCCCCATCCCATCCATTATCCTCCACTGCAAGTTTGAGCGGTGTCCCCGTAGGATAACCATGTGGCAGCTTCTAGAAGAGGATGGAGGTGGGAGTGAGTGGGATGATGGGGGAATAGCACATCTTATGAAAATGGTAAAAAAACATCTATCGGCCTAGTTCCAAGGTCGCTTGCTGTTCCTTTTCTTTCTCTGTGGTGCCCTCTCTTCCTCCTTTTCAAGCACTCATACTCTTACCTGTTAGCACCCACACTGAGGATTTGAGTTCAGCATTTCTACTAAGATACCAGGTTCCCTTTCCCAGGGGATCTTTATGTTAAGCTTTATCTCTATGGAATGAAAATCCACATCCTGGTTATAAATGTTAGGCATCACTTTGGATATTTTGGCGATGGGAAAAATGGCTTTCAGCACATTAAAAATGACATCATAGAGGCCATTTCCAGGGCTTGGAGAGAAAGGAAGAGGGAGGGGAAAGGAGTCCTTTGGAGCAGTGGGTAAAGGATAAGGTAAGGAAAGCAGTTCCTGCCCTGTGTCTGTTCTCCCTGCTCTAGGAACTCCTGAGGCTTTTGCTGCATGACTGAACAGGTTTGGGGCCCTCCAGATACCAATGGCAAGTGTGACTTTGTCCCCAGCCAGCTAGCAGATCCTCGCCACTCAGGGATTCCAATCTAGTGATTACCCTCCCACCTCCTGACCCTCAGTCTTCCTGTCAGCTGCTCTCCTGTCTCCCTCAACCTCCCCACGTGTTATTTACAGGGGGAGGCTGTTACTAAGGCAACCAAAGGTGAACATTATTTTATCTATCATGTTCTGTTCCCCCTTCCCTCTCCCAACCAAATGAAACGTTATCTAAGCAAAGTCTCCTCTTCAGTGCAGAAATCTCAAATCCTCTTGGACTCAAGTCCTAATAGAAAGCAGCTGCAAAGAGAAGGGGAGGCAACTCAGATTTGTACTAAGATGCGGACCTGTAGGCATTCATCTCCCTTTCCACCAAGAGGGCATTAAAGTCGATAGGAAGGGGATCTTTTCATCAATATAACCCCATAATGATGAAGAGAGAGGATGGGAACAGTCAGAGGACAAGGGATGTTAAGACATTTCTGAAAGGCAAAGAATTCAGTTGTCTTGGCCCAGACTGCACAGTGAGGTGAGGGTAGGGGTAGGGGCAGCTGTGGAGGATGCCGTCAGCCCCATGGATATTTGGAGAGGACCTAGACAGAGATCAACAAGAGCCAAGGCCAGCAGGTGGGAAGGGCTCAAACCATGGGATTACTTGAGGCTTACATGAAACCACTGAAGCTCGCTTCCCCAACACCCAGACCTCCGTGTGCAAAAAAGCAGGCGATTTCTTCTCCCCTCCCATATCCATCCTCTTAAGCCTCAAGTGGCAGTTCTGAGGGGACAATGTTCCGACTTGCACTGGACAAGAAGATATGGGATGAGAATTAGTGAGGAGGGAATTTATTTTATTTTATTTTATTTAGAGATGGAGCTTCACTCTGTCACACAGGCTAGAGTGCAGTGGCGCAACCTCGACTCACTGCAACCTCTGCTTCCCAGGTTCAAGTGATCCTCCCATCTCAGCCTCCCAAGTAGAGTAACTGGGATTACAAGTGTGCACCACTATGCCTGGCTGATGTTTGCATTTTTAGTAGAGACAGGGTTTCACCATGTTGGCCAGGCTGGTCTCAAACTCCCGACCTCGAGTGATCCGCCTGCCTGGGCCTCCCAAAGTGCTGGGATTACAGGTGTGAGCCACTGTGCCTGGCTGGGAATTGTTTTTAAATAAATTCATAATATAAATGCTACTTACTGGTTTTCAACTTTGAGAATCAATCTGTAGATAAACATGTCACAAACAACATGTAAATGTCATCAACTTTGACAATGTAAAGAAAAAATACAGCAGAAAAAATATTAGGGAGGTAGAGGAAAGAACAAAGGAAGGAAAATAAGTATATTCTCATATTGAGTTGAGAGCTGCTGCTAAAAGTTGACGGGTGGAGAAATGAAAGTTAACGAATAAAGCACCAAAAGGATAATCAACACTAGCGCTTTAAAAAGTCCGAATTACTATCAAAATCAAACATGCTGCAGGCCAGGTGCGGTGGCTCATGCCTGTAATCCCAGCATTTTGGGAGGCCAAGGCGGGTGGATCACCTGAGGTCAGGAGTTCGAGACCAGCCTGGCCAACACTTGCATCTTTGGTGACACTGGCATCCCTAGATAGAACGGTGGTTCCTCATTTGTTTACCTTTATTTTTTGCAGGGGTTCAGTGATGCTGGGCCATGAGATCTGACCTGTGGCACATCTGAACAAGAAACATTCTATCAGGTTCCAATGCAGTATTCAAAGGCCAGATGGTCCCTCTGTGGTTAACACCCTGCAGGGGTTGTTCAACTCATGCTTCCCTGTGTTTATATTTTAGGGCAAAGTTGCTCCTAAAAACAGAATCCTCATAGGTCTTATTACTTGAGTTCTGGCAATTTCTCAGAGTTTTTCTTCACTAACTATATTGGGGTGGTTGTTTCATTAAATAAGATAAAGGAAGAAAGGCAAAATGCATACACCAGCAGTTTTTCTAAACCAAATTTAAAGCATACTTAGTAATTTAATTTAGAATGATCAATTGAACCATCACCCAAAACCCATTTCCTAAAATCCCCTGGAGTGGAATTCTTCAGCTCTGGAGCATGGGCTGGCCTTCCCAATCTTCAAGTCAATTTCCTCTTCCCAAATATACAATAATACATTTCAACCGACAAGCAAACAGCAGCCAAACTGCGGGGAAAATAATTTGCCCAAAATTATTCATTAGAATTCATTTAGGGGAATTTCATTAATTGGGATATTGCTTAGACTTCTTTTAAAGTGGTTATCATTGACTTATTTTAATTACAATCCCCCGACTTTTACTAAAACCATTAATGGCCATTAATATATACTGTTATATTTGCAGGGCCACAAACATATTTTGTTTTACATGTAAAAATCTAATGTATATAGAATGTCAGGTCTAAAGGGCTTTTGGAAGTAATGTTGCCACAGAAGGCTTTTGTAAAATACAAACCCTTACAGGAAACCAAGTATATATGAGGAGAACTGCTAATAGTTATTGAACACTTACAAGACAGATACAAAATTATGCTATTTAGCATGAATTTACTTCACTTTTGGTACAAGTTTTAACTATTTAGTTATAAGGACAATGAGAACTTTGAACCTGATTCTTATGTAATATTTATCTAGTTTATTTCTAAATGTTGTTTACTAGCATTTTATTGAGAAATCCTAACAGAGATAAGTAACGGCAAATGGTACAATAACTTTTTTAAAACAGTTCATATTGATAATCTCGAGTTATTTTTAACTTAAAAAGTTCAAATCAAGTATCTATAAAACACCAAAGCACCTTTAAACACACTTTAAAATCTATAAACCTACATGAACTTCCCCACAGGTAAGAAAACTGAGACCCAAGAAAGGTAGGGAGACTTGTCCAAATCCCATCAGGATTCAGTGACAGGCTGAGATTAGAACCAACTTCCGATAATCGCCCAGCCCTCTTTTTACATTCTGTGTTTCAGAGAGAACGCTTTATGGGGATTTCTATGTGGAACGTGGCTCCTTTGGATGTTCAGTGAGCCAGTGAGAAGACAAAGAATGGAGCCTGGCTTCATGGGTCACCATCAGGACTTCTCACACAACTCCCCCCTTTTTTTTCCAGGTGACAGTTGATATGGATCTTCTGACATTGACAAATAATCATCTTTGGCAACAGCGGATTTAAAAGACAACAACACTGATGTGTGAATTTGCGAATAATCTTTGTTTGCTATAGGACATCAGCCTTTTTCGTATTTTTCTAGGTACCTTCATGGAAGCCTGCTCCAGTCTCTAAGTTGTCCCTTCCTCTCCTTCCCTGACTGCTCAGGCACTAACGCATCAGTATACGCGGGTGCGTGTGTGTGTGTGTGTGTGTCTGTGAAAGTCAACGGAAGGGATGAAAGATGAAAATAGCCACAATTGGCCGAGCACGGTGGTTCACGCCTGTAATCTCAGCACTTTGGGAGGCTAAGGCGGGTGGATCACCTGAGGTCAGGAGTTCAAGACCAGCCTGGCCAACATGGTGAAACCCCGTCTCTACTAAAAATACAAAAATTAGCCAGGCATGGTGGTGCACACCTGTAATCCCAGCTACTTCGGAGGTTGAGGCAGGAGAATCGCTTGAACCCAGGATGCAGGGGTTGCAGTGAGCTGAGATTGTACCACTGTACTCCAGCCTCGGTGACAGAGTGAGACTATCAAAAAAAAGAAAGAAAGAAAGAGAGAGAGAGAGAGAGAGAGAGACAGAAAGAAAGAAAGAAAGAAAGAGAAAGAAAGAAAGAAAGAAAGAAAGAAAGAAAGAAAGAAAGAAAGAAAGAAAGAAAGAAAGAAAGAAAGAAAGAAAGAAAGAAAGAGAGAAAACAGCCACAATCCCTGCTCCTTTGGTAAGGGCATCCATATAATTTTTTTTTTTTCAAACAAGAAGAATGTCCTGGGGACAAGAGCCAATTAAAATCTGTGTATAAGTCCAAGTTTCTTTGGCATGACCTCAAGGTGACAGAGCATGGCCCCTGAATAGCCATGCTGCTGATATGGCCCCCAAGGGGGTAAAAAGCCTATTTTGTTGTATGCCTCTGATTTCCTTCCAAATGCTTTATGGTTGGCAGGAAGGGACTTTTCTACAGCTAGTGTGATTGTTTTTGCTGTGTACCCTTTTGCTCATGTCTGTGTGTCTATATAAAGATCACGTATGTGTATAGATGTATATAAATAACACTGGTCTGTGCCCACAGTTCCCGAGATGAATATCTTGCTCTAATGTTCCCTTCTAGAATAAAAGGTTTCACATATTTAAACTGATTCCATTAGGAGAACAAAAGAAAGTGAGGTGGCTATAAATATCAGATGCTAGTTCGGACCTCTGGTTAGTTGTTAATAGAGACAATTATTAACAGAGTGAAGAGTATATAAATAGCATAGATTTCTCAAGATAGATGCCTGTCCCACTGTTCCAGGATCCTAATGGAATATTCTACCAGGTGAGCTAATCAAGGGAACAAACTCTTAATCATCCCAATGTCCAACAAGGAAGGACTAATTAAATCATGATACATCACCTGATAGGGAAGAAAAGTTATGTTTGAAAAGTCCATTTAAAGACATCGGAAAACGTGCATGATGTGGCGCTAAGTGATAAAAGGTTACTAAATAGTACACAGTATTATCCCCTTTTTGTTTTAAAATGGTATGGCAAAAAGACTAGAAGGGTCATCTTTTAACATTTTGCTTATTATCTGTGAGTGGTAGATTACAGAATTTTTTTCCTTTGTAATTTTCTGCATTTTCTCCTAAATTTTCTACAATGACCATATATAATTTTGCAACATTTATATTGAACCATAAAAGTGGTTCAACACTAAGATTACAGCTTTTTCTCATTTACCCCCACCTCCCTTAACAAAATACCAAACTCTCAGAGCCCACTCAGTGAACAACCATGGAAAAGGGTTTTTTCAGGATGCAAACTACATAGAGAAATGGCAGATGACAGATTTTTGTCTCAGAACTTAACTAATTTGGCTCAGGTTTAAAGATTTCTGTTTTCTTAGTTCACTCCCATTTCCAGTCATCCAGCTTGGCACCAGCCCTTAGGGAATTACTTTAGTGTCTTCAAGGCTGCTCACTTCTACCCACAGGCCAAGGTTTAGCTGTGTTTTTCTCCATTCCCCAGGTTTCTGAAACAGCAAGGTCATTTTGAGCCTAGGGTGCCAGGGTGCTCCCTCCTGACTTAGGAGGCAACTGCTCTTCCCCACCTGCCTGGTCAATGTTCCCAGGTTGTGCCCCTATAAGGCCTTCCTCCTCTGTGGAGGCCTGCAGATAAGCAGACCTAGCTTGGAACCCCGGCTCTGCTGTTTCCTAGCATAGCACCTTGGGCAGGTGGTTTAGTACTGCTGAGCCTCTGTTCCCCATCTGAAGAACAGGATCATCAAATCCACTTCTCAGGGCAATATAGTGGCTGGAGATAATGTACACAAGGACATTGCTTAGTGCCTGGCAGGGAGCGGCCACTCCGTCAACAGCAGCTGCTACTAGGATTAGGATGCTGCTGCTGCTGCTGCTACTGACTCTCAGTTCTTCCTTCCAGAACTTCATCTCTCTCCAAAAAGACTCCCACATTTCTTTTCATGTTCGTTTCTCCACGCTAGAACAACTGCATTAATGCAACAGTGCTGACTTGGGTTTCAACTTCCCCAGCTCCTCTTGGGTTGTTCACCTCTAACCTGCTGTGACTTTGGATAGGTGGTTTCCCAGAAGGGAAAGTGACACCCGGCAGTAAACACGGGAACCTTCGGGGTGCAGCGGCTCTTGGCAACTCCAGGATGCCTGTTGTTGTTTGTATTAAAAGTGCTGATGCCTCAGCTATTCAGCTGCAAGGGGACGGAGGTGCCGCCTTACTCAGGCAGCAGGATAAATTCTCTTTTGAAAGGCAAGCTCACGTCCTTGGATAAAATATGTCATGCCTGTTTGAAGGATTGTGATTTATCATAATATTTTTCTAAGACTTCAAGGCCTCCAATGTTAACTCTAGGACGGCAAACCATGCCATAAGCAATCTAAAATGAGGCAGAGATTTTTTCCACTCTAGAAATAGCTGCCAAACAGACAGATTCCACCCAATGCTCACTCGCATGTTGCCAGCCTAGCATCACATCTCATCATTAGCCAGGAATAGAGCAATGGATATGAAGTTAGAACCAGTGGAGAGAGGGGAAGGACTCAGCATTAACCAAGTCAGGCACTTTACATGCATGATGTCCTTAAGGTGCACAAAATCCACTGGTTAGACTGACTCGTATCCTCCAAATTCATATGCTGAAGCCCTAACTCCTAGTAACTCAGAATGTGATTGTATTTGGAGACAGGTCTTTAAAGAGGTTCTTAAGGTAAAATGAAGTCATCGCGGTAGGCCCCACTCTAATATGACAGATGTCCTTATAAGAAGAGGAGGTTAGGACGTAGGCCACACACAGACTGAGGGGCAATTACGTGAGGATGCAGTGAGAAGGTGGCCATGTGCAAGCCAGGGAGAGAGACCTCCAGGGGAACCAACCCGCCAACACTGTGATCTTGGACTTCCAGCCTCCAGAACTGTGAGAAAATACGCGTCTGTTGGTTAACCCACCCAGACTGTGATATTCTGTCACAGCAGCCCTAGCACACAAATACACCCCTGATGCAGCCATTATTCCTAATTTACTTATGGGGAAACAGCTACATAGCAGTAGCCTGGCTGGCGCCACACCGCTGACAAGTGGCAGAGTCAGGCCTCAGACAACATCTGTCTGACTCCAAAGTCCATCCCCTGTCCTTTACTTTAGCTGGTTAAGAGTGAGGGGTTTTGAGTCAGGGTACTTGGGTTCAAATTCTGGCTCTGCCATTTCCTGGCTCAGTGGCTTTGGGCAGGTTCCTGAACTTCACTGTACCTGACCTTCAACATGTGTCAAATGGGGCCACAAAGAGCTCTACTTTTTTTGCTTGTAGAGGGAATTAAATAATTAAAAAATGAACTAATACATGTGAAATACTTACTGCCTGACCCATGCTATGAGCTCAATAAATGTTAGCTAATACTATTACTATTATTGCCATTATTATTATTATCACTGTTATTACTGAGGGAGCCTCAATAATCTGGTCCAAACTTCTCATTTTGCAAAGTCAGTGAAGTGAGGCCCAGAAATGGGAGATGTCTTAGAAGGGCACGAAACCAGGTAACTGAGCTCCTGTCCAATGTTCTCACCAGTGCTCTGAGAAGACTCAAAGAAACCAAGGTTTGGATGCAGGGTTTTGTTTCTAAGTGGTTTTAAGAGTAGGGAACATAAGCAAGCAGGAGGCTGTGACAGAAGTTGGGAAACTGATTCTGGGCCTTATGTTCTCATTGTGAACAGAGATGATCTCACATACTCCACCCAGCCACCCCTGAGATTACCATGAGGCCACAAACACCGATACGCAAAAGCATCTGAGTGACATAAGACACTATGATGCGGGGTCCAAAATGAAAAAGAGCAACTCCTGAAGATCCTTGTGGGCCAGGAGGAATCAAGGATATACATCAAGACCCTAAAAATTCAGCTTTAGGAAAGTTCAGGGGAGATTAAGAAACATTGAAAGGTTCCCGTAGAAAAGCAAATGATGGATATGGGTATTAATAGATCTTTAGGAGGTTGCTGAAAATAGGGCAAAGCAGACATGTCATGTGGAGTGTTTTATGTAATGGGGCTGTGAGGCGTCACCCCATGGGTCTCATGCAGGAGAGGCAGCCCCTGCCTAAGAGAAGAGGTGTCAGGAGGAGTCACCTGGTTACAGAGCAGCAAGATCAAAGAGGTTTGGAACTGTTCTGCAAGACATGCAGGTATTCAGTCCACAAATACTTACCAAGCACTTCCTAGCTGCCCTGCCCTTTGTTTGGAACTGGGGATAAAATGAACAGTCAGACACAGCCCCTGCCCTCTTGGGGCTTCAGTCAGGTGGGACAGAGAGATATTGATCAAATAATCACAGAAACGGAAGTTGAGCTGCAGATGGAGGTAAGAACTTACAGGGAAGTGACCATGATGTTTCAAGAGCACGTATTGAAGGGATTTGGGGCCAGAGAAGGTGTCACTGAGTTAGGGGTTCTTAAACTGAGAACTGAAGGATAAGCAGAAATTAACTAGGCAAGGAGGCAGAAGGAGAAAGTGCTCCAGACAGAAGGAAATGGGTGTACAAAGGCTGAAGGCAGCATAGAATGCAAGGAAGTGTAAGTGCAAGAGTGGCTGGAGTGCAAAGAATAAGGCAGGGAGTGGAGTGAATTGAGTCTGAGAGAGTAGATTAGACCATGTGACCATGTGGACCAGGCCATCAAGGCCTAGTGGACCACACCATGGACTACAGTGGACCAGGCCATGGGGCTTTGGGGACAAGATCCTGGGGCCTTTGTGAACCATGGAGGCTTGTGGACCGAACCATGGGGCCTGGAGGACCAAGCCATAGGGACCTTATGAACTAGACCATGAGCAACCATGGACCAGACCATGGGAGCCTGTGGACCAGACTGCAGGGGCCTTGTTGAATAATCTTGAGAGTCTCAGGGACCAGGCATGGGGTCTTATGGACCAGGGCCTAGTGAACCAGACCGTGGAGTCTTGCAGATCACATTAAAGAGTTTGGTCTCCTAATAACAACAGAAGGTCACTGAGATGTTTTAATCAGTAGATCACAAGATCATATTTGCATTTTTAGGGACTATTCTGACTACAGTGTGGAGAATGGATTGGCTGAACTAGGCTACAGAGATAGCCCAGCTTGGGAGCATTTAAGGTAGTTGAGGGGACTGATGATAGTATCTTGAATTTGGATCCTGGGATAGTATTTGGGTGGTGCTGGTGGATATAGAAATGAATGCATAGATATGAGAGAGATTCAGTATGTCAAATCATCAAGCACAGCAAAGGGCCAAAATGTTGCGGGTGATGGGGGGCACTGAAGCTGAATCCTAAATTTCTGGCTCACACTACTAGATATATGGGGATGCAAATGCTAAGAAGGAAAACTTGGAAGAGAGACAGGCTCTGGGTTTGGTTTCAGAATCCTGTTGGTTGAAGTCATTTGACATCCACGAGGAGATATTGACAGGAGGCACTGACATTAAGTGAAAACCTACTCTGTGCCAAGAACCATAGGAAGCCCTGGAGATACAATGATTAGTAAGACAGATACCCTGTCCTCAAATAGCTCATGCTTAGCCTTGGCTGCACTCTGGAATCACCTGAGGAGTCTGACAAATAAGGATGCCAGGATCCTTCTCCTGGAGAGTCTCAGTTGATGGGTCTGGAGAGCCAGCTGGGCACGGGGATGTCTAAGAGCTCCCCTGCTGATTCTAAGGTGCAGTCAGGATTGAGCGCCGCTGCTCTGGAGTATGTAAGTCCTGGTGTGGCTTAAGTCTAATTACACAGAAGGAGGAGATAGCAAAACGACCCATGATTGTAGGCCTTAAGAATTTAGAACAGAAACACTGAAGCACATTGGTATAATGGGAATAATATTATTTGGATATTAAACCAATATATTTTCATCCTTGGTAATTCCTGGTTCCTAGCTGTTCCCTGGCTCCCTCATTAAAAACCGAGCCTGGCTCTTTCAGATCATAGAATTTCTTCCATGATCTACAGAAAACACCTCTTATGCCTATGGGGAAATTTAAAACTGGATGACAGGTGATCCCTACTCTAAAAGAGGCAATGCTCTGATAACAGATGTAAGTCAAATATGACAGAAGGCAGGATGTGATCCACACCAATCATCAAGGAACAAAATAAACGCCAAGGGATTTCAGAGAAGCAAGAGACTACTGTGTTTGGCTGCTGTTTCCCAGTCCTGACACGAACCGCTCAGATCTTTCACTCCTGGAACTGACCTCACCTTGTTCTTGAACCCAGTCTGAGAGCACACTTTCCTCAATTTTTCAGAAAAGGAAAAAAAAAAAAAAAACCACCTGACAACCTTGCTGAAAAAGTTGCACATGCCAGGCAAACAACACTTGAATTAACACACACCAGGTGCTGACATCCTGCCCCTTTCGGGAGCAGAGCCAAGAGTTGCTCAGAACACCCCCACTCAGCTCTGCTCCAATCCTCATAGGAAGGGAGGCGCCGGTTTTCATTGGGCATATTTGGAAAAGAGGGAAATGGTCCACCTGAGAGTTATAAAAAATGTTTCTTTCTGGGAACCACAGGGAGTTGGAAAAAAACAAATTCTGAATTTCAACCTCCTACAAAACTACTGTTCTCCTGTGCCCCCTCCCCCCTCCCCAAATCCAAATTTATTGCACAATGTTCCTGGAATTCTTCCTAAGGCCCCCACCTAGTTACAAGCAAAAGCAACACATCACAGTGAAAGCAGATGATGCTTCCTACCTTAGATGCAGATTTGGCCAGCTGACAGAAAATCCTATAGTCTCGCAATTCTCCAGAAGTGACTAGAGATAAAATCAAACCGACACATGGCAGCTCATCACTGACCCTATCAACCATCAGGAGAAGACTACAAATGAGTATCAGATGGAGTCCCTGCCCACCAGGACTTTATAGTAAGATTTCACGGGTTTAGGTTTTATCCCTTAGGCAGTGCAAAGCCACTTAAGGCTTCTGAACCTCAGATCAAAGTGTTTTGGGGAGATTAATCTGGCAGCAGCCAGCCCAAGTGGCTGCGGTGGGAAGCTATTGAGCAAAGAGAGGTCCCCTGAGAAGAATCAAGCCCTCAGAGCCCACAGTGTTGTCAAATATGCTAGGGATGCAGGCACTAGAACAGTCTCTGAGCCAGGACTTGTTATGCTGTTTATACATCAACCGGGATGAATGCGCACTGCTACAGGACGTGAAACCTCTTCAAACCCTTCTGCCATGACAGGCCAGGGCCCAGATGCTCTGACTGGGTCTAGCGAGGGTGGGATGGGCACAGTGGCTCACTCCCAGGCAGACTTGTTTCCAGGCAACCATTCCAGACAGATACATGTCACTTTTGCCTAAAAATTTCCAGCAAAAGGGATTCCCTAATGCCTTCACAAAGTCTCTAGACTCCACAAGAAGACCTTATGTCCTTTCCGTCTCCCTCATGCCACAAACCAGCCGTTCCCCTCAGCAGAGGAGAAAGAGCTGCACTGATTCTTCCCTGCCATACAGAGACATGGAAACTGGAGTGTGACCTGGGCACACCCATTTCCTTATTGCTCCAGGAATCCAGACTACAGCCTTAACCTTTCTTAAGGCTTTCAGTAAATTACTCCATCAGTCCAAGAGACAACTAAAACAATAAGAAAATAGCATTATGCTAGGCACAGTGGTGTATATAAAAAAAATCAGGCCAGGTGTGGTGGCTCACTCCTGTAATCCCAGCACTTTGGGAGGCCAAGGCGGGCGGATCACCTGAGGTCAGGAGTTTGAGACCAGCCTGGACAACATGGTAAAACCCTGTTTCTACTAAAAATACGAAAATTAGCTGGGTGTGCTGGCACATGCCTGTAATCTCAGCTACTCAGGAGGCTGAGGCAGGAGAATTGCTTGAACCTGGGAGGCTGAGATTGCAGTGAGCTGAGATCGCATCACTGCACTCTAGCCTGGGTGACAGAGCGAGACTCCCGTCTCAAAAAAAAAAAAAAAAAATTTAAACCAGACTCAGTCTCTGTCCTTAAGGAATGATTAAAGTCCAGAGGTGTATAATATAACTCACAAAATTCCATAACGAGAGACAGTACTTGACAGAACATGAAAGAATGCAAGAGACAAGGGTTGAGGGAAATACAACAGGCATAGGGGATGCTGGATGACTCATTTGGAAGGGAAAGATCAGGAACAGTGTCTTGATAGAAGTGACATTTGGGTTGGGCACTGGAATGACAGATTCTGACAAAACACAAAAGAACTTTGCAAATCTAATGATTTGGAAATCAAACAGCAACAAAAAGAAAATTGGCCTCCCCTCACTGAAGAGAAGAAACACAGACTCTGAAACCCACAGAATGCCCATGGTAACTCCCAGCCACATGAAAGTTGGAGAGAAATACGTGGCTTTTGCCAGCAAGAAGGAGGCTACCGCCCCAGGGGACCTAACCCAAGTCCACCTGAAATGCCACCTTTTCCCCTCAACAGCATGAAATACTTGGTAGGTTTGACACTCTGGGGCCCCAGTTGGAAGCCTCTAACCACAGTAGGGCCCATACCCAGGAGATCAAGCCAGCAGCTCCCCCACTATGCCTTTCTCACAGCCACCCACATGTGCCAACAGCAACGGACACCTAACAGTTACATGGCGCTTTCCAAGTTCACTTTGTGCTTTTACAAACATCTCTGATTCTCACAACCACCCCGAGCGGGGAGGCACTCTGAAGTCTTGCTTGCTGTAAAGATTTTGTTGTATTATTTCCTACTGTGTTTAGTATCTGTCTGAAAACACATTCTAATCAGACAACTTTTCCACTTTTGGCTTCAGCACATCTCTCTAGGAAGGACACTGTGAGGCCAGTAGGTTTTTGCCCTAAGAGGACTGACCATCATCTGGGGGCCGCACATGGAGATGAACAATTCAAGGGGCATCAGAAGTCAGAGTCTGAGTACTAAATACAATGGAAAGATGCTGGTACAAAATGAGTTTGCAGGACAGAGCAAGCCCATGGTCCTGGACTGAGCAGAAAGCCACAAAGTTCAGGAAGGGTTTGAATGATGCCTGACACTTAGGAGATGCTAAGTTGACCCTCTTTATTCATGGTAGTTACATTCTAGTAGGATCATGTTCCTGCCAGACGTTGGTGGCAACAATGGAGTGGTCTCATGGACATTGTTAGTGAATTTCCTCTTCCTTTTTCTGGATGTATCAGAATATTATTGATTCATTAACAATGGACTCACGGCCAACCGCATGTCTGATCAAAGCTTATCTAACACACACGACTTCTCTGTGAGGCACATCACAGCCTCCCTGGGCTTAGGAACACCAGACAGCACCTCAGCGCTCTGCTTCAGGAGCCATTTCAGAACTGCAATATCACCACCAACAAAAAGCACAAAAATGCAAAACAAAACAAAAAAATGTGGCATTAAAGAGACTGCGAAGACACTAGTTTGCAGTATGAGAGCTGAAACTAGAAGGCGGAGTGTCACCCTGTCTGACCTCAGCCAGGAATGTGCATATTGGGCGAGTTGAATTTTTCACCACTCTTTGCACATCACCGAATTACTGTGAAAGGACTACGAGTGCTGGTTTGGGGATGCAAATAAATTTTAGGGAGTAGTAAAATTGGCAAATACAGAATCCATAGGTAATGAAGATCTACTGTACCTTGGTCCAGAAAGGCTGTAAACAGAGGCATTCGGTACCTGTCTGTGGAACTGAACCAAAGTTGCAAAGACAGGTGAGGCTCCCAGCTGGGAAAAACAAATGCAGAGGCTGATTCGGGGAGAGAGGTTGGTTCTGTGTACTGGAGGAATGGCAGCAGCCCAGCCAGAAAGGCAGACGTGGTCAGACTGCAGAGGGCTGTGAATACTAGGATGGGGAGCTAATCCTAATATTTGTTTACCCAGCAGACCACTAAGCACCTGCCAGGTGCAGGATCAGAGCAGTGCAGAGGAGTGAAGAATTTTAGTTAGGACCTTGAAGGATGTGTCAGAAGAGGACGACACTGTGGACAGAGGAGGTGGGTCAGGTCAGCGCCTTATCCTGGGTACTCCTGGATGCCCGGAATGGCTATGGAAGGTTGGTCTAGAGAGAGAGAGAGGAGGAAACAGGCCAGGGGCGGTGGCTCACACCTGTAATCCCAGCACTTTGGGAGGCAAAGTTGGGTGGATCACTTGAGGTGAGGAGTTGGAGACCACCCTGGTCAACATGGTGAAACCCCGTCTCTGTTAAAAATACAAAAATTAGCTGGGCATGGTGGTGTGCGCCTGCAATCCCAGCCACTCAGGAAGCTGAGGCAGGAGAATCACTTGAACCCAGGAGGCGGAGGTTGCAGTGAGCAGAGATCGTGCCACTGCACTCCAGCCTGGGTGACAGAGAGAGGCTCTACAAAACAAAAAAGACAGGAGGAAACAGCTCTGGGGCATAAAACCCTCAGGTCTCAGTATCTATCCAAAGGCAACTGAGCCAGGATCCTACCAGGCTGAGTGTCCCTAAGGGTTAGGCATTCCCCTCCCCCACCTCCCAACACATGAGGTTCCTTTAGGTTCCCCATCACACATTCACCTGCTGTTTACATGTCTGTCTAAAGCTAATGTTCATTAAAGCCCTTAACATTCCCAGACACAGGCACATGCTTAAAAACGTGCTTGGTCCTACAACAGTGATGGACATCATTATTACGAAGCCCAGGTACAGACAAGGCCGTCAGTTTTACCTACTCACAGCAGCCCTTGCTTGCTCACTGCCGAATCCCTAATGGCTTGGAACAGAGCCTGGGCCTCCAGGTGATTTCTTAAATGTAAGTTAACTGATTTCTATCTCTGATCTTCCAGCTGAGTGGCATTTGGTTAACACAGAACCTCTGAGCCCCAGGCTCAACACCCCCCACCCCCTGCCTTCTCCAGTGCCTTCCAACATTGTCCAGCCTCAAAGACGGATGGCCCGTGGGGTCACACAGCGCCCCACGATGCTCAAAATGACCTGCATTTAGCTGATGCTCTGCTGTTGCCCTCTTGAATTTCTTCGTTATTTTTGAACAAGGAGCTTGAATTTTCATCTTGCACTTGTGCCCTGCAAATTATTTCCTGGACCTGCCTCCAGCTCCCCAGTTTCCTCTCCCACAGAGTGCTCCAGTGTTGGCCAAACTTGAGGACCAGAGACAAGTCTGTGCAAGTAGCAAGTGCTTTGCTGAAAACTTTCCATCCTAAATTAAAATATACATTTCTATTCTGGTTATGGAGCCAACTAATGCATGTAACTTAATCACACTGTTGTTTGCTCAGTCTGGCTATAAACCATGTAAACGCCAGCCTCCTGGGAGCTTTCTGCTACCGCTTGGGGAATTAACAACACACGTCAAGCTTGTTACATGATTCTCTCAGGTTCTGCTCTGATTTCTGCTCTCAGAATTTCTAAGCCTGAATACACTGCCTTTCAGTCCTGAGCAATGCCCTCCCTAAATCTTAGCGAATGTGAGCATTTACTCTTGAGAAAGCCCCCACAAAGCAGAAAGAACGAAGCCAAGCAATGAAACTCTAATCACATACTGCTTCTACCCTTCCGCGTTAGGTATACCACAAGGCTTCAGTCCCGAAATCTCTTTCTATAATATGTTTCCAGAAGGATAAAGAAAATAAATACTTTTCTCCCCAGTCTAATCTGGATATAAAATGAAATGAAAAATTGACATATCACTAAATGTGCCTGGGTCTTAGTTTATTAATCAAACAAATGGGTTGAACAAGTTAACCTAAATGTAATAAACCATGGCCAGGGAGAACAGTAGTTGGCTGTTAGCTGAGAGAATTGTGATATACAAATGCCTGGCACCACTGAGAGATGCAGCAGAGCCCACAGGAGGAATGTGGGTGGGGGAGGAGAGGTCGGAGGGGCTATCAGAAGATCCTGGCTCTAGCCCTAGTTCTTCTCCTGATGGCTCTTAAAATTGAGTTGACACCACTTCACTCTCTGGGCCGTGTTTCTCTCCTCTGCAAAACACTGACATAAAAATATTTGGTGATAGTGAGAGATTAAATAAGAACATGGATCCAAAAATCACTTTGCAAAATCTTAACAGCATTATTCTAAAATATTACATGCTACTTGGTTAAGGTGTCACGTGTGCTTAACGGGTCCCCAAAAGGCCAATATTTGATTCTTGCAAGTCCCATGGAAACTTCCAGGACCCTGCAAGGATTTCAAGGGAACCCAGACCCCAGGGAAGCGAGATTAGATGGCAATGGAAAGAATTTCTACTCCCTGTGGCCTGCCAGCCCTTGGCCTCCCAAAGCGATCAGATGTTGGATTTGGAAACAGCCAACCCGATAGAATTCTTCACACTTCTAATTACTTCATGATTTGTACACATTTTGGCGGTTGCTTCAAGGCTGTTTTATTAATTCGCAGATTTTCACTATTTTTGCTTCTCCTTTTCTTGCCAATTAGCTGAACTAACTGCAACTCAGCATCTGGGCAGGGCTACGATGGGAAGCAAGCCTCCCTCCTCCCCAGCCCCCACTGCCCGGGAACCCTACCTCGGAGCCAGCGTCAGGAGTCACCACAGGGACCTGGGTGGGGTGGCCTGGTGGGAGCTTATTCCCTGATGACAAAATGTTTCCTCTGTTTTGAAAGAACACCTTGAGTCACCTCTCCCAGTCTGTCCAATGCTTGATTGAGCCCTGTGGACTCACATGAGAATCTAAGACATTAGGGAGAATGCTGCTGTCGCCAGACTTGCCTCACAAACCCCATGAGGAAATTCAGAGAGGCCCCTATGTGGCCAGGTCTCCGATGTGGCCTAATCAACACCATCCAAACTCACAGGCATGGGAGACCCTGCATTCTGTGTCATCTCCCGGGCAGGCAGTACCGGTCAAGGGATCTGTCTCAAGTGCTGGGCCTCACCTCTGCTCTCTCAAATGGGATCATAACATAGGCTCTGCCCTCCTTGCTAGGTTACTGTGAGGAAGTGTGTTCAATGTTGTAAGAGCTAAATGCAGGCAAGGGGTCCTTATAAGCGACAACTTTGGTTTGAAGACAACACAGTGGCAGGGTGTTCAGCTCTGCTTTCAAGTCAGAAGGATCTCAAGGCTGGGTTTGGCCTGGAGTGGGAAACCCAGCTGCAGCCTCTCCTTCCTCCAGAGCTCAGGCCACCCCTGAAGCTGGTGGTTGGGATCAGGAAGGAAAGTTCCAGATGGGAGTGTCTGTGGCCTCAAGGAACCATTGCTATCCATTGTACCCTCTTCAGATGATTGTGTCAGTTTCTTGCTTTTGAGGGGAATCCTTCCTTCGGAATCCTTCCTTCAGAATCCTTCCCATCTCCAATGAGGCCATAGGACAGACTCCCTGGTCCACCATGAGGCTCGATGTGCAAGGACAGCAGATGCCATGATGCCCAAGCCAACCCCTAGTGCTGGTCCAAGTCTGCCTCTCCCAGGAAGCCTCCTTTGACCAGGTGGTCCACGGGAGGTCTGGGCAGGAGCCAGTTGAGGAAACACAGCAGGAGCTGGAATGGAGGCCACGTGGCCAAGATGAGTGGGTGGGGGGTGGGGTGGTAGGGAGGACAAAAATGCTGGGCTGGAATGGTGATGCTCTCCCTTCCCTTCACAGTGACAAGGCCTAATGGCAGCACCCATCTGTCTTGCAGATTAACAAGGGACAGGAGATAGCCAGGAGGCTGGTTTCCCTTGACAAAGTACACCTGCATAATAAATGACACCACGTGCAAATGCAAAGAGTCACTCGGGCACAGGGTTGGGGAACACACTACAGAACCCCATGAACATCTTGAGGATCTGGGTGTGGGGCGAGCTGTGTTCATGCTGAGTATCTGGATGAAGCACATCTGCTGGAGACCCCTTGTGACTTCCTGGGAGCCTGAAGGGCCTGGTCTCATTCCAGGTTTAACCTCAGGGAGGAGACAGAAGAAAGGGTGATGAGGAATGGGAGGGAAGGGGGGACGAGAAAAAGGAAAAACAGGTTCCCAGAGGGGGACAGTGTGGGAGCAAGTGGGTCACGTGTGATACCTTGATGACCCCTTGGGCCAAAGGTTACCAACTCCTTCAGCCATCCCAGAATCCTTCCCGCCTCCAGCAAGGCCGTGGGACAGACTCCCCGTCCACGCTGAGGCTCAATGTGCAAGGACCACAGACGCCATGACACCCAAGCCATCCCCAAGGCTGGTTCAATCACACCTCTCCCAGGAAACGTCCTCTGACCGTCTGGTCCACAGCACTTCTTCCTTCTGCAGACCTCACGTTCAGAGGTGGATTTGCCAGGTGTGAAGGTTAATTTTATGTCAACTTGGTTGACCATGATGCCCAGATATTTGGTCAAACATTATTCTGGATGTTTCTGTGAGGACGTTTTTGGATGAGATTTACATTTAAATTAGTGGACTCTGAGTAAAGCAGATGACCCTTCATAATATGCATAGGTGGCCTTCTTCCAGTCAGTTGAAGGCCTTAATAGAACAAATGAAGGACTTCCCCTGAGTGAGAAGGAATTCTGCCAGTGGATGGCCTTCAGGCTTCAACGCAACCTCAGCTTATCCTGGGTTTCCAGACTGCCAGACCACCCTGCTGATTTTGGACTTGTCAGTCTCCATAATCACATTAGCTGAGTCCTTAAAATAAATGTCATTATATGTGTGTGTGTGTGTGTGTGTGTGTGTGTGTGTGTGTGTGTGTGTATATACCTGTTGGTTTTATTTCTCTGGAGAACCCTAATACACCAAGAAACTAACAAAGCTTAAGCCAACAGTTCCTCACTAGTAAGAGCCCCTTCCAGAGACCTGGGAGGGGCTCTAGCTATTTTCTATCTCTTCTTTCTATGAGGATCTCCCAATGCTGTATAAGCTTCAGACCTCAGCAATCCTGGATCCAGCCTGGCTTTGATATGGTCATGTGCTACCCCAAGTCTACTCTGGTATTCAGACTTTATGCATGTCTTCCCTCTCTAATTGAACTGGAAGCTCCATGAAGGAAGGGGCTGTCTTCTACTCCTTGGCCTCCTCTGCTGTCTGTGTCACAGCCCTTGTATGTGCTAAGAGCCCAATACACATTTGCTCATGGAATGGGGGTTTGTGACTCCTGTGGTCTTTGGAGGGAGGAAGCTAGAAAAGGGCTCTCAGAGAATGATGCTGAGGACCCAGGAAAGGAGAAAAATAAAATGCAAGAATAAAGTGAGGAAGGAAAAAAATCTTGCCATATTTCATGGCCAGCACTTTCTCTGTCTCTTAGCATCCCAAGATTCTGGTCACCAAGGCTCGGTCTCCTGGGGTGACGGAGGCCATCCATCCCTGATGCAGACCCTGCATTTTCCAGGACCAGCTTGGTTCTTCCTTGACTTGTTCTTTCTCCCATGCCTCCCCCTGTGCCCTGAAAAAGCTCAGGAAAGCACAAAGCTGGCTGAGTTTTCAGGTCCTGGGCCTCAGCCTCTCCACACCGGTGTCCTGGGGCAAGTGCCAGTCAGCAAGGACGTCTTTCATTTCCAGATAGTCCTCATCTTCCAGGTACCCCAGAGAGTGAATTAGAGTGGAATTCAGTGCCACAGGCTGAGGGACAAGATAGGCTGTCTTGGTTGGGCCCTGTGTTTTGACAAAGCTTAGAGCTGACTCAACACTCTTTAAGCTTGCTGCTGGGTGCTCTCAGGTGTCACTTTCTGAACACAGCAAGTTCTCTAGATCACAGGCAGCCAAAGCTTCCCAGGCAGCTGCACCAGGCAGGCATACCAGGCAGGGCTCTCCAGGAAGAGCACCTGTGTACCTTAGAAGAGATCTATCTTAAAACAATATGTTCACCAATGACACCATCACCACCACGAAAGGATTCACCATTGGTGTTATTAAAAAACAAAGTTATACTTTAAAAAAATTGTAAATTCATCATATAAACATCAGATAATAAAGAAAAGAAAAACAAAACAGAAAGACTAACCCTAACATCCAGGATAAGTCTGGCTAACACTTTGGTAGCATCCTTTTAGCATTTTCTGCTTATAATAACATTTTAAAAAGTCAAATAGGACCCTGCAGTATATACTATTTTGTAAGTTATAGACTATTAACAATCTTAGGTGAACGGGAAGACTGTGACATCATGAAATAGGTCCACAGCATTGCCATATACAGTACTACACTGCTCACATGTTGATTTCCTTTACTCTTCTGGAACCTAAAATAAAATATTTGCAAATTATAACTTACTGTACAAATATCTAGGAATGTAATTGGGAAATCATAATTTGGCTGGTACTCTTGCATTCTGCTTCCATTTGTGCAACAGGCCATACAAAGCCCATACACTCATATATCCATTCATACTTTTGCCAAATGCTGATTACATCCTACTCTGTCCCAGCATTGTGTTAGCCATAAACTAGTAAACAGGTCCTTGCTCTGGTGGAATTTACACTGAGTGGGAAAAGACAAATACCAAGATAAGTAAACAGAGATAAAATAAAGTCAGCAGGAATAAATAGGGACAGGTGATGTGATTGCATATGTCAGGAAAAAAGATTATTTTGGCCAGGTGTCTCTGAAAAGAAATCATGTTGCCTGAGATCTGAAAGGTAAGAAGGGGCCATCTATGTAGCCGCTTGAGGAAGAGCAATCCAGGCAGTGCACACAGCGAGTGCAAAGGCCCTTGGGCAGAACACACTTGTTGTATTCAGGAAAGAGAATAGTGGGGCTGAAGCCAGAAGGGTGGGGTTGGGGATGAGGTTGAAGAGGTGGCAGAGCAGGACCTTGTATGTTAAAACGGTAAGTGGTTTTGACTTTATCCCAAGTGCACTGGGAAACAGCGAAGTGTTCCAAGCAGGGAAATGACATGGTCTGATTTGCATGTTTACAAGTTCCCTCTGGTTGATTCCCGAAATGCAAAGAATGTACTGCAGTTCCCCACAATAATGGGAACAGGGAGACAGTAAGGAGGCCACCTGAGGTGGTCCAGGCAGGTGACGATGGTGGCTTAGACTTCAGTGTCAGGGCTGGGGGTTCAGAGGGATGTGAGATGCATTCTGGAAGTGGAGCTAATGGGATGTGCTGACAGATTCACTGTGAAGACTGAGGACAGGAAGGGCTAAAGAAGATAATTATTTTGCTTGACTGGGTATTGAAGGTTCCATTTACACAGACAGGAAAGTGGGGACAAGTCGATTTGGGATGAGTCTAAATGAATTTGTAGAAAAATCTATGCTGCTGCGCGATGTTTATAATTCTTTTGAGACCAGCCCCCCTGGCTTGCAGGAGCTTGATGCATCAAGTGCTGAGACCTGACTGGGACCAGGTTCTAGTTCTGAATTAACCACTCCCTGCCTGAGACTTCGGGGAATTTGCCTCACTCCATGGCGTTTCCCCCATCTCTGCCAAAACAGATAGATTAAATACTCCCTTCTGAACTCCTACAGCTCTCTTACAGCCTGATAAATGATACCCAAAGAGCTACTTCAGCTCCTGGAAGGGACGCACACTATAAATTATTTTGTTTCCTTAGCTGTCTTCTGAATTAACTAACAGTTGCGTCCATATGTGTACACAGGAGATAGTTATCTTACTTCAAGGGCTCTGTTCCTGAAAAATAAAAATCTTTTGGGAACAGTATGTGAAATGAGACTATTTATCTGACTGTACAGGTCACTAATTTCTCCCCGACCATCATTAATTGGCTTGGGAGCACTGGCTTTCACTCTCATTACCGATGATGCTCTTATGCTAAAGTCTGAAACCCATACATTCAGCAGTTTGTGATGGCTGTTATACAATCATTCACAAAATGGTCTTTCGCAGCCTGGTCCATTATTCTTCTTTAAACAAATGCTGCGGTTCCAAACCTATTCTGCCTGCGTCCAAGTCACAAATCAGGGACCATGTGCCATGAGGGAGAGACGTGTTCTCAGCCAATGTGTCAATGTTTATTGAGTGCCTCTCTGAGGGCAGTACATGAGGCCAAAGCCCCCTTGAGGAATGAAGGCCTCCTTGCCCCAGCTGCTGGGAGGCTGCCAGCAGACTCAGTGGCAGCCCCCTCCAAGGACTGGCTTGGCTGAACAGAGTCACCTGGCCAGGGTTCATACCTCCTGCCCAGGGCAGCCCACAGCCAAGGACAGGAAAGTACAAAGGGCCTCCAACTTGGGGCAACTCTGAAGGACCATTTCAGCCACAGAAGTCTCCACGCATCAGAGGAGGCTAACACTGTGCCTGCAGCCCAGCCACGCTTCAACCCTGCTTCCCTCTTCCCCCTTTCTCAAGTCTTAACCCCAGAAGCACCCCCTGGAGTAACAAATGCCCTTCAAGCTAATCTTGGCGCAGCCTCTGCTTCCTAGAGAACCCACTAGCACATGTGATGCCTCAGGCAGGCCCCCAAGAAAGACATGGTTGAAAACCCCACCACCGCCTCAGGGCCTCTCCATCCTCTGCCTGTCTGGCCCAATTTTGATTTGCCCTCTCAATGGTTGCCCTATATCCTGCTTCACCTTATGATAAAGTCTACTGAGATCACAGTGAACTGTTAAGGGCTGTTAATAGGCATTAAGATGTGCCCTGTCTACCCAGAAAGGCCGTATACACCCAGTGGCAGAGACTTACAAATGTCTTCTGTGCCCGGCACAGTGCCGTGCACAGGCAGTAAACGTCATGGAATGACGGTGATGGGCAGCACATGAAACGATGGCATTAGCTAACGCTAAATGCCAAATGCATGGTGAAGACAGAAAGTATCACAGATACTTGGACACTGGAGACCCTCAAGAAACTCTAGGGAAATCATAAGCAAAGCTTTTAGAACTCAAACTCTCTAGCAACAATGGAGGATTCATTTCTGGAAAAACATTTCGCCCCTGGTGGCACCTGCATTCTTACTCAGAGCTTGATTCTCTAGCTTGTCACCCCTTTTTCCTACCATCTGGGATCCTGTCTGTGCTGCTTATCAGCTCTGGAGAGAAAGAGTCAAATCTGAAATATTTAGTGGCTCTGGCCAAGGGTCTGTTTGGACAGTCAGCTAAAATGAATGGCTTCGTGGCGGATTGGGGCTCTCTGTGACTTTTCACTTCACCGAGTCATTCTGCTGTCCCCAAACCTATAATAGCAGCCTCTGCCATTAGGATCGTGGCCCATTTTTCTCCCTTGTATTTAAGGTTTCCTGCTCACATAGGTATTGCCCCGCTCTCACTCCCTGCAGCACTATGTATCTTCAGGGCACATTTTAGTGCTTAAGTACAGTTGTTATTTTTGGCCTTTAGTTGTTTCCTGTGTAGGTCTCCCTTCTTTGTGGGGATGAAGAGCTGCGGGCCAGGCATCTTCTGTCTTTTGTCTGCTGTCTAGAAGGCAGTTTGGAAAAGAAGAGCATATGTTTTGGAGTCAGAAGATTTATAATTTGGTATAAACTATTAATACTTTTGAAGCCTCAGTTTCCTAATCTGGAAAGTGGGGATACTAGGACCTTCTTCATAAGGCTGATGTGATTAAATGAGTGAATGTACATAAAACCCTGAGCACAGTACCCAGTAATGTAGCAAATGATTGATAAAGTTAAGCACTGTTTTTCTTCTTTAATAGCATTCAAGGGCCCTGTTTCTTAGCAAGTCAAATAATAAAAAGGACACTTGGCCAAAAGAAGTAAAAATAAGATAAAATAATTATTAGGTTGATAGTTATCTAAATACAAGGATAACCTCTCCAAACATGGAAGGGAAAGTAGATAGATTGTTTGATGGAGCTCTGGGCCATGGGTGGATTTTTTTTCTTTCTGCAAGCTTATTTTAATGTTTTTATAATGTTCTTTGTGCTATATATATATTTTTAATTTTTATAGAGATACAGTTTCACTGTGTTGCCCAAGCTGGTCTTGAACTCCTAGCCTCAAGCAGTCTTCCCACCTCAGCCTCCCAAAATGTTAGGATTATAGGCACAAGTAACTGTACCTGGCCTGTGCTATAATTTTCAAAAAATGAGCAAGAAGATATGATGGTTTTCATATTTAACTGTCTGGCAACATTCCCCTCCCTGGGTGAGTATAAGCAGAAAGTAAATGTTGATGGGCTGGAGTGATCTCATGCATAGAGATGGTATCTCAGTTCATGGCCACAGGAAGATACACATTAAACAGGCAGATTCTGCGTCAGAATTTCTAATGAGGAAAACTAAAAATCTGCATTTTATTAGATAAGTTCCTCGTATAATGATATGCTCCTGAAAGTTTGAGAGATTCTGGCCTCCTGGAAAGAACATTGGATTTGGAGATCCAAGTTCTACTCAGCTCTGCCACTGTCTTCGCAAGTCATGGGTGCTCTTGTGTCCCATTTTGCTCTTCTCCTGTAACACTTCCACTTCCAGCTCGATGGTCATTCTGGCCCCTTTTGAAGGGAGAAAGGATCAGTCACATTCCCCACTGGGAACCCATGCCAAAGGAGAAAACTTGGCCAGAGAGCCCGGATTCCTGAGGATAGCTAAATAATCTTTGGGACAAATAAATATTCAGCAAGTGATCAGGCCTCAGCAGAAGTAAAGTGCATGCCTATTGTTGCCAACCCAAATAAAGAAGTTGCACAGCCTGCATTTCCTTGGGGGAGCCAATATCCTATTTCTGTTTCAAGGTTGGCAGCTCTGCAACTCAGTCCAGAGTCTCTACTTACACTAGCCTCCCTGTGGACCCACATGAGGCTGTGCCTCCTCTCTCACTAGCACTGCAGAGAGAAAGGACTGCAGGGTGGAAAGGACAGAAACATCAGTCGATTTGGCGTAGCTTTGGTCAAAGAATGAAATGGTTAAAAATGGTTAAAAGGAGGTTTAGCATTATGAGTAGGTTTCCATGGAGTGTGAGTGTGCTCGCTGAAGTGAGAAAGTCTTACTGAAAAGACACAGGAAGAAAGAGGCAGTCATCAATGACATGGAAATTTGCTTGTCTCACTGGATGAAGGCCCAGTTGGGTCCAGGCCCAGCGTGGTGGCTCATGCCTATAATCCCAGCACTTTGGGAGGCTGAGGTGGAAGGACTGCTTGAGGCCAGGAGTTTGAGACCAGCCTGGGCAACATAGTGAGACTCTGTCCCTATAAAAAAAATAAAAATAGCTTTTTTTTTTTTTTTTTTTTTTTTTTTTTTTTTGAGACGGAGTCTCGCTCTGCCGCCCAGGCTGGAGTGCAATGGCCGGATCTCAGCTCACTGCAGAAGCTCCGCCTCCCGGGTTCACGCCATTCTCCTGCCTCAGCCTCCCGAGTAGTTGGGACTACAGGCGCCTGCCACCTCGCCCGGCTAATTTTTTGTATTTTTAGTAGAGACGGGGTTTGTCCGACATCTTAGCAAGGCTGTGCTGTCCGCTGCTGCTCTCCGAGCTTCGCAATGCCGCCCAAGGACGACAAGAAGAAGGATGCCGGAAAGTCAGCCAAGAAAGACAAAGACCCAGTGAACAAATCTGGGGGCAAGGCCAAAAAGAAGAAGTGGTCCAAAGGCAAAGTTCAGGACAAGCTCAATAACTTAGTCTTGTTTGACAAAGCTACCTACGACAAACTCTGTAAGGAAGTTCCCAACGATAAACTTTTAACCCCAGCTGTGGTCTCTGAGAGACTGAAGATTCGAGGCTCCCTGGCCAGGGCAGCCCTTCAAGAGTTCCTTAGTAAAGGACTTATCAAACTGGTTTCAAAGCACAGAGCTCAAGTAATTTACACCAGAAATACCAAGGGCAGAGATGCTCCAGCTGCTGGTGAAGATGTATGAATAGGTCCAACCAACTGTACCTTTGGAAAAATAAAACTTTATTAAATAAAAAAATAAAAATAAAAATAAAAAAATTAGTCAGGTGTGGTGGCACATACCTATAGTCCTAGCTACTTGGGAGGTTGAGGTGGGAGGATCACTTGGGTCCAGGAGTTCAAGGTTACAGTGAGCTATGTGACATCACTATACTCCAGCCTGGGCAACAGAGAAAGACCTTGTCTCTAAAATAAATAAATAAATAAATACATACATAAATAAATGATTTTGGGTCCAGTTTAATTTAAACTGAGCTTTGATGTACTGGATAAACATCATAATGACTCACAGAAAAACAAATCATGGCTTATCACTTAATTTTTCCGATGAAAAGTCTCATAATTGCAGACTAGTCAGTGTATAATATCAGGACTTCTGATACCTTTAGCAAGGAATCTCTGGTTGGCATGCATTAACCCAAGTTTATAGAAATTTGATTCTTCACAAAAGATCCTTCATATAGTTTTCTTTTTGCAGGGAGACAGCCTAATTAAAATGATACAGTTGGCCAGTTCTCAGTTTACATTCACCTTCTTGCATAAGTAGCGTGTAATGACTTTAACCAATCTGGGTCGTAGAAAGATATTCTACAGAAGGCAGTTACCCAGGTCAGGTACCTGCATCTTGGAGGGCTTGAGTGTTTACCATACTGACTTTCAGATAGTGTTCTCAGGGGCACGGTCTGCATTTTCTCTTTAGATTTGGGATGCTCTTACTTACCCTGATCCATCCTTTCAAACACCTGCCCCACTCCATAATAATGATCACGCTTTTACCAATGAAGCCAACGCTTTCTCATTAGGCTTGTAGATTGTATCTAATTGCATGTGGTCTCTAACATTTCTAAAGATAGAAATAGATATAAACATTACCTTCATACATTTTAGAGATAATGCAAAAACACAAACATTCTCAAAGCCAAGGGAAATGTAGTAAGGACAAATAAAAGATGCAGCGTTTACCCCCAGTTTTATCTGAAATATGGGAATAGTCACTGGAAAAGTCCTGAAGGTCTTGGCGAATCCCAGATTTTATATATAGATTTTTATGGTGGAACTGTTTTTTAAAAGCTATGTTGAGGTGAGGCGGAGCAAGATGGCCGAATAGGAACAGCTCCAGTCTCCAGCTCCCAGCGCGAGCGACACAGAAGACAGGAACGCAGCTCATTGCCAGCAACAGATCAAAGCTGGACAGAGAATGAGTTTGACGAGATGAGAGAAGGCTTCAGACTATCAAACTTCTCAGAGCTAAAGGAGGAATTACGTACCCAGCACAAAGAAACTAAAAATCTTGAAAAAAGAGTGGAAGAATTGATAACCAGAATAAGTAATGCAGAGAAGGCCATAAACGAACTTACAGAGATGAAAACCATGACACGAGAAATACATGACAAATGCACAAACTTCAGTAACCGACTCGATCAACTGGAAGAAAGAGTATCAGCAATTGAGGATCAAATGAATGAAATGAAGTGAGAAGAGAAGTTTAAAGAAAAAAGAAGAAAAAGAAATGAACAAAGCCTGCAAGAACTATGGGATTATGTAAAAAGACCAAATCTATGTCTGATTGGGGTGCCTGAAAGTGAGGGGGAAAATGGAACCAAGTTGGAAAACACTCTGCAGGATATCATCCAGGAGAACTTCCCTAACCTAGTAGGGCAGGCCAACATTCAACTTCAGGAAATACAGAGAACACCACAAAGATACTCCTCGAGAAGAGCAACTCCAAGACACATAATTGCCAGATTCACCAAAGTTGAAATGAAGGAAAAAATCTTAAGGGCAGCCAGAGAGAAAGGTAGGGTCACCCACAAAGGGAAGCCCATCAGACTAACAGCAGATCTCTCAGCAGAAACTCTACAAGCCAGAAGAGAATAGAGGCCAATATTCAACATTTTTAAAGAAAAGAATTTTCAACCCAGAATTTCATATCCAGCCAAACTAAGTTTCATAAGTGAAGGAGAAATAAAATCCTTTACAGATAAGCAAATGCTTAGAGATTTTGTCACCACTAGGCCTGCCTTATAAGAGACCCTGAAGGAAGCACTAAACATGGAAAGGAACAACCGGTACCAGCCATTGCAAAAACATGCCAAAATGTAAAGACCATCGAGGCTAGGAAGAAACTGCATCAACTAACGAGCAAAATAACCAGTTAATATCATAATGGCAGGATCAAGTTCACACATAACAATCTTAACCTTAAATGTAAATGGACTAAATGCTCCAATTAAAAGACACAGACTGGCAAACTGGATAAAGAGTCAAGACCCATCAGTCTGCTGTATACAGGAGACCCATCTCACATGCAGAGACATACATAGGCTCAAAATAAAGGGATGGAGGAAGATCTACCAAGCAAATGGAGAACAACAAAAAAGCAGGGGTTGCAATACTAGTCTCCGATAAAACAGACTTTAAACCATCAAAGATCAAAAGAGACAAAGAAGGCCATTACATAATGGCAAAGGGATCAATTCAACAAGAAGAGCTAACTATCCTAAATATATATGCACCCAATACAGGAGCACCCAGATTCATAGAGCAAGCCCTTAGAGACTTACAAAGAGACTTAGACTCCCATACAATAATAATGGGACACTTCAACACCCCACTGTCAACATTAGACAGATCAACAAGACAGAAAGTTGACAAGGATATCCAGGAATTGAACTCATCTCTGCAGCAAGCAGACCTAATAGACATCTACAGAACTCTCCACCCCAAATCAACAGAATATACATTCTTCTCAGCACCACATCACACTTATTCCAAAATTGACCACATAATTGGAAGTAAAGCACTCCTCAGCAAATGTACAAGAACAGAAATTATAACAAACAGTCTCTCAGACCACAGTGCAATCAAACTAGAACTCAGGACTAAGAAACTCAATCAAAACCGCTCAACTGCATGGAAATTGAACAACCTGCTCCTGAATGACTACTGGGTACATAACGAAATGAAGGCAGAAATAAAGATGTTCTTTGAAACCAATGAGAACAAAGATACAACATACCAGAATCTCTGGGACACATTTAAAGCAGTGTGTAGAGGGAAATTTATAGCACTAAATGCCCACAAAAGAAAGCTGGAAAGATCTAAAATTGACACTCTAACATCACAATTAAAAGAACTAGAGAAGCAAAAGCAAACACATTCAAAAGCTAGCAGAAGGCAAGAAATAAATAAGATCAGAGCAGAACTGAAGGAGATAGAGACACAAAAAACTCTCCAAAAAATCAATGAATCCAGAAGTTGGTTTTTTTTTTTTTTGAGACGGAGTCTTGCTCTGTCGCCCAGGCTGGGGTGCAGTGGCCAGATCTCAGCTCACTGCAAGCTCCGCCTCCCAGGTTCACGCCATTCTCCTGCCTCAGCCTCCCAAGTAGCTGGGACTACAGGCGCCCGCCACCTCGCCCGGCTAGTTTTTTTTTGTACTTTTCAACAAAATTGATAGACCGCTAGCAAGACTAATAAAGAAGAAAAGAGAGAAGAATCAAATAGACGCAATAAAAAGTGATAAAGGGGATATCACCACCGACCCCACAGAAATACAAACTACCATCAGAGAATACTATAAACACCTCTACGCAAATAAACTGGAAAATCTAGAAGAAATGGATAATTTCCTGGACACTTACACTCTCCCAAGACTAAACCAGGAAGAAGCTGAATCCCTGAATAGACCGATAGCAGGCTCTGAAATTGAGGCAATAATTAATAGCCTACCAACCAAAAAAAGTCCAGGACCAGATGGATTCACAGCTGAATTCTACCAGAGGTACACGGAGGAGCTAGTACCATTCCTTCTGAAACTATTCCAATCAATAGAAAAAGAGGGAATCCTCCCTAACTCATTTTATGAGGCCAACATCATCCTGATACCAAAGCCTGGCAGAGACACAACAAAAAAAGAGAATTTTAGACCAATAGCCCTGATGAACATCGATGCAAAAATCCTCAATAAAATACTGGCAAACCGGATCCAGCAGCACATCACAAAGCTTATCCACCATGATCAAGTGGGCTTCATCCCTGGGATGCAAGGCTGGTTCAACATATGCAAATCAATAAACGTAATCCAGCATATAAACAGAACCAAAGACAAAAACCACATGATTATCTCAATAGATGCAGAAAAGGCCTTTGACAAAATTCAACAGCCCTTCATGCTAAAAACGCTCAATAAATTCGGTATTGATGGAACGTATCTCAAAATAATAAGAGCTATTTATGACAAACCCACAGCCAATATCATACTGAATGGGCAAAAACTGGAAAAATTCCCTTTGAAAACTGGCACAAGACAGGGATGCCCTCTCTCACCACTCCTATTCAACATAGTGTTGGAAGTTCTGGCTAGGGCAATCAGGCAAGAGAAAGAAATCAAGGGTATTCAGTTAGGAAAAGAAGAAGTCAAATTGTCCCTGTTTGCAGATGACATGATTGTATATTTAGAAAACCCCATTGTCTCAGCCAAAAATCTCCTTAAGCTGATAAGAAACTTCAGCAAAGTCTCAGGATACAAAATTAATGTGCAAAAATCACAAGCATTCTTATACACCAGTAACAGACAAACAGAGAGTCAAATCATGAATGAACTTCCATTCACAATTGCTTCAAAGAGAATAAAATATCTAGGAATCCAACTTACAAGGGATGTAAAGGACCTCTTCAAGGAGAACTACAAACCACTGCTCAGTGAAATAAAAGAGGACACAAACAAATGGAAGAACATACCATGCTCATGGATAGGAAGAATCAATATCGTGAAAATGGCCATACTGCCCAAGGTAATTTATAGATTCAATGCCATCCCCATCAAGCTACCGACGAGTTTCTTCACAGAATTGGAAAAAACTGCTTTCAAATTCATATGGAACCAAAAAAGAGCCCGCATTGCCAAGACAATCCTAAGTCAAAAGAACAAAGCTGGAGGCATCACGCTACCTGACTTCAAACTATACTACAAGGCTACAGTAACCAAAACAGCATGGTACTGGTACCAAAACAGAGATATAGACCAATGGAACAGAACAGAGTCCTCAGAAATAATACCACACATCTACAGCCATCTGATCTTTGATAAACCTGAGAAAAACAAGAAATGGGGAAAGGATTCCCTATTTAATAAATGATGCTGGGAAAATTGGCTAGCCATAAGTAGAAAGCTGAAACTGGATCTTTTCCTTACTCCTTATACGAAAATTAATTCAAGATGGATTAGAGACTTAAATGTTAGACCTAATACCATAAAAACCCTAGAAGAAAACCTAGGTTATACCATTCAGGACATAGGCATGGGCAAGGACTTCATGTCTAAAACACCAAAAGCAACGGCAACAAAAGCCAAAATTGAGAAATGGAATCTCATTAAACTAAAGAGCTTCTGCACAGCAAAAGAAACTACCATCAGAGTGAACAGGCAACCTACAGAATGGGAGAAAATTTTTGTAATCTACTCATCAGACAAAGGGCTAATATCCAGAACCTACAAAGAACTCAAACAAATTTACAAGAAAAAAACAAACAACCCCATCAAAAAGTGGGCAAAGGATATGAACAGACATTTCTCAAAAGAAGACATTCAGACAGCCAACAGACACATGAAAAAATGCTCATCATCACTGGCCATCAGAGAAATGCAAATCAAAACCACAATGAGATACCATCTCACACCAGTTAGAATGGCGATCATTAAAAAGTCAGGAAACAACAGGTGCTGGAGAGGATGTGGAGAAATAGGAACACTTTTACACTGTTGGTGGGATTGTAAACTAGTTCAACCATTATGGAAAACAGTATGGTGATTCCTCAAGGATCTAGAACTAGAAGTACCATATGACCCAGCCATCCCATTACTGGGTATATACCCAAAGGATTATAAATCATGCTGCTATAAAGACACATGCATACGTATGTTTATTGCAGCACTATTCACAATAGCAAAGACTTGGAATCAACCCAAATGTCCATCAGTGACAGACTGGATTAAGAAAATGTGGCATATATACACCATGGAATACTATGCAGCCATAAAAAAGGATGAGTTTGTGTCCTTTGTGGGGACATGGATGCAGCTGGAAACCATCATTCTCAGCAAACTATCGCAAGAACAGAAAACCAAACACCGCATGTTCTCACTCATAGGTGGGAACTGAACAATGAGATAACTTGGACTTGGGAAGGGGAACATCACACACTGGGGCCTATCATGGGGAGGGGGGAAGGGGGAAGGATTGCATTGGGAGTTATACCTGATGTAAATGACGAGTTGATTGGTGCTGATGAGTTGATGGGTGCAGCACACCAACATGGCACAAGTATACATATGTAACAAACCTGCACGTTATGCACATGTACCCTAGACCTTAAAGTATAATTAAAAAAAAAAAAAAAAGCTATGTCAATACAGAAATGTATGAAGAGACATAGAACTTAGCTTGTATATATTCTTCCTCTTTTCTACAACATTAATCAAACTATTATTTGGGGGTATCAAGTAGAGCTTTACAAGCAAAATGGGGAGAAATGGAGAAACAGGAATGAAAGTAGGTACAGAGCTTAGTAACTAGTTTGGGTGAACTGACTTTAACAAGCGCGCTTTCAACAATACTGGGGAAGCCCAGAGGTCATTGAGCAGGCACGTGAGGGTCATCATGAGGGATCAGAGATGATGGGAGAGCTCAGAAGGTTAAGCCTGGAGATGGAGGTGGGTTAGCTTCAAATATTTGCCAGGCAGCCTGGGGAAGGGGGCTAAACTTTATGTAGGCTTGATCCAGACAGTTAAAAAAGGCTAAGCGTAGATATACATATATGATAGATATATATTAGAAAACAAGTTTTGGGGCAAAAGAAGAAGTTTTCAAATAAGTTGGAGCTCTCCTCCAAAAGAACGGCTGATCCCTAATAAAGCAGTGAGTTCCCTGTCATGGGATGTGTTCAAGAAGAAGAACTGACCATCTGTCGAGAATAACATGGAGAAGAGTCTGGCTTTAGATAAACTCTGAGCATCAATTCAGTACTCAGGCTGAAGACTTATAAGCAAGAACAGTCACAGAGATAGAAAATGAGATGGAATAGGGGTGGCTTAAGGTCTTGTTACAATTAGGAGTAAAGATATAACAAGAGTGTTCTAGAGAAGATTTTAAATCATGAGTGGGAGGATCAGAAGCCTGTCACATTTCTCTCATTTGATTCTTCATATGACATCTGACTGGCCCATGAAGAAAGTTGTAATCAATGATCTCCAGGTTTCAGCTCTGGAATCCTACAGGTCGGTATGACCACCTCATCAGCTCTGCAGCTGAGATGGTAACGTGACTCTCTCCTGTGGGTGGAACAGACTGGAATTTGTCAAGGGTTTACCAAACTAGAATGAACAGGGGTCTAAAATCAAAGTCTGGTTTAGTCCCTGGAAAGTCATGTTTGACAAAACATAACACCATGGGGTTTTCCTTCTTCCTTCCTGATAAGAAGGAAATAAAGTGCTGTAAACTTTGCACTTCATTTTCTTGCCACATGCAGCATTAAAATGAAATAATTTTCCTCCTTGATTTAAAAGATTAATTTTGTTTCCTCTGTTAAGAAAAAAGTTGTTTCAATAATGCATTTGAAATTACAGACTCTGATGTCTTCTGTTCAAATTGTTTTACCTGCAATGGGCTGGCTCTCCCATGCCTTATTTCGAGAAACCCTGCAAAAATCCAAAAGCAAAGGGAAAAATCCAGTAATAATTATTCCCTCATCAATGGGTCCTCCATCTTGCACAATAATTCAAAGAAACTCAAAGTCTTAGAACCAAAAGCTGGAGCCTTAAAGTTGATGGTCATGGTAATGATAATAGTCATTGCCATTTATTCAACATGTTCTTTATGCCAGAACATGTGTTAAGCCTTGTGATGGTTAATACTGAGTGTCAACTTGATTGGATTTAAGGATGCAAAGTATTGTTCCTGGGTATGTCTATGAGGGTGTTGCCAGAGGAGATCAACATTTGAGTCAGGGGACTGGGAGAGGCAGACCCACCCTCAGTCTGGGTGGCACCATCTAATAACCTGACAGCATAAAAGTAGGAATGAAAAGAGCAGACTTGCTGAGTGTTCTGGCCTTCATCTTTCTCCCATGTTGGATGCTTCCTGCCCTTGAACATCAGACTCCAGGTTCTTCAGCTGTTGGACTCTTGGACTTACACCAGTGATCTGCCAGGGGCTCTCTGGCCTTTGGCCACAGACAGAAGGTTACACTGTTGGCTTCTCTATTTTTGAGGTTTTGGGACTTGGACTGGCTTCCCGGCTCCTTAGCCTGCAGATGGCCTATTGTGGGACTTCACCTTGTGATCATGTGAGTCAATATTCCCTAATAAACTCCCCCTCATATATTCATCTATCCTATTAGTTTTGTCTCTTTAGAGAACCCGGACTAATACAAGCCCTCTTAAGTATATTATCTCATTTAAGCCTCAGGACAATCCTGAGAAGCAAATAACAATGACCATACTTTATGGATGAGGAAATCCTATTCTAGAGGCTGAGGAGAGTTGAGTACTTTAGCCTGAAGTGCCACAGAAGCTAGGCAGCAGAGCTGGGATTTAAATCCAGGCAATCTGACATGATGCCAAGCTGCCTCCACTAGGTATCACACTGTCCAGGCATCTTTCAACTTTCTTTGTAGCATTAGAAGCCCCACCTTTTTTTCCTTCAAAGGAAGATTTACACAGAACCTTAAGACACATACCCAATCAAAATTGAGTTTCTTTGGCAAATAAATACACAAGGAAGAAGTGTTCAAAGCCAGCCCCCACCACCTGAAGCGACACTGAGGAATCCTAAGGTCCCCTGGAACTCAGTTTGTAAACCAGAAGTCTAGTCCAAATCCCTCATTTTATGGAAAAAGAAGAACCGAGGCTGAGAGCAGTACTGTGGCTCAGCCACGTTACTACTTTGTGGCTGGTTGTAGATTTGAACCCAGTTTTTCCCCAAGGTGTCCTGAAAGAGTTAGGAACCTCAGCTTCACCTTTCAGGTAGCCTCTGGCCTGCAATGTGCTTAAAACCATTCAAAGCTGTTTCCTACCTGTCTGTTGTTCTGAAAAAGCAGAACTGAACTTCGGTAACCTTGTATCCTTGAATCTAAATTATCATTATCCCTCCCAAATTAATATTTTAAAAATACACTTGTGGCAGACATTACCAGTTGTCACCCAAATGGTGTTCTCCTCTTCTTCCACAGAAATATAACTTTTAGTTGGACACTAGGACACCCATGGAAAACTCCATCTCTCAGCTGTTTATGACCAGCGGGATGTGTGTAGAATTGATGTGTACAACTGCAGGATCAGGTCTGGAAAAAGAGGGGCATGTCCTCCTGCCTTTCATCCTTTTTTCCTTCCTTCTGGCTAAACTGCAGGCACAATGGGAGCCATTCTGAGTCATGCCAATGAGGACAATATCTCAGGAAAAGTGAACAACAAGATAGAAGGAGCCTGGGTCCCCAAGGCTATGGAACTGCTGTGCCATGGTGGACTGCTTGTCCTGCAGTGTTATATGAGAAGGAAGTAAATTTCTGGATTGTTTAAACAACTAATATTTGAGCTGCAGCTTCTACCACAACTTAGACAGAAGAGGGCATGTGCATTGAACCCCTTCATCAGGAAGCCCTGGATCTCCCATACACACAATTATGAAAGAACGCGGCCAGGAGCGGTGGCTCACACCTGTAATTCCAGCACTTTGGGAGGCTGAGGCAGGAGGATCACTTGAGGTCAGGAGTTCGAGACCAGCCTGGCCAACATGGTGAAACCCAATCTCTACTAAAAATACAAAAATTAGCCGAGGGTGGTGGTGCACACCCTGTAATCCCAGCTACTTGGGAGGCTGAGGCAGGAGAATTGCTTGAACCCAGGAGGTGGAGGTTGCAGTGAGCCGAGATCGTGCCACTGCACTCCAGCCTGGCGACAGAGCAAGAATCTGTCTCAAAAAAAAAAAAAAAAAGAAAAAAAGAAAAGAAAGAAGCATGAGCACCCAGTTGCTCAGGACCCAGTCCTGGGCACCAACACAGCACGAGCGAGTGGGCACCTGAACATCCGCTTATGTGACTAATGGTCAGCCTCCAGGGAAACATTTCTCCACATCTCTTGCCCTAGTCCACAAAACAAAAGGCTACTGTGTCCAAGTGTTGTGAAAGATTGGGGATTGTGACATCGCCAACATCAGGGACAGACCCAAGAGTACAGGGAGAATCTGAGCAGTGCCAGCCCTTAAGTATTGACTCATCAACTCCTCCCTCAGAGACCAGCAATGTAACAGATTCCTGAATAACCAAGAAGTATTGCTTCTCAGACGGGAAGAATCCTCATTTTCTTGATTCTATTCATCTTCCAATTCTTGATTCTACCAGTACCATGTGATAACCACAAGAGTTACATATGAAAGTTATGGAATAGTTTGCAATATTAAACAATTTGTAACCTTTAAATATATACACATCTAGATAGGTCAAGAGATAATATGTGTGACACGTGAAACTGATTTTTAAAAATTTGTAATTTTTGTGGGTATGTAGTAGGTGTATATATTTATGAGGTATACGGGATATTTTGATACAGGTGAAACTGATCCTTTACACTGGCAACTACATATACTTGAAAAGTTAGAATTAAAAATAGTTTTATTTTTATAAAAATAATGATTCAAATAAGTGTTTTAAAAATTAAGTAACAATTTCAACCTTATTTAAATTTTAATTTAAAGTTTGGTATTATTCATGTGTTTTGATCTTAAATTTTAGATATTTTAAATACTGTCGAAAACCTTTAAAAAATATTAATTTAGAATGTTTTAATTTTGATTTATTAGTTTAAATCTACATTTTGATGGTAATTCATTCAAATATGACACACATTTAACTTTTTAGTCTTTCAGGTCCTTACTGACAATTGAACACCCGTTATATTAAACAACATTAATTAAGGATTATTCTGAAATGAAGGCAGGAAAATTTGCTATAGAATATATAATTTATGAATTATATGTATATCTGATTGTTTCATCCAAACATTGTCCATTAGCAGAATACCCAACAGACATAATAATAAATTCTATTACCTTTAACATTTTGCCAACTTTCAATGATATCAAGACCATAGCTTTCCACATGTCATTTTAAAGGTATATTGCCAACATAGTTGAATAGAATACATTAAACAGTAATTTATAACTTTTAATGACTTAGACATGGTATTTCATTCATTTGGCTTCTTGCCCTGAGCTATACAAATGTTAGAAAAGGGGTTGATTTAGGGTCTGTCTTAGGGCAATTAAACTTATGTCCTAAACAATGCAATGCTCTGCTTTACTTCTTCTTCTTTTTTTTTTTTTTTTGACCCTAAACCACCTTTTATTGCGCACTTCAGCCATGAGACTGGGGCCGGCCGGCACACCCTAGGCCTAGTACTGCAGGTTGGCTTTCTTCTTGGCCTGCACCTCCAGGATGCCTTCCATGTAGTCCTCGTGGGTGAGCTCCGTGGCACTCCTGCACAGTGAGATCATGCCCACCTCCACACACACAGCCTTGCACTGAGCCCTGTTGAAATCACCTGTTCAGCGGGCCAGCTCCTCCTAGTTTACGTCAGGACTGACGTTCATGTTTCGGGAGTGAATCTGCATGATTCTGGCCCGGGCCTCATCGTTGGGCATTGGGAACTCGATCTTGCGGTCCAGGCACCCTGAGAGGAGCAGGGCGGGGTCCAGAATGTCCACCCTGTTTGTGGCTGCAATTACCTTAACTTGGGTGTTGGGCTGGAAGCCATCCAGCTGGTTCAGAAGCTTCAGCATTGTCCTCTGCACCTCCCGGTCCCCAGCCTTCTCACTGTCAAAGCGCTTGGTGCCGAGGGCATCCAACTCATCAATGAAGATGATAGAGGGTGCTTTCTCCTTGGCCAGGGCGAAGGCCTCCCAGACTAGCTTGGCACCATCTCCAATGAACATCTGCACAGCTGGGGGCCAGCCAGCTTTAGGAAAGTGGCCTTAGTCTGTATGCCACAGACCCAGGCCAGGAGGGTCTTCCCTGTCCCTGGGGGCCCATACATTATCACCCCTTTTGGAGGTTGGATCCCCAAGTTCTCAAACTTCTCCTTGTGGTTCATTGGCAAGACAATGGCCTCCACCAGGTCTTGGATCTGCTTGTCCAAACCCCCTATGTCACTGTATTGCTCCGTGGGCCTCTCATCCACCTCCATGGCCTTCACCCGCAAGTCATACCCTGTCGGCAGCGTCTCCAGGATCAGATAGGAGTCTTTGTTCACACCCACCAGGTCTCCTGGCTTTAGCTTTTCAGCATCACCAACCCAGTCACAGGAAGGAAGTACGTCTGTCGTGTAGAGGTTTTGATCACAGCACACTTGCCCTTCCTCTGGGAGTCCAGGTCAATATGGGCACCATCCTCCTCTTGGTCATTAGTATCAACATCTAGGAGCTCGATGATGTTGGAGACAAGGTATGGCAGGGTCTTGTTCACTTTGATTTTCTCACTGTTCTCTTTTATCTTGTCCTTCATGGCTTGGAGCTCATGGGTGACTCTCAACACTTCACTCTTCATGATCTTGATCTCACTGTTCAGTATCTGTGTGCGTGAGATGATCTCCCCCATGGACATCTTGAGCACCTCCTCCCCAATTCCATCTTGCTCGGCCTCATCCCACATGGTCGCCATCTTCTCCTGCTGAGTCACTTGCTTTACTTCTTAGATAAGTCAGAGCCCACAATAATATAAAAGTAAAATGCTAATTGAAATCATAAAAATCATTGGTTATTATTCTACAACCTATATATGGTGTATATAAGACTTACAGTCTCTGTAGAACTATGTGTCACACAAGGGTTGTTTTGACACAATCAGTGTTTGCATGTAAGTGCATGCATTAGTTACCTATTACTTTGTAACAAATCACTATAAATTTAGCAGCTTGAAACAACACATATTAATGACATCCCAGTTTCTGTGGGTAGAGAGTGTAGACACAATTTAGTTGGGTCCTCTGCTCAGGGGTCACAAGGCTTCAATCAAAGTGTCAAATGGGCTGCATTCTCATCTGGAGGCTTGACTGGGGAAGAATCCAAGCTCATTCAGGTTGTTGGCAGAATTTATTTCCCGGCAGCTGTAGGATTTAGGGACCCAGCTTCTTACTGACTACTGGCTGGAGGCTACTCAGGTCTTAGAGGCCACACACAGCTTCCTGCCATGTGGCTCTCTTCTCAGGCCCTCTCACACATGGCTGCGTGCTTTTTCAAAGCCAACAAGAGACACTCTCCTCTGTCTGCTAAGACAGAGTCTTCTATAACATAACATGATCATAGGGGTGACATCCCATTACTTTTGCCATATTCTATTGGTTAGATGCACAGGATCTGCCATTATCAAGGGAGAGGATTATACTGGGGGGTTATAAAGGGGTTATATTCATTGCGGGTCACCTTAGGATGTGTTTGCCACAGTGTGTTTTCTAATGTCCTGTAAGGATGAAAAAGTCTTGAACAAGTCTCACCTACCTAGAGAAGCAAGTTGGCAGACACGATTTTCAGAGATTCATCCAGGGCCTTATGTTTCTCTGGCTATAGGGTTCCACACCAGGAACTCTGCAGAAACTGGCATTGTTGTTTGCTAAAGATCTTTATAACCTTTCTAAGTATCTAATCAAATAACTCAAGATGGTAACCTGTCACTCTCTGCTTAAGAGTTAGAAGATTCTAGGTGTACTACTCATACCCTTAGAGAAGACATTTCACAATGTTTAAAGGTTGTAGGCTATGAATTCAGCAATAATTTCCTGCTGGCTCCATGATTGCAAGGTGCTATAGGATATACACAGAAGATGACCCCAATCCTGTCTTCTTAGAATTTGCATCCCTGTTGGCAAGAAAAAACAAGAAAAATGTCCAAGAATGCAATTCTGCTCTAATGTCATCCCTTCCACACTGAGCCCTCCAGTCACAGATTCCTCCTCTCAGCATGCACATAAATATACAGCCTTTTGTTCTATGCCCTCACAAGTCCTGTTTGATTATGCACCTGAGATATTTCTCTCCCACTATACTGGGAGCTCCCTGAGGGTAGGGGTGACATACTCATATCTATATGTCCAAGACCTAGAATCATCCCTGACACAAAGCCATTGCTTATGATAGGTTTAGATGAATGGATGTATGGATGGCTGGATATATGGATTATAGCAAAAGAGCTGTGAAATGGAAAATATTGTAGGACTCCAGGTGTAAAACCTTGTTCAGGTCATAACACTTCTCTGAACTTGTATGCAGTTTCTCCATTAGTAAAAATGAAATTGTACAATATTCAGCAAAAGATCCAGACATAAATGAGTATTCTCTTCTAAAATCCACATAATATAAAATTCAAGATCAGGCAAAAGTAATCTAAGGTCAGAATGGGAGGGTGAAGAGAGCTTCCTAGGAGGGAGCCTAAAGAAGTCTTCTAGGGTACTAGAAATAGTCTATGACCTTATCTGGTCACATAGTGTAAACATGTGAAAACTCTGTCAAGCTATGCATTTCAGGTTCCTGGGGTTTGCTTTATGTAACTCATACTTCGATCTTTAAAGTTTATGGAGTGTGCCTGAGGGCTCTGTGTAAAGAACACAGCCCCATTCCTGCATAAAGAGTTAGTATTCTGATCAGGAAAAGTGATGTCAATGGTGGGATCATCTCAAAGAATCCAGCAAGCATCAGAGTACTTCTCAGTTGTTTAATCCAATGTTCCTGCATCTTGCTGACGTAGGCAGGTGACTCCAGAGGAATGTTTTCATTTCCTCTGGGCCACTTTATCTTTCTCTGCAAACCCTGAAGATCAAATGTTGCGTCATTAAATGACTCCCTGAAGCCTTCCTTGAGACTAGGGAACAATGTTCCCACTGTCAGAGAGATGGGCAGCTCTCCCATGGGATCATATCTGCAAGGTTACATTCTGGTCTGGGCCTAGATAAGGAGCTCAGTGACACCTTCTAGCAAAAGGTCAGCTGTGCTCACTCATTTGGTGGAGGCCTGTGAAGATGCACCCAGGGCTGCTCCTAACGTGATTTCTCTGTTGCAGATTTTCTGCAGCCATGAACAAGTAACTTCTGAATGTTCTCTTGATATCTCCACCTTAATTTTTTAAAATGTGAGAAGTTGCATATTATTGGATGCGCATGGAAGCCTCTAGAGATGGCAGAATAAAATAGCTTTTCTAAACACACATGCTTTTGGAGAAATGGTGTCTCCAAGTGAGTATATTGGATGTTGGTAAGAAACAATTACTCCAAGTCATGTGATCGTGCTCCCTTTCCTAAACTCAAACTCTACCTGAACCTACCCAAATTTGAGACATTTTGTCACATAAGCAAGAACCTGCTCTTTGCTTGTTGGGTTCATGTCACTCATATAAGAAGACTGTCAGTTCATTCACAGCCAGTCCATGCCTCAAGCATGTCCTTCTTCTCCGCAGTCCCTGGTCCAGGGCTGGGCACACCCTCTATGATCATTCAATAGTTGGTGACTTAAGTACATGTCCAAATCTGGTAGTTACATAGTTCAAGCATAGAATAGCAGCCCTCACCAAGAACTGTCCTTTGCACTAGACAAGTACTGGGAGAAATAACATATTAGGCCTCAAGATGCTCACTGTCAAGTGGAAAGAGAGGAGGAGAGGAGAACTTGATAAGCTACATCTTTTTACTGTGATAGAAGCCCAGGAGAGTGGGTAAACGGGAGTATCATTTGCTCCCTGCACACCATCTGTTCAGTCTTTGTTTTATCAATAAAGAAATGGCAGCAGAAGAACGATTACCATTTATGAAGCTCTTGTCTCTCAGCCCTGAACAACCCCTTCTAGTCTCTGTTCAGTTATACTGGGCTAGAAATCAGAAAACGTGCAAATCACAGTGCTCCTTAACGACTGGCTCTGTGTTAGTTTCTGCCAACAGGGGGCACTGGAGGGAGGATGCGAGGCAGGAGGAGGGTTGCTCCTGTAGCTCACCCAGTGGTGGTTCTTCACCTTGGCATTGAACTTGGTTCTGGTTTCCCATTTTCCCACACTCCCAGAACCAGCTGCACCATACCCCTCAGAGGTACCAGCAGCCTCTGGCAGTACCCTGTTCTCCAAGGTCTGAGCCTCTGCTCTGGGAGGCCCTCCTCCAAGGACCTAAGATACCAACACCAGCCAAGTGATGGTCCCTCCTCTGAAGGCTGAGCTATGGTTCTATGAGCCCCACTTCTCCAAGCTTCTGTTCTCTGTTCCCTTGGCCTTGGGGGTGGAGGCTGCTTCCTGTGGTTATATCTCTATGTTACCTCAGGGTAGGCCTCCCATGCCTGTTTAATCAACTCCCTCCTTAAACTCTGCTAAAATAAATGGTGTGGTTCTGGTATTCTAACCATGACCCTGGTTGGTACAGAAGGGAGGTGATGAGATTGTAAACAAGTTAATTCACCTCTTGCAAAATTCCATTTTCTTTTTCTGCAAAAATGGGTATAATAATAGTACCCATGTCATATGGTTGTGAGAAGGAATTATTGGAGTGATGTTGGTAAAGTCCTATCTGTACTACTTGGCACATAGTATTTGGCAGAACGGGAACTAGGATCTAGGCTTCATGATCCAATATCTTAATTTTTCTGTCGGATATATCCAACATATCTATAGACCGATAAGACCAAAGAGAGTGCAGCATAGCAAACGAGTGGGCCTTAGAGCCAAACTGTCTAGATTCAAATCCTCCCTCCACCATTTACTACCTATGTGACCTATGGCAAGTTACTTAACCTCTCTGTGCCTTGGTTTCCCCGTGGTAAAATGGTGGTAGCAGAACCTGTCATAGGGATATTAATACAATATCAATCACTTAGAATAGTACAAATATTTCTAATTTTCTGCCTTCTGGGAACATAGCATTGCACTTAGAATAGTACCTAGCATGTAGAAGAACAGTACCTGACATCATCATCATCATCAAGAATCGATTGTGGTAAAGTAGGAGTGCAGTTCTCGTCACAAACACCTGTGTTTAAATCTCCTTGACTGCATGAGCCTCTCCTTGACTGAGTGTCCTGACAAGTCACTTTACTTACATGAGCCGCAGTTTCCCCAGCCCAATAAGAAGACATATCTCACAGGTTGGAGGGTAAACATAATACAGCATGCAAAATGGGCAGTATAATGTCTGGCAAGCAAGTGCTTGATAAAAAGCATCTGCTGCTGTGACTAATTTCATCAAATCTGATGGCCCCCAAAATCTCTTTTTTGGATCATTGGTCTATGCATGAAGTAAGTTTAGAACAAGGATAATACTTTGAGTTGTCATTGTAAAAAAGGGAAGTGGATCTGTATCTTAAAGGTTTCCCACACTGAGGGATGACACTCTTAGATGATAAACAACAAGAACTTTCAACCAGGAAGAGGGAAGTAGAAGCTCGGAATGTTAACTCCACGCTACTCACTGACTTGCTATCACATGGCCTACTGAAGTTATAAATTATAATTGACATCTTATCTACTTCCAAGAAGGATTTTCAGTGACCTACAATAAAATGTTATACATTTAAAACTTAAAAGTCAGAAACAGATATCTGAACCCACAGGGGTGAAGGAGAAGCAGGGGGAGAATGAGTAAAGATTTTCCACCATGATCCTCAGTCAGAACAATTATATTTTCAAGTATCAAGTAAATCCTTATTTCCAACGGGCAAGGTAAAAAGGGAAATGTAATTGCTTATGTAATGCTCATTTTTGATTAGGGAAAGGTATAATTTTATTGAAAAAATTCCATGATACTAAATAGAAAACTTAATTAAATGATACTTTAAGTAAGAAATATTGAATAGCATAATGGATAGTATCTTCCATGGTAGCTCTTGAGAATTATAAGAACTCATTATGTGACTTCTTATTACAGTGTCCAATAGAGGAAGGCTGTTGCAATACAAGATTGGTAAATTGTCTTTAAACCCATCAGAGATGACAGTCACAGCTTATTCAGGCCAGGAAGGAGAGTAGCACAATTTCTTAAGACAGTTCCAGAATGTAAATTATTTTTTCCTTTCAAAGAAAGACATGAACATGGCTGAGAATGGAAAGATGACAACTGGCTCTGGATGACTGATGGAAATACATGGGTACATGACTGGGAGCAGTTCTTAAGGATCTGCCAATCTCCACGTGGTCCTCTTACCGTGTGGTCAGAACTGCCAATCCAATTCATCCCTCCGGGCTATTTCCTCTCACCTCCACTGCTCAGAGCAGCGCTTTTCTGGAAGCATGATTCTTCATTCTTGCCCTGTGACAGGGCCACTGTGGATCATGTCAAAATAACACACCCAGCCAGGAACAGTGATCAAAGTAGCAAAGGGGCCAAGAGATAAAAGAAAAATGCCAAAGGCCTGGACCTGAGGCAGGATACACAGAGCTGAAGAACTTCGGATTTAGAATGAGAAAATCTGGGCTCATATCCCACTTCCTCCACTTAACCATTTGTGAGATTGTAAGCAAGTTAATTCACCTCTCAAAAATTCCATTTTCTTTTTCTTCAAAAATGGGTATAATCACAGCACTCATGTCATATGGTTGTGAGAAGGAATTATTGAAATGATGTTGGTAAATTCCCCCCCCCCATTAGTATTTGGCACATAGTAAGTGTTTAGTAAATGTCAGCTGTAATGAGGAGGACTGAAAGAATGGTGATGTGATGCTTTGCATACAAAGATGATACTGTATCATTCCGCAGAGAGAGGTTATGCTGCAGTAAGAAACAGCATCAAAATCGTACTGCCTTAACACTGCCAGGTTTATTTCTTAACTATGCTACATGTGCAACATGCATTGTATTGACAGGGACTTGGCTCATGTAGTCACTTGGGGTCCCAGCCTGACAGAGGCTTTGAACTTTCACATGTGCCTCCAGGATTACAGCAGTGCCATTGAACTGGGCACCAGCTCTTAGAGCTTCTGTCCAAAAGTGTCACTTCTGCTCACACGCGTTGTATAGCTGCCTGTTTTTCTACATGAAGTTTTACTGCCACACAGCTATGCGTGCTCCATTGCACTGTGTGACTGCTTCCGTACTTCAACAGCAAAGTTGCATAGTTGCAAGAGAGACTATATGGCCCATAAGCTGAAAACATTTTCTATCTAGTCCTTTAAGAAAAAGTTTGCCAATCCCTGCCTTGGTTTAGGTAGATCACATAGTCACACCTAACTTTGAAGCAGACAGGAAAATGCAATGCTATGTTCCCAGAAGGCAGAAAATTAGAAATATTTGGTAGACAGCACTGAAGACCACTGTTAGTTATCCCAGGCTACCAATAGATAGGGCAGCATTTTTGCATTATTTTTCCAGATGCAGGCATGAATGTAAATGGAATGTAACATTGCTAAGCTAATCTCACCCAAGCACTACTTTGAGCAGGCAACATCCCTGCTCACTAACCTTCAATGGATCCCTAGTGTATTAAAGACAAAATCCCAACACCTCTGCTTGACACTTAAGACCCTCAAAAATCTGGCCCCTTTCACCTGGTCTATAATACACCTCCACTGTTCTTTGCCAGGATTCCTTTGCTTATATCTGTCAAATCTCCATCAAAAACTAAGACCATGTCCATGGTCACACAGTCAGTGGCAGGCAGGGCTCTCCCTATGTCTGTCTGAATCCAGGGCACGTTCCCATTCTCTCTGCAGTGCTCTTGTTTTATCATGATACCTGTTATTTCTGCCACCCCTGTCCCCAACACCTCCTTTTTCTTTGACTCCGTGAGAAACGTAAGCCCTTATTTGCTGCTGCAGCCCAGACTTTCCTGTGGTTCAGGATGCCTTGCCAAAGCATGTGGACCAAGCCAGAGTCTGCCCTCATGACTCTCCCCCTTTGAGCTCATGACCTCTTATCTTTCTGTCTGACTGCCACTAACCTAAAGAACAAGAAGATCCAGGAGGAACTGAGACCAGACTGAGACATGGGACAGAGGCTGCCATCTTCGCCAGAGCAGGAGAGTGGCAGCCAGGTGAGATGTACGGAGGAACGAGCGCAGGCACTCTGCCAGGGAAGGCCTGCCCCGGACGGAAGCTGGGCCATGGGTCCTCCTCCCCTCTACGTCCTGCTTCTTGTTCCCTGGGAGAAATGACAGCACAGCTGCCCTCTGAGAGATATCCCAAATGAAAACCACCTCAGTCCTGAACTGAATATCTAAGGAGATCAGCAAACTGCCCAGTTAAAACTGACCCTGGAAAAGCTTTTGAGGACAGACACACTGGCCATAGGAGCAGGAGTGTAAAGAGTTTCTCTTGCAAGGTGGAGCAGCTCCCACTGCTTACTGGTTTTATTGGGCCCTAGAGCAGAGGACCCACCTCTAGGATAAGTAATATAACCAATGTTCCCTCAAGGTCCCTTCCAAATGGATCCAAACCTTTGTCCCTGGCATTTCTCCCTCAGAGCAGTACAGGAATACTCCTGGGAGCCCTCTGCTGCCTCTTGCCTCTGCGCAAAGACCAAGGCTGAGCTGGTCCCAGAGAAAAGATGTTTTCCCAGCGCCCATCCAGTAGTTCAAACCATGGCCCGGAGAGGCAGACAGATCTGGATGTCAACTTGATCTCCTCTGTACTTAGCTGTGTGACTTTACATAAGTCACTTAACATCTCTGAGCCTGAGTTTCCTCATTATATAAAGCATCTGCCTTGTAGGGTTGATGGCATCTGCATCAAAGCATTGATGTGTGCACAGGGCCTGGTACATAGCGAGAGCTCAGTAGGTGGCAGAGGCTATGGAGGTAATGTCAGGCTGTAATTACTACCCTCCTACACCCTCTTCTCCTTAATTTAAGGCTCTGTCTCTTGCACTATCATTTGTTACAGACCCTCAAATTCCTTACCTGTTGATGAATTTATGTGTCTCTGCACAAGACAAGTCAGAGTACAGACTGGATCACATCCCAGTCACCAGTGGGGCAAAGCCACCTGCTCTGGGCCATTGCACTCTTGAGACTGTCAGCTCTTAACAGCCAAGGGAAACTTGAGCACAGCAACACCATGAAATACCCATGCCCTTTCCTTCATACTAAAATATATCTGCTTCAAACTTAGCAAAACCTAACAGTGGATAAGGTCTTCTAGACCAAGACCAAAAGAAGTTAAAAATAGAACTTAGAAAAGGGGCTGCTTTATTTACAAGTACCTGTCTGTTTCTCAGATCGATTATTCTACATGCTCTGTTCTCACATGTATCTATAAAACTCTTTAGGATTTAGCAAGAGTCAGATTTGGGAGTTGTTTTTCTAGTAAAGTAAGCAAGCTTATACCTCATGGATTAGGGGGTATTTTGCAATTACTAACTGCTATAACTAACCATGGAAAGTGATGCTTCATTTATCCGGTATGAAGTGAGAACTGGGTATGTTATATAAATTGTTTTAACAAACAACAAGAGCATGATTGATCACTCTTAGCTTCAAAACTCTAACATTCACCACTTTGTTGGAAGTTCTAAAGCATATCACATACTTTCCTGCCTCATTAAACAAAGCATGCTATAAATCAGTTAATCATCTCTCAATAACTCAAGACCATCACTATAAACATCAACCATTATACTAGGCTTTAGAACAATGACATGGTTTGAGAAGTACTGAGGCACGGGACTATTTTTTCCTACCTAAATGATCCCAGAATTTGAGGTTCTTTTGGCTTGTCTTTATACTTCTATGACTCTTTCTTCACCATCAGCAGTCACTCCTTGATGGTTTGGGTATGCCTGCCTCAAATTCCTTCTAATTTGCTTTTTCTCATCTTCTGTGAAGTAAGGAAGCAAATCAAGCTCATTAGAACTCTTTGTAAACCAGGAGGAAATAAGTTCCAAGTAAGGGTCCCAATGAGTAAAGAAGTGAACATTAGTGCATGGTCTTTGTGATATCTATCCCTTTGTGATATCTATCTTGGTTAATAGAAGGCTATTACAACCTCCTGAATTTGTTCATTTCACACCAGTGCAATGAACCTACCTGTTGAGACAAAGCTATAATAATAATTTTTTAAGAAGAAAGTAAGATAAAAGGAAGAATGAATACTTACCAAGTGCTTACAAGATGCCAGGCAGTGTTCTAGACTTTGGATATACAAACTAGTTTGGATATGCAGGCCCATGAGGAGATACTGCTTTATTTCCATTCTGCAGATGTGGACTCAGAGGCAGAGACAGGACTGACCACATTGGGCTAATGTGCAAAATCAGGTTCTGGAGGAATGACAGAGTCACATTTGCTGGTATAGGCATGGATCCTGCAGGAACCCCAATAATGTGTGTGTGTAGACGTAGGAGAGTTTAGGAGGATGAGGAGGGCAGGGCACAGGCAGGAAACTGGCATGGCAAGAGTCCCTCTTTGTTGTGGTCACAGGGTGAGAGGAGATGTGGATGTCCCTTAACCAAGTACCTTAGTGGCTCACAGTTCCCTAATGCAGCCACTTTGATTCTGGGACAGAAGACACGCCAGGGAGATGGAAGCCGGTGGAGCTGGCTGAGCCCTGGGGTGACTGATGACTTCTCACCCTGGTCAGCATCACCTTGAGAACAGAAATGACCGGAGAGGGGCCTGGGCCAGCAGTCATGGCCCAAGGGGGACTGACCTGTCTGCTGACCGGCCACATCTGCTCCTCGGGTTCTTGTAGTAACTATCTGTAACCTCTAGATTAGCTGAGGGTGATGCAGCCCCTCTCCACTACCTCCTTACCAGGAGGTAAGACACAGTTTAAGCAGGTCTTGGATGAAATTTATTAGCAAGCCTGCATAGTCATGTGAGCAGTTTTTGTAGCTCAGGGAAGTCTCCATCTTGGCCCTCTGACACCTCAGCCCACACCCAACATCTGAGAAGGCTGCAATATTCCAGGATTATAGAGGACTCAGGCACTAGAGGTCTTCCCTGAAGCAGGGTCCTTGAGACCCTCAGGCAGTTGGCCTAGAGCACAGTACTGAACCCAGGGAATGGGGTTGCTGATTCTTATATCTCCTTCATGCAGGGGGTGTGGCCTAGACAATCTTTGTAATCAGTCACTGATCTTGAACATCACTCCTCACACCAGTGAAAATTCATTTCTCACATACTTTGTGCTAATTTACAAATCCTCTGGTATAGATTTCGAGCATACTTAGAATGCTGAATAACTACCTCTGGAAGGTTGATTCCTGATTAGGATATTTCAAATGCTAAGCGCTTACCTCTTGTGGATTGGAGTTCAGTTATGCTCACATCCCTGCTGCACTTTTTTTTTTTTTTTTATATTATACTTTAAGTTGTAGGGTACATGTGCATAACGTGCAGGTTTGTTACATATGTATACTTGTGCCATGTTGCTGTGCTGCACCCATCAACTCGTCATTTACATCAGGTATAACTCCCAATGCAATCCCTCCCCCCTCCCCCCTCCCCATGATAGGCCCCGGTGTGTGATGTTCCCCTTCCTGAGTCCGAGTGATCTCATTGTTCAGTTCCCACCTATGAGTGAGAACATGCGGTGTTTGCTTTTCTGTTCTTGTGATAGTTTGCTAAGAATGATGGATTCCAGCTGCATCCAAGTCCCTACAAAGGACTCAAACTCATCCTTTTTTATGGCTGCATAGTATTCCATGGTGTATATGTGCCACATTTTCTTAATCCAGTCTGTCACTGATGGACATTTGGGTTGATTCCAAGTCTTTGCTATTGTGAATAGTGCTGCAATAAACATACGTATGCATGTGTCTTTATAGCAGCATAATTTATAATCCTTTGGGTATATACCCAGTAATGGGATGGCTGGGTCATATGGTACATCTAATTCTAGATCCTTGAGGAATCGCCATACTGTTTTCCATAATGGTTGAACTAGTTTACAATCCCACCAACAGTGTAAAAGTGTTCCTATTTCTCCACATCCTCTCCAGCACCTGTTGTTTCCTGACTTTTTAATGATTGCCATTCTAACTGGTGTGAGATGGTATCTCATTGTGGTTTTGATTTGCATTTCTCTGATGGCCAGTGATGATGAGCATTTTTTCATGTGTCTGTTGGCTGTATGAATGTCTTCTTTTGAGAAATGTCTGTTCATATCCTTTGCCCACTTTTTGATGGGGTTGTTTGTTTTTTTCTTGTAAATTTGTTTGAGTTCTTTGTAGGTTCTGGATATTAGCCCTTTGTCAGATGAGTAGATTGCAAAAATTTTCTCCCATTCTGTAGGTTGCCTGTTCACTCTGATGGTAGTTTCTTTTGCTGCCTGCTGCACTTTTTAATATGGAAATATTTTAAAGGAAAGTATCACACTGTCACCATCTGAGCTAGGCTCAGGGGGCAGGGCTGGTCATTCTGATAGACAAAGATAGCCTGGGAGGATGTTTCAAGTAAGAAACCCCAAAAGCAAAGGCTTAGAAGCAGCAAAGCCCAAATGGGTTCAGGGAATTGTAAATTCTACTGGGTGAGTTTAATAGGCTGTTGAATAGACCTTGTTGGGAGGAGGCAAGAGGGAAGCAGAGGTGGAGGGCATTGTAGTTAAATAAGTTAAACAGTTGTCTTTATACAGGGTTTGTTGGGACCTATGATGTACTTACTAATATGCATGGTGACTCTCTGGGAAGATCTGCAGCATTTCTCAAATTACGTTGTCTGTGGAATCATATTTCTACAGAACACCTTAAGGAGCTATATTCTGAGAAATATAATTTAAGAAACACACTATAAAAATGTGTGAGATAAAGCTGGATCTTACCAGCTAGGAAATACTGGGCTGTTGACTGGAGAGAAAAAACAAATTTACTTACTGGGCTAAGGTTTGCAATATCAAAATAATGGGTCCTTTCCGCAGGATAGAGGGAACACAAGCATCAAGTGTCCACTAGAGATGAGAAAAGAAAGCTATTTTCATAAAGCCCTTGAAATGAGCTGCCATGGAAGGCAAGAGGTATGACAAAGGAAGAAGACTAAGAGTGCAGAATGTGCCTAGTGACCCACAGCAAGCAAAAGATGGGAAATGGTGAGAAATAACATTCCAGGGCTTGAATACCTATGGACATCACACACAGAGTCTCAATAAGAAGTAAAATAGTCATAAATTGATACCATACTGCAGTAAATAGGATCTCCGAGAAGGAGCCAGGTGAAGCTTGCAGTACTGGAGAGGTGCATTCTATTCAAAAGACCCAGGTGAAGCTGACTTTGCATCTGGGAAGACACAGCTCAGTGGACAACCACCTGCAGGAGGACACCCAAAACAGAAAGAGGAAGAGAAGTGGTGCAGCTATGGAAGGAGGGGTGGAAGGGATTGAGACAAAATAACTCTGGGTAGAGAAAGTTGCATGTGTTTCAGAGGAGGCTGCAATCTATACTGTTTCACGGTTTCCAGAAGCCAGGCAATTTTCACACTAGAACAAAACAGACCAATCAATGGCACCCTAACTTCTCTTTTTTTTTTTTTTTTTTTTTTTTTTGAGATAGATTCTCGCTCTCTCACCCAGGCTGGAGTGCGGTGGCACAATCTCGACTCACTGCAACCTCCGCTTCCCAGGCTCCAGAGATCTTCCCACCTCAGCCTCCCATGTAACTAAGACCACAGGCATGAGCCACCATGCCCAGCTAATTTTTGTATTTTTAAAAATAGAGACAGGGTCTCACATTATGTCTCTCTCTCTCTCTTTTTTTTTTTTTTTTACAGAGATAGGGGTCTCACTATGTTCAAAACCTGAATGGTTCCAATCCCCTGGGCTCAAGTGATCTGCCCACCTCGGCCTCTCAAAGTGCTGGGATTACAGGAGTGAGCCATTGTGCCCACCACTTTTTAATTTTATCTTCAAATCATGAATAATACTAAAGTTTAAAATAACATTTAATGTACAAGTTTATGAACAAGGAATGAACAGGAATAAAAACCACATATTCTTTAAAAATTTCTAGCTAGGATGAAATTCCTTTCCCAAAGTGAATTAGTGACTTTTTTTTTTCATTTTTTAAAATCATCCTCTTCTTTCTAAGAGGTCCTTTGACACTAAAATCAATCAAATAAATATACTTATTGATAAACATATATCACCAAGGAAGTCTTTGACGGCAAGTAATAGGAAACTGAACTTAAAACAGAAAGTACATTTATTATAGTTTCACAAATGGGAAGCCTCAGCTTAGCACAGGTCCATGGTTCCCCTGACATTCTCCTGGTTTTGTGCCCTGACTGGAGGTGGGCAGCTCTGGTGGCTCTGATGGTCATGGCTATGCATGACAGTGTCTACAGGTAGAGAAGCCACCTCACCACTCCTTGTCATTTTGTCTTAAGATGGAGAAAAATTTCTCAGAAGCCCCCAGCAAGCTCCCTACATGGACTGTTTGGGGCCATGTGTCCCTTTCAAGGCTAATCATGAGTGAGGAGGAGGAATACCTTCAACAATCAGACCTGCCCCTGGAGCTACGTGTGGGTCAGTTTCCCCTGAGATGCCTGGTTAGGGAGAGGGGAGAGGTTCCTGAATAAATCGGGATTCTGTTGGATAGAAGGAAAGGCACACATCGATGTTGGATAAACAACCAACAACTCTACAGATGCCACAGGCTAGTCACTGGGAGACAAAGGTAGAAGTCACAGACTGTTCTCTCCAAACATTCAGTGTGGTTGGGGCGAACCATAGACGCATATACATATGGGGAAATGATTGGAATACACAAACTATATCAAATACAGTGGCTTCTACTGGACAGAATTGAAGATAGATTCATCTGAAACTAAACCCTGTTCTACTAGAAACCAAGTCATAAAGAGACTGGGGTTTTTTGAGAATGAAGATATTACCTAATTATATGTAATAATTGTCTTTGCACCCCTTACAGTAATATGTTCCACTTAGAGGTTGTAATATAACATATAGATTAAAATCCAAGCTATTTTCACAAATATACTTCTCTATAAATGACTTAGATACTCCTCAGGGAAGCAGAAAACACAAAGTAAAATATTTGTGGAAAGTTACTCAGGCTGAGGCTCCACAGATAACCTCTTTTAAATACATTTATAGTATCTAATTATTACGTGTCTGTTAAAAATAATAAAAGCAGGCCAGACATAGTGGCTCACACCTGTAAACCCAGCACTTTGGGAAGCTGAGGGAGGCGGACCGCTTGAGCCCAGGAGTTTGAGACCAGCCTGGGCAACATGGTGAAACCCTGCCTCTACTAAAAATACAAAAAATTAGCCAAGCGTGGTGGCCCATGCCTTTACTCCAAGCTATTGGGAGGCTGAGGCACGAGAATTGCTTGAACCCAAGAGGCAAAGGTTGCAGTAAGTTGAGATTGCACCACTGTACTCCAACCTGGGTGACAGTGGGATTCTATCTCAAAATAATAATAATAATAAAGTAAAAAATGAAATATGTTCATAGACATAGATTTCATGGATTAAGCATATACTGCCACTTTTAGCTATACAAATCTCAGTTTAGAAGTGAGGTAAAAAGACTGATAGGTTTTAAAAAAATCTGTTCTATTTACAGATCAGTGAAGTAAGAGTTAGTGAGAGTCTGTTATAATTTCTAATTACGATTAATTAGCTAACGTTCTCAAGGTATACAGTGAGAATGACCTGTAGTGTGAAGTTCAGTGGTGCTGTATGGAGAGGCTGAATATTAATTCTGTTCAAATCATATCAATCCAAATAACACATACAGATACACCCTGCTTCAGGAGGTGAAACTTAAAGTGTGCTAGACTTAGTGACTCTCTTCCAAAGAACAGAGTATGGAAAGAGAAAAAATAATAACTTCAGAGGGGAGAAACCAAGCAAACACCACACCATAACCAAGTGATCAAGGTTAACATCACCAATCATGGGGATATCATGTATCCCCTGATATGACATGACAAGAGGGTCATTTCACCTCTGTGGTATTCCTTCTCCCAAAAACCCACTAACCCCAATATAATTATGAGAAAAATAATCAGACAAACTTAGATTGAGGGACATCTGAGTAGTACTCCTCAAGACTGCCAAAGTCATGAAAAAAACAAGGGAAGACCAAGAAACTCAGAGCGGAGGAGACATGACAACTAAGTGGATTGCTAAACTCTGGACTGAATCCTGGAACAGAAAGGGTCATTAATGAAAAAGTTAGTGAAATCCAAATAAAATGTGAAGTTTAGTTGTAAAGAAGGGACAGCCTAAGGCATGAGTTATGAAGATAAAGGCATACGGACATGTTTTAAACCAAAGCTACCCATAAACTGAGAACACAGAATGATAGTTTACTTAGGACTACTTCAAAAGACACAGTCATTTTGTTTTTCGTTTTTCCTTAGAAGTCCATGAGACGATTTTTTTTCCTGACCAAGCCATTGCTCATTGTAGAGAGAAAACTCCAGAATTAATTATTTAATGTGTGAAAAGGCAGGGGCCAAGACAGATCAAGGTAAACTGGTAAGAAGACCAGTAATGTTGGTTAGTGAATGAAACGGGAGGACTGTTTGTCTGGGATTCTTCTCCTGCTGTAAGTGATGTGATCAAGTTAGAAATTCCTGGAGGGCAGCTGCTATTTCTTGCTTATTTTTATTACCTTCACAGTGCTTGGCATGCAGTAGGTATCTAATATTAAACCCAGCTGACTCCATTTAGAAGATCAAGTTTTAAGGTCTAACATTTATTGGCAGTTTTAGCTGGGAAGAAAGGGGTGTTGTGGGTGGTGGTTGGAGGGGCCATGAAGTCCCAGGCAGCTTTTAAAACCCAAAAGGATGAACAAGTAAGGGTGAATTTTTAAACACAGAGGGACTAAAAAGTTGTTTCATTGTCCCAAATCTCACTGCTTGTTTCTCCCCCCAGCTCAGCTTCAAGGAGACAGAGATGCTTTAATAGGTGATCCTTCCTAATGTTATGCCACTTTTATATATTTTCAGAGCTCTAACTACTTAATATTTCATTTAACTTTCTCCATCATCTTGTGATAGAGAGACGGCATTAATCTCAATTTTCAAACGAGGATTTTCCAGCCCAAAGAAGTGTCTATACACAGCTGAACTATGACAGAGCTCCAGAGATAACCTAGGTAGGGCTTCTCAAACAAGCACATATATTAGGGATCATCTCCCCCATATCTAAAACTATGCTATGTCCTGGGGGTGCCTCCTGATCCAACATGATGGATGTCTTCTTTCTGTCCCACTTAAAGCAACCCAAGGGTAGCCACCAAAGCCAATTCAACACAGGCCACTAAGAAAGCAGATCATTGTAAAGGTTTAAATAAGACTTATAAATCATCACCTGGAACTTTCTAGTTAATTACATGCTCTTGGCAGCTTTCTTTGGGACGTAAAACCAGAAACCTATGTTTTGATCTAGCAAGACTCCCTGGGGCCACTAGTCTAGAAACAAGATGAGCAGGACAGAGTCACGATTGTAGAGACAGGTGAGCGTCATCCAGGACTGGCTGCTGGGAGTGGAGATGAGCTTTTAGTGTTTTCATTTGGTAATATCTCTGGATCTGTCTCTGCAACAAGCTGTCTCCAGCCTATGCCACCCACTTCCAAGACACCTTTCCTGTGGGTTTGTGACATGTACAAAGTACTTAGTACTTTATAAGACATGTATAAAGTACTTAGTAAAGAAAAGTTAGTAAAGAAAAATCCCAATCTGGTCCGGCAGACTTCTTGTCTCTCGGGATCAACATACGCTTTTCATTGGAGTGAATGGGAACTGACCGAAAGGGGACATGACAAAACTTTTAGGGATAACAGGATTCTATATCTTAACTGGGGTAATGGTTATATGGGTAAATGCAATTGTCGTAACACTTAAGATCTGATGCCAAAATCTGTGCTTTAAAATTGAACACTTAAGATCTGTGCAAATTCTAGCTACAAGTTAAAAAATAATGACACTTGAAATTGAACATGGTAAGATTTACTCTAAACAGTAATGAGTGCAGTAGGGCTGTTTAATGCTATGATTTGAACTTTCTACTTCTATTAATGTGGACTGAGACTGTGTGAAGTTTTGTTTGGTTTTGATTTTGTGTTTAACAGCTTCATCACACTCTTGTGATTTATAGAATCGGTGGCCAACGATAATTACCAAGTTTCTCTTCCTTTTGGGCATGCATTGCTACCAAGCAGTGCTTCCCTTATCTGACATTATACCACTGATGTTGATTTTGGTGCATACATAGAATAGCATCATGTGCCTTATGGCCAATGGGTGCATACATAGAATAGCATCATGTACCTTATGGCCAATGGGTGCTATTTAAGGAATTCTTTAAACTTAGGTGCATGAAGAGAGACTGCAGAGAGGACTGTGCTGGACCTCTAATGATGTCTGGAGCTCATGAGGGCCACTTTTCTAAAGAACCCAGTTGCTCCTTCATAAACAGGTTCTTCCACAAGAGAATTCTCATAAAGGATTCATAAAGTGCTCTGGGTATGATGTTCCTTAGGGGAGTGACTTAGGCTCATGCTATTGTAAGAGGATTAACCAGAGACAGATCAAATCCCAGGTCAATTACAGTCAATACATCAAACAGAAGAAGCAAACCAGGGGCCAGGCATAATGTAGTATAGGTGGTAGAAGCACAGATTTTGGCATCAGAGCTGCCAGGACTCAAACTCCAGCTCCACCCACACCCCTCACTGGCCATATAACCTTGGACAAGTCCTTTAACCTCACTGTACCTCAAGTCAGCCCATGGAGAAAATGCGGATGACAATAGCACCTATCCATGGAGTTGTGAGAACTGAATGGGGTAAACGTGTGAAGCCCTAGAAGAGCTCCCAGCACTGAGTACTATTTAATGGGAATCTGTTCTTATTATTTACAGCATTACTCCTTTCAGAAATCCCACCTTTGTTTATCTGAATTCTATTCATTCCTTCAAGGGCTGCATATAGACACCCACTTAGACAAACGAAGCAGGTATTTCAGAAAGGAGCCCTGCTTGGCAGCAATTCATGTCTAAAAAGAAGAGAAACTTGGCAGTTACCATTAGCCACAAATTCAATAAATGGCAAGAGTGTGATGAAGCTGCCAAAAAAGAAAAACAAAGCTAACCTAATCTCAGTCGATATTAATAGAAGCAGAAAGTTCAAATCATGAGAATAAAAAAACCACTGCAGTCACTGTTCATAGTAAGTCATAATATCTTCTGTTTCAGATGCTACCATTTGCCTCTTAACATGTAGGTAGAATTCTCCCAGATCTTAAGTGTTCAATTTAATGAGCTTTGAAGACTGTGTCTACCCATATGACCATCACCACAATCAAGATATAGAATGTGTCTATTACCCCAGAAAGCTTCCTCATGCCCTCTTCCAGTCAATTCCCACCCACCCTTGCCAAAGGCAATGACGGTTCTGATTTCCATCACTCTGTATTAGTTTTGTTTGTTCTTGAACTTCTTGTAAATAGAATCATTTTGAAGAGATATGTTTTTTTTCCTGGATTTTTCTTTCACTATTATGTTTTGGAGATTATTTTGCATATCTTGGGTTTTTAATCCTTTTTATTGCTGAGTATGATTCCATTTCCCACAACCATACCACAGTTTGTTTATCTATCCCCTTTGACGGACCTTTGGGTTGATTCCAACTTGGGATTATTATGAATAAGCTGCTACAAACATTCTCATATGAGTCATTTTATGGACACACGTTCTCATTTCTCTTGTGTAGCTAAGAGTAAATTGGTTGGGTCACAGGGTATGTATGTTTAACTTTATAAGAACTGCCAAACAGTTCTTTAAGATAATTGTGTCACTTTATACTCCCACTAGTACTCTAGAAGTGTTTCAGTCATTCCATATCCTTGCTAACATCCAGCATTGTCAGTCTTTCTGATTTTAGCTATTCTAGTGGCTGTGAATAGTATCCCATTGTGGTTTTCATTTATATTTCCCTTGTGACAAATGATGTTAAATCCTTGACTGTCCATTTGTAGATCAAATGTCTTTCCAAGTCTTTGGCCCATGTTTTTCACTGAGTGATTCATCTTTTATTATTGATTAGTAGGAGCTCTTCAAATATTTCATTTTAAAGTCTGATTTTTATGTATTACAAATATTTCCTCCTAGTCTATGGATTGCCTATTAATTTTCTTAATAACATGTCTTTATGAAGAGACAAATCTGGTTTTGATAATTTCGAATTTATCTTATTTTCTTCTACGATTTGTACTTTTTGTACACAATTCTCTGACTAATCAAAAATCTTAAAAATATTCTGCTTTGTTTTCTTCAAGTTTTTTGTTTCACTTTTACATTAAGTTTATGAACTATCTCAAATTGGTTTTGATGTGTACAGAGCTAAGTAGGATCAAGGATCATTTTATTTACAGATTAATATCCATTTTTTCTAGCACCAACTGATAAAGGCCTTTCCTGTCAAATCGACTATGTCTGTCAAAAATCAATTGACTGTAGATGTGTGGGTCTGTTTCTAGACCCTCTTTTCTGTTTCATTGATCTATTTGTCTATCTTTATGCCTGTATCATACTATCTTTATTACTGCAGCTGTGATGGTTAATATTAGGTGTCAACTCGATTGGATTGAAGGATGCCTAGAGTTGGTAAAGTATTGTTTCTGGGTGTATCTGTGAGAATGTTGCCAGAGCTGACTGACATTTGAGTCGGTGGACTGAGAGGAAGACCCACCCTCAGTGTGGGTGGGCGCCATGCAATTAGCTGCCAGTGCGGCTAGAACAAAGCAGGCAGAAGACGGTGGGATAAGCTGGCTTGCTGAGTCTTCTGGCTTTCATCTTTCTCCCGTGCTGGATGCCTCCTTCCATTCCTCCTGCCTTTGGACATGAGACTCCAGGCTCTTCAGTCTTTGGACTTTTGGAGTTACACCAGTGGTTTTCCAGGGTCTCTTGGGCCTTCAGCCACAGACTGAAGGCTGCACTATCAGCTTCCCTGCTTTTGAATGGACTCAGACTGAGCCACTACTGGCTTCTTTCTTCCCCACCTTGCAGGCAGTTTGTCAGGGGACTTCACCTTGTGATTGCGTGAGCCAATTCTCCCTAATAAACTCTCTTTCATATATAAATATATCCTATTAATTCTGTCCCTCTGGAGAACCCTGACTCAGGTAGTGTGAGTCCTCTTAACATTTTTCTTTTTCAATATTGTTTTGTTATTTAGGATCCTGTGCATTTTCATACAAATTTTAGAATCAGCTTGTCAATTTCTTCAAATTAGCCTGCCAGGGTTTTTACTGGGACTGCATGAATCTACAGGTCCTTTTGGGGGAGTGGATTTGTCATTGCTTATAACAACAACAGTAATAATTCCCCTTTATGGAGCTCACACTATGAGTCCTGTCCTTTGCTTATTCTTCACAATGAGCCAGGGAGTTTAGGATTCGTTCCATTTCACAAATAGAGGACACTCTGCTCAGAAAGACTGCAGGTTATCTGCTCAAGCATATACAGCTAGGAGTAGGGAAGCTGGGACTCCAGCCCAGGTAGGGCTGACCCTAAATCTCAGGTGCTTTTCACAGCCAGAGGAAGCACCTGGAGGATAGAAATCATGCCACATGAGAAACTGTTGGGAGAACTAAGGATCGCCAGCCAGCAGAAGGAAAGATGACGGGAAGACACAATGATGTGTCTGACAATAATGGATAAATCATGACATGAAAAACTCTAGAGAAGAAATTGCAAGCGCCCAATTTTGATGACGCAAAATAAGAAAGGAAAAAACCCTTAATTACTAGAGATGTGTTATCAGAGAGACAGCAAAGCTGGTAATTAAGTGCACAGTTTGGAGACCGGTTGCCTGTGTTCCAGTCCTATTTCTGTCGCTTACTAGCTGCGTGGCCTCAGGCAAGTCAGTTAACCTCTCCGTGTCTCAATTTTTCATCTGTAAAATAGGGATAAAATTGGTGTTGGACAAATAACTTGGTGATTGTAAAGGACTCACACCAGTGCCCACTACACAATAGGTGCTATATTATGGTTAATAGGTGAAGAGTTTATAAATCAAATGGACAATGCTGTGAGATGCTAAGTTTTACCTCTCTGAGTGTTCCAAAATTGTCTGAATTGTCCTCTATTCGGGTACCTACCTGCATTAGATGAAAAGTTGGACTACACAGTCCCTAAGGTTCCTATTTTCAATTCTAAGATCCAATTATTCTAAGTCAACTTCTTTGAAAGTCATGAACAAAAAACAACAGCCTTCTCCCCTCCATCAGTCAATATATTCCTACTTTGGTCAATCAATAAATTCCCATATTGCTTGGCAACACAAGCCTCTAATTGGGGTAAGGAAATCTACATCAGTCTGTGCCTTCAGTGACACAAGGTGGATAGAAAATAAGCCAGAAAGAAAGAAGACAGACACCAAGCGGGGGTTGTAATTAATTGGTTCATGTGAGTTGGCTGCTTCTGCTGGGCTGAGGGCCCAGTGTTTTTGATTCTCTTATTGAGATCTATCAAAGATCCTGGCGAGTGAGAATGGCTTTGTTCTAACAGAGAGAAAGTGAGTATTTTTGTGTCCTCAGTTCCACATCAGTGACTGTTTCTCCTCAAGCCCCGTTCTTTATAGATTTTTATTTGTCAAAAACTCCTTGCCCCTCAAGTACCCCATGCTTCACATAAGGAACCAACACAGTTTCCCAATAGAAGGAGGTTTGGCATGTCCTTGAGCCCTCTTCTTCCGTTTCTTTATCTTTTTTAACCTCTGTGAGCCTCTAGAGTTCCCAATCCCATTTCTTACTCATGACAGACAATGTCTGCAAGCTTTCAAAACACTTTTATTCCTAAGTCCTTTCCCTTTCTCTAATTACCTTCTGCCAGCTTGGCTCCATTTGAAAATGAGCTCCTTAATTAACTTCCCAGGACTTTTTGGCCTTTCTGATCATTAAAATAATCCATGCCATGTGCAAACCTGCTTCATTTTTAACCACTGCAACAGTCAGAGACCATACTAGTCCCCCTTCATAGAGGAGTCAGCTCAGTACTTCATGAGGTGCTTATGATGAACCCTGCGAGCCCTAGATCAAATTCATAGCATGGTAGAGAAGCCCCTTGAAATCAGGAATGAGGACCCCTTGGCAGACCAGATATCACAAGTACTTGGCTTTTAGCCATGTCCTTCCATGTACTAAATATGTGACCTTGAGCAATTCACTTAATCTTCCTGAGCCTCTTTCCTCCTCTGTTAGGCAAAGACTGGGGATAGCAAGACCTCTACTGCTTACCTGTGCCTTACACTCCCAATGGATCAAGCAGATGCCACAAACAGACACTGCAAAGCAAACACCTTGTAAACCATAAATGCACTAAACAAATATAAGGCTTGTTTCATGAGGCTGCCCCTTGGCCACACCAGATGAATAAACCGGCAACAATGCATGTTTTAGAGTAAGCCAATTCTGCACCATCACCTTGGTCAGCATGCTAATTCTCCATCAATTTTACTGGTGCTAAAAAAAAGTCTTAAGTCAACATGGATACTGCAAGATACAGCTGTTGGGAACATCTACAAGAGGCAGGATTGAGGGAAGAATGTAGAATGAAAAGGTGGGAGTTTCAGTGGTATTCTCTAATTAGCTGTGGATCTTAACCTATTCCTAAACTTCTGTGACATCTCTGGTTCCTGAGACTGTCCCACTGAATAGGGTTGCTGTTAGAGAAAATAAACGTGTACAAGAAGAAATAATTTACTAAGTCAGAGACAATATTAGCAATGATGATTTTACTGATTTGTGCATGAAGAACCAGAGACCCCTTTCCCAATTTCCTCAACCAAATCCAAAGCCTGCAGAAGTCAGGCCAATTATTGTGCCAATATGAATTTGAATAAGCATTATCATGTTTAAAAAGAAGACCTTCATTGAGGAAAATGTTCTGATTTCAACTTCTAGTTTCAAGAATCGGTTCCTTAAAGGGACAAAACACACAGCTTGTGTGGCTATTTCCCAGCAGATATTATTGGCTTGTCAAGGAATAGAACTCACCCTTCCTAAATGCCTATGATATGCTGAGCTCTGTGCTTTGGGAGATTGTATGATTTACTAGCCAAGCGGAACACTTATGAGAGTGAAAAGGGACATAGTAATTATGTAAAGACGACAAGCTGCACTGAGACTGTCCCTGGCGAAGCAGAATGCATTGTCCCTCTGTCTCTGCACAGCTCATATCAGGGCTTTGATGAACTCCAAGGGCAACAGAATTGCTAATGCACACTCAAATTTTCACATATATATAACATTATTATTCCATTCCAGTGATATATCTGTGTTTACCTTTCAGCTCCAATTTTAGCACAGCAGTAAAGCTCATTAATTGCTATTAAGAAAGTTTCCTCATTAACTTGTATAAGGTGTGGTGAGCTGGACTGACAGGTCCAGCTTCTGATCAGCACTGATCCAAGTGCTTCCAGTCGTGGAAGTGCTTCAGCAGCTGAGCTCCTGCTGGATTTATCCGTCTCCTACATGATGCTCAGGTCCAGGAGTGAATGAGCTCAAATCCTTCTCCAAGGAGAAAGTCACTATCGGGGTTGGGTAAAAACATATTTCCTCGGTAGTCCCTCAACTGGCTATAAATAGTATGTTTTTACACCATTAACTGAAATTCAAGTAAAAAAAATGTGTATCTATGCATCTTACCTTCATGACTAAGGCCATTATTAAGCTACTACTAACAGACGCTTTATTCTGAAGAACTGCTCCGTCCTCATCACAGCTAGTCAGCCTGCCCTGGGCATCAAGATAGGCCTATTATAGGCTGAAAGTGTGGAAGACAGGGGGAAACACTGAAATAGAGGACCTGGATCTGGATTTGCCATTTTTCAATCAAGTTCTTAACATCCTGTCCTTCAGTTTCCTTCTTTTTTCAGGGAAGCAATCTTCCGCAGTGTTATCTTACGGAGTTGCCATGAAAATTAAATATAATAATGCATCTGAAAGTTCTCTGGAAACAACAAAGAGCTACACAAATATATTGGCAATGCAAATTTGCAGGTAAGAGGACTAACTAAAGGCACAGGACAATGGAAGCTCCAGCTGTGAATTTTCTGTTAATTACAATTTGAACTCTTGTACCCAATTCTCTCAATGCAATTAAGAGCTAACAAAAGCATGCTCAGGAAGTGAGAATGTAGTTGGATGGATGGACTGAAACTGAAAGAGAACCATTTCTAGCCATAGCCAATTGGTGAATTAACTCTTTGACCAGATTATTTAGATTTAAACCATAATTTGCCTTCAAAAGGTTCTAGATACACCACAGTCATGCATTTAGAGTTAATATTTTTTTTTCTACCATGTAATGGGCTAATTTTTTGGTCATTTCTCCAAGTTTCTTCTGTATCCATAAATGCCTATATGAATTGAGTTTGGGTTAGATACCCCAAATAATCTTTAGGACCAGGGCCATGATTATTGAAGCTATGGGCAGTCCCAGAAAGGAGCCCAAATGTGGACCTAGACTGTCAACAGCCAAGGACCCACATACCAGAGCTGCTTCTACACCATATTTTCACCTTGGATTGAACTTGCTCTTCTTGAATTAAAAAAAATCCATCATGCATACTTGATGGATTTAACAGGGTCTTCTTTTATCTGTGGATGCTACATGCTAGTAAAAAAGTCTGAGTTTCTCTTAGCAAGTGGACACACGAACGTTATTTTGGTAGACAGACTCCTAACATGGCTGCCAAAGTTCTTCCCATCACTGAATGTTCATATCTCCCTTCATATCAAGAGGTGGAGTCTAATGGCCAGGCACAGTGGCTCACACCTATAATCCCAGCACTTTGGGAGGCTGAAGCAGGTGGATCTCCTGAGCCAGGAGTTCAAGACCAGCCTGGGCAACATGGTGAAACCCTGTCTCTACTAAAAATACAAAAAATTAGCTGGGTATGGTGGCTTGTGCCTGTATTCCCAGCTACTTGGGAGGCTGAGGTGAGACAATCACCTCAGCCTGGAAAGTCGAGGCTGCAGTGAGCTGAGATAGCACCACTGGTCAGCCTGGACAACCAGTGTGAGACCCTGTCTCAAACAAACACACAAACAAAGGTAGAGTCTATTTCCCCTCCCTGTGAATCTGGGCTGGTCTTGTTAATCGCTTTGACCAATAGAAGTTGCTAGAAATGATGCTCATTCTGGGGCTTTTATGCCCAGGGTCTTAAGAAAACAAGCAACATCTCCTTCTGCCCTGTGAAGCCAGTCTCTATGAAAGATGTCCAACTACCCAGAGACCACCATGCTGTGAGGAAGCCCAAGCTAGACAGAGAGAGAGGTTACAAGGGGAAGCACAGAGCTGTGAGACATGAGAGCAAAGCCTTCTCGGTCCTTCTGGCCCAGCCCAACCCAGTCAGCAGCTGACAGCAGCCAAATAAGCAACCCCATTTGATGCCACATGGAGCGGAAGAATTGCCCTTCCCAGCACTGCACAAATTACAAAATTATGAGAAATAATAAATCATTCTTATTTTAAGGCACCAAGTTTTGGGGTGGTTTGTTACATAGTAATGCCTCTTCATTCTACCACGAAAAGAAGACACTGAGAAATACTGGCATAAACAATATCATTGAGGCCAGGCACGGTAGCTCATGCCTGTAATCCTAGCACTTTGGGAGGCTGAGATGGTTGGATCACCTGAGGTCAAGAGTTCAAGACCAGCCTGGCCAACATGGTGAAACCCTATCTCTACTAAAAATACACAAAAATTAGCTGGGCGTGGTTGTGCATGCCTGTAATCCCAGCTACTTGGGAGGCTGAGGCAGGAGAATCACTTGAACCTGGGAGGTGGAGGTTGCAATGAGCCAAGTCGCGCCACTGTATTCCAGCCTGGGTGGTGGAGTGAGACTCCATCTCAAAAAAAAAAAAAAAAAAAAAAAAAAGAAAGAAAAAGAAAGAAACAACATCATCAACCATCTAGACAGAGAATTCCAAACCCTGCTGTGAAGTAATTAGCTAAGATCTCTTATCCAGCAGCAGTCTTGGGAAGTTAGTCTTTAATATGCTCCTACTGAAGCACCTACCACATCTTCCTGTAGGGGCTGCCCCTAGTGGGATGTCAGAAAAGCACTGGTGGTGGAGACCTAGGAGGCCTAGGCTCCAGCTCTGACTCTTGCCCTTTTGACTCAACCCAAACTTTGGACAAGACATTTAATCCCTCCCTGTCTTACTCCATTTAGGCTGCACAACAAAAACTTTAGGAAGCTTATAAACAACACAAATTTATTTCTCACCGTTTTGGAGTCTGGGAGGTCTGAAATCAAGGCACTGGCAAATTCGGTGTCTGGTGAGGGGTTTTTTTGCAGATGGCGTGTTCTAGCTGTGTCCTTTCACGGTGGAAGGACCAAACATGCTACCTTGGGCCTTTTTTATAAGGGCGCTAATCCCATTCAAGACCTAATTATTAATATCTCCCAAAGGCCCCATGTCTTAATTCTATCACACTGGGGATTAGACTTCAACATACGAATTTGGAGGGGACACATTCAGACCACAGCAATCTCTTCTGCCTGATTCTCATTTATATGATAGAGATAATAACACCTACTCTACAGACTTCTTGTAGTCATCAAATAAGATAGAGTATGTTAATGAGCTTTGAAAAATATGAAATTGTTTTTTACCAGCTGTCATTTCATAATTTTATTTTCTCAGGTTGAAACCTTAAAAAAATTCATCCCTCTAAAAAACCCTGCAATTTGAAGGGGTCACCACAAGATGGCAATGGTATATAAATTAGAGTCCCCAAAATCCTAAAAGTAAAGATTAAATGAAAATTGAAGAATGTCTTTAATATTACCAAGCACATATGAAAGTATTTGCCTGGAGTGACTGTTTACAGAACATTTTGAGGTCTTGCCCTGGATCAGTAGGAAAAAAAAAACACTTTTTGCTTTCCTACACAGGTAACAGTAGAAAGAAAACAAATACATCCATAAAAAGGGCTAATGTACACTTCTTACCATGAGCTAGGCAGTTCTCCAAGTGTTTTATATGGATTATCTTATTTTCTCCTCACAAAAGTTATATCATTATTACTCCACATTTGCAGATGAGGACTCTGCGGCCTAAATAAATTTTGTTTTCTGCCCAACTCTATGCACCTAGTAAGTAAATGCATGGCTGGAATTCACACCCGGGCTGGCTGACTCTACATCTAACAGTGTTCAGCACTTCAGCACCAAGAACTCAAATACTTTTAGATCTGTTATCCTCAAGCAGAAGAAGGGAATTTTCCACTTTAATTTTTTGGTAACTCTACTCCCTTATAATTTGCATTTTTATAGGATGTCTAGCTCAGAATACTTTGTTCAAAATCAGTGATACTGGTAATATTGAAGGTCACTTAGCTAAGTTGAGCTAGCCAAATCACATAGCTTTGACAAACCAATGTCAATTGGAAAGTTGTTCAGAAATTGTTTTCTGACACAGAAAGTCATAAATTAAATTTTAAAAGCCCCCTTTGCGCAAACATTGTAAATAATTCAAGTTCCTTATCAGTGGATATGAGATGTCCCTGTACAGAGCAGGTACCCTCACCTTGTTTTTCCACTAATAATAATGGGTCATTACTGAGATGGTCACACCCAGTAATATGATTTGGCTGTGTCCCCACCCAAATCTCATCTTGAATTATAGCTCCCATAATCCCCATGTGTCATACGACAGACCCAGTGGGAGATAATTGAATCATGGGGGCAGTAACCCCCATGCTGTTCTTGTGACAGTGAGCAAGTTCTCACGAGATCTGATTGGGGCTTTTCCCCCTTCGCTCACCACTTCTTTCTACCACCATGTGAAGAAGGACATGTTTGCTTCACCTTCTGCCATAAGTTTCCTGAGGCCTCTCCAGCCCTGTGGAACCGTAAGTCAATTAAACCTCTTTTCTTTATAAATTATCCAGTCTTGGACAGTTTTTTATAGCAGCATGAGAGTGGACTAATATAGCTACTCACCAAGCCCCTTATTGATCAAGTATAGCCTTAGTGTAAGTAGACATTGATGCTAGAATAGTACCCCAGGGCACTATCTGAGTTAGAACATAGGCAAGGTCATACTCATACTTTTGCACATTATGGGGGACTTGCAGGTACCTGCAACTTTAACATTCTCTGTAGCAAAAACCAGACATGTTGATATATTACCTACCCCACTGTCAAACACGCAGCTAAAGGAGAGGACAGGAAAGAGGGAAAGAGAGAGGTAGAGGCCCCACCTGGCACTTAGCAGAGCACACATTGCAAGACAGGGAACATCCTCAGGGGTCAGCTTTGGATGAACCTGTATAGTAGCAAATTAGTGACATTCATATCAAGCATCGTAGAAATGCAATTGATGAAAACTCTAAGCCAGTGGTTCACAGCCCAAACTGCACATTATAACCACAGGGCTAGCTTTTTAAAATGCCAATCCAACTGGCCTGTGGACCACATCCATGACCAATTAAATCAGAACCTCTGGGGCCGACACCCAAGCATCTTTATTATTTTTAAAGCACCCTAAGTGATCCTATAGATTGAGAACCTAAAAACACCAGGCAAAAACTTAGCGTAATTTAGCATTATAATACAATTTCTTTTTTACATAGGAAAATGACCTTTCTAACACAGAACCAAATAACAGACAAGAAACATTTATACAGGAACAAAACAGAGACATTTCCTTCAGTTATGCAAGGCTGTGGATATCATCAGCTCCTTGAAGAGGAGAGTCCAGAGTTAACGCTACTGACGTTTGTAGCTTGTGGTCCATATTCACAGTTTACGTTGACTAGCATTTTGTGTGCAGGTCAGTCCCTTGGTTTCATGCTAGTCATTGTCATCCAACTCTTTTGTCATCCTTGTAAGCTCCTGAATTAAATGAACTCCTTCAGTGATTATTAAAGATAAATACGAGGAATAGATGACTCCAACTGACAAGTACAGTCAAGATTCTTCTGTCATAGGCAGTCGAGAGAACTAGTGCTTAACTAAGGCTTGTTCCTACCTGGGTTTGTAACACGTGCCACAAGTACAAAAACTGCAAGGTGGCTGACAAGAGTTGGGGACACAGTCTGTAGCCAGGGAACAATATACAATTCATACATCATTCTGAGTTCACTCTCTCATATTTTTCACTATCTTCAAATTAAGGAGGCTGCATTGCTAAAGTTATAAAAAGAGGATTTGCTGTTTTTGTTTTTGGCTTTTTTTTGAGAACATGAGACATGCCCTAGAGGCTTAGTTCCGCAGTTCATCCAGCCTCATGTCCGGTCACTGCCAGGGTTACACGAAGTGGGTGGGAGATTAGGATTTGCACTCTCTGATTTGATTCCTCCACCATAACCCCAGAACATCCCATAGGTCTGTGTGATTCTTTAGTAGAGAAGAGACATAAAGAGCTTGGACACACTCCCTGACTGTAGCAAGCAGCAGCTAAGTCATGCTGTAAAGTAGCAAACAGTAACTAGATGCTTAAGGACGATAAACTCGTTGGTTTTTATCCAGAAATCTCTCCCAGTTGAACTCCCAGCAAGCATCGGTCCTCAAGGAACAAGAGGACTTCAGGCACTCTGCAGTGAAAGCACAGTAATTATGATGAACAGGATCTTACTCAATCCTCAATATGCCTTGAGGTTGGCAAGACAGACATTTATGCCCCTAATTCACTGCTGTGAAGAGGAAAGCTTGGGGTCAGAGGGACCTTGAGAAGTCCTCTAGTCCAATGTGTCTCTAGCTTTAAATGCATCAAGATCACCTGCAAGGTTTGTAAAACCCCGGTTGTTAGGCTCCAACCCAGAGATCCAGAAATTCTGATTCAGTGTAAAGAAAAGGGAGAATTGATGGCAACAGGAGACAAATTCCTAGGCAGACAGGGACGGGTTCCCAATGAAACCCCCAAACTACAAGCCAAAGACAGTTTAAAGCCTGAAAACTGAGCTGCCAGTTCCACAGAGTCCATGACTAGAGTGAGAACTTCTATCCCCATCTTACCCTCCCTGTCTCTCAATTGGTTCCTTGTTTAGTGTTTTTTTGTTTGTTTGTTTTTTGGAGACAGAGTCTTGCTCTGTTGCCCAGGCTGGAGTGCAGTGGCGCAATCTCGGCTCACTGCTACCTCCACCTCGTGGGTTCAAACAATTTTTATGCCTCAGCTTCCCAAGTAGTTGGGACTACAGGTGCACACCACCATGCCCAGCTAATTGTTTGCATTTTTAGTAGAGACGGGGTTTCATTATGTTGCCCAGGCTGATCTCAAACTTCTGAGCTCAGGCAATCTACCCACCTTGGCCTCCCAAAGTGCTAGGATTACAGGCATGAGCACTGCACCTGGCCGATTGGTTCCTTCTGAATGATGCCTTTTAACTAATCGAATGGTGCTTTTTCCAAAGACCACCCATGGACCAATAAGCACACATCCTCTCATTCTAAGCCCATAAAACACCCGAACTCGCCTCACAGACAGAACCCACTTTCAAGGTCCCCTCTTTCAGTTGAGAGCTTTCCTTCCGTTGATCAATAAAATTCTTCTCTCCCTTACTCACTCCCTGGTGTCCATGCACCTTATTCCTCTTGGTCACAGGACACGAACCCAGAACTCACTGAGCTGTGGGCAGCAGGAATGAAAAGAGCTGTGACATGCTCCCACTCACCAGACTATGATAGAAAGAGAGCTGTAACATGCTTCCACTCACTGAGCTACAAGAGTAAAGAGCTGTGACTTTTCTTGTGGACTCAGACCTTGGGACTTCCTGAGCAAGAGCTGTAACACCCCTTGGGGCTCCACGATTGCTAGCATCTCTGAGTTTTGGGGCGCCACTGCGTTCCCCTCATCTAGACACTGGTGCCCAACATGGAAGCTGCTCATGGCATGCCCAATCCAGCTACAAGCTGAGCACAGAGCTGTAGCGGGCATGGGATCTGGGCCAGTGCACAAGCCAAGCACAGCCTGCCAGGCCAAGCAGGTGGAGCGAGGCCAGTGGGCTGGAGTGAGGCCCCAGGCAGAGGCAGCAGCGGCTGTAGAGATTTCTGGCTGATGAAGCAGCACCGAAGGAATTCTGTAACAGAATGAGCCTTGCTAAAAAAACTTCTAGGTGCGCTGCTGATGCTGCTCTGCAGAACATAACCACTGGCCTAGTCTACCCACCTGCCCAGTGCAGGAATTCTTGGCACAACAACCGTAACATCTCTGTGATATAGTCCCAGGCTAAGCCATTCTAACATCAGGGAGCTTAACTCACAAGGTAGCCCAGCACTTTCTTAGGCCACTCTGGGTAACTAGGGTGGGGGTAGGTGGTAGAGTCAGGATTCAGCTTTCTCAGTAAGAGCACCTACACCTGGGCATCCTTGCTCTACTACAGAACAGGAGAGCTTGCCACTAGGAGCCACTGAGTGTCAGAGTCTATAAGATCTTCATAATCAGCCAGCCCAGTGGTTCTCATCCGAGGAGCCCCTGTACCCAGACCTCATCCCAGACTGAGTAAATCAGAACCTCTATTTATTTCAAGTTCCCTGGGTTATTTCAACAAGCAGTCAAGGCACAGACCCACTGAATGGGTCTCTCTCCTTCACTTTAAATATAATAAATCTGAGGCCCGGAAGGAAAGGGCTCTGAACCCTCCAGCAGATCAGCCCACCTCTTCTTTAAGCTGCCCTATTCTTCACAATTCTAGAAACAGCAGAAGTTTCATCAATAGATAATGTTTTCAAAATGACAATGAGAATTGTGTGGTGCTTATTATTAAGGTTTCATTTGCCTGTGAGCTCTGTGACAGCAAACACTTACATGTAACTTTCGTAGGTCCCCAAACTCCTAGGACATGTCACGTATCCCAGTCAGTAACTCTTGTCGGACTAACTCTTAGATCTCGACCCTTCACCACATTCCACCCTCAGGTGCATGGAGTTCTCCAGAGCAGCTCCCAAGCCACCCACATGGGAACATAAGTTACTGGCAGAGGATGAACTCAACTCTTCAGCACACCTGCTTTATGTGGTGGTTTAAAATATGTTCAAAAATTATTTGACACTCTCTTCACAAAGTTGAGCATAATTCACCTTCGTTTGAATGTGGGCTGGACTCAGTGGCTCACTTCTAATGAAGAGAAAGAAAAGGACAATGACCATGCCATTTCAGAGTCCAGGTTGTACAGGCACCGTAACTGCTCGGTTGCTCTCTTAGATCATGACGATGATGTACTCCCTCCAGTACGTGCCCTAGAGGGAGGCAGCTGCCGTGTGATAAGCCCCTACGGAAAGACCTACAGAGAGGAACCGATGCCTCCAACCACGTGAGTGACCTTGGAAACTGACCCTCCAGCCCAAGACAAGCTTCCGGACATCTGTGGCCCTCACCAACACCACGACTGCAGCCTCGTGAGAGACCCTGAACTAGAACCACTCAGCTAGGCAGCCTCCAAATGCCCGACACAAAGAATCTGTAAGCAAATAAACCTTTGTCGTTTTAAGCTTCTGAATCATGGGGTGGTTTGTTACAGCCACAGATAGTGAATACATCTTGCCGCCTTGCTTTTTAAGCAAAAGCACTCATACATTTTAGGATGTTGAGAGTGCCCAAGATGAACATGCAAACTCCTCCTTCTCTAGTTCTCACAGAGGGAGGATAAATACATGCATCAGGCAGTCCTACTGGGTAAGCAGAAGGTGGAAGGCCCCTGAAGCAGTACTGATGGACAATGGAAAGGCAGATGTGTTTGGGTTTCCAAGGGAATTTCAGGCATCTCAGTCAATCATCCAGGTACTACCTGATGCCAGGCAGAGCAGGGAGCAAGGGAGGGGTATAAAAGAAGTTCCGTAATTGATTTAAGTTTCTGCCCTAAGGTTTACTAGTATCAGAGGAGGCAAGATTCACACAATGGACATTATTAGAGAATATGGCAGTTTATATTCTAGTGCTGTTCCATGGAGCAGGGCCAACAGTAAACACCATGAAAAAGAGAGAGAAGGCAGAACACCCCTAAGTGACTCAAGGAACAGACGTGTAGGATGGTTCCCACTGTAGGGCAAGTTTCATTCAGAGACAAACAGCAGATGGAAGCAGGAAAAAAGCAGCTTGGCCTTAGCCAGCCAAAGGTTGATGAAAGTCCCCTTGGGCATTTGTCCAAACATTTTTAGCAACCACCTAGTAAGAGCATGGGCATGTCATTAGCAAAATGTCTGGAGCAGCCTTCGGGGAGGTATTCAGGCCATATGTCTTCCCCTGATCAGGGTGAACTTTGCCCTTAGTCACACCCATTACTTCCTGCTCTTACCTGCCCTTCTCACCCTAGGCAGCTGCTGGCTCCCAATCCTGCAGCCTATTCCCACATCTGCTGTGTTGGTTTTGAGAAGCAAAGCCACCTCAACAAAGGTGACCTATTGCTTGATGCCCCTACTGCTGAGAACAGACTCTGCTTGCCAACACTGGTCTTCAATCCCTTTGGTATGACCCCTGCCTCCTCTTCCTCCAGCCTACTCAGGCTTCTGATGAAACCCCACAGACTGAAGGAGGAAGGGGGATGACAGGGGAGGTGGAGTCTGCTGACATCTCTGCTAGGCTCCCTGGGTGCTGATGGGACCTGTTGGAATGGATTTCCTCAAGAGCTACTTAGAGATGTATGAATTACTGTGTGATGAGGAGCCCTGTGAGAGGAAACCACAAATCAAATTTTCATCATCAAATTGAAGAGAGTAGTACCACGAGTAAAATCCATCACTGTTGTCTTTTAAGATGGGCCAGGAATGGATGAGAACTCACTCCCCTCCTAACACACTTTGCACTTGTCCCTAGCCAACAATTAGCCCACTGTTACCCTCTTGATTTTCTTCATGCACACCTAGTGTGCAACTGTGATGGGCATGGAGTGGGTCTCACCCATTTTGGACAGCCCTACTCACGCCGTAATGCCCAGGTCTGGCACCATCCTGAGGGTACCTGAGAGACTTCCCTGGGTAAGCCCCCAAATTGAAGAGGAATAGGCCTGGGAGGTGGGGAAATGTAGCTGCCAGCAGGTGGCTGGGCTATGACTCAGGTCTTTTAATCTGCTCTCAAGGTAGAAGCGTGACTCCCGGCTAGTACCAAAAAAGAAAACAGAATAGGCGGAGAACAGTTCCTCCCCAAACTCACCTAGACTAAGGAGGTGGGACTGCCCCACTCCACTTCCACACATACCTCTCAAGTGGTTGCATTTTTGTAACTCATCTGCTGGGGAAGTGTAATTGTTTCTGCCTGGTGCCACTCCAAAAGCACACACAGTATTTAAAATCCTGAGCAGAGGCCGAGAGTGATGCAAGGACAAAGTGATTCACAGGCCATGCACCCTGCAGCCTTATCACTTCCCATGGGGTCTCCTGTGACAGTCTCCTGTGTCTCCTGCACGTGCATGTTCTCTCCAGTCCATTTTCCAACTTGCAGGCAAATCTGATCACCATCCTCTCCTGCTTACACCCCTCAAAGACTTTCCTTGCCTTCAGATCAGCTCCAGCTACTGTGCTCCAGTCTCTGCCTGCCTGTCCAGACTAAGCTGCCCCTCCCCATCAAATTCTTTACCCCAGTTATCCTAAGCCACGTATGGTTCTCCATGCGAGGCTTGCTCATGTTCTCTCTCACCTCTTCCCATGTTGCTCCAGGGATACTGCCCCACTTTCCCCTGGCAAACACCAGGTCATCTTCCGAGATTCCTCCCAGACACATCACGTGCTCCTAGAAGCCTCCTCTAAGTCACGCTCCCTCCTGCCCATGTTTGTCCCCTGAAAGCCCCGGGTGCTCCCTCTACAGAGCATTATGGGAATAGTACTGTGCTGTCCTTTTAGTAGTCCATTACTCACCCCAAGACTAACCACTTCATGTAGTAACGGCATCTTCCTCTTCCTTATAGCAGCAAAGCTTGCACAATACCTAGCATGCAATACGTGTTTCATAATTTAAAAAAAAAAAAAATCAATCAATCTTATAGTTTGCTGTAACCATTATGTAGATTTGCAACAATCATATAATTTCCTTTTCCTTGACCAAACAGGCACCATCTGCCATCACTATGTCCTTCCTCCTAGACCAGTGGTTCTCAAATGGTAGTCCCCAGACTAGCACCACCAGCATCACTGGACAGGCGTTAGAAATGTATATTCTTGGACCCTATCCTATACCTACTGAATCAGAAACTCTGAGGTTACCCGAGCAATCTGTAGTCCACCCAGCAATCTGTAGTTTAACAAGTGCACCAGGTGATTCAGATGCACACTCAGGTTTGAAAACCACTTGTGTGGAGCCTTCAAAGACCCTTAGAAGCAGCTCAAATTTCATTCAATGAGCAGCATCAATGAACTCTCTGGCCACTTACTTCCCCTTTTCCAGGAGAGCTGAGCCTCTCACATTTAAAACAGCTGCATTCACCTGGGGGCCAGATGCAGCAATATGGCCCCTCCCCTTACTCCTTGGCCTAAACAAGAATCACCTAGGGAACAAAGGAAACCAGGCAACACATGCACTCTGCTCCAGGGAGCTCTCTCTCTGTTGAACCCTGGGCAGCGGGTAAGGTCTCAGTCGACACTTGCTGAACTACACAGAGTTCACCTAAGGCTAAATCTATGGCTGGAGCTCCTTAATGTTACAGAAGCCAGTTTCTGGTTATTTTTCTCCAAATAACAATGTTAGACACATCAGGAGTATGACAGGCAGATGTGCCACTCCTATCACTGCAGATACAAGGAACAGGGCAATTAGGAAGATCTTGGCTGTCGGTTTCAGCTCAAACCACTGGTAGCCACAATGAAGGCTGTGGTTGTGAGCTGAATTTATTAGGTTTTGCTGCCTACCCTTCATCCAAATCACAGCATAACATATTCAGGCCTACGGAAATGTCCAAAGAACCAGAAATGGCCAACTTTTTTTAGCACTAACATTTTTATAAACCCTTCTATTGTTTCATGTGTTCTTATTTTTATTGAGCACAAGGTAACCCTGGTGCACAAGGTAACCCTGGTGTTTTTGCTGCTTAATGCAGGGAATGGCAATCTTGGCTGTATATTTGAATCACCTAAGCAGCTTCACAAAAAATCTGATTCCCAGACTAGACAGCAAACCAATTAAACCCTAGTCTCTGGAGTGAGATGCAGACATCCATATTTTAAAACGCCCCAGATGATTCTAACATGCACTTAATTTGGGGTTTTAAATAAAACTGATGTCTGGACCCCACACCACATAAATCAGAATCTCTAGGGCTGCAGCCTGGCACAAATGTGTAACCCAAGCCCTCATACACACATGCATATGGTGTGTAGGGAGTGTATGCAAACAGGTACATACACTCTCCAGGTGTTCTAATGCAGCCAAAGTTGAGAACGACAACACATACCATTGGTTCCCAAACTTGTTTGCACTTGAGAATCATCTTTTTAACATTCCAAACCTCATGCTAGACCCCAGAACTATCAGATCACAAGCTCTAGGGCAGTGAGCTGGGCACAGACATCAATATTTTGTAGGGTCCCCAGGTGATTCCAAGGTGCAGACAAATTTGGAAAGCACAGCACAGGCTCCAAGCTCCAGGAGAGCAGGGTCTGTCTTGTAATTTTTACTGTAACTCTCCTACAGCACCTACTTGTATTTGTTAAACTGAATTGAATTTGTAGAGGCCTCCATTCTCATGAGGTCCTTTCCAACTATGCCTACTTGCATTGGTGCCACCTAGGACCCTATGAATCCAGAGCAGGGCTTGGCATAAAAGGAATATGCTTCATACAAACTGCATTATACTGCTTCATTAGTAAATCCTGTCCTAGGGACTTCCACAGACCTGACACTTTGTTATTTCATTATGTTATTTAATTAAAAATGGAATCTATTATGCCTTTTTCACATTAGATGTTGGTAGAATTTTTTGTTTTTTTAACTTTTATTTTAGGTTTGGGGCATATATGCAGGTTTGTTATATAAATAAATTGCATGTCACAGAAGTTTGGTGTACACATTATTTTGCCACCCACATAATAAGCATAGTACCTGATAGGTAATTTTTGGATCCTTACCCTCTTCCCTCCATCCTCAAACAGGCCCCAGTGTCTGTTGTTTCATTGTGTTCATGTGTACTCAATGTTTAGCTCCCACTTATATATTTGAACATGCAGTATTTGGTTTTCTGTTCCTGCGTTAGTTTACTTAGGATATTGACCTCCAGCTCCATCCACATTGCTGCAAAGGATATGACCTTCTCGTTCTTCTTATGGCTGCATAGTGTTCCACGGTGTATATGTACCATGTTTTCTTTATCTAGCCCATTGTTAATGGGCATTTAGGTTGATCCCATTTTTTGCTACTGTGAATAGTACTGCAATGAACATATGTATGCATGTGTCTTTATGGAAGAACGATTTAAATTCCTTTGGGTATATACCCAAAAAAAGGATTGCTGGGTCAAATGGTAATTCTGCTTTGAGTTCTTTGAGAAATCACCAAACTGTCTCCCACAATGGTTGAACTAATTTAAATTCCCACCAGCAATGCATAAGCATTCCCTTTTCTCCACAACCTCACCAGCATCTGTTGTTTTTTGACTTTTTAATAATAGCCATTCTGACTGGTGTGAGACGGTATCTCACTGTGCTTTGGATTTGCATTTCCTAATGAATAGTGATGTTAGCATTTTTTTTCATATGCTTGTTTGCCACGTGTATGTCTTCTTTTGAAAAGTATCTGTTCAGCTCCTCTGCAAACTTTTTAATGGGTTTCTTTTTTGCTTGTTGATTCATTTAAGTTCCTAATAGATTCTGGATGTTATTGATAGACCTTTGTCAGATGCATAGTTTACAGATATTTTCTCCCATTTTGTAGATTGTCTCTTCACTGTTGATAGTTTCGTTTGCTGTGCAGTGCTCTTTAGTTTAATTAGGTCCCATTTGTCAATTTTTGTTTTTGTTGCAATTGCTTTTGGCATCTTCCTCATGAAATCTTTGCCTTACACTTTTTGATAGTGTCTCTCTCTTGGGAATTTCTTTTGCTGTTTCTCCTTGGGGTGGCTTCAGAGAAAAATAAAAATAAAAAATAAGCCTTTCCAGCTCTCTGTTCTCAGCATGTTTAAAAACTGGGAATAGCTTTTGAGCACTCAGGTGCCTAGGAGTGAATTTAGGAAGTGAGGTGTTGTCTTAGTCCGTTTGTGCTGCTAAGACAGAATACCCGAGATTGGGTCATGTATAAAGAACAGCAATTTATTTCTCACAGTTCTGGAAAACCAAGATCAAGGAACTGGCAGTTTCGGTGTCTTGTGAGGGTCCAGTCTCTGCTTCCAAGGTGACACTTTGAACTTTGCATCCTCCAGAGGAGAGGACACTTCATATCCTCATATGGTAGAAGGCAGAAAGGCGAGAAAGGGACTAAGCTTCTTCCATTAAGTCATTTTATGACAGCATTAATCTATTCATAAGGACAGAGCCCTCATGACCTAAACACTTCCCCGAAGGCCCCACTTCCCAACACTGTTGCATTAGGAATTAGGTTTCCAACCCATGAATATTAGACAGCACATCCATGGCCTCTGCTCCTTGCTGAAGGAGGAGTTCACTCACCAGGTCAGAAACAGCTCCTATCTTAAGAAGGCTGCAGGTGAGGTAAAAATTACCATTAATCCTTCCTTTCACATTGATGCTGTGCACCTGGATTTACCCAACAAGTGAGGGTGATTTTTCTCTATTGCAAACACACCTGGTGTAGATACTTATCATCACAAGGATTCCTGCTGTGAATTCCTTTGTGGACATGCTGATGTTTATATACAGCAGGTTTGCTTTAAGAGGAGGTAGAGCTGCAAAATCACTCATTAAAACTTGGAAAAATAAGCTCGGTACAGCCTTTTCTTTTTGAGAGTTTTAAAACTCTCTTTACATTTGTAGTTTTAATTTAGCATGACCTGATTTTTGCAGCATTGACCATTCATCTAAAACTTGATTGCCAATCTCTGTAATAACTGTTGCAGCAACAGGAGGGCTCGGCTAGAAGTGAGGAGAACTGGGCTCTGTATACCATGTCACCTCTAATTTCCTGTGGGACCTTCAGAAGTTATTTGATCTTCAGGTTCCTCATTTGTAAAACAAGAGAATAAATACTCTTGATGATTTTCTTCTGACTCAAACCCCATGTGATTCTAATTCTCTTGTGAACAATGACATTAGTCTTATAGAAAGGGCTTCGTTTTTTCCTTTTGTTTTCCTAGAAATGTATAATTATTTGGGAGAAAATACCTTAAATCCAATTCAATAAAAGAAAAGACTAAGGAATGAATATATGTGCCATAATGTACTAGACACAGTAAGGCTACAAAAAGAGAGACAGCCTATATTGCTGAAATTAATGAGGAAAACAATCATCTAACCATGATTCAAGACAGAATGAAATAGATGCAAAGACACAAAACCAGAGAGGAGGTAGCTTGGAGTATTTAAAAAAAGAATGTCCAGAATAAAGAGCAAAATTCTTTTTACCAGGGATAAAACAACACCGATGTGGAATCAAAAGTGGCTTCTAGTCCTGGAATACTAGAGAACTAGGTAGTAACTATATCATCTAAGACAAGCCACACATCTTCCCTGAGCTTCAGTTTTCCCCTCTGTAAAATGGAAATCATACAATACTGGCTCAAAATACCAGACAGCGCCACTAGGAGGCTCAAAGAAGATATTGGTATTAGAGGACTTTACAAAATGCTGCAGAATATAAGTTACACAAAACCATGGAGGATATATGTGAACTATATTGACCATGTTCCTATAGATTTTGGTCTGATGATGAATAAAAACCAGAATTTCTAATGAGAAAGTAGTCTAGAACAGTGGTCCCCAACCCTTTTGGCACCAGGTACCAATTTCATGAAAGATAATTTTTCCGTGTACAGGGGTGGGTGTGGGAGATGCATACAACTCACCATGATGTAGAATCAGTGAGAGCTCTGAGCTTGTTTTCCTGTAACTAGACAGTCCCATCTGAGGGTGATGGAAGACAGTGACAGATCATCAGACATTAGATTCTCATAAGGAGCATGTAACTTAGATCCCCCGCATGTGCAGTTCACAATAGGGTTTGTGCTCCTATGAGAATCTAATGCCGCCACTGATCTGACAGGAGGCGGGCTCAGGCAGTCATGCAAGCAATGGGGAGCGGCTGTATGGAGAGATGAAGCTTTGTTGGCTTGCCCACTGCTCTCCTCCTGCTGTGCGGCCTGGTTCCTAGCAGGTCACAGACCGGTACTGGTCCTGTGGCCCAGGGATTGGGGACCCCTGGTCTAGAGGTTAAATTCACAAGAGGATCTTATAAACTGTGGCTTCTTTTTTCTCCACCTTCTTAATTCTCTCCTTATTTACTTAAGTATGATTATTTAAAATATCAAATAGTAAAATATAAACTAACAAATCCCTTCCCTCACATCAATCCTCAATCACTTCTTACTTTATCACTACTAACAATGTCTTGTGTGTCCTTCTAGGAAAAAAGCTTATGACTGCCCCGTAATCGTAACTGCACATGCTCCTGCATGTGTCCCCTGTATCGACAGCTATACACCTGCTTTTCTAGGTATCCATTACTGGAGAGGAAAGATCTTATTTCAAATAATCTAAGTTTAAGGCAACATAGTTTTAGATTACTGAAATCTGACAATGCTTTTGGTGGTGATAATTAAATAATAATGCGATTATTATTTATTATCAATAGCAGAGGTGGAAGAGAAAATTAGAAGGTTATTTAATATATTATGGAAGCCAAATCCTGAACTCAAATTGTAGAGTAAAACACTGTTGTTTGTTGGTTAATGAAGGGAGAAAATTCAGCACATAAAAGGTGGATAGATTTTTGATTCTGGGGATCTCCTTCTGAATAAACCGGAAAGAAAAGCCAATGGATATTTTTTACTGCCTCTAGTTCATTCTCATTTCATAACATTGAGAATCTTATGAGAATCTCAGAAGAAAGACTGCTCATAAGAAAGGAGAGGTTTCAGAATTAACAAATTCACTGAATAACTTCTGAAAAATGAAAGCGTATAGACATTTGGAAACCAAGACTTTGAGCTTTTAACTAAAGTACTTCAACTGAGAGCATTATCACTTAGGAATCACCCAACAAACTTAAGAATGACCTGAGTCTTTTTTCTTTTGTCCTTAGTCTCCATTCAACTCAAGAAAATAGTAAAGTATAGAAAAATGGACAGTTATTCAGGCCACAACATACCCAGAACTACTTACTAGATATATTCTCATTCATGCTGTAAAAAATTCTCGCTCCTATTCCGTGTACACTAACGTTCTTCTCTGTGTCATTTTGATGGCACATATTTCACTGGCTTTATTACACAGCAGATGGCTGGGCCATTAAAGCCCTCTTCGAGTCCTACACTGTAGGCATTGAAACTTCATAATAATTCATAAGAAATTTTTCATTTTTTTGCCTCTGATCTGGAAAGCTCAAGCAGTCCACCACTGTTACATATTTCTCACCTTCTCTTCCTATGTGATTTACAGTAATCATCTTCCTTATTCTCCTCTTACAAATAAAATCATTTCAGATTTCTGAACTTCTCTGTTCCTTTTTTTCTAGTGAATGAGCTATAATACTTCACCATTCTGAGTTCTTTAAAGGTTCTGGACACTTGGTAAAAAGCCCACCGCATACTGAAGGTGATGTCATGGTCTCTGATAAGTACAGGAATTTGCTCAGCTAACTTTGTCTGAACTCCCTGCAGCTTTAACATATGTTATTGAAAATGCAGCACATTATCTCTTATTAGCAGACAAGATGGTATTGAAATAACTGGAAAAAACTCAAATCCACATAAATGGAAAATTTGACAAAAGAAATACAGTAAATGGCCCTGATGGTTCTCAAATAACTATACCTCTTTAGAAAAATCACCTTAAGAGCCCAAGTTACTGATAAAAGAAATTTGGGCTTGTACCTAAAGTGAATCATGTTAGAGGAATTAATTTATTTCATCTCAGGCTGAAAGTTTTCAAATGTCATGGTTCATAAATTCTTATGGCTGGTAGGGCTTTCTGACCATTCTGCCTCCAAAAATAATCACGGAAGGGCACATTTTCCAGGAGAACAGAAAATTTGCCTCTTCAAAATTAATTAAGTCATTTATCATTTCTTCCAAAGGATCGGCCACAGTCTAGAATTACCTGGGAGTGGGGTTACAGATTTGTTCTTTTATGGACAGTTACTGAAATCTAATTGGAGGATTTCTATTTCTAGCAATATGGTAGACTAATTTATCTATAGTCCTTCCTATGTGTGAAATATTGTGAAATTAAAAATCAGCAGGGTAAATTATTGTGGAATACATAAAAGGCTCCATGGTATAGGGCGGTCTCCAGAAAGTCGGTGGGGATACCTCCCCCTAAGACAGGGCCCTTTCCAGAGGGGCACACCCACACCTTCCTTCTCTTTACCCAATGACTACATGCCTGAAGGGTGAGGGGAGAGAATGTGGTTCCCTGGGCAGACAGTGATTTTCTGAGAGGATAGCTCAGCTCTAAGGTTTCCAGGGAAAAAGGTACTCAAAAATAAAAATAAAAGCCTCCACCACCCCACTCCCACACCCCAAAAGCCAATGGAGGGTGTGGTAAGGTGGAGGATGAGGAGTTCCCACCACTCAGGCTCCCTTTGTCCAACCTTTTCAAACTCAGGAAATACACTTTCCTTTTCGTAGACTTCTCTGGCTTCTTGAAAGTTGGGGGAAGAGTTGGAGGAAGTAAGGGGAAAATAGATGTGGCTGCTGATCCCAAGAACACGTGGTCGAGCATGCAGCTTCTAAAAGCCAGAAACTATCATAAAGCTCCAAACCTTAGCATCAAGCAGAGTCCTCTGGAAAGACTATCTTGACTTCTTAGCCTGGACCTGATGGTTCAGCCTCTACAAGGAATTGTCTGGGTCATGGAAGAGAAGTTCTGCCTTCAACATGAACATTTTGGGGTCCAGTTTGAATGGAAGGAACTTGCTCAGCAAAAATACAGCCTACATTTTTTACTTCTTAACAGCTGCTGAAAGAGAAAGCACCTTCCTGCCTCAACACTTCCCTTGGTACTAAATTCTCATCTTTTGCAGGACAGTATAGGTGAGAAGAAAGAAGCAGGTTAGAGATGGGGCTCCAGGTAGCACTCCTGTGACTGCCTTCTCAGCCAGGTCACCTGCCTTATTAGGAACAGCCTGAGGAATTAGTCTCATTTATGCAAGGAAATACATCTACATGTGGCTATGTCCAGTTAGTGGAAATGTATCCATCCTAACTTCTCTGCTTTCCAGCTGCAACTAGGGTGTTGTGTTGGGAGTAGATAAAGTTCTCTAGGCACAGTCAGGCAAAGAGCAGCTGGTCACTTGTGTTTCTCTCCTGTCAGTCTCTAAGATGGATCTGACTGGGTCCCACCTCCTGCCAGCAGTGGTGAACTGGGTAATTTGAGCCAACTTTCCCAGTGAACACAACAAAGAAAGCTGGATGAGGTTAACAACAAATGACAAACCTTCCTAAAAGCACCACAAAGCTAACAAGATAGGGAGGAATTTCAGGTTTAAGATGTGAGAAAAGAAATAGATCTAGACATGTGGGCCTCAGTACTAGGCGCCACTTTTACCCAGTTGGAGGCGCTTGTCAATCCAAAACAGGAAGCTAGGAAGCTGAGCAGCGCATTGATGGCCTCATGGAATCAAGAGGCCAGGGCCTCTCTAAGGCCTGGTAAACCACTTTACACTTAGAGTAGGACCCCAAAGAGCTTCAAGCTTGTCCAACCCATCTTATTTTGTTGTTGTTGTTGTTCTGTTTCATTTCGTTTTAGGCTTTTAGCAGCCTGAAGCCATGGTTTTTACTTTCTGTCTCTAGTTATAAGTGGAAAAGAGGGATGAGGAAGGGGCTTTACTGGCCCAACCAGAATCAGAAACTAAGAACCCATGACTGTATTCTCTCCCTTGGACACCCCCTGATAGACCCTAGAAGTAAGAGAGAACAAAAAGTAAACTAGTCTGGCTTCATGTCATCTGGGTGATCCAGAAAATCTGAGGCCCCAAAATTGAACCACTATTGCTGATACCCCAGAAAACCTTAAGAAGTTAATTAAAAATTCTCTCTTGAACTCATCATCTGTATTATGATTATCCAAAGTCTCAAATTATCAAATGTCCTGAAATGTTAAATATCACTAATTATATGAAGCACTATTATTTTATGTACCAGTGAAAAAGAAAAAATGCTGTCAACTGTCTCTCCATCTAAGCTTGCTTCAGGAACTAACAAGCAGCTCTATGACTAAGAACAAAATGTTTAGCCTGAAACAGGGCACGGGAGATGTTGGAATCATGGAACATGAGGGTTGAATGGAATTCCTTATAAAATAGCCACTATTACCTAAGAGATCAGAGGTTATTGTTTTTCCTTTTGACAAATGACTTTCTATAGAAAGGTTATTTAAAAAAAAAAAACTACACTCAAATAGATAATTCACCAAAACAACAACAACAAAAAAACACCACACACACACACACACACACACACACACACACAGAAAGTTCTATAAAAAAATCCTATAGAAAAATGTTTAGCTGTATTGGTTAGCAAAATGTAAATGAAAGCAATAAAGACACCTTTACTTTGTCATATTAGTAATTACAAAAACAAGTATGTTATCAATGGTGTGGTGAAATTTCATCATTTATAGCATGCTATCAATATAAGGTAAACTGGTACACCGTTTTGGTAAAGCCATTGAACACAATGCACACACATCCTTGGCTCAGTAATTTCACTCTTTGGGAATGTATACCAAGAAAACAATCCAAATTGTAGAAAAACCACAGACACAAAGTTGCCCACGTAGTGATGGCAGGGAGAAATTAGGACCAAACTTAATGTTCACTAATAGCAAAACGTTGTGGTAAATTAACAAGCTTCTAAGGATTGCAGCCATTAAAAATTATGTTCACAACAATGAGAACACAAGGATACCGGGAGGGGAACATCACATACCGGCGCCTGTCAGCGAGTGGGGGTTAGGGGAGGGAGAGCATTAGGAGAAACACCTAGTGTAGATGACAGGTTCATGGGTGCAGCAAACCACCATGGCACATGTATACCTATGTAACAAACCTGCACATTCTGCACATGTACCCCAGAATTTAAAGTAAAAAAAAAATAGCATCAATAAAACTCTGACATTGTGGAAAGACACAAAAAAATTATGTTCACAAAGAGTTTATGTTCACAAAAATTATGTTCACAATCACTTTTACACTGTTGGTGGGATTGTAAACTAGTTCAACCATTATGGAAAACAGTATGGCGATTCCTCAAGGATCTAGAACTAGATGTACCATATGACCCAGCCATCCCATTACTGGGTATATACCCAGAGGATTATAAATTATGCTGCTATAAAGACACATGCACACGTATGTTTATTGCAGCACTATTCACAATAGCAAAGACTTGGAATCAACCCAAATGTCCATCAGTGACAGATTGGATTAAGAAAATGTGGCACATATACATCATGGAATACTATGCAGCCATAAAAAAGGATGAGTTCGTGTCCTTTGTAGGGACATGGATGCAGCTGGAAACCATCATTCTTAGCAAACTATCACAAGAACAGAAAACCAAACACCGCATGTTCTCACTCATAGGTGGAAACTGAACAATGAGATCACTTGGACTCAGGAAGGGGAACATCACACACCGGGGCCTATCATGGGGAGGGGGGAGGGGGAAGGGGGGAGGGATTGCATTGGGAGTTATACCTGATGTAAATGACGAGTTGATGGGTGCAGCACACCAACATGGCACAAGTATACATATGTAACAAACCTGCACGTTATGCACATGTACCCTACAACTTAAAGTATAATAATAATAAATAAATTTAAAAAAAAATTATGTTCACAATAACACATACATTATTCTAATAAAAAAGGCAAGAACAATTAAAATTGTATGTACAATATGGTCTGAATTGTTCAAATGAGTTTGAAAATGAGCTTAAAAAAACACTAAAAATAAACATAGCAAAATATGATTGAGATTAAAGTATCAAAGGATCACAGGTAGAATGTGTTTATTATTCTTGCCACCTTCCATAATGAATACATATTACTTTTTTAAATAGACAAATGTTTTCATTCTAGTTATTTACTGTAAAGATGATACAAAAAAGCAATAAAAGAAGTTTTTATAAGATAATCTCATTCCACCAATCAAACCGTCTCAGTTTTTCTGTGATTGTTTCAATACTGCCTGTGTTTACATACACCTTTGGCATAGATGTAATCAGTTTGAATTAATGAGTAGTTCTCTGAGGATCAGTGCCCTGGAAATGAGACAAGTTATCAAACCCTTTTCCTGCCTAGTTTCCCTACACCGACACACTCTACAACCAGGAAGACAGAAGAACGGTATCCCAGCAGCACTGAGTGACAAGGGGATGGGGTGAGCTCCTGGCTCCTTGCCCCAGCCTCCCAGCTGATCTCTGTGTGACCTTAGCAAGCCATCTAACCACTCGCAGCCTCAGTTTCTCTAATTATTCAATGGGCAAGCAGGGCTGTCCAGAAACCGCTAAAATCTCTTTCAGGTCTAATTTCTGTGACTGTGTGCACATTTGACCCAAAATCTCCAAACAGGTCTCAACTCGAAAAATTTTATACAAATCAAACCTGTTTAAATACAAACGAAAGACGAGCAATGCTTTAAAGGAAATCTCTACCACAGCAAATCTTCATGTAGAATGTTTCTTATTTCTTATTTTTAATTTTTGTTAAATCTAGACATTGATATATTGCCAGATCAGTCTTGTGCAGGGCCAGGCATTTATAGTTAACATTTCTACACTAAAGCAACAATTAGAACACTGTCTTCCTCACTGAAGCTAAGGTGATCCAAACTAAGGAAAAAGATGAATTAATGAGAAGTCTGAATTATAGTTTCATTTGTAAAGCCTTATTATCTTAAGTTCTTAAATTCACACAGTCATACATCACTCTGAGAAATGCATCATTAGTCAATTTCTTGGTTATGGGAATATCATAGAGCATATTTACACAAACCTGGATGGAATAGCCTACACACCTAGGCTATATGGTATGGCCTATTGCCCCTAGGCTACAACTCTGTACAGCATGCTACTGTACTGAACACTGTAGGCAACTGTATCACAATGGTATTTGTACACCTAAATACGTCTAAACATGGAAAAGGTACAGGAAAAATATAGTATTATAATCTTACAGTTTCACAGTCCCACATGCAGCCCTTCATTGACTGAAATGTCATTATGTAGCACATGACTGTACTTAAATTACTTGTCCCCCCAAAATAAGGGGGCAAGTATTTCCTGCCTGGCTGGTTTTAATGCAAGGACATCTCATCCCAGGCTCAGGTATTCCAAAAGAAAAGTTTGAATCAATGTACTCCTATTATAAACTCTTCAAATACCATTAGAGTGACCTGAAAAAGAGTTTCATTCACTTCCTGAGGCAATAACTTCAGCACTGACCAACCTCGTTTATAAGGTGCAGTAAGTTACTACTACCCACTAGTGGAACGCAGAGCCTCCTGCTAAACCGGAATGAACCCTGCCCCTCATTTCACCTATGATGCTGCTAATGTGGACCTGGGGTTGCAGACGATATGGAAGTTCTTACTTTTGAGGGTAGGTGTTAACAGAAGTACAGGTCACCCCGGATTTAACAATTCCATTTTGATCTGTGCTCTCAATTTAAGTCAACACTTTGAGAAGTTTCTCTTAGCTCCTATCAGTCATAGGTAGGACTAATTTTCTATTCTTGCAGACACAGCTGTCCAGTCGTTCCTCAAAACCTTTCCCAAAGGCTGTTTTCCCACGAAGCTAATGAAACTTAAATTCAGAGCCCATCATTTGTCCTCACCAGACCCTTCCAAGGCCTGGGAGGTGCCCTAGCAATGTGCTCCCCTTATCATTTTGTCTTTTCTTTAAAGAGGGTCCATCAAATTACATAAGCACCAAGTCCACCTGAACTGAATCCTCCTCTGCCATTTTCCTCCCCGGCTGGTGGTTACCAGGCACTGCCCAAGTAGCAGGCTGGGAAGATCTTGTGGGTAATGCAGTTCTGCTACCCACAGTTCTGGTATATAAATCAGCCACACTAGAAAAAGAAGAATTTGAGGTTTCATGCTTCAAAAGATGAACTTAATATAATAATCAGATTAGGATATGAGGTCTGAAAAAAGAGGTATTTATTCTAATTTATGAAATTACTTATATGAAAAGTTCTGCCATGTTAATTACACATGTATTAGTTCCTCTTTATTGAAAAGAATTGAATTACATTAGATAAGGCCTCTATTATATGGCATGATACATAATAACCAATAACCCTTAGAACAGTGGTTCTCAAGTAGCAGTGATTTTGTTTCCAAGGGGATACTTGGCAATGGCTGGAGACATTTTGGGTTGTCACAACTTGGGGAGCAGGCTGGTGTATGGTGCTCCTGGCACCTAGGGGGCAGAGGCCAGGGATGCTGTTAAGCATCCTGTAATGCACAGGACAGCTCCCCACAACAAAAACTTATCTGGCCCATAACATCAACAGCGCCCAGGTTGAGAATCACTGCCTTAAAATAATGGGCACATGTAGGTAAGGAAGCAAGGATTCTCCCTGCAAACAATAAAGCTTTAAACTTTGGAGTGGAATATATGAGGGCCAAGCTGGCAGGTGGCTCACAGAGAGCCACTGTCTGACTTCAACCACTGCACCATGATAAACAGCAATGAAGCCTCCAGACATTCATGAATCATGGGACTGCAAGGACCCTTGCCAAGACTGGCTACGTGAGGAGGTGGTGGTTTCAGGAGCACCAGGAAAGGCACTTTGCCTCCCCAATTACCTCTGACACCCACTTGTCTGTGCCTGACATCGTCTCATGGTGAACACAGCCTTTCATTCCATAATGAGGCTTAAAGTGCAAAGACCCCTGGAAAAGAGAACACAGTGACCTACATTCATATTCAAGAGAAAGTGACTGATGACAGATTGGTTTTCCCCTGAGACCAGTTTTCATACAGTGAAAGGCTCTGAACAGCTGAAAGTGATGGAGAGGAAGAGCAGACAGCAGGCCCTGATGAGGCTGGGAAGGGGTGAAGAAATGGGCAATAGAGGTCACTAAAATAAGTGTCACCTACCCTAGCGACTCTTTCTGCCTGAGCCTGCAAGGAGGGAAGGATGCAGAGAGAAAAAAAAAAAAAAAGTCACATTCTTGGCCTTGAAGAAGATTACAGTCAAGTTCAGCTCAGGTGAAAAAAACTCCAGGAATGTTTGAAAGAATGGCTGAGATGCAGGGCAGTGCTACCCCACAGCCAGGACAGGAGACCAAGGTCCTTGCCAGCTATGGGATCATGCTGAACCTCAACTGGTTCTGGGTGATGCCCCCCACCTGACACCTAGCATAGTCCTTGACACAGTAAAATGTTCCAGCAGCACTTGTGTGTTGAGTGAAAGGAAACGATTCCAGAGGAAGATCTAGCAAATGCCTAAACTACTCTAAAGACAGTTTGTTTTCCTCGACACCTTTGCCAAAACGATTTCCCTCAATTTGGGAGGAAAGTCTTGTTAATTGTCTTTGCCCATCTGAATCCTAGTTCATCTTGCAAAGCCCATTTGTTTTCTCTGTCAATTCCTGACAGCTTTTCCCTCTTTTCTTATCAGCGCATTCGTCTAGTACTTACCATATTTTCTATGTATCTTTCATAACGGGCTTACTTACAGAAAAGATTTCAGAGAGGCTTTCAAGGTCACAACAAAAATACTGTAATATAGTTTTTTTTTTATAAACAATTTAAAAAGGAGGTCTCAGAAATAATTTAGGGAGAAAAAAATCATTGTACCAAGAAGCTGGGATAAAGCTGTTACCAGGAATTTCCAGAGGCCAAGGCAAAAAGATAAACATAGAAGGCACATAGAGAGTTCTCAATGTCTGATAAGAGAAAAACCACAGTTCCATGTGCTGAGAGTATGTTTCAGGTTAAATTCCAGGAGGAATTTGCTCCTGGCTTTTCATATATGCTGCCCAAGTTGTCATTTTACATGTTTATCTCGTGAACCAGAGTTCTTTAAGACAAAGACTACATCTTAGACTACATTTCCCTGATAAATGCCTATATTGCATTGTAAATACTCAAATATTTGCTAATGGATATGATTTTCTTGCCAGTCTGGATATTCCAGGGCATCTCAAGATCCTGATTATCAGAGTAACAGATTCATCAAATCTCTTAGCAGGAAAACTATTGAATTCTAGTCCTAGGGCCCCAGCCACGGGCAATGATGGGACTTAAAGACTCTCTCACCCCAACACCACTGGTATCAGTTTGGAGTGAGGGGCTGGAAGGTTCAGCTGGCCCTGTCTTCATGCTTCTCCCTCCCTTCCTCCATTGGTTCCTTCCTTGTTTAGAAGGTGTCTTTTCGTCTGTCTGTCTCCAGCACAGATTCTCTGTCCCTTTGAGCATTAGGGCTTTGCCTTATGGCCCTTCGATTCCCTGTGATAACTCCATGGAGCTTTACACAAAGAAACTGACTTTTCTAATGCAAGGAAACTGAATTGGAAAGACGTTCCAGGCAAGACTTTTTACTATTCAGCCCTGCTCCTGGCTGACAAACCCTCAAGCATAGAAGTGTACCCTCAAGTGTAGACGACCAGCCCTTCATGTACCACACAAGCGGTTCAGAAAGGTTAAAATGCAGGTCACTAAAGGAGTTGAAGACTCAAGGGTCAGAAGCTATTATATTTTCTCTCCCTTGTTTCTATCTGTACCCCAAAAGTACACTGGGCAACCCTTCAGCAAAAAAGCCTTGTGCACTAAGTAGGTGCTCAGTAAATATCTATTACAATAAGATCATAGCATAGCTACCTTGAACATAGTAGGTACTCAATAAATAGCTGTTACATTGAGAACCTCATGACACTTCATCTTTGCACGGGGTAGGTGCTCAATATGTATCTATTCAATTGAAAAGTTTGTAGTATACCTGCTTTTCACATAGTAGGTGCTCAATAAGTATCTTTTACGTTAAGGTTGTTGTAAGATAGCTGCCTTGCACACAGTAACCTCCCAGTAAATGGCTATTGAACAGTTGCAGACACTCCTCCTTAGAGAACCCAGGCAGGGGTGACATTAATCAACCACCAGGCACAGATCCATGAATGGAAATGCACGTCTCGAGGTAGTGCTTTCCAGAGTGCTGGAGAGGCGCGTGACAGTAGGCGGCCGCTGCACTGTTTCCGGACGCTGCTGACCCACTGCTGGCTCCAAGATATCGATTAGCGATCAGAATCCATTCCCCACCCAGGGGCGGGAAACAGCCGCCTCCTCCAATGGTCATCTCGGGGCCGCACCTGGAACTCCCGCCACAGCCCCCTCCCGAGGCATCCGCCACCCCGGCTTTACCTACGATTCCAGCGAGTAGCAGGCAGAACAAAAGCAAAAGCCGGTCGGACTTGCGATTGCTTTTCTGATAGACAGCAACCCGGGAGGAGGCTGGGGGAGCCGGCCTGGGACCCAGGACGTCAAACCCGAGCCGCTGCCCTCTCCAGCAGGCTGGGGCTCTGGGTCGCCGAGCGGGGAAAGCGGCGGGGTCCCCCCACTCCCCTTCTCCCAGGGGCTACCGACCGGGAGTGTGGGCGCCTCGGTCGGGTGGTGAGGGAAGAGGGCTCTGTATCAACCCTTGAACAAGGAAGGGAGAGGCTGGAGGGGAGGATAATCGGGGACTGGGGCAGACCCCGCAACCGCGATCCAAATCTGAACTCGCAGTGTGAACCGCCCCTCGGCGACCCCAAGCGCTCGGGATTGTCCCCGGGGGTGGGGTCCCCTCGCGGGGCCCGGCCCCTGCGTCCTCCTCCCCTAAACACACCGCAGGGAGCCCAGCTGCAACCTCCCATCCCAAACGGGTCGGGGACAGCACTGGCGCGCGGTCCGCGAGCGAGGAGGTCACCCAGGGCAGCCGGGCGGGTCCCGCGGGAGACCCCCGCCGCTCAGACACTCGCTAGTTTGGCAGTGGCGTGGCCTGGGGGGCTTACTGTTAGGGTGAGGTGGGGAGGCAGACAGTGCGAGGAAGTCTCATCTCTTCTCCGCTTCTCCGGAGCCCGCCGAACTCTAAGAAGGCGCAGGCGGCGGGAGGAGAAAGCCAGCAGAGGGGGAGCCACTTACCGAGGCAGAGCTCGAGAGCGCGACGGCCCGGCCACGAGCCGCCCTTTGTCTGCGGCCGCGTCGCCGGCGCGCTCGGCCAGGCTGGTCCCAGCCCTGGCGCGCGGTGAGCTCCCGCGGGCGCCCCGACAGCCCGGCTCGCTGCTCCAGCTCGGGCTCGGGCTCCGGCCCCGGCCCCGGCCCCCGCCTGGGCTGCCGCTGCCGCGGCTCCGCCCCGAGCCGGGCCCCGCCCCCACCCGCTGGGCCCCCACCTGCTGCGGCGGTGGCGCTGGGGAGCCGGGCCCTGGGCGCCGGGGGGCGGCCGCCTCCCGCGTGCCGGGCTCTGCCCTCCCGCAGCCTCCAGGCCGCTCGGCCGCGCGGTCCCGGGGCCTTCCCGGACCCAGCCCCACGGAGACGAGCTCACCTGGGGAGCCGAGCCCCGTCCGGGGGTAGCCTGGCCTTCCCGGGGCACACGCGGTAGAGCTCCAGTCACTCAGACGCCCGTCCTCACGCCCGCCGGGGGTGGGGGATCCTCGGGCTGCGTCCGGGAGGGAAGGGGCGCCGGGAAGGCGGGAAGCGGGGATCCGCCTGAGCCCGGTCGCAGCCCCGCCAGCCCCGCGCTGCTGCAGCCGCCGGGGGCTCGGTGGGAGGGTGGGTGGGGAGAAGGAGCCGGCGGGGACCGGTGGGCTCTGGAACCGGGGAGACCTGCGCGCGCGGGAAGGGGCACCGGGCCGAGGGTCGAGGGGGCGCAGAGCCCACGTGCACCGGTCCCCAGCCGGCCTCAGATTCCGAGCGGGCCGCCTGGGCTGTGAATCTTTGCTCACTGGCATGACCGGAATAAAACTAACAAAAGGGAACCAACACTTTGGGATCCGGAGGAAAGGGACAGGAGAAGCCACTAACACTGGTAATAACTGGTGCTTCTGTGGTGCCTTCAGCGAGCCCAAAGCTGTGGGCACCAATGAGGGGCGTCACTGAACGCGGTGAGTCCCGTTGGAATGGTTAAGGCGCTGCTTTTCGAGGCATAGAAAAGTCTGATAACCTAAATATCGTATAATGAGGTCGCTGGTGGCTTTAGCTGCCCATGAGCTCTCTCCTCTCCCAACTCCCAAAGCCTTCCGAGTGAGACCTGCGTTTTGGCACTTTAATAAGGTCTGCTGTGTACTGCGCTTATTCCCTCTTCGTCCCCCACCTCTACCCCCAGAGCCTAATGCAATTCCAGGCGCTTAATAATTGTTGCAAGAATTCGCTGTCGAATTTTAGCGTGGGCAAAAACATAAAAATGAAGGATTGTGGGATCATATTGGGAAATGCACTAAAGGTTTGCACAGTGATGGTGGTATGAAGGGTAATGAATGTTAGTTGCCATTAGTACCTGGTTGTGCTGCGACTCCTATGTGTGCAGGTAGTAGGTTTAGGAATATGCTAAGTTAGAGACCGCAGTTATCAGGACCTTCATTAACCTCAGATAATAGGGATAAGGAAGTAGTGTGTAGCAAGCAAGTATCTGTACATCTGTGGTAAGATTCCAATGTGTCTTCCCCAAAGAGAACATTTTAACATTTTGCCTCCTTGATTTTCATTACAAGTATTACCAATTCAGCAAGTAGGCATAAATATGAAATGTTTTGTGTTGATTTTTTCATTTTTATAACATCTCTTCTATGAAGGAAGAATAAGAGGCCCAAGGCTGCTCATTTAATCCAAAAGAAGCAGAAGGACAAATGTCCCACCACTTTAAACCCACTAAGTGCAAAGTGAAGATATGGTGAGTCCGAATGAAGAGACTGACCCCTGAGAACACCTGGAAAGCTCAGAGTCCCTTCCAGCGTGGTTTTGTTTTGTTTTGTTTTTTGTTTTTTAAATCTCTTTGTCTTAAGTCTGGAAGCTGCTCTTGAGAGCAGTGTGCTTGTCCACGCGAGATAATTTCTCTCTTCCATTTGGCAACTGGGAAAATGTAATTTTCTCTGTGTGATGAGCATGAGTGAGTGGTTCATGCATAGTGAATGGCCATCCTCCAAATCGTGGGACAAGAGACTGTGAAATATGCATGTTTAATATCAGTGCCCATTACCGTACAATAGCAGCGGAATGAACAAGAAGCGAGTATCTGTCTGGGGCTCTCCGCTGTCGGGTAGTGGTGTTCTCCTGTTCTCCTTGCTGCTATCAGGAAACAAGTTCTTTCTTATTTTTACCCCATAGGGAAGACTCCTAAAGAAACAGCTGGCTGAAGTCAGTGTCAATCACTAGAAAATAGATGCACAGAATTCTGGAGTTGGAAAGTTCACCAGGTCATTCTGTTTTAAGACTTTTTTTCTGGGAGAAAAAAAAAATGAGCCAGCATTTCCTTACTGCCTGTGACTAGACACCAGAAGCTGTAACTCGGTGGCTAGGCCAGGGGTGCCCACATCTATAGTGGCCCTGGAGGATATGGGGGCAGGGGGTGCTGCATAGAGCAAAAAAGTGCCCTGTCTGCCTTGCTTAGGGTATTTTGGTATAATTTTCAAAAATGTTGTGCTGGCTGAATTTGTCTCCCATGGCACCCATTTTTGACTTAGACCTAGGTAGAGGAGGGGAGCAACTTCGATGATTAAACAGATTCCTGACCCTACCCTTTCTGTTCCCAGGAGGAGTTGGCATCGGGGCCAGTGACTTTGCATGTGGCCTCTCTTCCGGGGGGAAGCACTGGCCATGTTTGAGGAACCCACTGTATCATGGCCTCTAGATGAGGGGGTACCCTCAGCAGCCAGGTGCCCCTCTCCCTCTTGGGTTGCTTCTTTCTTGGGAGAGGACTGACGTTTTTTCTCCTTGTCTCTATTTATCTACCCATTTCTCTCTCCTTCCATTCCTCCCTCCCTCTCCCTCTCCCTTTCCTTTCCTCCCTCTCTTTTCTCATAGGTCCAGCCTGTCCAGCTATGAAGGCCTGGGCTGTTCTCATAGAGTGGGATCTAGGGCCTAGGAATTTGAAATCACACTTTCTTCATTCTTTTTTCTGGAAATGCCTTTCCTCACCACAAGAGAGATGAGATCCAAGATGTGGGATTGACTTGATTGAAGGAAGTGATGAGCTGTGTGAGTTGCTTGGTTCTAGCTATAAACTAGTGATTCCACACTTGCATGCTTATGAGAATCACCTAGGAAAGCTATACGTCCATGGAGAAAAAGAAACAATAGGTGACTACAGTGGCCCACTTACCAGCATCTGTCCCTGTCTCTCATATTCTGCCTTCCCTCCTTGTCTTATATTGTTTGTGCTGCTATAACAGAATACCCAAGACTGGGTAATTTATAATGAACAGAAATGTATTTCCCTCAGTTCTGGAGGCTGGGAATCCAAGATCAAGGCAATGGCAGGTTTGGTCTCTGGTGAGGGTCAGGTATCTGCTTCCAAGATGGTGCTTCATGGCTGCATCCTCTGGAGGGGAGGAATGCTATGTCCTCACGTGGCATAAGGCAGAAGGGCAAGAGGGCTGAATACTGCATGAGGCCTCTTTCTGGCTGGGCACAGTGGCTCACACCTGTAATCCTAGCACTTTGGGAGGCCGACGCAGGCAGATTGCCTGAGCTCAGCAGTTCAAGACCAGCCTGGGCAACATGGGCAACATGTCTCTAGTAAAATACAAAAAATTAGCCAGGCACGGTGGCGCGCACCTATAGTTCCAGCTACTCAGGAGGCTGAGGCCGGAGAATCGCTGAGCCTGGGAGGTGGAGGTTACAGTGAGCTGAGATCCCGCCACTGCACTGTAGCCTGGGCAACAGAGCAAAATTCTGTCTCAAGAAAAAAAAAAAAGTCACCCTCCACTTGTGTACACGATCTCACTCCTCTCACTTTTGTAAGGACTTCTCTCTGTAAACATGCCTCTCTCTGTTTGATCACCAGTTTTGCCTTAATGCCAGGTCCTAAGCAGTAACTTTCAAATATAGTTTAATGTCTCCCATCTTTAAAAAACAAAACAAAACAAAATACTCTTTTGACCCCATTCTCCTCCAGCTGCTGCCTCAACTCTCTTCTCCCCTTTACAACATCTCCTGGCAAAACAGAACTTGCCTTCTCTCCTGGTCTCTACTTCCTCTCCCTGCATCCTCTCTCTAACCCATTCCAATCATCACTCCATGCAAACTACTCTGGTCAAGGTCATCACAGACCTCCATGTTTTTAAATCTAATGATCAGTTCTTAGGCTTTATCTTACTTGACCTATACAGCATTTGACATAGTCAATCACTCCTTTCTCCACTTTTTTGTGTGACTCCCAGGATGCTTCCGGATTTCATCCAACCTTACAAGTCCTTCAAGGAACAATAAATGCTAACTACTCAAAACAACACAGCAAACAGCACACAAAATGGAGCTGTACTAAAGCCACCAAATTCAGGAATACAACAGAGATGCCTCCTATCACCACTATTATTAACATTGTTTTAGAGACTAAAATAAAGCAGTAAGACATGAAAATGAAATAGTAGATACAAATATGGAAAAGGAAGAAAGTCTTTCATTGTAAATCCTATAATTGCACAACTAAAAACCTTAAGACTCTAGTTCTTTAAGAAGAACTATTAGAACTAATAGTAGAATGTGGTGGTGTTGCTAAATATAGTAAAAAGAATAAATAAACCCAAAATCTGGTTGTTTAAAAGGAATAATAAAATAGGTAAACCCCTCAGAAGCCTGGTTAAGGAAAAGAGAAAGAAAAAATTAATATTATCAATAAAAAGGTGATACCAGCATAGATTCAGAAGATATTCTAAATATTATCAAAGAAAATGAAATGCAGTTTCCTGGTAAGATATTTAAAGTAGTTGTTTTTATCTTGTGTCAGACATAGTCCCTGCCTTCACAGAGCTCATAGTCTAATAAGAGAGAGAGATATTAAATACATGCTTACACAGATAAGTGATTTTCCTGTGTGAAGGGTCTAACAAGGAGACCTAATCTCATCTGGAGAATCAGGAAACGTTTCGTGTGGGAGTAAAAATGAAATTGGATGAAGAACAGAGGAAGAGTGGCTCAAGTAGAGGGAACAGTATGAGGGACACAAAGGAAAAGTTTGGAAAGTTTGAAAGTATCTCATCGGCTACAGGGTAGGACAGGTGGTAGGGAGAGCAGGTGGAGAGAGAGGCAGGGCACAAGCCATGCAAGGGGTTTCTAGGCCATCACAAAGATTTTGACCTTATCCTAAGTATCTTGAGAAGCTCTTTCAACATTTTGAGCAGGGAAGAGTTGAATCCCTACTGTGTAAATTACTTCCTCTGTAAGATATTCAAAGATTGTAACCATGCATCAAAGTAGCATTGTCCAGGATCCTTTGTAACTAGCATCACTCAGTGATACCAGCCACCAACCCCGCCCGTCTTCCTCTGTAGCCCTCAAAATGCTCAATGCCTTAAAGGTTTTGGTAGAAATTCTGGCATGTCTTCAAAGCAAGTTAACACAGGTGACCAGTGGTCACCTGGGGCAGATCTTGACTCTCACCCGATTCCCACAGGCAGTGCAGACCTCTCCAGCCTGTTTACTTCCTACAAGTTTCTTGACTGGCTTAGCCCATCCCAGCAGTCTCTTCTTTCAACCCGTGATAAATAAGTCCTCACCAGAGTTTTAAGTACATTTTCCTACCCTTGGTGCTTACCCAGTCCTGTGTTTTTCAAACTATTGATCATAACCCATTATGGGCTGTGAAATCAATTAGGTAGATTGTGCTGGTATTCTTGAAATGATGGAATAGAATAGAATAGAAAATAGCAGAATTCATTGTAAATGATAAGCGTATCACTTGTGACATTACAATTTCAGATATACATGTTTGTGTGTATATACACCATAGGTCACACCATTAAATGGTTTTTAAATCATGACCCATGATCAAAAACAATGTGAGATTTAGAACACTACTTCCTCCCTTCATCTGCTCTGTGTGAAAACTTGAACTTACTTTGGTTTCTTTTGTCATTTCTCCATGAGAGTCCAAAGAGTCCAATGATTCTTTTCTTCATTTCTCCAAGTTGTTTTAATTCATCGCCCGGCATGCTAAAATGTCCTGTTCCTCTCATACGATCTCCTGTTATTAGAATATATTCTGAGTTTTCCCCCTAATCCTGTTGCTTGAGTTTTTCTTCAACACTAACAGTGGTTCATGCTTATAAAATTACCCCATGGTTTGATGAATAGCCCATATTTTTATGGACATAAAACTTACTCCCTGTGTCTTTTTGGTACCTAATTGAGCTAACCAGCATCAGAGTGGTCTTTGAACTTCATCCTTCAATTCCCGAATCATTGAGTATACATTATTGTTTTAGATTCCCAAACAACCATCATGCCAAGCTAGTATGGTCCCTGACATCCAGGAGCCTAGAAGACAATTAATCTAATATTTGTCCTAGTCACTTAATTATTGAGTGCTTACTACATGATTAGAACAGTGTTATATATTTACACCCTGATGGTTATAACCCGCTGGACAAAGACTCACAGTTCTAACTTTTAAACTTAGTCTATTTGTTCTCTTCCTGTCCTGCCTCCCCTCCCTACCCCTAAGTCAGCATGTTCATGGCCCCAGCTTTTCTCAGTGTGGATGTGGGTTGTACAGAAATGGAAAGCAGTCTTATACCATCTCCATCAGCACTCAGTAAATGTGGAATTGGATCACTATCTCCAATCCCTCACTCTTCCAATGCCAGATGAGAAATACACTGTTATAATTGCAAATGAACAACACATGGTTTTTGTTGTTGTTGTTGTTTACATGAACTAAAAAACCTCAAGGGACATTTAAAAATGTGTTTCTAAGTGATGAAATAATTTTTGCTTCAAAAATTGAAAAGAAATTGTTTCTGGCTGTATGAAGACCATCATCTTAAAATTACTCTATCATCTGTATTCTATGAGCCTTAGCACACATCCAAGGAAGCCTCTGTCTATGCATCAGAAATTTTACTAGTAACGGCATTTCTTATGGTTAGCCTTGCTTGTGTAATTTTCATGGGAAAACATTAAAAATTATTACTGGGTAGATTAAATACCAATGTGTTTTTTAATACTTTTAATATAAATACACACACACACAAGTCTTTAGTGAAAGCACAATGAATTCAGTTGTTTCACCAGCACATTCAGTCAACTATAAAAGATCAGAAAACACATTTTGCTCAACCAGTTCAAGAATATAACAACCTAAAATCTTTTAGGAAGTTCCATTTCTTTGGAAAAAGAATTTGAACAAACCTGAGTCCTCATAAAAGCTATCTGGTGGCCAGGAAATGTGTGTACAGAGGGAAAGCAAGGCTTGGTGAATTTATTAGGAGTGTATACTTGCATGTCAGTCAGTGTCATTTGTTTTTATAGAACACTCTAGTATTCTATACTAGAATACTAGAAACCCTGTCTCTACTAAAAATACAAAATTTAGCCAGGCGTGGTGGTGGACACCTGTAGTCCCAGCTACTCAGGAGGCTGAGACAGGAGAATTGCTTGAACCTGGGAGGCTGAGGTTGCAGTGAGCTGAGATTGTGCCACGGTACTCCAGCCTGGGTGACAGAGAGAGACTCTGTCTCAAAAACAAAACAAAGCAAAACAAAACAAACCAAAAAAATAAACAAACAAAAACTAAAAGAGTAGTGATGATTACACATAGCATGCCTCTATCAAAATATCTCATGTACCCCATAAAAATATACATATACTATGCACCCACAAAAATTAAAAAAGAAAATCATAAGGAGGAGAAAATATATTCACTATTCATTAAGTGGAAATGGATCATTATAACGATCCCCATCCTTGTCATCTTCACGTTGGTTAGGCTCAGGAGGAGGAAGAAGAGGAGGGGTATTTCTTCTGTCTCTGGGGTGGCAGAAGTAGAAGAAAATCCACATACAAGTGGACCTACACAGTTCAAACCCATATTGTTCAAGGGCCCTCTGTACTTCAGTGTCATCTCCTAGGAGGTGGCCAGCCTCAGGAAATCATTTCACAGAATAACAATTCTTAGAAAGGTCCAGGGTCTAAAACAAGGTAACTAATTCCCACCTTTCTCTGTAGTACAAGTATGACTTCTTTATGCATTGTTAATACCTATTCCCCAGTTTGGTTTTGTTTTCTGGAAGAAATTCTATACTTATTATAGTTATGCCTGATGTATGCCATGTCATTCACAGAAAAGGATTTTGTAAAAGGGAACTGTAAATGGCAATTTTCAATATTAAAAAGAATATGAAACTATAAAGCATTCATCTAAGTTTGGTACATCACTCTCAGTTTAGAATTATCCTCAGTATTTTATTAAATAAGGATGGCTGCTGCCCAATTCTGGCAAAGACAAAGAAAGCCTCTACCTAATATTGGCAGATGTGGCTGATAATAATAGACTTCCCCTTCGCTGTGGAAGTGGAGACTTCCTTTGCCTAACTCTAAAGGAACCTGGTTAACAAACAAACAAACAAACAAAAAGTATGCCAGTGAAAATGTGCACACAGTCTGTGATGGATGAAGTTGATACCAAAGTCACTTAGAATATTCAGTTGAGAAAGGTCAGGGTTTTGATGATGTTTTCTTGAGTCTTCAAGAGAAAAACAGGTAAAAATAATTCATGCAATGACAGCTTAGCATGATAAAGGAACACTAGACTGAGAGTCTAGAGTGCAGCATTCTGCCACTAACTAACTGTGTAAGACTGGAGAAGGCACTTCCCCTCTCTGGGTTGTAGTTTTCTCACCTGTATAATAGGGGTGTTCATCAACTGTATCAGACTCCTCCTGTGTATCACCTGAGATCTTTATGGCCTCACATTATTTTGGCTGGCCACCTCAGGGACTGTCCTTGCTCAGGTAGCCCCAACATTACCTCACCTCTTATTCATGCTGCGCACTTCTAACCTCCTGCTCTGAGGCTCACCTGCTGCCCCTGAAGTGTGAGATGCTACCAAGACCCTTCGGCACCCCTGCGCATAATGGGAAGGTGACGTTTTGACCAATGGGTTCAGGAGCCAGCAGATACACTCTTCTAATATTCTCCCCAGAGATGGATTGTCCTCAGATGCAACAGTTCACATGGACATGCAGAAGAGGGTCTGGCAAGATTAGGCAATCAGTTGAGCTGGATGCCAGCTCAGTTGTGCTGACTGGCTCCTTAGTGTGTTTGCGTATTTTCTCTCCCTCCTTCCCTGTCCTGGAAGACTGGAAAGACTCACCTTTCTCCTCACTCCTATTTCCCTAGCACTGACCACACTCCCTAATAGAGTAGTATCAGATAAGCATTTGTCTTAGGATCTGCTTTGGGGGATTCCGGGCCCAGACATCAGGATAAACTCTGTTTGTCAATGTCCTAAAGATTCCAAGAGATTGAAACCAGGTATGGTGCCTAATGCCTGTAATCCCAGGAATTTGGGAGGCTGAGATGGGATTTCTTGAGGCTAGGGGTTCTAGACCAGCCTGGGCAACATAGTGAGACCCCATCTCTACCAAAAATTTTTCAAAAAATCAGCTGGACATGGTGGTGCACGCCTGTAGTCCTAGCTACTCAGGAGACTGAAATGGGAGGATCACTTGAGCCCAGGGGTTTGAGGCTGCAGTGAGCCACAATCATGCCACTCCATTCCAACTTAGGCAACAGAGCAAGAACTGGACTCTAAATAGAAAAAAAAAGATTCTGAGAGATGCACAACCCTTCTCCCACCCACCCCATGAGGAGGAGGACTGCAAGATAGAAATAAAAGTATCTGCTTTATGTAATGTCTTTCCATGTAATGTCCATTTAAAACAAAAAAAAATGTTCTGATATTAAAACACATTTGAAAGCTCCTGGCATAGGTAATATTGGTACCAGTTTGGGAAAATTCATAACAGAGCAAGTGGGTTTCTGATGCCTGAAGAATCTCAAGAGAAATACTGTGAGGGTGCTGGACCCTGAGCTGGAGATTCAGGTTTTGGACTATCATCACGATGTGGGTAAGAGGGGAATCTGTGTTTATGGCTGATATTCCTAGGAAGCAAGTCAAATAAAAGAGGGTTAAGGAAGGCATCTAAAATCACCAATTGCAGCAACTCTCTTCAATGTCCATGCAAAGCCATTCTCCACACTCTACCATCCCCTTTTCCTACCAAAACAACATTCATTTGTTCAGGTTGAGTCTCTTGATCTCAGGAGGATAACACCATCCCAGACCTCCAGTGGATGAATCAAAATTGGCTTACAGCCTGATATGTGACCCAGTTCTGGCTGATGAAATACAGCAGGAGGCCTGCTAAAGAGAACATGCTTCCTGAATAAAATGATTGCAAAAAGGGAGAGGCTGCGTCATTTTTTCTTTCTTGAATGTGGACGTGATGCCTAGTGCTGCAGCAGCCACATTGTGATCTTTGAGGCAACAAGCATGAAGGGAATACCAAGAGAATCTCAGAGGTGCTGGACCTAGCATCGGCAAGCAACTAAGCCAACTTTGGCAGCTGTATGTTGTCTTCTGTTGTGCAAGAAAAATAAGTCCTCGTTCACTTCAGCCACTGTTAGCAGGGTTTTCTGTTACCGGCAGCCAAAATAGTTCCTGAGTCTAGGCAGGTGTATCAGAAAACCGGTAAGACAAATAAGAAAGAAAGGAATTCAGAAGTCAAAGAAATAGAGTTCTGAGGAAGAGTGGGTAGCTGACAGTACAAATGCTATGAGGGAGTCAAGTGTTACGAGACTGAAAAGCACAAATGAGATTTTTCAGGACAGCCATTTCAGAGACACAGAGTGGGCAAAAGCCAGGCTCTAGACGGCTCCAGAGAAAAGGGGAAAGGCATGGTGACATCAAATACAGACATTTATTTCGAGAAGTTTTGACCAAGTATGCATCACACACAATCAAATGTGTTACAATGTTGCTAAGCTTTGACCCAGATTTTTCACTTCTAGGTATCTATCCAAAGGAAATAATTAGCGATACTGACAAAGATTTAGGTACAAGTATGATAATTGCAGTTTTATTTATAATAGAGAAATGCTGGCAACAGTGTAAATATCAAGCAACAGGGGAATTGTTAAATAAATTATGGTATGTCTTCATGGTGGAATATTGTTCCAGCCAATGTACATGATATTTTGAAAGAAATTTTTAATGGCATGAATATTTATAATGAATCCAATAAAAATCAGCAGGCTATAAATATGATTGTAAAGTTGTTATGTATAATGTATATTATTTATATGCAAAGAGAAAGGCAGGAAAGAAATACATAAAAATATCAAAAGTTACAGAAGAACCTCTTAAAATTTGCATTTTCCTGTGTTAATAATAAATTAGCATTTATTATTTTTATAATCAGAAAATTTTGTTTCTAAAAAATAATGAAATTTGCTATGAAGGAAAAGAAATGGAATAGAGGCTATGCAGTTCGCACTGGAAGGACCTATACCTGAAAGACTAGCAGGTGTATTAAATTCTCCAAAATGAAGTCTATACAGCACATCGTGTTGCTGTCTGATATCGAGCGGCTGGGAACCTTGGAAGCAAATTTGATGTTTAGTCACAAGTATATATCATTTCCTTTTCTTTGTATATTTGGTTTATTTCCTTTCTTGGGCCCCAGCTTCCTTCTCTGCAAAGATAAGAAGAGGAATGTTGAATAATTTAGTGCAGGGGGATGTGTCAGAGCCCATCCCTATAGCCCAAACCCCTATTGCCAAGAGACAGAGGTAAAAGACAGCATATAACCCTTATGGCAAGATCCAGGTCAGAGACATTTATGTGGACTGAAACCAATAGATAGCAGATGGACGATTAATCCCTCTCTACTCAGAGGACATTGCATGATATCAGGTTGGGAAAGACAAAGAGACTCTCATTCATGGTACCCAGGCAAAGGATCTTGTTATATCTGTGGCAGCATCAAAACAACTTGGCCATGGAGGAGGCTGGTCTCTCCAGGGCAGTCGGGCAGGAGGTAGTGCTGCAGATGAAGCCACCGAGAAGCTACCTATCCCCCCCCACACACGCAGTCCAAATTCCCTGCCCACCTTCCAACCCTCCCCTCACAGGCCCAGGCTCTTGGCCTCAGCTTAGGTTATTTGAGTCTTATGAGGCCATCGAGGCTCATGACCAGTGATAAAACAGTCATTTTCCTCTGGACAGATTTAATTCTCTGCCTTTCCTTAAGAAGAAGTAAGGTACATGGTTGTCAGGCTGTCAGTCATTCTACGTTGAAAGCTCATTCTGCTACAGGCACACACATGGGCTGTGTCATGGCCTCCCATGCAGGGGGAGGACTCGGCATGGGAGGGAGGCAGTGGCCAAGCCTGGAGGTTCCTCCTCCTCCCATGACAGAACCTTCTGTATGTCCCAGGGTGATGATGAGGGAGGGTCAAATGCGATAATGAGTATGGAAACATCTGGCAAACCGGGGAAAGCTGTATGAATGTAAGTCCTTGTTGTGGAGGCAGGTATTTCCCTGACCCCTTCACAGGACTCGCGACAGGGGTGCCTGGTTTACTCAGCCCGCCGCTCCAAACGCCTCACGGGAGGAAGCACATGAGTGAATTCGTCCAAGAACTGGAGGGAACAAGCGGGGGAACCACCCAGACGCCTTGGCACCGGCAGGAGTGAATTTCCATGCAGGCCCCGCGGCAGCATCCAGGCGGTGGTGCCTGCAACTCCCAGAGCCCCAAAGGGCATGCCACAGTGCTCTTTTAGCTTTGCCATCCGTGGATGGCTTAAGTGTTAGCAGCTCAGTGGGCCCTTTGCCTTTTCGCATGAGGCGGCTGCCCTCAGCCAGTGAGGGCAAAGGGTCAGCATGACAGCCTTTTGTATCTACACTTATGGCTCCCAAGCTCTTGTCCGGCGTCCAGGAAAAATGAGGTCGCACGAACAAATTGAAGTAAGGTATATACAGGGAATTTTATTGCCAATGAAAGTAACTCTCAACAGGAAAGGGAGTTGAAAAGGGGTTGGGGCGGGTAGGTAGTCTACCCGTGAAGTGCAGCCGTCTCCAGCTGGATTCTTCTCCAAAGATATGCTGTCCCTCTGAAGTCAAGCCGATTCTCTCTGATGTCCAGCCCTAGTCCCATCTACCGGCTGAGTCTGAGTTTTTATAGGCACAGGATGGGGCAGGACGGTGCCATGGGTGGTTTAGGAAAATGCAACATTCAAGGGGGAAAACAGGGATATAAGTTCTCACTTTGGGCTGCGGTTTCAGGCTTTTGAGCTTGAGGGTGGTGTTTCACCAGGGACCTGCACTTTTCTGCCTAGAATTTCTCTTCCCCATGTCGCTATCATTATGACTACTACTCTAGGCAGAAGCCCAACTCTAAGATGGATACTCGGCCTGTTTCACTTTTCTAGCCTCCAACTCACAAAGAATTAATCATATGGTGGTGATTGTTGCACAATGTTATGAATGTACTTAATAATGCTAAACTATACAGTTAAAATGTTAAGAAGGTAAATTTACAACGTGTATCCTGCCACAATAAAAATGGAAAAAAATCTTAAAATAATAATAATAAATAAATAAATTGTATCAACATTCAAATAAGGAATTAATTCTAGAAACTGGTTATTTCTTTCTTTTATTTTTTCAAAGTAAAAGCAAGTTTATTAAGAAAGTAAAGGACTAAAGAATGGCTACTCCATAGGCAGAGCAGCTGCATGGACCACTCCGATGCTTATACTTACTGTTACTTCTTGATTACATGCTAAACAAGGAGTGGATTATTCATGAGTTTTCTGGGAAAGGGGTGCTCAATTCCCAGAACTGAGGGTTCCTTCCCTTTTTAGACCATATAGGGCAACTTCCTGATGTTGCCATGGCATTTGTAAACTGTCATGGCCATGGTAGGAGTGCCTTTTAGCATGCTAATACATTATAATTAGCATATAATAAACAGTGAGGAAGACCAAAGCTCGCTCTCATTGCCGTCTTGGTTTTGGTGGGTTTTGGCCAACTTCTTTGCTGCAACATTTTATCAGTAATGTCTTTATGACCTGTATCATATGCTGGCCTCTTATGTCATGCTATGACTGAGAATGCCTAACCTCCTGGGAATTCAGCCCAGTAGGTCTCAGCCTTATTTTATCCTGTCTCTATTCAAGATGGAGTCGCTCTGGTTTAAATGCCTCTGACATTTTCCCCCTCCCTTTAACAAGGATTGTAGAGGAACAAAGATCCATATTTTATAACTTCTTCAGGCTGAATAGGGGCAATGATATTCCTGCCTAACTATTAGGGTCTCTTGTATTCAGGGTAGAGAGGAGCTCAGTCAGAAAGCATCTATATGGTGAGGGCCATTTATAACTTTGCGTCCTAATGAAAGGTGATATCTGGAAGATCAAGAAGTATTCAATTTATGAAAACATTGAGTAATCTTATCCTGCACTCCTACACAAAGAGTAGAATAGCAAATATATTTCACAACAGTAAAGTAAAATAAGTAAAACTATCCCAAGTAAACTAAACAAGAAGGCTTTCCATGAACTGGGCAACTGTTGGAACCAAGCTGATATGGGGTTGCTAGCTGATTCCACTATGTGCCCAGAATTAGAATATTGATATAGATTTTTACATTACCTATCCTTCTTGTTTCTTCTGAGCAGCAGTCAGAGATCACTGAGGTTCACAGGAATAAGCAAGGTGAGTCTAAATTGCAGGGAAAAAACCCTCAAAAACAGCTGATAAGACTAGAATCTAATAACAGGTGTACCATAGTTTTTGAAACACACTTTTTCTCTCCCCAGTCTTCCATTTTTACTAAAGACAAATCATGGCAAGACCAATTTGCTTTATTATAGTTGGTCTGATTATTTGTGTAAAGTGCAACAAGAATAATTATTTTTCACATAGGCTTTTAAAATTAACTTTGATGGAACTCTATTTCATAAGGAATCTCAGATAAGACTTTTTAAAAAGCTGAGCCCAGCCATGGGTTTGTACCCTCAAATGCCTATGAGTTGAGTAAATGTCTCTCCTCTTGAGGTCCCTAGATAACCTGGGGCTCCTGGGCCTGTCAGAAAGTGATTTTCTTTACTTAGGGAACTGCTTTCCATTTATTTCAGCAAATGGATGGCTCCAACGTTCCTAAACCCCTGAAAAAAATTTGTTTTTGAGACAAAAAAGTTTTGTTTTCAGACAGACTCTGTCTCCCAGGCTGGAGTATAGTGGCACAATTTTGGCTCACTGCAAACTCCACCTCCCAGGTTCAAGTGATTCTTGTGTCTCAGCCTCTCCAGCAGCTCAGATTATAGGCATGCACCACTATGCCTGGCTAATTTTTGTATTTTTAGTAGAGACAGGGTTTCACCATGTTGCCCAGGCTGGTCTCGAACTCCTGGCCTCAAATGATCTGCCCACTTCAGTTTCCCAAACTTCTGGGATTACAGCCATGAGCCACCATGCCCAGCCACCCTGAAAATTTGATTCCTGAAAAATTTAGCCTAAAGGAAGAGTAAGTGATGGTTTCTCTATAAAGGAAAGAGAAAAGACAAATGGGAATGTTCAAAGGGAGTCTTTCTTGACACGGTTATCTGTTGAAATGGCTACTTAAATTGTGTGAACCTTTAGGGAAGAGGCAGCAAGCCCCATCTGAGAAGGGCAGGTGTGCTTGCGGACCAAGGCTGCCCCACTTGGAAGCTTGATATTCAGCTCCTCTGAGAGGAGAAACCAGGGAGAGTGAGCCTGGACCCTGGAACACTGCTGTTGAGAGCAGGTGGGCTTTCCAGAAGGGCCGGTGAAACAGCAGTCCTTGAGTCCCCATTACCAAAAGCGTGATAGGCTAGTGGGTTAATAAAAAGGAGCAAATGGGCCCAGATGCTGGTTGAACATGAATGAATTGAGCATATTCTGAGGCCTCATGGGTGAGAAAATGGGGATAAAAGCCCTGCTTGGAGTTAAAACTAATGTGCAAAGCAATGATCTTCTGTGTTCACTACAATGGTTACCAAGTCTGGAGAAGAGCAAGAATTAGTTGCTCATTCATTGAACACGTGTTTACCGGACACTTGCTATGCACATAGTAAATTCTAGACACAGCGGTGAAAATAATCCAGCTAACTATCATCTGTAGGTTTTGCCCTGAAGTTACTTACAAGCCAGTAGGGAAGAGAAGTTAAATCATTTGACAGAGCCAAATGATGTCACAAGCAGGAGACAAGTGACAGGTGAAGGCCCTAACAAAAGTGCTAGGAGTTAGAAGAGGGAGAGATGATTTGGGGGCTAGAGGGTCAGGGAAGCTTTCATAGAAGAGATGCAAGCTGACCTCGATCTTGAAGGATGCACATACATTGAACAGTCAGCAAAGAGGGAGTTGGGAGCAGCATGAGCGAAGACCAGGAGGCAGGAATGGATGTGGTGAATGTGGTGTGTGCTGGCAGCAAAGGGACAGCCTTACTCTAGGAAAGGCTTTGTGTAGGGGGATGATGGAAATCAAGGTTAGAGAAAAATTTAGGTCTTGACTGCAACCTGGAAAGGGGTTTGAAATGCCTCCGAGGCTCAGCCTGTGTGCTCATGCAGGGGAGGGTCAGACAGTGTGTCTGTCTTTGGGCCACTGTATCGACTCTACAAACCACAGGTAAACAGCATCCTGAAGCAGTCCCAGAGCATCTCGAGAGTGTGTTGTATAGCTATAAACAGTGGGAACAGCAGGCAGGAACCTGAAAAAGGGGACTTGCAATGCAAGGGACTTAAAAACACCTAACAGTGCTTTCTGGGAGGGGGTTGGGTGAGGGGCATTTGAAATAAGAAATTTGAGGAAATTCCTTCATAGCCTCTGCATTTGCAAGTTCAGCATACTGGAAAAATAACTGCAAGCTGAAAGTAAGTGATGGCAATATCTTTGTCCTCTTTTCCCCCTGGACATCCTCCTCCATAGCTTCTAATAGTTAGGAAACGGGAATACTCAGTGTGGACAGATGTTGATTTAAGTGTCATTAACTCTTTTTTTTTTTTTTTTTTTTTTTTTGAGACAAGGTCTCGCTTTGTCCCTCAGGCTGAAGTGCAGTGGTGTGATCATGGCTCACTGCAGCCTCTACTTCCCAGGCCCAAGTGATCCTCCCACCTTAACCTCCCAAGGAGCTGGGACTACAGGCACACACCACCATGCCTGGCTAATTTTTTTCATTTTTGTAGTGACGAGGTTTCACCATGTTGCCCAGGCTGGGTATCATACTCTCAATTTTTTGGAGAGGGTTTAATACACTTGCATTTGATGCAGGTCTTCAACCCTCTGTTCACCCCTTAATCTGTCCACTTTTAGGCAATGCTAGGGGTGTTTGTTATTCTCCTGGGCTAAAAGGAGATTTCAAGTTGGTTCTAATGAGTCCCACACAAATGTAGGTGTGAGTGCAGCAGGGAGGTGCTTTTCCCTTTGACTCCACACCTCCATCTTGGTACCCGGTTACAAGGGTATGGGGTTGGTGCTGGTGTGAACTGAGTCAAATCAGGCCTCTGCAGTCCCAGGGATCAGATGGCAGAGAGCATTCCCACCGGATGGTCAGAGCGGCTGCGCTGGCTGTGGAAGGGAGGCCTTTCTGGATAGCAACTGGGAAGACAGACACTTCTGGCCCAGGCGGTACTGGACCCCTTCAAAAGGACATCCATTGTTCTTCGGCTGTGGGTCCAGTTTCCAAGTAACTCCTCAGCAATTGACGCCAAGACACCATTTCTCACCTGTTGATGTGAGAGATAGCCAAATGTTTGACAAGCCGTTATCAAGAAGGCTGTGGGAAAAGGTACTCCCATATTACTGAGGGAGTGCAAAGTAATACAAGTCTGCGAAAGAAAATGTGGCAATATATGCCAAAATTACATATGCCTGTATGTTTTGCCCTAGTTATTTCACTTCTCGGAAATTATATAAAGTTAATCCTGCACACATATGACATAATGTTTATCAAAGGGGCTCCTTGCAGCCTAGTTTGTGATAGCAAAAGATTGGAAATGATCCATGTCCATTCAAAATGTACCGGGTAAATAAATGGATACATCTGCCCAATGGAGAACATAACTTTTTTTTTTTTTTTTTTTTTTTTTGAGACGGAGTCTCGCTCTGTCGCCGGGGCTGGAGCGCAGTGGCCGGATCTCAGCTCACTGCAAGCTCCGCCTCCCGGGTTTACGCCATTCTCCTGCCTCAGCCTCCTGTGTAGCTGGGACTACAGGCGCCCGCCACCTCGCCCGGCTAGTTTTTTTTTTTTTTTTTTTTTTGTATTTTTTTAGTAGAGACGGGGTTTCACCGTGTTCGCCAGGATGGTCTCGATCTCCTGACCTCGTGATCCGCCCGTCTCGGCCTCCCAAAGTGCTGGGATTACAGGCTTGAGCCACCGCGCCCGGCCGGAGAACATAACTTTTAAAAAAAAGTAATGAGGAGCAGTTTTCTGTGCTGATATGGAACTATTTCCAAGATGTGTTAAATTAAAGAACTAGGAGCAGAACAGGGTAAGGCTTCTCCATTTCCAAGAATAACTTTATAGAAATATATGTCCGGAAAGGTAACTCTCTATTTTAGAAGCAGAGACACAACTAAAAGAAGAGGCATTTTTCAATCAACCCTCATGACAGTGTAGACAGAGAACCCAAAGCCATCTATGAAACCTTCAAGACATAGTAAAAGTTGCTTTTATAGAATACAAGATCAATATAAAAACTCAGCTGTATTTCTATGTAGTAATAACAAGCAATTGGAGAATATAATGTCTCAAAAGTGTCATTTACAATATCATCAAAAAGTACAAAATACTTAGGAATTAGCTTAACAAAAAATGTGCATGACCTTTACACTAAAGGTAAAGTAATTTCACTCCTAGATATTGGCCCAATAAATACCTAACATTAAAAACCTTAAAGTACTGATAAATAAATAGATATACCACGACTGTTGACTGGAAGACTTGATATTGCTAAGATGTCAATACTCACCAAATTGATCTGCAGATTCATATAATCCCAACCAGGAATTGAAATGTTGGTCATAAAGTTTATATGGAAATGCAAATGACCTACAACAATCAAAACAATTCTGAAAAAAAAAAGAACAAAGTTGGAGGATTTATACTACCATCTTTCAAGACTTATTATAAAGCCTTAGTAATCCATATAATGTGATATTGGCATAAGGAAAATAAAATAGATAAATGTAACAGAAGAAAAAGTCTAAATATAGACCCACATATAAAGTCTTTTTTTTTTTTTTTTTTTGTCTTTTTTTTTTTTTTGAGACAAGGTCTCTTGTCTGTCACCCAGACTGGAGTGCAGTGACATGATCTTGGCTCACTGCAATTTCTGCCTTCCAGGTTCAAGCAATTCTCGTACCTCAGCCTCCCAAGTAGCAGGGATTACAGACATGCACCACCACACCTGGATAATTTTTGTATTTCTTGTAAAGGCAGGGTTTTGCCATGTTGGCCAGGCTGGTCTTGAACTCCTGACTTCATGTGATCCACCTGCCTTGGCCTCCCAAAATGTTGGGATTACAGGCGTGAGCCACTGTGCCCAGCCTGATTTTTGACAAAGGTCCCAAGGTAATTCAATAGGGGGGAATAAAGTGTTTTTTAATAGTTGGTGCTAGAATCACTTAATATTTGTATTTAAAAATTAATCTTGATTCATACCTTATACCATATACAAACATTAATATGAGAAGGATTATAAAAGCTAAAACTTTAAAGCTTCTAGAAAAAAAATAGGAGCCTCTTTCATCATCTTAGGTTAGGCAAAAAGTTTTTAAGACAAAAAAATACCACACTAACTATAAAAGAAAAGCAGGTAAATTGGACGTCAGCAAAATCAAATATTTCTGCTCATCTGATTGCATGATTAAGAAATAAGTATTCAAACCACAAACTGAGAGAAAATATTTGTCATTTATGCCTGAAAAAGACTTGTCTAGAGAGCAGAGAACTCTCATAACTCATTAATAAAAAGATAATCTAATTAAAAATGGACAGAAGACTTGATGAGAAACTTGATAAAAGTAGTATATGAATAAGTATATGAAAAGATGCTCAATATCATTTGTCATTAGGAAAATGCAAGTTAAAACCAAAATGAGGACGGGCCTGGTGGCCCACGCCTGTATTCCCAGCACTTTGGGAGGCCAAGGCGGGTGGATCACGAGATCAGGAGTTTGAGACCAGCCTGACCAACATGGTGAAACTCTGTCTCTACTAAAAATACAAAAATTAGCTGGGCGTGGTAGCGGGTGCCTGTAATCCCAGCTACTCGGGAGGTTGAGGCATGAGAATCGCTTGAACCCGGGAGGCAGAGGTTACAGTGAGCCGAGATCGCACTATTGCACTCCAGCTTGGGCAACAGAGTGAGACTGTGTCAAAAAAAAAAGAAAAGAAATAGCATTACATACCCACTAGAATTGCAAAAAATAAAAAGCTGGACAATATCAAGTGTTAGTGAGGACATGTAGCAGCTGGGATGCTCACATATGGTACAGGAGGTAGAATATGATACAAGCACTTTGGGAAAATATTTAATAGTTTCTTAAAGAGTTAAACATTCTCCTACCCTATGAGTCAGCAATTTCACTCCTAGATATTTGCCCAAGAGAAATAAAAACATGTGTTCACAAAAAGAGGTGTAGGAAAATGTTCATAGTGGTGTTATTCATAATAGACAAAAACTGGAAGGAACTCAACTGTTTACCATCAAGTGAATAAGCATATTGTTGTATATTCAAACCGTGGAAAACAACTCAACAGAAATACTACAATGAAACAGCATTAAGAAATTTCAAAAACTTATGCTGAGCAAAACAATCCAGACACAAAAGTGTACATAACTGTGTTTCCATTTATATGAAGCCCTAGAAGAGGCAAAACCAAACTATTAGGATAGAAATAAGACCAATGGCTTTTTGTCTGGGTTGACAGTGTGAAGGATTGACTGGGAGAGGACAGGAGGAAACCTACTTGGGTGATAGAAATGTTGTGTATCTTAATTGAGGCGGTGATTACATAGGTGTACCAACTCATCAAACTGCGTATTTTAAAAACTGTGTATTTTTAAACGTAACATACACCTCAATTTAGAAAATGTATAGGCAGATTTGAGACCAATCAAACTTTCAGAAATGAAATATAGTCATTGAAAACAAGAACACAATGGTCCTATTCATCAGTGATTGGTTGTGGCTTCAGAGAGCTTCAGTGAGGTGGCATCACTGGGTGCCTGCACCTGTCTTAGAGGGCTGCCCTTGCTGCTGCCACCTGCCCAGCCCCATGGACTCCATTCATACAGAGCTCCAAGCTTATGCACAGGGATGATGCCTCTACAGGAGCTATCGCTGAATGGGCACCGCCAGAGCCAGCAGTTGTGCTTCGCCTACCCCTGATTCTGGAGCTAAATGGAAGCCTTGCTGAATTCAAGCCAAAGGGAGAGACTGAATCCCAAATGGAGTTCACGCTGATGTGTGGGAACCAAAGTACTATGTCATGTATTCCAGCATACCACAGAGATATGGCGAGTGAGGAGATTTCTCTCCATTTTACCCATGTAAGCCTTCTTCTCTAAGAATTTATGGGGCTTGAGAGGAAAAATCTGATGAACATCCTGAAAAACTCAGAATCACCTTTCCCCTTTGATAGCTGAGGCACTGTTACTGAGCTAGCATGTGGGCCTGGCCTTCACCCTCAGGAGTTTTTTCCCAGTTAACATGTCTCTTTCTATTTCTCATGCAAATTTTGAGAAAGACCTTGAAGGATTCCACTTCAGAAAGGTATGAAGACATAGTCTCTGACCTAAAGGAACATACCTTTAATACTAGCCTCTCATTGTTCATGGCTGCAATATGCGATTATTTTCAAGGAGTTGGAGAATTTCTCAAAATGTGTAAATTGCATTCTGAGTTGGCTTTCCACTTTCTAGCCCGGCGCTGTCCAAGACAACTTTCTGCAATGATAGCTGTGTTATTCAGTTCAGCAGCCATTACACACAAGAAGCATTTGAACACTTGAAATGTGGCTAATGTGACTGAGAAACTGAATTTTAAATTTTACTTCATTTTAACTAATCTAAATTTCCATTTAAAATGGCACATGTGGCTAGTAGTTCCCATATTGGACAGCACAGGTCTAGTCCTTACAAATCCTAAAGAAGTGCTTACAAATCCTAATTTGTAACCACATTACAGCAACCTGTGTCTACCTCCCCTGCATTAATTCTGGGACTGTTTAAGGCAAATGCCATCTCATGAGCAAAATTAAACCTCTATTGTGGGCACATATGTGGTTTGCTCTTTCTTTTGTTGCCTAAGTAGTGCCTAAATATGTGGCATGGAGTTAGCCACATAACATTTAACAGTTATTTAGTGAAGTAGATAACGTGAGGAAGAAATGAGGGGAAATATCGATCCAAGTTGGATCTTCCTGTCTTCACCTTCTTCACCCCACTCATTGCATCTGCATTCAGTGGATCTACCCACCTCTGTCTCCTACTCTCACCACACGGGCATTGCCAGACCTTAAGCAAGCTAATGACAGTATCTAGCTTATCTGACTCTGTCACCAACCATCACGAATTCTGCCAGCACTCAAAGCCTGTAATTCTTTTAGGCACACACACACTGCAAGATGACTGTGAAAATGGTGGAGTAGAGAACTACAAGAGATGAACTCTTCACAAAACAGTGAATAAACTGGCAAAAACTGTCAGAATCTATTTTTTTTTAGACAGGGTCTCACTCTGTCACTGAGGCTGAAGTGCAGTGGCATGATCACAGCTCACTGCAGCCTTAACCTCCTGGGCTCAAGCAATCCTCCCACCTCAGCCTCCTGAGTAGCTGGGACCACAGGTGCATGCCACCATTCCCAGCTAATTTTTTTTTTTGCAGTTTTTTATAGAGACAAAGTTTTGCTATGGTGCCTAGGCTTGTCTCAAACTCCTGAGCTCAAGCAATTTGCCTGTCTTGGCCTCCCAAAGTACTGGGATTACAGGCATGAGCCACCGTACCCACCCTTTAAAAACTGTCAGAATCAATTTTATTGGAACTCTGGAAACTAGTCAAAGGTTTACAACAACCAGATTCATGCTTAATCAAGAAAAAGGAGGCTGAATCTTGGTAAAGCAACTTTCGGCATTTTAACTTAACCTTTCCCCATCCCCTCCTCCCTGAAGCAGCAGCAGTCTTAAAGATGGCAGCCTGCATTCTCAGTGTGGGTTCCTGGTACCAGACAAAATAGAGTCTACTTTGTTCTCAAAGAATTGTGGGTGCTTGGAGTGACCTGTCTGGTGGGTTCTTGAAGAACTGGTGGAAAGGACTTTTCTTCTTTTTCTTAATTCAGAAGTTTCAAAGAGCAGAGAGGTAGCTACCTGGGGAGCGTTTGTCAGAAACAGTTAAAGGCAAATGTGTTTACCACTGCTGCCAGGACAAGGGATAACAGTTGGGGCAAATAATAGACATACCAGAAAGCTTGGGAGAAAAGGGTAGGGAGTGATAATGGGGCTGTGAAAAGCTACCACCTATTCCTGAGAATCTAGAGGTCATACATATGTCCAGGGTAGTGCGTATGCTCGGGAGAAACCTGAAAGGCTCTGAGCTTTCACCTCTGGCCAACCTTCAGGTTCTGCATAAGCAGGAAGTAAAGACTAAAACAAAGTTGTAAAATGCCCAGCAGAGTGTTGAATATATGCTCCAGCACACACACACACACACCACACCACACACATACACACACATACACATACACACACACATGGAGAGAGAGAGAGAGAAACACACAGCCCATCTACAAAGGCTGGGAGATTTTTTCTGGTTTTGGCTGCAGGCATTTCATGAACTCTCTGTCAAACCACTATCTGATTATTAAGATAAACAGAGAGACTTCAGTGGCCACATGTGACAAAGAACACAAATGTTACAAAATTAGTTCAGAAAAGTCACCAAACAAACAGAAACCACCAGCATTAACATCAACAACAAACCCTGAAGAGGGAGGAGAATCTGATTTCCAAAGTTGCCACATTATAACATTCTAAATGTCTAGTTTTCAACAAAAAATTATGAAGCATGTAAAAAATACCCACAACAAAGTATGGAACACATAGTAAAAAAAGAAATTAATACAAACTGTGCCCAAGAAAGCCCAGATATTGGACCTATCAAACAAAAGTCAACTACTTTAAATATGCTTAAAGAGGTAAAGGTAGCCATGTATACAGAATTAAAGGGCATTATGAGAATGATGTCTCACTAAATAGAGAATATCAATAAAGAAGAAACCAAATACAAGGTCCAGAGTTGAAAATACAATAACTGAAATGAAAAAATTTACTAGATGTGTTCAACAGGAGATGTGAGTTGACAAAAGAATCAGTGAATTTGAAGATAGATCAAGTGAGATTGCCCAATCTGAGCAGCAAGACAAAAAAAAAAAAAAAAAAAAAAAAAAAAGAAGGAAGGAAAATGAACAAAACCTAATAGACCTGTGGGAAACCATTGAGAGTTCCAATGAATGTATAATGGGAGATGTGGAAAAAGAGAATAGAAAGGAGAAAGAATATTTGAAGAAATTGGCCAGGAGTGGTGGCTCAGGCCTGTAATCCCAGCACTATGAGAGGTCAAAGCAGGTGGATCACTTGAGGTCAGGAGTTTGAGACCAGCCTGGCTAACATGGTGAAATCCTGTCACTACTAAAAATACAAAAATTGGCTGGGTGTGGTGGTGCATACCTGTAGTCTCAGCTACTTGGGAAGCTGAGGCATGAGAATCGCTTGAACCCAGGAGGCAGAGGTTGCAGTGAGCTGAGATCACACCACTGCACTCCAGCCTAGGTGACAGAGTAAGACTGTCTCAAAAAAAAAAAAAAAAAAAAAAAGAGAGAGAGAGAAATAATGGTTAGCAAGCCCTATATTTGATGAAAGACATGGATCCATACATTGAAGAAGCTAAGCAAACCCCAAATAAATGAAGAGAATCACGCTGAGATATATTATCAAAGACAAAGAAAAAAAGGGAATTCTGAAAGTAGTAAGAGAAAAGCAACTTGACACATACAAGGAATCCTCAATAAGATCAACAACTGATTTCTCATCAGAATCTATATGGGCCAAAAGACAGTGGGATAATATCCAAAGTGCTGAGAGGAAAAAAAAAAAAACCTGTCAACAAAAAAGTCTATATCCAGCAAAAAGTAAAAAATAAATAATTTTAAAAAGCATGGCGAAATGGATTTTTAAGCAGTAATATGGAGCTTTACTTTGATACAATTTAATGAAGTCATTTTGCAACTTTTCCCAGTAAATCATTTTTTGCCTTTAGACACACACCTCAACAATTCCAGTTCTGCCAAGGTGATTATATAACTTGGTCTATAATTGCAGGCCTATTTCTGAATGGAATTTGCCATGGGTCCTGATGGCAGGTTTAGATTGTCACATGAAGAACATGGTTGTTTCCAACGTCCCTCAAATGCAACATCTCCAAAACACAACCCTGATTTTTTTCCACTTTACCCCCTCCACCATCCTTACAACAGCAAAGGGCATTTCTGCATGCCACTGTGAACAGTTCCTTTACACCATATCCAATTAATCCCCATGTCTGAGTGTTTGACTTCCTAAATGGCTTTCAAGTCCATTAACTTCTCTTCATCACCACTGTCACCACCTTAGTTCAATATGCCATCATCTTTATCTGAACTACTATAATGAATTGGCCTGACCACCTGCTTTCTCATCTTAATCCTTTTCAGTTGATTTTCCATATTCCATCTATTTGCATTTTTAAAATGCACGTCTAATTACTTTGCTCCCCTGTTTAAAGCCTATAATTGACTTCCCATTGCTCTTAGAACAAAATCCTCAATGGTTGAACTGGTCCGGCAGATGGAGACTGTGTGTGGCCTGGCTCCTGCCCACCTCTCCAGCCACCCCATCTGACTCACTTCACTCCAGTCATGGAAGAGCCTCTCTGTTCTTCCTACCTCAGGACAGTCATATACATGCTCATCTCTTTCTGGAAGATTTTGCCTCCTCTGCACTTCCTCTGCACTTACCCAGATCCACTCATTTTCAGAGCTCACATGAAATGTCACTTCTTAAAGTGACCCTTCCAGGCTCAGTTAAGTTCCCCTATGTGGGCCTCCTAAGCACCTAGGGCTCCTCTTTTATAGTACATATTACTCTTATTATTTTAAATTTATGTGATTAATTGCTTAATATTTGACTTCCACTAAAATCTGAGACCCATGAAGGCAGGTACAATCTTGTTCAATGCTGTAGCCCCAATGTCAATGAAAATACTGTGAATATGGCAGAAGGCTAATACATATTTGTGGATATTGATATTATAAAATGCAGTTGGGTCTCAGAGGTATCACCTTAGCAATCAGTTGGCACCTTGGTAAAAACGAGTTTGCATGCTGCCAGAGAAAGAATGCAGCCCAGTTGTGCTGCTAGCTCCAGTCTCCTTATTGTTGAAATGGAATCACAGAAGAAAGTACATGTGAGCAGTCCTTCACTCCTCCTTTGAATGTCATATTACAACACACACAGCATTCCCAGGACAGTGGAATTTAGGGAGTGGATTATCCATTCTATTCAATTTGACCTCCCAAACTGATAAATTCAGGGTGTTTTTTCTGGACTTTCAGGGGCTCCAAATGGTTGCCCCCTTGCAGGGGTAGAGAAATGTCAGGTCCTGGAATCTTCAGCAGTGGGGAGGGGTGAAGAGGAGAGGAGACAGGTAACAGACCTTCATCATGATCTAACCTCAAGGACAGAGATGGATAAACAGATCTTTCATCCTGCCAGTGTGAATCCCCTGCTAACTTATTTCCTGGACATTACAATGCTAAAGAGAATGTCTGTTTCCTCCTACTCCATCTTCAGCTTCATTACCAAGGTCCCGCTGTTAAAATAGCGTCAGTGTGTTTTAGGCAGGACCCTGAAAGTTGGGATAGAAAACCCTACAGAGACAAGGCACTCAGAAGAAAAGGTACCACTCCAAACACAGGCGGTGAAAGGAGGCTAAAGGCAGTCTTTATCCCCCTCACAGGTTATCTGAGAGTACATATTTTGTATTTCTTGCAGAAAACAAGTATCAGTGAGGGATACTGCAGAATTATTGCCACAAGGTGTTTGAAGCTAAAAATAATAAGCTGGGAATGACATTAAGTAAACAGACTCCCTGACTCCTTCCATTTTCTCCATCAAGGAGAACAAGCCTCAGACTGCAAAGGCAGAGCAAACTTGTGTGAGGCTAGGCAGTCAGGATGAGAGAAGAGTGTGTCTGAAAGTGATGAGCTGGTCCCAGTGCCTCAAGTCTCTTAGCCTGGATAATCTGGCCATATCCTGGGAAAATGAGCGGAACAAGACGAGTCAGCCCAAACCATCACTTCTGAGGGTCTTGGAGAAGGGGACAGCGTCCAAAGAATAGAAACAGTCTGAGCTTCATGTCAATTCAGATTATTAAGATCATGGTTTGTAGACATCGAGTGTAAAGGAAGAAGTGGTCACAGACCCTGCATGGAAACTCTACCCCTATTTCCTTCCTTAGTAGAGTTCTTGGGGTGGGAAATAGGATTACACAGTAGATGGTACAACTGAGTTTCTGCAAAGTAGTGGACACTATGAACACATAAGAGCATTTGTGCAAAAGAACTTGATTAATGGAACCATCACCACCTGGAGATGGAGTTCTAGAGGCATTCCTCTGGGTTCTGATTTTAACCTGCTCTTGTCCCAAAACTTTCACCACTAAATTTAGCTGTCATTGCATCTAGCCCATACTTTTCCATATTTCCCAAAAGGTGAGATTTAGTAAAGTTAAACTGTGATAAATATAAGGTCCTGTACCTTAGTCTGAAAAATCAGCTGCACATCTAGAGTGCAAGAAAGATGTGGTTTAGCAAGAGTGGCACTTTAAACCTCTTAAGACTTAACAATTATTTGCCTCATTCAGAAAAGGTCCACATAGGAAGGGCTACTGTTGGATGATGTCAGCGCTGCAGGACCTCTGCTCCCACTTTTACATGAGTCTGTTTTTATTATCAGACATCCAGAACTCTGTGACTAGATCACCATTACATACAGACTATTTCCCTAAAGAGCTTTAAAGAAAGTTTATTTCCTTTCTCAAGGACAGGGCAGGAGTATCTCTATCTTATGCATTTGTCATCCAATGGCTAGGTCAAAGTTAAACAGCCAAGAATATACATGAAAGGGATCCATGGAGAGAAATCATGTCTAAAGAAGCATTCTGATGTTCATACCATTCCTGAGCTTAAAAGCACTTTTCACTAATCTCATTTGATCCTCTTCTGCGCAAGCCTTTGAGATAACCCAGACAGGTGTCCACTTAATGCATGGAAAATCAAATAACCTGAGAGATGCAAAGGTTCCCCAGCTTCTAAGTGACAGGGCAGGGTCCAGAACCAACTTGCAACTTCAAGTTCAGCTCTCTACACATGAAACTGTCCTGCATGTATGTGTTCATAAAATATAGTTTAAAATCAGGTAATCTTATGGAAAAGAATTCCCTATGTATTTGTTTAATTCAAAAACTATTAGCTATTAATAGTTAACAACTGTTAATTATTATTTATTTATTTTTTTGGAGGCAGAGTCTCGCTCTGTTGTCCAGGCTGGAGTGCTGTGGTGCAATCCTGACTCACTGCAACCTCCACCTCCCGGGTTCAAGTGATTCTCCTGCTGCAGGCTCCCAAGTAGCTGAGACTACAGGCAAGCACTACCACGCTTGGCTAATTTTTTGTGTTTTTAGTAGAGACAGGGGTCTCACCATGTTGCCTAGGCTGTTCTCAATTCCTGAGCTCGTGCAATCCACCGATCCTGGGCTCCCAAAGTGCTGGGATTACAGGCTTGAGCCACCTCGCCTAGCCAACTGTTAACTATTTAAAAGAGCATATTATGTGTAAATCACTGCTCCCATAGAGGGGGTGGGGCAAGAAGTAGAAGTAGAAGTAGAAGCAATCTCCTCCTCAAAGCACTTCACAGTCAGGAGCTCAGACAATGACAGTGCAGGGTCACAAGCTAAGGGCGTAAACTGGAGGAGGACAGAATCTGCCAGGGCGAGGTGGGATTGGGGCTGGATGAAAAGTAGGCTCTGACTATCTGCTCTGGTTGAATTCTTTACAAGTTCAGAGGGAGGTGCCCAGAAGTTTTGTTTTTGTGTTGTTGTTTTCAATGGAACCTTAATACTGGTATTTCAAACACCTGTGACACGCAATAGATGTCCCTTTGGTTTCAGGAACGCTTTCTTGAGTGTTCCTCAACTCCAAGGGCCTAAGTGGCCCCTCCCACCTCCATGCCCCGCCCCAATGTCTGACTGGTCTTCCTTGCTGACCTGAGGCCAGCCCTTCCAGACCTTCTCACTTTGCTTTTTAGTTTGGGGTTTGGAACCATTGAACTCTTCCTCCCCACAACACCATCCTGGTTTGTGACCTTTTTTCCTGTCCCTGACCAACCCAAATTCTGATCTTTCCAAAGGGCATTAATGTGCCAAGTTTGCAAAATGGAACTTTCAACTCATTCTTCTTGTCACTGTTTTCGTTTTGTTTTGTTTTTCTTTTTCTTGACTAGGCAAGGGGTGTAGTTATTTCTGTGCTCCTAAGTTAGAATTTCCATGGTTTTGTAGGCATGGAAAGGTCCTCACCCATCATAAGGGACATGTTCACAGAAGAAAAGCATGACACATTTATTTAATCAGGGTTTTACGTGACCTAGGAGCCTTCAGAAATAAAGACCCAAAGATCTATTTTTCTGCCTAGATTTGATGAAGAATGGACAGTGGTGTAGAAATGTGACTGGCAAAAGGGCAAGTGACTGAATGCTGACAGCAGGAGGCAGAAACCCAGCAAGGCCTGTCCGTTCAGATTCTTCTTGACCTCTTTGTACAGCGTTCCTTCCTCCTGGATGTGGCACAAGGACCCCTCTGGAATGAGGATACTCCAGAAACAAGGGAGAGAATGACCTTTCTAGGTTTGACGACTTGCTTTGGGGGAGAGGAATTCTAGTTTCTATGATCCCATTTTGGGAAAGAGGAATTCTGGTTTTTATGATTCACTTCAGGGAAGAAAAAGAGGCGAGAAATAAGAGGGCCACAGAAGGTTAGAGAGACTTTGCTTCTGAGGCCACTGTTTTAGATCGGTGGTTCTCAAAGTGCAGTCCCCAGGCCGGCAGCGCCATTTTCATCTGGGAACATGTAGGAAATGCACATTCTCAGGCCCCATCCCCGACCTACTGAATCAGAAATTCTGGAGTTGGAGCCCAGAAATTGTCTTAACAAGTCTTCGAGTGATCCTGATGTATGCTCAAGTGTGAGACCCACATGCAGAGAACTAGAACATGGAGGCCAGGCGCAGTGGCTCACACCTGTAATCCCAGCACTTTGGGAGGCCAAGGTGGGTGGATCACTTGAGGTCAGGAGTTTGAGACCAGCCTGGCCAACATGGTAAAACCCCATCTTACTAAAAATACAAATATTGGCAAGGAGTAGTCATGGGTGCCTATAATCCCAACTACTGGGGAGGCTGAGGCATGAGAATCATTTGAACCCAGGAGTCAGAGGTTGTAGTGAGCCAAGATCGCACCACTGCACTCTAGCAGAGCGAGACTCTGTCTCAGAAAAAAAAGAACTGGAAAGTGGAGCAGAATGTTTCTTCATTTGCCCAATTTCCTGCTCCTCCTTCAAAAGCCAGGCCACAGGCTGCCTCCCCATTTGACTTGTCCGGCCTGCTTCCTCTGGCCTCATCTACCTGCACCACTCACTGGACACTATCCTGCTCTATGTCACCTTTTCTGCCTTATCTAGAGTTTTGTTTGTCTTGGCTCTTATGACCAAAGCTACCTGGCCAGGCACTGGTACCTGTATGAAAACCTGATGTCCATCTCTGCCCCAGAACGTGTAGTAGAAGCACGCATCGCATCACACACACACACACACACACACACACACACACACACACAAGCTCTCTTTTCCTGGAATGTCATCTGGTCATTTGTGCATGCTGGGCTTCCCCATAACCAGGGGTGCACCATCTGCCCCCAACTTACACTGCTGTCCTACTGCAGAATTTACTGGAAGTCCTTGCTCTGCTTCTCCTCTGACTTGTCCTCCCTTCCCCCTCCAGAAACAAGCTTGTCATTCTCCTGCCTGTCACAGCCTTGACAGGAGCCTGCTGGATGCCTCTTCTCAGTGTACTGCCTGAGTGCTCCGACCACACTCCCCAACTGTGCGTTCCAGCCACTTCTCCAATGACATCCCGTTCTTACCTAGCTCACTCTGTGTTCATGTTCCATTCTACCTCCAGCCTCTCTGCCAGAATTCAGGCATCCACATATCCCGTTCTCTAACCTGAAACTCTCCATTTCCATTGGCTCAAAACCTTCTGCCTGCACTTCTTTGACAAAATGTCCTCTTTGATGGATTTCCCTGGACTCTCCTGCTCCAATCACCCTACCAAGCTGTTGATAATTATGTGTATGTGACCAGCTATGGTTAGTCTGTCCAATCTTCCTTGGTAATCCCTATCAAATCAAATACATCATCTTTAGACCTTGGGCACTTAACAAATGATGCTGCTGGAGAGATTTACTTATAGAAATGACCTATTCTGGGCAAAACACTACTGTAAGTGCTTTGCATATAATATTTTAATGTTACATAAAACGTTAAGTTAATAAGTTTTACCAATGTAGAATTTTGTGGGGTGCCACTTTCCTGTTTTATCTCCTCCAGGCACAGAAGTTTGACTATCATAGGATTTCCCAAGTCTAGATAGCGCCCCATCACCTTCTTGGCTGGTTTCTTTAACTTGAGGTTTGACATCAAAAAGACTGAGCTCATACTCTGCAAAGATCATGTATTTATGGAAAGATAGGTTGACAGATAGATTTTGATATAGCTACATACAGAACAACTACGAAGAGAACTGTGAGTTCTAATACCACCCCCAGCCCTTTCTCACAGGAAGCTGTTGATAAGCCTTGATAAGTGTGGTGAAGACAATGTTATGTTGGGTGCAGTCTGGAGGCCTTCTGCCATGTCTCACACTTTGTGTGTCTCACTTTATTGCAATATTGAGACTCCTGTTCCATGCTTTAGACTGAGCCCTCAGTAGTAAGTTTGCCACCAAAACATGTGAGCAAGCTCGCCTCTAAGCTCAGTCTTTATCTAGTGGTTTTCACAAAGTCTGTTCCCACCAATACCTTCTGCTGGCTGCCTGCTCTGACAATAAACCAAGTGTGCCTCTTGGGTTGTCTAATATGGATGATTTGTGTCTCTGTGTTCTTTGTGGGTGGCTTCCTCTCTGCAGGGACAGCAGTTTTCTGCAGCAGGTGGCAAAGGGATGAATGCTTTAAATCTCTCTTGGGGAGAGAATAATTTCCTGGGCTGGAGAGGGATCCAAAGTTTGATCCACCATTACTCAATTCCTTCATACTTCCTATGAAACACCATTAAATATCCTCCAGTGTAGCAACAGGGCAATATTATTTAGTTACTATTTGCCTAATATTGTAAGAGTTGTGTTGAATTCCTCACAAAGGTGTATTTTTGGCTCTATCCTTTAGATGTAGAATCCAAGACTGAAGATGTTATATGATTTGTTCAAGATGACCCAGCTCTTCTGAGGCAGAACAGGATCCAAACTGATGCCCCTTCTACTTGGACAACTTTTTCTTGGACCTCATGAACCTCAGCATTCTTTCTACTTCCATGGTATTCTCACGGCTGACTTACTCATTGGGAGAGCCAGGGTAGCATAAAGGCTAAGTGTACTTGAATGGAACCAAATTATATAGGTTCACATCCAGGCTGTACTATTTACTAGCAGTGTGACCAAGCAATGTGACCCTGTCTTCTCTGTGCTTTGGTTTCTGCATTTGTAAAATGATGACAATAGTGATACCTATCTTTTTTTTTTTTTTTTTTTTTAAGACAGGATCTTGCTGTTGCCCAAGATGGAGTGCAGTGGTGTGATCACTGCTCCATACATCCTCAGCCTTGAACTCCTGGTCTCAAGCAATCCTCCTACCGCAGCCTCCTGAGTAGTTGGGACTACAGGCTCATGCCACCATACCCAGCTAATGTTTTCTTTTTTCTTTCTTTTTTTTTTTTTTTGTAGAGTCAGAGTCTCACTATGTTGCCCAGGCTGGTCTCAAACTCCTGGGCTCAAGCGATCCTCCCACCTTGGCCCCCTGAAGTGCTGGGATTTCAGGAGTGAGTTACCGTGCCTGGCCCCTACCTCTCTTGGAAATAATACCTACCTACCTTGCCAGGCTATGAAATGTAAATAGGTAAAGTTTAAAACAGTGCCTATACATAACAAACACATTCACACATATATGGGTATATGTCAATTTATATTTGCTATTATTTTTATTAATAATTTCTCCTCCTTGCATTCATACCCTTTGTGCCCTCTCTTCTGTTCTAGGCTATTCCATTTCCTCCTTCTGGTGCTCTTATTCACCTGCTCTGTCCATTACACCTTCAGCCCAATTACTCTTGGAAGGACCTGATTTTGATCATCTTCATTAATTGTGAACTCAGGGTTCAGCTCCCTTCTCTTGATTATTTTTGAGGCATCAAAATACTCTCTGCTATATGAGAGGAGGCTGGCCTGGGCCATAGATGGGAGGGAGGAAGAGACAGAAGACCTTGGTTCAGGTCTGGGCTCTGCCACGTAGAGCTGCTGGGTCTTCATAAGATATTTACCACCCTGAGCCTCTTTCCTCACTCTAAAGATTGTTATAATTATCCTTCTATCTAACTTACAAGGTAGTTGTGAGGATCAAATTAACCCAAATTGGTTTCTGTTCCTTGCAGCAAGCACCCTGACTGATGGAGTCCCTACCTCCTGAGGGTGAAGTCACAAGAGGCTGGAGGACCAGGCCTAGAACAGGGGCATCAGGAACAGGCAGTGGCCATGAAGCAAGCAGGGTCTGCTTGCTGCTGCTGTGATGAAAAGTTTGTCCTTGCATCTAGGAAATTACTCATGCAAGATCTAGAGTTCCAGGAGAAGGCATCACCCTGGCTGTGCCTTGGTCACTGAGCTTAGCCCCTAACTATACCAGGGGTGGGAAGAGTGAAGATCGGGCCCCTGTGTGGGATGTTGGTTCCAAGACACCATACAGAAGGAGTAGGGGTATGATCCTCCCAAAGCTGTTGAGGGAGCTATCTGGAAGATCAAAATATGATAAATGCCCATTGGAGAGAGTAAGCCACTGTTCTTCAAGGAGATGTATGTTTTAAAGGCTGTATGGTTGAGTTTCCAAATGAATGAAAGGGCTTGGCAGTAGAAACCTTCATAGGGCCCCCAAATTGTGCCTTGTACCCAGCTGGCTCCTGGCCCACCAATAAAGCCATTTCAACCTCACAAGCCACAGCTGGGTCCTTTCAATCCTTTGGTGGCTGTCGCTGAGGTCCAGGCAGCCAGCCCTTGAAGTGCCCCATCTGAGCCACATTTGCTGGGTCACTCATCCTCTCTGTTCCATGCCAGTTCATTTTTGCAGACTTGGTTTGACCAGCAATTAATAGTGACCTCCTGAACTGTGTGACTCAGTTCAACCCCTCCCCAAGAATGTGTCTGCCTGCCTCCATGAAGACTCTGAGACATGGCAGCGAGGGGGGTCTGGGTGACAAGCCACCCTTCCATTCCACTGCTTTAATCCTGCAAGCCATGCTGCTTCTCATCATGGCCTCAGTTATTTGGGATGTATCACAGTTCTTTATTCCTGGCCCACACTGGGCTCCCAGCCTCTCTGCAGGGAATCATAGGCATGTTATTTGAGAGGTGGCGAGGAAACCAGAACCCGGTATTAAACTGCAAGGATACCACACTGGCATCCGTGAAGGAGTTAACTGTAATTTTTGTCCCCTGAATTCCCAGCTGAGATTTGAAGTGTGCTTTCATTGCGCTTGCCTCAGAGGTGAGGTGCCCCTCAGAGTTCCCTGGGAGGGCTGCCGGACTATGAAGTTACATTTAGTGAACTATTACCCTTTGCTTTTAGCTCCTGACTTCATGGGGCCAGTGACTGCCTTCAGGCAAGCTGGAAATGAGTTCCTGGGGATCCATAAGTACCAAGCAGGGCCGACTCTCTCTGCCTCAGCTGCTGGCTGCGGGGAATGTTTTTCTCCTTTGCTCTTTATTTACTGCCATGGATATTTTCCAATTAAGCTCTGTCCATGGAATTACACCATGGCCACCCAAGTCTCTCGGAAAAGACTGCTCTTTCTCTGGGAATGTCTCTCTCAGTCCCCTCATGTTGGAGATGTAATTTGACGTTTTAGAGCATTTTTCCCCCAGTGCTTTTTTTTTTTTTTTTTTTTTTTTTTTTTGAGACGGAGTCTCGCTCTGCCGCCCAGGCTGGAGTGCAGTGGCCAGATCTCGGCTCACTGCAAGCTCCACATCCCGGGTTCACGCCATTCTCCTGCCTCAGCCTCCCGAGTATCTGGGACTACAGGCGCCCGCCACCTCGCCCGGCTAGTTTTTTGTATTTTTTAGTAGAGACGGGGTTTCACCGTGTCAGCCAGGATGGTCTCGATCTCCTGACCTCGTGATCCGCCCGTCTCAGCCTCCCAAAGTGCTGGGATTACAGGCTTGAGCCACCGCGCCCGGCCCCCCCAGTGCTTTTAGAAATGAGCTATGCCATTTGGTGGAAGAGCAAATAATTACAACATATATGCATTGTTACATGCAAAATGTGAGGCGAGATGCAGACATGTGAGAGGACTCCCTGGCCTTGGAGCTCAGGGCTGCCGAGCGGCCACTTGAAGGAGGACAAGGACGAAAAGGGTAGATTTGAAAACTTCAGTTGGGTGGTTTCTTTCAGAAGCCAAGAAGAGGTGTAACAATCTGGTCATTGTTTAGGGAGCAGTAAGGGAGGTGGCGGTGGCTGGGAGGAGGAGGGATGGGGCAGGAAGGAGGGGCTGAGGGGTGGGAAACTGCATTGCGGCCTCCAGCTCTAACAGTAGAAATAGGGCGCTGAGTTCTCACAAAAGTGACTGAACAAAGGACTCAGAATTTCTCATATTGGCCTTAATAATCTCAACAAAATGTTTCATTCAGCTGCAATTAGCCACATAATTAGATAGCTAAGTTTGGGGGAAAAAAATAAAAGGTATGAAATAGTAACAGAACATTCTGACCACAGTGCTTTTCAGATCGTTCACGTGGTTCCTCTTTCCTGAAACTAATCATTGTTCCTATTCCTTCTTTGCTTTCCCAACTAAACTTGCCTCATAATCCTTTAATTCATTGCTCTTGTCCAATCTTATTGATCTCAGCTCAGCAAACTTATTTAGGCTGGTTTTGCCCTTAAAAAACAATATCTCTAATAACATACAGCACAGAATATGATTTTCTTTTGCTTTTTTTTTTTTTTTTTTTTTTTTTGAGACAGTCTCTCTCTGTCGCCCAGGCTGGAGTGCAGTGGCGTGATCTCGGCTTACTGTAACCTCCACCTCCCAGGTTCAAGCAATTCTCATGCCTCAGCCTCCCGAGTAGCTGGGATTACACGTACACACCACCACACCCGGCTAATTTTTTTTTTTTATTTTTAGTAGAGATTGAGTTTCACCATGTTGGGTAGGCTGGTCTTGAACTCCTGACCTCAGGAGATCCACCCGACTCAGCCTCCCAAAGTGCTGGAATTACAGGCATGAGCCACTGCGCCCGACCCAGAATATGATTTTCTGTAACAAAGACACAATATTCCCAAACACACTTTTTTCTGGTTTAATCAGGGAACTCGTGTCGAATAGGCAAGGCTGCATCCACTAAACCAGTGGTTCTCTAGTGTTGTTCCTGGACCAGCAACAACAGCATCACCTGGGAGCTTGTGAAAAATGGAAATTGTAGGTCTCTGTCCCAGACTTCCAGCATCAGAAACTCCGGAGGTGGACCCAGCAATGCGCATTTTAACAAGTGATCACCTCCAGGTGATTCTGACGCATGCTGGAGTCTGAGATCTACCGTTCTGAAAGATCTTCCAAGAATCTTCTATTGCTTTATGTTGTCTTGGCATCAAGGAAAGCCATTAGTGTATGACTGCAACCTAAGAGAGGTGTGGAAGGGAAACTGACTGCACACGAGATCTCTTAGGATTTCATTCCTAAAAGATTTACAAGTTGAACTTTTTTAATGTCAGGAAGGAAGGCACATCCAGAGTGGTGTGTTAGAAGGTGCCCTGGGAACCATCTCCTCTGAGCTGTCATCTCAACTTGGTCACCAAGCAACCATGGAACCTTAGCAGGTAGTACCTTCGCTCTGCTTATCGGTTTTCTCACCGGTAAAAAATCAGAAAATTGAAATGGATGATCTTTTCTTTTTCCAACAATCTTTGACATGTCTCTTTTTGAATATAGAGTTGCCAGTTTTAGCAAATAAAAAATGCCCAAATTTTTAAAAAGTATGCCCAAATTTCAACTTTCAAATTGAATGTCAGATAAACAATTTTTAGTGTGTTTATGCATCTATCTATCTATCTATATATATATATACACACACACACACAAATAATATATATGGACATGGGATATACTTATACAAAAAAAAATTCATCATTGGTCAGGTGTGTGGCTCATGTCTGTAATCCCAGCACTTTGGAAGGCCAAGGTGGGACAATCATTTCAGCCCAGGAGTTCGAGACCAGCCTGGGCAAAATAGGGAGACCCTGTCTCTACAAAAAATTTAAAAATGTGCTGGGTGTGATGTGTTCCTACAGTCTCTGCTATTTAGGAGGTTAAAGTGGGAGGATTGCTTGAGCCCAGGTGGTCCGGGCTGCAGTGAGCAGGATCATGCCACTGCACTCTAGACTGGGCAATAGAGTGAGACCCTGTCTCAAAAAGATTTAAAAAAAAAAAAAAAAAGAAGTTATTCATTGTTTACTGACATTCAAATGTTACCAGGTGTCTTGCACGTGTATTTGTTAAGTGGGGCATCTCTATTTGAATGCCAATTTTAATCAGAGACTGTGTCAATAGCAAGGGCCTGATCCAAATCTCTCCCAGAATGCAAAGGACCCTGCAGCTGCAGGGAGGGGCCACAGAGGGAGCCCCAGATGGCGGGGTTCAGAGATGCAGGGTTCTGCTTCTGACCTAACCTTGGGTAAGTCATGTCCTCTCACTAGGACTCAGTTTTATTAAGTGTACAATGAGGGGTACTGGACTAAATTATCTTCAAAGTCCTGCCCATCTGTAAATGCCTTTGAGTATTATTATGTTTGGCTTTTTCACCACTCTTTGGATCTGTGAAAGGCATTTCACTGTCTTTTTTCTATTGTTTTACTTGTTGGAAAAATGGATTAGTCATGTGAAAGCTAGAAAAATAAATATTTTGGAGCTTTGAGCTGAACCCCTTGAAAATGGTGCTGATATCAGAAAATGGCTTTGGTAGAGCGATAGCTCCTAACTTTGATATGTAGTGCCTGCCTTTGAAAGCCTCATCATTTTAATTATCATAATTTAACATCAATATCCAAATTTTAGATGGAATGAATAATGCCGTATTGACCATTCTTAAAAGCAGAGCTTTCCACAGATACCTGATTATTTCCTAAGATAGATTTCCTGAAAATGGGGGTGTAGGGTCAAAGGTGAAAATCTCTAGGGGAAACCTCTCCCCTTATCTCTCCACTCCTCCCTCCATACTCCTTTTAGCCTACCCCAAGGAGGTCAAGGGGGATCTGCACTGTCATATGCTAGATCACCAACAGGCCTTGTTTTCCCAGTCAGCACACATGGCTGGGGTGAATTGCTACGCAGTCCCATCTCCCTCTCTTTCTTTCTCCGGAGCTGCTCTCTCCACCTGCAACTGGACCCAGGGCTACTGCCCATCATAGGTCTAGAGCCTAAGTGGCCCCTATTCTGGCTCCTCTCTTCAATAGGGGCAGCTGTCATTCTCCTTGGGTTCAGGATTAGAGGTCCCTCATGGAGCAGCTTATATCCTGCATGGGTTCAAGGCTATATAGGCCTAATTATTCTCCTGAAAAGGAGCACTCCATGTGATCCAGCATAGGTCCTGGAGTTCGAATCTCAGCTTTGGAGCCAAAGCCTCTCCTAATAGCAAGGAGTTGCTTTTCCTCACTTTGCTTCCTTTGTGCATTTCTTCCCTGTGGGTGATACATGGAGAGGAAAGTGTTCTGGGCTAAAACACCATTTGTCTATATCTCATAGCCGAATGCTCAATCTCCAACAAAAGAGATTTACGGCTACTTATAATTTTTTTGCCTGGTTCTATAATGAGCATTTATTATTTTATAAAAAGAAAAAAGTTATTCATTTAAAAAAAGCCCTATAATTGCTGCCAACTGATCATTTTCCCCAACTCTACATTTTTAGAGGAACCAGAATGCAAGCCGTCGCTCCCTGACTGACTTGCTTTGTGTATCGGATCAGGTATACAATTAATAATGGATGGTATTTAGACAATAAAGATTTTCAAATGTGTAAATAGGTTGTAGTTGGTCTTGTTAGAAATGCAATGAAAAGGAGAAAAGCCTGAGGAGAGAAGGCATTTAAGAAAAAAATAAGGAACAGAGAGTGGGGCTCTCTTCTCAGGGAGTGTATGTCCCTTTCATGCAAGAACTTTTAGATGCTCAGGGAGAAGAGACTGGGAAACCAAAGTCTAGCCAAGAGCCATCATGGTGGCCCTCAGACTCAAAGCCATTCATCCGAAATCATTAAGTGCCTTGGGAGGTGGATAAAGCACTTGCTCTGAAATTAATTTGCATTTTTACTGTGTCACTCTAGTGACTTTCTCCACCCCTCTGTAAAATTCTCTGCCCTAGTTACCTAAATCTGATCAACATTTGCATGATTGAGCCCTGGGAGGCTCTTCAGCCTTGTTCCCTGGAACAGGAAGAGAATTCAGCAGAGGGATGACAGCAGACAAAGGCAATTGCAGGCTTGAACCAGTAGGATGCTGGGAGACGCTATTCTGGAAAGTGTTTCTCCTACTCAACTCAAGTGCTACAGTCCTACAGTCCCGAGGTTATTTCACTGAGATTGGCCCTCTCTAATGATGTGATTTTTGGCTTACAAAGGAAGTACTTTTTGAACTGTCAAAAGCCTCAGGGTAGTAACCGCTAAAGTAAGTTTGGCTGAGTTCTCTGTGCAGAGTTTGTTCGTAGGAGAGAAATTGGAAGTTTGTTGGGTTGTTGGCTTGCTTAAATGCTTGAGGGAAAATGAACTACTAGGAAGGTTTAAAGGGGTTCTAAATTTTGTGTTTGTTTAGACTGTTGCCAGATAACCCATTGAGAAATAAAGAACAGTCAGGGTTGAGTAATTCTTTTCTCAGGCGCACTGCTGAATCAAATAGTCCTTAACAAAGAAAATACATTTTTTACATTGTTGAACTATTATCAGCCCAAATATTAACCCTTATTTGCATAATTTTGTGTTCTGAGTAAGATAATTGATATGTTATCTCTTTTAGTCTTTTCAACAGTTCTATGAGGTGAGCAGTGCAAATAAGGAAATTGAGGGCTTTTGCAGTTTTGCAGATAAGGAAATTGAGGGCTCACAGTCAAGTTAAGTGGTAGAGCTGAGATCAAAAGTTGGGACTTCAGACTCCCAGAACAGGGTCCTCGTGGATTAGTGGGGATGACCAAAATCACACATACACTCAACTTCCTTGATGTCAGTGGTAATGGTTAGAAGCACTGAACTTGGATAACATTTGTTTTAAACACAACCTTACACAAGCAATAAGTCATTATGAAGATGAGTCCAAGAAGTTCAGTTAAAACACTGATGGAGATTGAATTACTTTCATAGGAAGATAGGCTGAAATGATTATAACAATTTAGGCTCAATGGGAACAGATTGAAGGGGATTTATGAAGGAAACTTGGCTTTCATTTCAACATTAGAAACCAGATGTGGGCTAGGCACAGTGGCTCAAACCTGTAATCCCAGCACTTTGGAGGCCGACGTGGGAGGACCACTTGAAGCCAGGAATTTAAGATGAGCCTGGGCAATGAAGTGAGGCCCCATCTCTACAAATAAAAAATTAAAAAATTAGCCTGGTTGTGGTGGTACATGTCTGTAGTACCAACTACTTGGCAGGAGGAAGCAGGAGGATTACTTGAGCCTAGGAGTTCAAGGCTGCAGTGAGCCATCATCATGCCACTGCACTCCAGCTTGGGCAACAGAGTGAGACCCTGTCTCTAAAAAAAAAAAAAGAAGAAGAAGAAAGAGAGAAACTAGATGAGACCTCTTTGAAGGTTAGGTGATGTTTTAGCACAAGCACAAACAGGGTCATGAGATTCATTATCAACTGAGGTAGCCCTGCCTCTTAAGAGCTAGAGAAGATTTTGCTCAAACACTCCACAGCTGGTAAAGAGTCTAAGCTCTTTGCCGATTTTTGCAGATTCACAGAGGTTCACGTCCTCATGATCACCTCTGGATCTAATTCCTTTCTTTCGGTGAGTTACTTGAGTTTATGAACTTTATACTCTTCCACACTGGATCCACCCACCCTGATAGAGAATGTAGTGTATTTCTTTGATTTCCTTCACCCCACTGCTACCAAGATAGCAACAAAACATAAACAAAAATTTGATCATAAAGGCCTGTATTAGTCCATTTTCACACTGCTATCGAGAACTTTCTGAGACTGGGTAATTTATAAAGGAAAGAACTTTAACTGACTCAGTTCCTCATGACTGGGGAGGCCTCAGAAAACTTACAATTGTGGTGGAAGGGGAAGCAGACACTTTCTTCACAAGGCAGGGGGAGAGAGAGTGTGTGAAACAGGAACCGTTAAACACTTATAAAACCATCAGATCTCGTGAGAGCTCACTCACTATCACGAGAACAGCATGGAGGAAACCGCCCCCATGAGCCAATCACCTCCCTCCCTCAATACGTAGGGATTACAGGTCTCTCCCTCCTGTAATCCCTCCACACGTGGGAATCAATTTAAGATAAGATTTGGGTGGGGACAGACAGCCAAACCATATCAAGGCCTTTGTTTGCATAGCAATTTTCAGGAAAACCAAAAGTATTTAAATTGCAGAAACACAACGTTAAATTGCATAGTACACCTCCCTCTTCGTAAAAGTCATTTTGGCCAGTGCGCCAGTAGATGTCTCACTGGCCGGATTCCCTACATATATGGTGTCCCACCCTGTGTCAAGTAACTAGATCCCTCTCTCTCCTTCAGTCTCTTTTCCTTTCCCCTCCCCTGGCCCCAAGAGATTGCCCCCAGGAATTCCAAATTCTTCTTGTTGTTTATGGAGACCTGCACCGCAACTCTCTTCTGCCCATGCTCCTTCACCCAGCATCAGGCCCAAATCAAAAGCCATTACTGTGCTCAGATGAAAAATAGGGTTCATTACCATATCAGCATGGAAGACCCTGGCCCCTTTAACTGTTATAGCATCCATACTCCTTGAAGGCAGTTATGATTTTAAAAAGCATTTTCTCCCTTTCTTACAATATTATATTCTTAAAATATCAAGGAATCCAAGAAGGTTTTAGACTCAGGGAGTTGGGAGTTAATGATTACTTTGAGCATCCCTAAAGTGGTCAGGCTCATATATGGCCCCAGGCATGGCCTGTTAGTGGTATTTCCAGGCACTGCTTCGGGGCTCAGTGGACCACAGGGTTGTCTCCACAGGGATTCTCTATTCTTATCTTGTTACAGGAACTGCACCTGAGGATGAAGGGGTAACAGTGTGGCAGGGGTGGAGAATATAGGGAATTTTATGTTCTTGAGGAAAATGGTTCTTGACATGCAATGAACCCTCCTAAACTGTTAGGGACTAATCAGAAGTTAATTAGGGTAATTATACGGTGAGAGAGTATGTGTGAAACAAGCCCAAAAGAGTGAAAAAAATTAGACATCATATCCATTTATCACATGAGATACTTCACTTTTTATCTTATAAAGGTAATTTGAAAATCCTAGTTTTTAATTTTCTTTGTAGCTGAGTTCTGAAAGTGTGAGAATATTAATAAGAAAAAAGTTATTTAAGCTGGAAATGCCCCAAATGCACTGTCATCTAGAAATATTAAACCAAAAGACTTAAGCTGCTAGCTTGAGAATTTTATTTTTCAAAGTTTATTGTTCATAGTCCAGGAACTTATTTATATGCAGTATTTGAGACACTGAGTAAATACATTAAGGTAAGAGTCAGAGCCTTTACTTGATCCAGTCTGTCTCCCCAGTTCAGGTCTATACTAACAAAATCATAGCATAATGATCAACTTCAATGTCTTTCATTAACTTTGTCAGTTAAAATTAGTAGAATATTTTTCTGTGCTGTTACTATGATTATAGCTAATATGTTGAGTGCCTTCTAGGTGCATGTTAGATGCTTATAGGCTATCTTTTTATCTTTAAAATTTTTATTATGAAAAATTTCAAAAACACACGACAACAGAGCCCCCGATCCCCTGTACAAAAATCAGCCTCCTATTCTTTTTATGCATTCCTTTCGACATGTTTAATGAATTATTTTAAAGTAGATCTCAAACATCATATTTCATCTATAAATACTTTCATCTATAAATACAATGTGTATCTCTAAGAGATAAGAACTTAAAAAAACTTAACCCTGAAACTATGTCACAACCAACAACATTTACAATAATTCCTCAACATCATCTAAAAGTCTATGTTCAAGTATTCCTGACTGCTGAAAAAAAAATGTCTTTCATAGTTGGTATGTTCAACTCAGGATCCAAATAAGTTCTGTACATTGCATTTTGCTATCATGTCTCTTTTAACTCACAGCAGTTCCCTCTTTTTGTGTATGCCACTTATTTTTTTTAGTAAACTGGGTAATTTATTGTGCAGGTTAGAATTTCCCACATTAAAGCCTTGACTGACTGCATCTTTGTGGTACTGCTGACCGTGTGCTACTACCTCCTGTATTTCTCGGGTGGATCTAAAACTTGATTGGAATTAGGCTCAATTCCAATTTTTAGGCTCAGTTTGGGGGAGGGGCAAGAATACTTCCTGGGAAGTGGTCTGTATTCCCTATCACATCATATCTGGAATGCACTTAATGACTGGATGTCCCACTTAGCGATGCTGAGGTTGATCAGTGGGTTCAGGTGAAGCTAGGTCCTCATCCATTCTGGGGTTCCCTGTCTGCCTTTCACCTGAATGATTTTAGCAACCATTGATGAGTGGTGCCTATATCTACCATTTTCTTAAGGTTGAAAATTTTGATTTTTCTAGTTCTGTTGTTCCTGCAGTGATTAGCTATGATTCATTTATAAAGGAGAATTTTCCTCGTAAACTCTTTGCTTTCCCTGAAAATCAGGATAAATCCTGAAAGACAGAATAAATGCTTGATTCTCTTCATATTTATCCATTCTCAGTATAATGAGTTGGTACCCGAGCAATCTCCAAAGATGACCAATGATGCTTTTACTTTTTATTATTATTAGCCTGTGGAATTGCATAGGTTTTATATGTTTGAAACCATTGCATTTATTTTTCTTTTTGATGAATATATACTCCACCTTTGACTAGTGAGAGCCCTTTGAAATTGACTCCTGTGTCGTTTTGACATGACCCTAGAAATCTTATAGAGTAGATATATTTCCAAAATCCTGAACGTTAAATGCATTTTTGCAAATTTTAGAATTATAGCATCATAGAGTTGAAAAAATCTTAAGGATTGTTTAGTCTCCTACATAAATAAAAAGTCCTTTCTCTGTTATCCTTGTCTTAAGGTTGTGGAGCCTGTGAAAATAATGGAAACTCCCTAGCTTACGAGGCAGGGTCTGCCATCTATGGGATATTCCGGTTGTCAGGAAGGATATTCAGTCTGCTTCCAACTCCCACCAGAAAGGATGTAATTATTTTATTTTGTGGATGCTGTAATCTAATAATGTAGGTGGAAATAACATTAAGTTTTGGGGAAATCAGGTTACATGGTGGGACCAAACCAAGCTTTCATTTAACTAAAACCCCCTTTACAAAATGAGTGTATATGGTGAAATAGTTCAAACAGTAGAGTAGAATGTAAAATGAACATTAGGTTTCCACCTCCACCACCAGGCCTACTTTCCAGAAGTTATCATGGTTAGTTATTTTTTATCTTTCCAGAAGGTTTCTGTATACATAAGTATATATAGCATTTTTTAAAAAACAAACAGGATCCACTCTATTTTTTAACTGCACTTTTTCTTTTTAACTTAGTAACTTGGATATCTTTTCATATTAGGACATGTAGATCCACCAAAATGTTCCCAATGGCTGCAAAGGTATTCTATCTGTGAAGATGTTTCTTAATTGACTTAACCAAAATCTTATTGATTAACTTGTGTACATCTTTGTGTAGTTTTGTTAGTACATCCTTAGGATAAATTCCTGGAAGTCTGATTACTTAGTAAAAGTTCACATGTTTTAGATTGATAGGTATTACCAAATTATCTCTCAGAAAGGTTACAAAATGTGTCTTTACGTCATGCTTCCTCTGCTGTTAACACTGGAAACTACAAAACCTTTTAATATTTGCCAATCTGTAGGTGAAAATGACATCTCATTTTATTTTGCATTTTTATCTTGAAATAAAGCTATATTTCTTTTTCTGTAAATTTTATATTCAAATTTTTCTAGTAGGTTTTTTGTTTGTTTTACCTATCAACTTTTAATCCTGTTTGTATTTTAAGAAAATAAAGTATTTGCTTTTTATATGCATTGTAATTGTTTTTTTCTATATGCATTTGCAATAGTATTTTAACTTCATGCTGTTTTTTTTGAAAAGGTGAAATTTGAGGGGTTTTTCTTTTTTTTTTTTTTTTTTGAGACGGAGTCTCACTCTGTCGCCCAGGCTGGAGTGCAGTGGCCGGATCTCAGCTCACTGCAAGCTCTGACTCCCGGGTTTACGCCATTCTCCTGCCTCAGCCTCCAGAGTAGCTGGGACTACAGGCGCCCGCCACATCGCCCGGCTAGTTTTTTGTATTTTTTAGTAGAGATGGGGTTTCACTGTATTAGCCAGGATGGTCTCGATCTCCTGACCTCGTGATCCGCCCGTCTCGGCCTCCCATGTCATAATAGAGGAGGAATTCCTATTCCAAGATTATATATAAACAATCATCCATATTTTATTCTGTCAATTTTTGTAATTTCATTGTATACACTTTAATCCTGGACCCATCTAAAAATATGTGTGAAGTAGGGATCTAATTTTAAAATATAATTGTTTAAGTAATTCATCATATCACTCCTGTGATATGAAATGACACCTTATTTTCATGAAATAAAGACATTTCCAGACTCAGAAAGTTTACCACCCACAGATCCTCTCTGAAAGAATTACCAAAGAATATTCTCCATCAAGAAGGAAAATGAACCCAGAACACAGTAAAGGGATGAAAGAAGTAATGCTACACAAACAAAAAGTAAAACATATAATAAGCATTGCTTATAAAATATTATTTTAAAAAATAATTAGGTCTAAAACTCTGGATAATAACATGGGGAAGTGTGTGTAAGGTTTCAGGAGCAGTGGAAAATAAAATCATATAATGTTCTTGTCATGTCTCAGGGAAAATATGTGGTGATTAGTTTCAGGGTTTCTGAGAGAATAAACTTAAGTATGCACATGACAACTTTAAAGATAATTATGCTTACTACAGTGGCTAAAATTTAGAAGTCTGACAATACTAAGGGTTGACAATGATGTGGAAGAACAAGAATGCTCTGGCACTCTAGCCTGGATGACAGAGCAAGACCTTGTCACTAAAAAATAAATTTAAAAAAAGGAATGCTCAGACATTTGTTGGGGGAAGTATATATTATGTCCACCTTGAAAAACAGTTTGGATGTTATCTGTTAAACTTGAAGATTCTCATATCCTGTGACTGAGCACTTTTACTCCTAGGGGTGTGTGTATATATGTATATTAATATATCTCCAAGGGAAACCTGAGTACCCATGCAACAAGACACATATACAAGAAGGTTCATAGTAGCAATGTTCTTCATATTCAAAAATTAGAAATAGTTGGGCACAGTGGCTCACTCATATAATCCCAGAACTTTTAGGATTGTTTGAACTCAGGAGTTCAAGACCAGCCTGGGCAACATGGTGAGATGCCATGTCTACAAAACATTTTTAAAAAATTAGCTGAATATGTTGGCATGTGCCTGTAGTCCCAGTTACTTGAGAAGCTGAGGACAGAGGGTTGCTTGACCCTGGGAAGTGGAAGTTGCAGAGCTGAGATCGTGCCACTGCACTGCAGCCTAGGTAACAGAGCAAGACCCTGTGGCAAAAACAAAAAAGCCAAAAACAGAACAACAACAACAACAACAAAACCAGAAACAACCAAAATAATCACCAACAGAAAAACAGAAAACACATTGCATTACGTTTCGACAACAAAAAAAATGCTAAATGGCAATAAAGGTAAACTTCGGCAACATGCCTGCAGCCTGAATGAATCTTAAACCATGCTGCAAAGTGCTGGAAATTGCTTACTATAAAAATGTGGATGGCGGCTGCCTCTGCGGAGAGGAAAGAGGTTGTGATTGGGAAGATATAAAACCCATGTGAAATGTAACACATTATTATAAAGCAAATGCCCCGACACCATAATCCAGACCCACAAGTAGAACATTGCCAGTGACCTGGAAGCCCCTACGTATTTGTTCCTAACCAAAAGAGCCTCAAGAAAGATTTCCAAATACATCAGTAATTTCCCCAAATAAGAATGAGTTAAACTCAATTATTAAAATACATATCAATTGAAGGAGACTCGATGTCTTTATAACACTGAGTCTTCCCATGTAAGAACTAGCAGTATTTTCCCTTTAATCAAGTCCTTATGATTTCTAGGAGAATTCTAAAGTGTTCTTCATTCTCCCAAGTCACTCCCATGGGTTCTTCATCTTGCACTTGATTTCTGTTTGTTTGGTATGTTGTTTTTCCACATGCCTAAGGAGAGTAGTTGCCATTTATTCCTGCTGAACGTTAAGCTTTTGGTTTTCATCTGTGACTCCTGTCTGTGCTGCTTCTCTCATATCTCTATCTGCACACAAATCTCTGATATTAAATGATGGCTCAGACAGAGCCAAAAGCAGAGCTCTACAGCACGCTGGAAAGATCCCCTTCTAGACAAACACACGACCTATTCATCAGGAGTATTTAAGAATAGTTTTATAAACACCTTAACCACACTATTTAGGATCTGTTATTTCTTCATCTTGTCGTCAAGAATATAATGGAAACTATTTTTGAATTATGTGTGTTATATATATATACACACTACATATAAGTATATATATATCTATATTTAAAAATATATTTTTCAATAGTTTTTGGCGAACATGTGGTGTTTGGTTACATGGGTAAGTTATTTGATTTCTGAGATTTTGGCCCACCCATCACCCAAGCAGTGTACACGGTATCCAATGTGTAGTATTTTATCCCTCACCAGCCTCCCACCCTTTTCCCCAAGTCCCCAGGGTCCATTATATCATTCTCATGCCTTTGCGTCCTCATAGCTTAGCTCCCACTTATAAGTGAGAATACATGGCCAGGCACGGCGGCTCACGCCTGTAATCCCAGCACTTTGGGAGGCCGAGGTGGGCGGATCACAAGGTCAGGAGATCGAGACCATCGTGGCTAACACGGTGAAACACTGTCTCTACTAAAAAAAAAAAAAAATACAAAAAATTAGCCGGACATGGTGGCACATGTCTGTAGTCCCAGCTACTCGGGAGGCTGAGGCAGGAAAGTGGCGTGAAACTGGGAGGCAGAGCTTGCAGTGAGCCGAGATCGTGCCACTGCACGTGCGCGCACGCACACACACACACACACACACACACACACACACACATGAAAGTGAAAACATATGATGTTTGATTTTCCATTCCTCAGTTACTTCACTTAGAATAATGGCCTCCACTTACATCCAGATTGCTGCGAATGCCATTATTTCATTCCTTTTTATGGCTGAGTAGTATTCACGGAAACAATTTAAAGTCCCTTTCTAAAATCCAAATAAAGTACATTTCCTTTATTTCATTGTTAAATAAACCTAGCAGGGTAAGAAAGATCTGGAATTACCTTGACTTGACTTATTCTTAAAGAATCCTAGGCCAGGCACAGTGGTTTGCATCTGTAAGGCCAGCACTTTGGGAGGCCAGGGTGGGAGAATCACTTGAGGCCAGGAGTTTGAGACCAGCCTTGGCAAGATGGCAAAACCCCATCTCTATGGAAAAAAAAAAAAAAAATCTAAAAGTTAGCCCGGCATGGTGGAGCATGCCTGTAATCCCAGCTACTCGGGGAAGCTGAAGCGGGAGGATCGCTTGAGCCTGGGAAGTTGAGGCTGCAGTGAGCTGTGACTGCACCACTCCAGTATGGGCTACAGCATGAGACCCTGACTCAAAATAATAATAATTTGTACTGGCTTCCTATAGACCTTGTTTTCTAAGTACCTGTGAACCATCCATTAAATAATCCTGGGATCAGCATGAAGCTTACCCACCTATATTTTCCAGAATTGACTCACTACGGCAGACTGAATTATTGTTACTAACACCCTTACTCCCTGTATTAGGATAACACATCCCTGACTTTTGCAGTGTCTGCTATGGCCTGACAATCTTAACTGCCTGGGGAGTAACTCAGCTGGGAAGTAAGAGTTCTTAATTGCTCACCTATCTTGGGCTTCAGTGACTAAAGCATTGTTTATTCCACTTGCTCCAATTTTATTTTCTATTTCATTGATAAAAGTGGCAAGAAAAGGGAAGCTACATCTGATTCCCATCACTTGGCCATAATATGTTAGCCACCTCAAGCAACTGAATCCTATTCTCTCACTGACTGATAGAAGGAAGTTTAAGATGCTTCCTATTTTTGTGTCTTTTCTTATTCCCAGCTTCAGCAGTCCATCACTGCCACTTGTTTCCGTAAGCAAGAGAGACTATTTTAAAAGTCCAAGTTGCTAATTTCAGTCTGTTTTGACATGAACTGTCTAAGCCATGTGCATGTGTATGTGTGTGTATGTGAAAACACTCAGTTTCTGAGAGTCCTTAATTCACGTCCTTAGATAGACTTGGCTTCAGGATAACTTTTAGACTGTAAACGTGGGCTCACTGATTTAGGGCGGAGGGGAGAGTCCTCACTGTGGAGTACGGTTCAGATTTGCACACTCCTCTGGGCGTTCATTTTGTGTGTTAGTCACTAATGGCGAAGGAGGTGAACCAAACATTTTATAATGAACCTCCCACAAGAACAACTTGTTCTTTAAATTCAGAAGCCAAGAAACTTTCAATAGAATCGGTTTAGAGGGACTGGGTGGTTGTTTTTTGGTTTTGGGTTTTTGTTTTTGTTTTTTATAAATTCAAGTGGAACAATTCTTATTCAGTCAGAACCAAAATCCTGTCTAACTTTATTTGCATCACACTCGCTGGCACAAATTGCCTGGTGATGAAAATAAAAGAGCCTGTATAAAAGTCTGGGAATAAAAACAACACACATAAGAAAAAGGAAACAGCAGTGTGCAGGGAAATAGGAAGGAGAAAGAGGTCAAGAGAGGAGAAATGGGAGAGGAGGGAAAAGAGGGGAGGAAGAGAATATCTATAGTCAGAAAATACTTGCATTGAAAGTTGCCTGAAAGAACAACTAACTTAACTTAACAACCCTTACATTAATGGTTTGGATATGGAGGCACAGAAAGCCTAATTTGCACAGTAGCAGCCAGTTAATAACAAAGCCTGTAGCCATATCTCCCCACCTGTGTTCATTCTTTTTTCCTTCTACTCCTTACCCCTCAGGCAGGCTCATACATTAATTTGTTTAATATGCAATTAAAAATTGTATTATTTTTTAAAACTTTTATTTTAGGTCCAGAGGTACATGTGAAGGTTTGTTACATAGGTAAACTTGTGTCACAGGAATTTGTTGTACAGATTATTTCATCACCCAGGTAATAAGCTCACTACCCAATAGTTATCTTTTCTGCTTCTCTCTCTCCTCTCACCCTTCATCCTCAGGTAGACTCCGGTGTCTGCTGTTCCTTTCTTTGTGTTCGTAACTTCTCATCATTTAGCTCTCACTTATAAGTGAGAACATGCAGTATTTGGTTTTCTGTTCCTGTGTTAGTTTGCTAAGGATATTGGCCTCCAGCTCCATCCATGTTCCCCCAAAGACACAATCTCATTCTTTTTTATGTCTGCATAGTATTCCATGGCGTACATGTACCACATTTTCCTTATCCAGTCTTTCAGAACATACAATTTTTAATTGGATTGATTCATTGTGAGAACAAAAACAACTGCCTCCTTGAAAAGTACAACAGAAATGTTTGGATGCATTTCAAAGACTAAGAAAAAAACCCAGGATATATACTTTCAGTCAAGCATCTGACACAGTTATTTGTCCAGACATAGCCGTTTGTACCTGAAAACTGAACGTTAAGTTTTCTTCTGGGTTCTAGCACAGAAACTCCTTAAAGGCAGATTCCGAAGCTCCCTTCATTGCTCTGGAAACTGGTTAATGTTCTTAGCCATCATGCCATGACCCACCTCATCCTTCCCTCAGGATTGGATTTCCAGAAGGACAAGAGTGAAGCTGGGGGAGGCTTCCATTCTGATCTTCTAATCTTGCACTAAGGTACATGTGGGTCAACATCACACACCCACAGTCACATACAACACAAGCTGCTCAAGGAATTTAGTCTTCTTCACTCATATCTACCTGTTGTACCTATAATAATGTGGCCACAGGTGGAAAAAAAAAAGTGCCATTCCAACTTATTTAAAAACTTTTGTTTTCTTCTTGCCCTGAAGAAAAAGTCCATTTCCCAGAACTACTGTAATAGAATGTTACAAGTATCTCTGACACCCAGTGATATGTATTCAGAATCTAACAAACTGGTGGGGCCGTGCCTCCCAAACCTCTTGGTACCAGCTGACGTGCTTGCAGGGAATGGCCAGTCTGTGGGACAGAAGTTGTAAGTTTAAGTTCCAGGGGGAGAGACTAGAGGAAAGGACCTTGGGGGTTTGTTTTCACAAAGGAAAGCAAGAGGCTTGGGGCACATGTATTGTTGCTGAAGGGCCTAAGGGCCAGACAGGGCCAGGGTAGGTCTGGGCTGGCAATTTCTACCTAGAACAGAGTGTGGTTCTATCAGTGCGTGGATCAAGAAAAGATGAAATAACAGACAGCAGTGCTGGCCTCAGAAGGGCTTTGCAGCTTTAGGAGTCCAGGAAACAGCAGCCTAGGCAGGGAGAATCATTGCTTTTGGAGAGCAGCCCAGCAGCAGCTGCAGTGGGGAGACACTGCCCTCAAGTGGTTTGTGGGCTGGAGACCTCAGTGGTCCAGAACTCACCAGAGACATACCAGGATTAAGGGGGGTACACTGAACATCCTGCTGTCAATGCTGTCAAATTGGTGGCAACTGTGAGCCCACACATTCATATGTTAATGCTAGCATGATGTGCCCACATAATCAGGAGGCCTGGGAAGAGGTCATCCTTTTCTTCCTTCTCCTATACCTGTGCTCCATCTTCCTCCAGAATCCTTGGATTCCAGCTTAACAAATCAAGAGCATTTCCTCACAGCAGTCATATGTCCTGACCATTGTGCAAGTGTATATTACACAGATGCAGGAAGCTATTCATCTGCAGTCATTGTAGAGTTGTACCTTTATTGTGAATATTTTGTGACAAGTGGCTGTGAAATGACTTGAAGTTCAGGGTTTTTCCACAATTTTTCTTATTGGGTAATGGAGGGACTTCCATTAGGGCAGGCCTGTGTTCCAGATATGGTGGTATCCCAGGAGATATCCACATGGATGGCCTCAGAGAAGACCCATCACCAGGACTGAAGTCAAAATGGAAGAAGTGTTAGACTTTCTGACATTGTTCCTGAGTGGTTTGAGTTGGGGGAAATATGGGGAAAAAATGAGTGGACTCTTAGTGATAGGCCTTCAAATCGTGAGATGATCTATAAAAACAAACTTCCCTTCTCCAGGCACTAGTTCTGAACTCAGGTCTAAGGACAGAAACTGTGTTCTATTCCCCTCTGTTTGTGCAATCTCAGTATAATGCCCATCACCAAGGTGTTTGTTGAGTTGAATTTTGTTGAATTCTTCTTTCAATAAGGTCTATCAATAACTATACCAATAGCAAACAAATTAGGACCTTTGCTACCACCAAATACAAGTGACACCAGGGTATAATGCAGACAGTTTGAGACTTTCCTCTATGTCACAACTTGAGTGAGTTTGGAGGACTGGGTGGGGGAGAGAAACACAATAGGAAAAAAAGTTAACATTTGTTTTTTGTTTTGTTTTGATACAGAGTCTTGCTCTGTCACCCAGGCTGGAGTGCAGTGGCACAATCTCGGCTCACTGCAACCTCCACCTCCTGGGTTCAAGGGATTCTTGTGCCTCAGCCTCCCGAGTGGCTGGGATTATAGGCATGTGCCACCATGCCCAGCTAATTTTTGTACTTTTAGTAGAGATGGGGTTGCACCATGTTGCCCAGGCTGATCTTGAACTCCTGACCTCAGGTTATCCGCTCACTTCGGCCTCCCAAAGTACTGGGATTACAGGCAGGAGCCACCACACCCAGTCAAAAAGTTAACGTTTGTTGAGCGCTTACTGTGTACTGAATGCTCTGCTTTCATTATCTCTATTGAGGGTTTGGTATAGGGCTTGGGAGCTTCATTCTATCCTCCCTTCTTCCACTCTTAGGGTTACAAACAAGCAAATTTACTTATGAGGGACAATAACCAATTGGGAAACAAAGGAACACTTTAGACATAGTAGCCCCACTCTACCCTAGTATTTAGGTTGGTACAAAAGTAATAGCGGCTTTTGCAATTAAAAGTAACTGCAATAACCACAATTACTTTTGCACCACCCAATACAAACTCTGAGTTGAATAACTGAACTTAAGGAGAGGCCTTTTTGTTCTTCCTCACCTGAATCTAAGATGGTCAGTTCCCCAGAAAAGATCCAATCTGATTTATCACACTCAGTTTCCAGCAGAGAAGCTGGGGCACAGAGACAATATATGAGGTAAGGTCCTTTCTAGGCCTCTTACATCACGGAGACAGGAAATAAAAAGAGAGAAGTATCTGGCCCACCCAAAGGATCCAGGCCCTCTTTCTGAAGCAACTACATCGTATTATTTATCTACTGCTTTGTAACAAATTACCTCAATACTTGGTGGTTTTAAAACAACATTTATTATCTCATAGGTTCTATGAGTCAGAAATCTGGGCGTGCCTTCACTGGGTCCTTGGGCTCAGACTGTGTTATACCACTACAATCAGGCTGTCAACCACGGCTCACTATGGGAGGATCCACTTCCAAGCTCATTTATATGGTTGTTGATAGGATTCAGCTCCTTGTGAGCTTTTGGACTGAGAGCTTCAGTCCCTTATTGACCTCTTGGCCAAAGGCTTCCCTCTGTTCCTGACACATGAGCCTCTCTATATGGTGGTGCATAACATGACAACTTGCTTTATCAGAATAAGCAAGCGGGAAAAGTCAAACAGAGGATGTGCAAACGAGATGGAAGTCACAGTCTTTTGAAACCTAATCTCAAAAGTGATGTCTCCTCACCTTTGTCATATTCTATTCATTAAAATATAAAAGTCATTTAGAAAATTTGAAAATATGTGGAACAATAACCCAGTCCTAAATAACTATTGTGTAAAGAAGAAATAAAAAGGGAAATCCAAAAATACTTTAAGATGAATGAAATAAAACACAACATACCAAAACTTACGGGATGCAGCTGAAGTTGCTTACTGGGACAAGTATAGCTATAAATGCCTATATTAAAAAGAAGAAAGATCTCAAATCAACCTGGCCTCCACCTGATGATGCTGAAGATCTAAAGCAAGGAGAAGATAGAAAATAATAAAGATTGGAATAGAAATTAATGAATCAAGGAAGAGAAAAACAATATACTAAAATCAATACCAAAAGCAGGTTCTTTGAAAAGATCAATAAAATTAACAAACCTTTATCTAGATTGACGAAAAAAAAAAAAAGATTATAAAGGGAATACATGCAAAACATATGAAATTATATGCAAAAACCTAGATAACCTGGATGAAATGAACAAATCCCTAGAAAGACATAAACTAATAAAACTGACCCAAGAAGAAATAGACACTCTGAACAAAACTGTAACAACAGAGAAGAATGAATTAGTAATAAAAAATCAGATTACTCAAAGAGAAAAGCAGGAACAGATGGTGTCACTGCAGACATTCTACCAAATGTATAATTGATACCAATTTTTCACAAACTCAAATTCAAAAAATAGAAGAAGGAACACTTCCTAATTCATTCCAATTACCTGATACCAAAATTACCCTGATACCAAGATAAGACAAATGCATCACAGAAAGACTGCAGATCCATTGTCTCTTACAAATATGTATGCAAAAATTATCAACAAAATACTAACAAACAAAATCTGGCAATATGCAAAAATAATTATACACATAACAAAGTATGATTTATCCCAGGAGTGCAAAGGTGGTTCAACACAAGAAAACCAATCAATATAATACACTGCATTAATAGAATGAAAGGGAAAAAAATCACATGATCATCTCAATTAATGCAGAGAAAGCATCTGACAAAATCTAACATTATTTCATGATAAAAACATTAAACAAACTGGGAATAGAAAGGAATTTCCTTAACTTGATAAAGGGCATGTATGGAAACCCACAGCTAACATCATACTTAATGGTGAAAGACTGAATGCTTTTCCCTTAAGATCTGTAACAAGACAAGATGCCCATTCTCAGCACATTTATTCGATATTGTACTGGAGGTTCTATCCAGGACAATTAGGCAAGAAAAATAAGATAAAAACCATCCATTTTGGACAGGAAGGAGTAAAACTATTTCTATTCACAAATGACATAATCTTGTATATAGAAAATTCTAAAGAATCTAGTAAAAAAAACTATCAAAACTAATAAACAAGTTCAACAAGATTGCAGAATACAAGATCAATATAAAAACATTGTATTTCTAGACTGATCTAGGGGGGCATTCCAAGATGGTCGAATAGAAACAGCTCCAGTCTGCAGCTCCCAGCATGATTGACGCAGAAGATGGGTGATTTCTGTATTTCCAGTTGAGGTACCTGGTTCATCTCACTGGGACTGGTTGGACAGTGGATGCAGCCCACAGAGGGTGAGCTGAAGCAGGGTGGGGCATCGCCTCACCCAGGAAGTGCAAGGGGTTGGGGAATTTCCCTTTCCTAGCCAAGGAAACTATGATAGACTACCTGGAAAAACAGGACACTCCTGCCCAAATACTGTGCTTTTCCCAAGGTCTTAGCAACCGACAGGCAAGGTGATTCTCTCCTGTGCCTGGCTCAGTGGGTCCCACACCCATGGAGCCTTGTTCACTGCTAGCACAGCAGTCTGAGATCGATCTGCGAGATGGCAGCCTGGTTGGGGGAGGTGCATCCAACATTGCTGAGGTTTGAGTAGGTAAACAAAGCAGCCTGGAAGCTCGAACTGGGCAGAGCCCACTGCAGCTCAAAAAGGCCTACTGCCTCTAGACTCCACCTCTGTGGGCAGGGCATAGCTGAACAAAAGGCAGCAGACAATTTCTGCAGACTTAAACGTCCCTGTCTGACAGCTCTGAAGAGAGCAGTGGTTCTCCCAGCACAGCGTTAGAGCTCTGAGAATGGACAGACTGCCTCCTCCGGTGGGTCCCTGAACCCTGTGTAGCCTAAATGGGAGACACCGTCCAGTAGGGGCCAACAGACACCTCATATAGGTGGCTGCCCCTCTGGGACGAAGCTTCCAGAGGAAGGATCAGGCAGCAATATTTGCTGTTCTGCAGGCTCTGCTGGTGATACTTAGCCAAACAGGATCTGGAGTGGACATCCAGCAAACTCCAACAGACCTGCAGCTGAGGTACCTGACTGTTAGAAGGAAAACTAACAAACACAAAGGAACAACATCAACGTCAACATAAAGGTCATCTACACCAAAACCCCATCTGTAGGTCACCAACATCAAAGACCAAAGGTAGATAAAACCACAAAGATGGGGAGAAACCAGAGCAGAAAAGCTGAAAATTCTAAAAATCAGAGTGCCTCTTCTCCTCCAAAGGATTGCAGCTCCTCGCCAGCAATGGAACAAAGCGAGATGGAGAATGACTTTGACGAGTTGACAGAAGTAGGCTTCAGAAGGTCGGTAATAACAAACTTCTCCTAGCTAAAGGAGGATGTTCAAACCCATCGCAATGAAGTTAAAAACCCTGAAAAAAGATTAGACACGTGGCTAACTAGAATAAACATGTAGAGAAGATCTTAAATGACCCGATGGAGCTGAAAACCATGGCACAAGAACTTCATGATGCATGCACAAGTTTCAATAGCTGATTTGATCAAGTGGAAGAAAGGGTATCCGTGACTAAAGATCAAACTAATGAAATAAAGCAAGAAGACAAGGTTAGAGAAGAAAGAGTAAAAAGAAATGAACAAAGCCTCCAAGAAATATGGGACTATGTGAAAAGACCAAATCTACATTTGACTGGTGAACCTGAAAGTGATGGGGAGAATGGAATCAAGTCAGAAAATACTCTTCAGGATATTATCCAGAACTTCCCCAACATAGCAAGGCAGGCCAACATTCAAATTCGGGAAACACAGAGAACACCACAAAGATACTCCTTGGGAAGAACAAACCCAAGATACGTAATTGTCAGATGCACCAAGGTTGAAGTGAAGGAAAAAGTGTTAAGGACAGCCAGAGAGAAAGGTCAGGTTACCCACAAAGGGAAGCCGACCAGACTAACAGTGGATCTCATGGCAGAAACTCTACAAGCCAGAAGAGAGTGGGGGCCAATATTCAACATTCTTGAAGAAAAGAATTTTCAACCCAGAATTTCATATCCAGCCAAACTAAGCTTCGTAAGTGAAGGAGAAATAAAATCCTTTACAGACAAGCAAATGCTGATTTCGTCACCACCAGGCCTGCCTTACAAGAGCTCCTGAAGGAAGCACTAAACATGGAAAGAAACAACCGGTACCAGCCACTGCAAAAACAGGCCAAATTGTAAAGACCATCGATGCTATGAAGAAACTGCATCAACTAACGAGCAAAATAACCAGTTAATATCATAATGGCAGGATCAAGTTCACACATAACAATCTTAACCTTAAATGTAAATGGGCTAAACGCCCCAATTAAAAGACACAGACTGGCAAACTGGACAAAGAGTCAAGACCCATCAGTGTGCTGTATTCAGGAGACCAATCTCACGTGCAAAGATGCATATAGGCTCAAAATAAAGGGATGGAGGAAGATCTACCAAGCAAATGGAAAGCAAAATAAAGCAGGGGCTACAATCCTAGTCTCTGATGAAACAGACTTTAAACCAACAAAGATCAAAAGAGACAAAGAAGGCCATTACCTAATGGTAAAGGGATCAATTCAACAAGAAAAGCTAACTATCCTAAGTATATATGCACCCAATACAGGAGCACCCAGATTCATAAAACAAGTCCTTAGAGAATTACAAAGAGACTTAGACTTCCACACGATAATAATGGGAGACTTTAACACCCCACTGTCAATATTAGATCAATGAGACAGAAGGTTAACAAGGATATCCAGGACCTGAACTCAGCTCTGCAACAAGTAGACCTAATAGACTTCTACGAACTCTCCACCCCAAATCAACAGAATATACATTCTTCTCAGCACCACTTCACACTTATTCTAAAATTAACCATATAATTGGAAGCAAAGCACTCCTCAGCAAATGTAAAAGAACAGAAATCACAACAAACTCTCTCTCAGACCACAGTGCAATCAAATTAGAACTCAGGATTAAGAAACTCACTCAAAACTGCACAACTACATGGAAACTGAACACATGGCTCCTGAATGAATACTGGTTAAATAATGAAATGAAGGCAGAAATAAAGATGTTCTTTGAAACCAATGAGAACAACAATATACCAGAATCTCTGGGACACATTTAAAGCAGTGTGTAGAGGGAAATTTATAGCACTAAATACCCACAAGAGAAAGCAGGAAAGATCTAAAATTGACACCCTAACATCACAATTAAAAGAACTAGAGAAGCAAGAGCAAACACATTCAAAAGCTAGCAGAAGGGAAGAAATAAGATCAGGGCAGAACTGAAAGAGATAGAGACACAAAAAACCCTTCAAAAAAAATCAATGAATCTGGGAGCTGGTTTTTTGAAAAGATCAACAAAATTGATAGACTGCTAGCAAGACTAATAAAAAAGAAAAGAGAGAAGAATCAAATGGATACAATAAAAAATGATAAAGGGGATATCACCACCGATCCCACAGAAACACAAACTACCATCAGAGAATACTATAAACACCTCTATGCAAATAAACTAGAAAACCTAGAAGAAATGGATAAATTCCTGGACACATATACCCTCCCAAGACTAAACGAGGAAGAATTTGAATCTCTGAATAGACTAATAGCAGGCTCTGAAATTGAGGCAATAATTAATAGCCTACTGACCAAAAAAAGTCCAGGACCAGACAGATTCACAGCCAAATTCTACCAGATGTACAAAGAGGAGCTGGTACGATTCCTTCTGAAACTATTCTAATCAATAGAAAAAGAAGGAATCCTCCCTAACTCATTTTATGAGGCCAACATCATCCTAATACCAAAGCCTGGCAGAGACACAACAAAAAAAAGAGAATTTTAGACCAATATCCCTGATGAACATCGATGTGAAAATCCTCAATAAAATACTGGCGAACCGAATCCAGCAACACATCAAAAAGCTTATCCATGATCAAGTGGGCTTCATTCCTGGGATGCAAGGCTGGTTCAACATATGCAAATCAATAAATGCAATCTATCACATAAACAGAACCAATGACAAAAAACACATGATCATCTCAATAGATGCAGAAAAGGCCTTCAACAAAATTCAACAGCCCTTCATGCTAAAACTCTCAATAAACTAGGTATTGATGGAACGTATCTCAAAATACTAAGAGCTATTTATGACCAACCCACAGCCAATATCATACTGAATTGGCAAAAACTGGAAGCATTCCATTTGAAAACTGGCACAAGATAATGATGCCCTCTCTCACCACTCTTATTCAACATAGTGTTGGAAGTTCTCGCCAGGGCAATCAGGCAAGAGAAAGAAATAAAGGGTATTCAATTAGGAAATAAGGAAGTCAAATTGTATCTATTTGCAGATGACATGATTGTGTATTTAGAGAACCCCATCATCTCAGCCCAAAATCTTCTTAAGCTGATAAGCAACTTCAGCAAAGTCTCAGGCATTCCTATACACCATTAACAGACAGAGAGCCAAATCATGAGTGAACTCCCATTCACAATTGCTTCAAAGAGAATAAAATACCTAGGAATACAGCTTGCAAGGGATATGAAGGACCTCTTCAAGGAGAACTACAAACCACTGCTCAATGAAATAAAAAAGGACACAAACAAATGGAAGAATATTCCATGCTCATGGGTAGGAAGAATCAATATCATGAAAATGGTCATACTGCCCAAGGTAATTGATAGATTAAATGCCATCCCCATCAACCTACCAATGACTTTCTTCACAGAATTGGAAAAAACTGCTTTAAAGTTCATATGGAATCAAAAAAGAGCCCACATTGCCAACACAATCCTAAGCAAAAAGAACAAAGCTAAAGGCATCATGCTACCTGACTTCAAACTATACTACAAGGCTACAGTAAGCAAAACTGCATGGTACTGGTACCAAAACAGAGATATAGACCAGTGAAACAGAACAGAAGCCTCAGAAATAACACCACACATCTACAACCATCTGATCTTTGACAAACATGACAAAAACAAGAAATGGGGAAAGGATTCCCTATTTAATAGATGGTGCTGGGAAAATTGGCTAGCCATAAGTAGCAAGCTGAAACTGGATCCCTTCCTTACACCTTATACAAAAATTAATTCAAGATGGATTAGAGACTTAAATGTTAGACCTAAATCCATAAAAACCCTAGAATACCTAGGCAATACCATTCAGGACATAGGCATGGGCAAGGACTTCATGTCTAAAACACCGAAATCAATGGCAACAAAAGCCAAAATTGACAAACGGGATCTAATTAAACTAAAGAGCTTCTCCACAGCAAAAAAAAACTACCATCAGAGTGAACAGGCAACCTACAGAATGGGAGAAAATTTTTGTAATCTACCCATCTGACAAAGGGTTAATATCCAGAATCTACAAAGAACTCAAACCAATTTACAAGAAAAAAACAAACAACCCCATCGAAAAGTGGACAAAGGGTATGAACAGACACTTCACAAAAGAAGACATCTATCCGTCAACAGACCCATGAAAAAATGCTCATCATCACTGGTCATCAGAGAAATGCAAATCAAAACTACAATCAGATACTACCTCACATCAGTTAGAATGGCAATCATTAAAAAGTCAGGAAACAACAGATGCTGGAGAGGATGTGGAGAAATAGGAACACTTTTACACTGTTGGTGTGAGTGTAAATTAGTTCAACCATTGTGGAAGACAATGTGGTGATTCCTCAAGGATCTAGAACTAGAATTACCATTTAACCTAGCAATCCCATTACTGGGTATATACCCAAAAGATTATAAATCATGCTACTATAAAGATACATGCACAGGTATGTTTATTGCGGCACCATTCACAATAGCAAAGACTTGGAACCAACCCAAATGCCCATCAATGATAGACTGGATTAAGAAAATGTGGCACATATATATACACCATGGAATACTATGCAGCCATCAAACAGGATGAGTTCATGTCCTTTGCAGGGACATGGATGAGGCTGGAAGCCATCATTCTCAGCAAACTATCACAAGGACAGAAAACCAAACACCGCATGTTCTCACTCATACGTGGGGAGTGAACAATGAGATCACCTGGACACAGAGCAAGGAACATCACACACCGGGGCCTGTCTGGGGGTGGGGGCTAGGGGAGGGCTAGCATTAGGAGAAATACCTAATGTAAATGATGAGTTGATGGGTGCAGCAAACCAACATGGCACATAAATACCTATGTATCAAACCTGCACATTGTGCACATGTACCCTAGAACTTAAAGTATATATTAAAAAGATTGTATTTCTATATACTTATAATGAACAAATCAAAAATAAAATTATGAAATTAATCCTACTACAAGAGCATCAAAAAGAATAAAATACTTAGGAATAAACTTAAAAGAAGAATAAAACTTGTACTCAGAAAACTACAAAACCTGTTGCAAGAAATTAAAGGGAAATCTTAATAAATTTTTAAAATCTCATGTTCTTAGATTGGAAGCCTTGATATTGCTAAGATGGCAATACTTTCCAAATTGATCTACAGATTCAATGTAATCCCTATCAGAATCCTAGCTGACTGCTTTGTAGAAATTGATAAGCTGATTCTAAAATTCAAATGGAATTGCAAGAAATCCAGAAAAGCCAAAAAAATCTTGAAAAAGAAGAACAAAGTAGGAGGACCCACACTTCCAGTTTTTGAAAGTTACTCTGAAGTAACAGTAACCAAGGAAGTGTGATATTGGCGTAAGGATAGACATATAGCTCAATGGAAGAGAATTGAGAGTCCAGAAATAAACACATGTGTTTGTGATCATCTGATTTTCAGGAAGGGTGCCAAGACCATTCAACGGGGAAAGATAGTCTTTTCAATGAAGGCACTGGAACAACTGTATAGTCACAGGGAAAATAATTAATTGGGACACTTACTGCATAACATATACAAATAATTAACTCTAAATGGATCAAGATCAAAATGTCAAAACTAAAACTATACAATTATTGGAATAAAACACAGAGAAAAATCTTCATGACCATGGATTTGGCAATGGAGTCTTAGATCTGACACCAAACATATGAGCAATGAAAAAAACGGATTGGATTTTATCAAAAATGAAAATTTTGTGCATCGAAAGACACTATCGAGAGAGTAAAAATACAGTTTATGGAATGGAAGATAATATTTACAGATTGTATATCTGATAAGGGATTGTATCCAGAATACACAGAACTCTTACAACTCAACAATAAAAGTACAAATAATCCAATTTAAAAATGGAAATTTCTCCAAAGAAGATATACAAATGGCTAAAAAGCACATGAAACGATGCTCAACATCCATAAAAACCACAAGGAGACACCAATTCATGCTAACATTGCTAATTTAATTTTTAAAAAAGAAAATAACTTGTTGGTGAGGATGTGGAGAATTCAAGACCCTCATACACTGCTGGAGGAAATGTAAAATGTTGAAACCATTTGGAAAACAGTCTGAAAGTTCCTCAAATGATTGAGCATTTCCAACAATTCCACTCCAAGGTATGGATGCAAGAGAAATGAAAACATGTCTATACAAAAACTTGTACATGAAGGTTTGTAGGAGCATTATTCATAATAGCCAAAAGGTGGAAACACCTTGAATGTTCATAACTGATGAATGGATAAACTAAATGTGATATATCCATACAATGGAATATTATTCAGACATAAAAAGTAATGAAATACTGTTACATGCCACAAGATGGATGAACTTTGAAACCATTATGCTAAGTGAAAGAAATCAGTCACAAAAGGACCACATATTATATGATTTCATTTATATAAAATGTCCAAATAGGCAAATATTTAGAGACAGAAAGTAGATTAGTCCTTGCTGAGGCTTAAGGGAAGAGGGAGTTGATAACTAAAGTGTATACAGTTTCCTTTTCAGGTGATGAAAGTGTTCAGATATTGTTGTTGGTGATGGTTTCATATATCTTTGAGTATACTTTATTTAATATTGAATTATTTTGAATAAAACCACTGAATTATACACTTTAAATGAATGAATCATATGTGGATGATATCTCAATAAAGCCGCTTAAAAAAAAGTAAAAGAAGAAACTCCCCAGGTCCAGCCCACACTTAAGGGGATGAGATTATGTGTAGGTATGAGTATCAGGAGGAGATCATTGGGGACCATCTTAGAATTCTGCCTACCACGTGCATGAAAAAGAAGAGGTAGAAGTGAATCTTCCTCTCATGGGTGCAGAAGAGCAAAAGGATTATCATGCAAGGCACTGATATTTTGGTATGTTGTGTCTTTATCCACTAATAAAATATGGCCCAGTGATATCCTGGGCCCTGATCAATCAAAGGCCCTAATAAGAATGAGCAACTTTTCCTTCAGTGGAGGGATTAGCTAAGAAGCAGTAAGTAGTTGAGTGGGATATGGTGAGGGCCAGAGTTGTGAGTAGTATTGGACCATCCTTAATCATCTCCTTTGGATTTTTATACATGATAAGGTAGGCATTATCATCCTCATGTAATATATAGAAATTAAATATACCAATGTCTCAAAGCTTAGAACTGGAAGTATCAACATTCAAATATAAGTCTTTCTGATTTCAAAGAACATTTTAGTTCTCATACATTAGTGCTAAGCAACCCTTTTTCTTCTTGGTTTGAGAGCTAATTTAGGAAAGATTAACATGGTTACTATATTTTTGCACCAAGCAAACTAAAAATGGCTTTATTGAATCTCAATGGGGAGGGGGGGAAATGTGTATTCATACAATTTATATTACCTACTTTACTGAATAGAAGAATGCCAATAAGAAAATTGGCTCTGTTTCTAGCTACTAAAATAGTAATATCTGTGTGCATTTAAGAAGTATAACAGACAACAGTATTTTAATCTTTTATACTTGCATTTGGACTATACTTTAGAGATCACTAAATGTGTTTATATGTATTACCTTGTTTATGTCTCAGAACATACCTTAAGAGATGTTATCATTACCAGTCAATTCTGAGGAGGAAAAACTGAAATCTGAGAGGTAAAATAATTTGCCTAAGGTTACTCAAATTTAACCACAGCTGAGATGAAGTTGGTTCATTTGATTCAATTCAATATTTACCAAATGTATTAGTCAGGATGCCTGTGGCTGCAAGTAAAAGAATACTACATTAATGTTTACTTAAGCAATAGATACATATAATCACCTTGCATTCTAAGAAATCTGTTGGGAGGTAGCTCCAAGCTGAGTGCAGTGGTTCCACACTGTCATCAGAAGCCTAGATAGATCCTATCTTTCTGATCTGCCATGAGGATGTTGGATGTTGGTCCTTGAGCTTTCAGCCTCATAACTGAAAGGTGCCGCTCAGCTTCAAATATGATATTTTCACTTCAATGCCCCAAGCAAGAAAAAGGAAGAAAGCATGGTAACTTACAACAATCCTCTAACACCTTCTCTTATTATGAAGAAAACATTCCCAGAAACCCCTCTTTAATCTCAATGAGTCACAAGTTCATCTCTTGCTAGATGAAGGCTGGGAAAGTATCTGGGAAGAGGTATGGGATTATTATATCTGCTTTAGACCAATCATAAGTCCATCCTGTGAGGCTGGAGGATCTCTACCTCCCTGAGATCAAAGGGTTTTCATCATGCAATTGAGTGAACCAAGGTTCTGTTATCGGGAGGAAGGTGGGTGGAAGGTCGGTTGGGTAGACAGCCATGCTCACCGGCTGTGCTATCCTTGGGGAGAAAAGATGAGTAACACATGGGTCCACATGACTCAACACAGACATTCCTCTCCTGTGGTTGTAGCTCCACTGTCAACCCCCAGTTGGGTAGGAAAGAACAAGACATATAGCACAATGTTGTGCAGCCCCACCACTGACCACTGTCAATTTCCAAAAAGGGCTGGCACTGTTTCTCTGGCCACTCTGAAATGGGCTGGACGTCAATGGTTATCCTTCTCTCAGTGTGTAGGTTCCCCCATCACATCCAGTTTTCCTCTTCTTTAGTGCATTCTGCACTAAGCTGTCAATAAAATATTTTCAAAGCATAATCATAGCAGGGTAAAAAGTTACCTCATAACCTGTTCAAAACCCTTTAATCACTGGCCTTTGTTTTACAATAAAGATCAAAACCTTAAGGTAGACAAGGCCCTGCATGGCTGACCTCTGCCTACTTTTTTTTTTTCAGTCCCATTTCATGCTTCCTTAGAAAAAGGTTCCCCCAACAGTAGATTAGGTCCTTAATAATGTACTTCCAAGACCCAGTGAAGTGTTTCTTGACCTCACTTTCTATAGAGTGCAATTTTAAAGTTATTTTTGTGATTGTTTGATTAATGTCAGATTTCTCTCCTAGAGTATAAGCACTATCAAGACAGGAACTTTCTGTTTTGGCTCCCATTTGCAGCAGACATTGATTGCTAATGAACTCCCAATATCTAGTTTCCAGTTTTTCATTAGAAAAATAATCCCAGGCTGGGTGTGGTGGCTTATGCCTATAATCCCAGGACTTTGGGAGGCTGAGGTGAGTAGATCACTTGAGCCCAGGAGTTCAATACCAGCCTAGGCAACATGGCAAAACCTCATCTCTACAAAAAATGCAAAAAATCAGATGAGCATTGTGGCATGCACCTGTAGTTTCAGCTACTCAGGAGGCTGAGGTGAAAGAATCATCTGAGTCTGGGTGGTCGAGGCTGCAGTGAGCCATGATCATGCCACTGCACTCCAGCCTGGACAACAGGGTGAGACCTTGTCTCCAAAAAAAAAAAAAAAAAAAAAAAAATAGAATTCCAGATTTATTGAGGGCAGTGATGCACCCAGCTAAAATACTACATGTCCCAGCTGCTCTACACATCCCAGCTTCCCTTGCAGTGAGATGCAATCATATGGCTAAGTTCTGGCCAATTAGATTTAAGCAGATTGTAGTGTGGTAGTTCTAGGAAGTCTCCTTTAAAAGGAAGGGCAGGAGCCCCTCTTTATTTCTTTCTGCTTGTTGGAATTTGAATACTGGAGCTGAATCTGGAGCAGCCAACTTAGACCCTGAGAGGCCATGCCAAGGATGGGAGAACAGCAAGCTAGATAAAGCCTGGGTCCTTGACCACCCCACGACACTCATCCTTGGATGAGTGCCTACCTCTAGACCTCGTCATGTGTGAGAAAAATAAAATTAGATTCTTTAAGCCGCCATTTTAGTTTTTTCTTTCTGTCACATGCTGTCAAGCTTGATAACTAATACAATATTGAATCATCTAGCTTGTGCATAGCAGAATCTCAGTAAACATCCATGAAAGTAAGAAGGGAAGGAAAGAAGGAAGGCAGGAAGGCAGGCTGTGGTAGAGAATAAGTGTCACATATCATAAATGTGTAAGCAAAAAGCTATGACAATCTAGAAATTGTTCCATCTAAGATAATTAGGAAAATTCTTGAATTTGGATTTTATGATTTGTTTCATTGCTTCCATAACTCACTGTACGTACCTCTTTGGTAGTACTGCCATGCTAGTTGCTGTTGTTTTATTCTATATGTAATGTATGCTCACTGTAAAAAGAATGGTTTTTGAACATATAGAGGGTTATAAAGTGAAATTAAAAATTGCCCCGTATGCCAGAGTCCCCAAAGCCAAGCCTTCGGAGATAACCAGTCATCCAGCATGCTTTCAGAAATGTTCTGCTCATATGTAAGCATGTGTATCTTCTCTCCATAGATATGTAGAAATAACTCTTGTTACTCAGATGGGATTGTATCACTCAGGCTGTTCTGCTCCTTGCTTTTTTTCTTCTAATCATGTGTCTCTGGCCACCTTCAGGCTGTTTATAGTAGTCTGTTTTGGTGTTTGTCATATACTAGACAGCAGCCTCATTAGTAGGTTCTGTGCTTCCTCATCTTTAAAGTGCTAGAACCTAAAACAGGTGCTTAATAAATGGTACCAAACGAATGCTGAGGAAATACTTCAGTTGGGCCCTGAAGATGATGCAAAGCAAGTGACAAAGGTGGAATTTTCCTCACCGACAAGATGTTCGTCTTTTAAAGACAGCCTTATGGTCACTGGACACATTATTCTCACGTCCCTGAGTCTCCTAAGGACTTTTCAACAAGCCACAAGCATTGGTGCTTCAGAACAGGGAGCATCTGGAAGTGTTAAATGAGTTAAACTCCTCAGCTGGAGCTAGTGGAGCTGCCCAAGACCCAGAAAGAAGAAAAATAAAATAAAAAGAGCCAGACACTTAAATTAAACTAAAGTGCTGGCTCCCTGCATCCCAAAGTCTCCCTTGGGGTCTCATTAAAATGCAGCTCTGGAGAAGGAGAAAGAGCCTCCACTGGCCACAAGGGGAAGGCTCCTTTTAGGCCAGTCTAAGGGAAATGATTGAACCTTTTTTTTTTTTTTTTTTTTTTACTATGAAAAGGCACTAAAAAAAGATTCATAGCAAGTCTCAGACCTCTAAGGTGTGGGCACTTTCACAAAGAAGATGTGTGTCTGGAAGTAAAACTGTGAGACACAATAAAAGGGAGAATATAGCTATTCCTGGTCCCCTTACCCAAAAAATATGTGTTGCTTTTATGTTCTGCCCATTTTAAGTTTTCATTTATTGGTTGTCTTAGTTCTTTTGTGGTGCTATAACAGAATATCACAGACTGGGTAATTTATAATGAACAGAAATGTATTGACTCACAGTTCTGGAGGTTGGGAAGTCCAATATCAAGGTGTTGGCAGCTTTGGTGGCTGATAAGGGCCTTGTGTCTATGCCCAAGATGATGCCTTGAGTGCTACATCCTCCAGAGAGGAGCACTGTTCCTCACATGGCAAGGGTGCAGAAGAACCCAGAGAGCCTGCTTCTGCAAGTTCTTTTATTAAGGCATTAAACCCACCTGTGAGAGTAGAATCCTCATGGCCTAATAACCTCTTAAAGGCCCCAACTCCCATACCATTACATTGGCAATCAAATTTCAACATGAATTTTGGAGGGGATAAATGTTAAAATCAAAGCATTGGTTAAAACCTAATTTTAACAAACCTGACAGGACATCAAATTTGCTTCATGAAATCCAAATAGGTATGAATGGAAATCTATTACAGCCATGTACAAAAGGAGTGTTTGCAAAACTCCTCCCCTCCCCAGCACCTCCAACCACCCTCCTAATCCTCACACCTCTGATACCAACCCTACTTTTAGGAAGAATTGAAGGCAGCTCTCCTCTAGGGGAATATGAAATCAACCTCGCCCTTTGATATTCTCTGACTTTTTTGTGGCCCAGTTCTAGTAGCTACCTTCTAAGAAAGGCTGCTAGGGTTTGTTAAGCATTTGGTAGGTACTGTAGGAAACAAAATGTGCTTAAGTGGAAAACTGTGTATTATTTAGACTCGAAAGGACACCCCAGGGATTATCTGATTCTGATTCTATGGAAGCTATTTTACTTCTTGATAAATTATAGATAACTGATAGCAATGAAAAATACTTCTTACCTTTAGACATGCAAATTCTGCCCTAACTGGTAGAAGTTCAACTGTTTTTTCTCCTCTGCTGTGGAAAATGCTATCTTTGACTCCATTTGCACATTCATTTCAACATTCCTTAACTCCTATAAATTTGCATTTTAAAAATTTCTCCTTTGAAATGATTATGACATCTGGTTCTCTCATTGATTCATTAATTGATAAAATCCTTAACACATGTTCATTTTTCATCTGTATGAGTCATGATTTTACCTTTTAAAAAATTGTTCTAATGTGTACACATACTAACATTTAGAATGTACACACTTCGATATATATGTGTGTACATGTACACACTATTATACATACGCAGTGCTTTAGGAGCCCAAAGGAGTAAGAATGGAGCAGGTAATATTTCAGCTTAGTCTTGAGCAGTGGGCAGACAGGTGAGGTTTAGGTACTCCATAAGGAGGGAGCGTAAGCTACCACAGTAGAGAGACACTACAGAGCTAGAGATGTTTGGAGACTAAAAGAGGTTTCAGTGGGCAGAAGGCAGGATGCAAAATGGAGGCTGAGGCAGATGAGAGATGGGAGCTAAGTCATAAAGGACCCTGGGTGCAGGAAAAGGTGTTTGGGATTAGCTTCCACTATAGTTTGAATGTGTCCCCAAAAGTTCATGTATTGGACACTTAATTGCCAATGGAACAATATTAAGAAGTAGGATCTTAAAGAGGTTATTGAGTCATGAGGGCTAAACCCCCAAGAAGAGATTAATGTCATTATCTTAGTAGTGAGTTGGGTCTCTCAAGAGTAAATTTGTTTTCATCAGATCGGGTTCTTATAAAATTAAGTTTGCTTCCCTCTTGCAATCTCTTCCACATGCACCAACTTGCCCTTCAGCTTTCCCACCATGTTATTACACAGTATGAAAGCCCTTACCAGGAGATGCTGCCATACCCTTGAACTTCCCAGTCTCCAGATTCATGAACCAAATACACTTTATAAAATATAAATTACCCACTCTGTGGTATTCTGTTATAGCAGCAGAAAATGGACTAAGCTTTGAAATTACGCAATGGCACTCAATGGGTTTAAGCAGACTTTTAAAAATTTATAATCTAATAACAGTGTCTGGTCTGTTAGGATGGGAGAGATGTAAACAACTCAGGATCCATTGTATGTGGCCAGGTTCTGCCCTGTGAACTGGGGAGCAAAGGAGGGGGAAAGAGAATGGGAAGGGAGAGCAGTGAAAACAGGAGCCAAGATGAGATCCTGGCAGACTTTGAGTTTCATAAAACCCTCATATTTCATATTTAAACTAGGGCAAGTGGGTCTCTGTTGACTGAATCTTGTTACATCATATTTTATCAGTGTTCTATGGTTCACAAAGAATATCATTATCATTTCATTCTGCAACCTGAGGAGGGTGGCATTTGAAATTTACAGATAAGAAAACTGAGTCTCAGGCAGTTTCCATGGTTGAAGGAAGAGAATGGTTAGAAACCACCATGGTGGTCCAGGAAAGAAATGACTCAGACTTGAACAAGGCAGGGACTTTATGGGAAGGGAGGCAGAGTTGCTGAGGATGGGAAGAACAATTGGATGTGGGAGCCAGTGAAAAGGAGGCACCTAGGTCTGAGTTTCAGAGGTGGTGGCTATTCTGTTTGTTTCCCAGCAGGAAAACTTATCTTCAAATAAACTTTCAGGCACTGCTGTTTGAGTTGAAGTGGGAGCAGTGATGAGCTGACCTCCCAGACCTGCCTGAAACCTAGGCTTTGTGCAAGCCAAATTAACTGTTAACAATAATAAAAGAGCCAGGCAGCTCAGTTGGTGTATTAGTCAGGGTTCTCTAGATGGACAGAACTAATAAGACAGATGTACGTATCAAAGGGAGTTTATTAAGGGGTATTGACTCACGACCACAAGATGAAGTCCCACAATGGGCCATCTGCAAGCTGTGGAGTGAGGAAGCCAGTCTGAGTCCTAAAAACCTCAAAAGCAGACAGTGCAGCCTTCAGTCTGTTGCTGAAGGCCTGAGATTCCCTGGCAGATCACTGGTGTAAGTCCAACAGTCCACAAGCTGAAGAACTTGGAGTCTGATGTTCGAGGGCAGGAAGCATCCAGCATGGGAGAAAGATGAAGGTCAGAAGACTCAGCAAGTCTAGCCCTTCCACGTTCTTCTGCCCGCTTTATTCTAGCTGTGCTGGCAGCTGATTAGATGATGCCCACCCAGATTGAGGGTGGGTCTGCCTCTCCCAGTCCACTGACTCAAATGTTAATCTTCTTTGGCAACACCCTCACAGACACACCCAGGAACAATACTTTGCATGTTTCAATCCAATCAAGTTGACACTCAATATTAACCATCACGATTAGTGAAAATTCTTATCTCCTTTTACAGATGAGAAAATTGAGATCAGGAAGATTAAATAATTAGACCACAAATGCAGTTACGGAACTATGGAACCGATGTTTGAAACCAGGTCTTTTCATTCCCAATCTCATATTCTTTCTCTAGGACTACCTCCATTCTATACTGTGTACTTGTCAATTTTGTAATCTCACCACAAGTCTGCTGAGTTTTGATTGGCCCTCAGCCACTCAGACATCTGTGTATAAGAATCTTGTATTTTCCAAGAGAAAGGCAGAAGTATACACTCCCATTTTCAAGAATGAACTATCAGTGTATTCATTTCCTATTGCTGCTGGAACAAATTACCTTAAATTTAGCGGCTTGAAACAGCATAAATTTATCATATCACAGTTTCTGCAGGTCAGAAATCCAGTGGGCTCAACTGGCTTCTCTGCTTAGAGTCTCCAGGGCCTGGAGGTGTAGGTAGGGCTGTAGTCCTTACTGGAGGCTCTGGAGAATGATCCATTTCCATGCTCATTCTGGTTTTTGGCTGAATTCAGTTCCTTGAGGTTGTAGGATTGAGGTCCCTGATTGCTTGCTGGCTGTCAGCAGGGACCAGCCTTTGCTCCTAAAGGCTGCCCTCTTTCCTACTCATGTTTTCCATGTGCCTCCTCTAGCTACAGTGACCAGAATCCCTTTCACTCTTAGAATCTTTCTGACTTTCCTTCTGCTGCATCTAACTCCAGGTGAAGAAAGTTGTCTGTTTGTGAGGGCTCATATGATTATATTGGGCCCACCCAGATACTCTCCTTATTTTAAGGTCCATAACTTAATTGTGTCTGCAAAGTCCCTTTGCCATGTATTAAAAGAAAAACTTCAGCTGGATTAAATTTAAAGGAGTTTAATTGAGCAATGAATGATTCACGAATTGGGCAGCCCCCAGAATCACAGCAGATTTGGAAAGACTCGAAGGATGCCTTGTGGGCAGAAAAAGTTTATAGACAAAAAAAAGGGAAGTAACATACAGAAATCAGAAATGAGGTACAGAAATAACTGGATTGGTTACAGCTTGGTGTTTGCCGAGTTTGAACACTCAGCAGTCTATGAGTGGTTGAAGTGTGGCTGCTGGATTGGCTAAGACTCAGCTATTGTTACAGGCGCATACTCCCAAGTTAGGTTTTCAATCTTATCTACCTATTAAGTTAGGTTGCAGTTCATCCATAAGGACTCAGATATTGAAGTATGGAGTCCTTCTCAGGCCCTATTTAGTTTGCTTTAACAATTCCCCCCTTTTGGTCATTTTTTCAATTTTGAGAGATTGACCAGGCAAAACTTTAGTCATTGATGTCACTATCACCATCATAAATGTACTTATTTGGTCTTGAAACCCACAGGGAAACAGTAGAACGGTCAGTTTTGCAAAGGTAGGAACGAGGACATTTGTAGAGGGTACCTCCTAATGCTGGAACATCTTGTTTACAGGAGAAAAACAAAACCTGGTCTGGTCTAGGATCTATGTGTTTCCTTAAAGTCTTAGTTGATTATATCACATTTAGCATGAATGACTCTGTCTTGGTTTGGTTTGATCTGTTGGGGCCTAATGCATCAACTCAGTCCAAAACAATGACCTTCCATAATTTTGTTTTAAAAATTCCCCTTTTTTGGTCAGGTTCTTACTTAGATGACAGTGTGACCAAAACTTAGGGCCTTAGCACCACTCTCAGTTACCATGATTTTGGGTTTCTGGTCTCAGCATGTCATTCATAGGTTACAGTGTCCTCATGGCTACACATTTCTTTTAGCTCTGGTCCTTTCAATTGAAAAGAGACCATTTGACACATGTAATGTAACATATTTAAACATCTTTAAGGCCATTCTCTCTACTGCACTTAGAAAACACAAAAGGACCCATTCACTGGAGATTTGTTTTGCCTGTTTTTGTTTTCATAGGATTCAGGACATGCTACCCCAAAATATGGCACTTCGGCATTTGAGAAAATAGCAGAAGCAGGAAGGTTACTTTCACCTTCTCCTCAGCCTTCTCCCCTGAGGGAGGTCATAAACCTGTCATTCCAAAGGTTCCTTCCCTAAACCTGGAGGAAAGTGATATCCTCATCCCTGAAGACACAGGAACACAGAGAAGAATCTGAATAAACAGGCTTTGCTAAATTTTCCCATTTATTACCATGAGATTGTACCCCTTTTGTCCAAACTTATTTCTCTATACCTATCCACTTCTTCATTAAACTTAGCATAAAATTACAGTTTTCCCTGTTTCTTTGGGTCTCTATTTCTGAAGTCTTTCATAACACGTCAAACTTAATATTAAATAAGTTTGTATGCTTTTCTCTTGTTAATTTCTCTTTTGTTATAGGTGTCCCAGCCTTAAACTAAGTGTTGAGTGAGAAAAGGTATTTTTCTCCCTATAGTTTCAACATTTTGCTAAGTGCTTTGACTCAATGGGATCAAAATCATGATTTCCTAATTCAGGGATCAGCAAAATATGGCCCATGATTTGGCCTGTGGCCTTTTTTTTTTTTTTTTTTCTGGTTCCCAAAGTAAGAATAGTTTTCACATTTTTTAATTATTTTAATTTTTTTTCTTTTTCTTTTTAAGCGACAGAGTCTTGCTCTGTTGCCCAGGCTGAAGTACAGTGGTACAATCATAGCTTCCTGTAACCTCAGACTCCTGGGCTCAAGTGATCCTCCCAACTCAGCCCCCTGAGTAGCTGGGACTACAGATACATGCCACCATGCCCAGTTGGTTTTCACATTTTTAAATGGTTGGAAAAAACAGAATATTTCATGACCCATGAAAAGATTATGACATTCAAATTTCAGAGTCTTTAAGTAAGGTTTTACGGGAACACAGTGATGCTCATTCATCTGTTTATTGTATGTGGAGGCTTTGGTGCTAAGTAGCAGAATTGTGCCATTGCAACAGAAACCAAATGGACTACAAATCTGACAATATTTACTATGTGGCTGTTGACAGAAAAAATTACTAATACCACGCCCATCAACTACTACCAGCTGGGGCCAATATGCAACTGCTTCCCATCTTCTCTGGCCTTTATATGTTGATTACAACTAAAATCCAGCTGAGATCTTTCCTGCTTTCTCTATTCGGCCACCAACAAAGCTTTTGTTCTGAGAGTATCATTTTATTTGTTTTTTACTTGTTTAAATAAAATAAACCCAATCTGGTTTCAATAGTTGAAATGGTTTGTTTGTTTGTTTGTTTGTTTTTGATGTCAGCTGATTTTCTGCAGGGTGATGTTTTATAACTACATTGTATTTTCTCAAAAGAGAGTCACCAATCCCCTACTCTTGAACATGTAGATTTTAAACCTTTTATTATAAATAATGATGTGAGGGATATCCTCATACATGTGACAGAAGAAAGAATTTGTAATTTAAGCTTCTGTTTCCTTCTATGGAGAGTGACATCTGATAGCAGGAGAGTTCTGTATTTTTCTGAATTCCAGCATGGGTTTGGGTGTAATGGCTGGAGCAGGAGTGAGAATAGGCAGCAAAACAAAAGAATGAAAGGGCAGAGAAGAGTGAGCAGGAACCAGTACTGCATGCTCTGAAAGAGAAGCACAGGGGTGGTAGGGCACAAAAGGGATTTGGGGTAACAGAAACATCGGATGAAGACTCATAATTTTCTATTGATGTGCTATAAACTCCCTCTTTTATCTCCCCTACAAAATCTTCAGTAAAGTCTTGGGGGTGTCCACTTTTGGCTTCCCTGGGTCACATTGGAAGAAGAAGAATTGTCTTGAGCCACACATAAAATACACTAACACTAACAACAGCTGATGAACTAAAAAAATTTTTAAAATCGCAAAAAATCTCATAATGTCTTAAGAAAATTTATGAATTTGTGTTGGGCCGCATTCAAAGTTGTCCTGCGCTTCAAGCAGCTCACAGGCCACGGGCTGGACAAGCTTGGACTACATTGTTCATTGACTTGTGTTTCGGTAGAATCTTTGGGAGAACTTGAAGAGCTACTGAGTTACCTCCAGGTTGACATGGGGTGGGAGCAGATCAATTGCAGAAGCAGAGGCTGAGGATGAGGGGACCCTGGCTTAAGCTGCATGCTCCTTTTCCTCTATCACTAATATTTCTTAGGACAAATTCTTAGAACTACAATTGCTAGGTCAAAGGGCATCATCTCCTTAAAGCTTTGGCAAACATTGCCAAGTTTCTTCTCCTGAAGAGTTGTAAATTGTAAATTGGTACAGCAGCAGCCTTGTATAAAAGTAGCATTTCATTGCATCCTTAAAACATTGTCATGGCTTTAGCCTTTATCATTGTGTGGTCCTGGCCAGTTTGTCCTCAGACCTCTTTCTCACCCTTCGCTTTCTCTGCTGTGTGTTACAGAGGAGGGCTGACCACGGCAGGCTGCATTTATCCAGCTTTATCCATCTAGGTGTGGCCAATGGGCAGTGTAAATGGGAGACTGGAATGTATAAGGAAGGGGGAAGCCAAGGTATTTCTCTCCCTCCCTCTCTACTGGAGAAGACATCTCTGGTAGTTGCTGTGTTCCCTGGAGGGTTGAGTGAGGAGTGTCCCCAGCCTCTGGCTCTGGCAACATCACTTCCTCATCCTGTCCTTTCAGCCTAAAGGTGATCATCTTTTCCTGTCACTGCTAATTTTCTCTAAGTTACTTCATGGTCCTCTGTTTACACTCTTGGCTTTTCCATCACCTGTGTAACCAAGCCTCTGAATTAAAATCCCCTCTTGGTAAATATGTGAAGTTGTTCCTGTTTCCTGGTTGTACTGCAACTGATGTGGCCAGTTTCATAGTGAAAAATAGCACGTTATCCTTTTGATTGTTTGTTTTTTGTTTTCTATTCTTTTTTTTTTTTTTGAGACGGAGTCTCGCTGTCGCCCAGGCTGGAGTGCAGTGGCCCGATCTCAGCTCACTGCAAGCTCCACCTCTCTGTTTAACGCCATTCTCCTGCCTCAGCCTCCCAAGTAGCTGGGACTACAGGCACCCGCCACCTCGCCCGGCTAGTTTTTTGTATTTTTTAGTAGAGATGGGGTTTCACCGTGTTAGCCAGGATGGTCTCGATCTCCTGACCTCGTGATCCGCCCGTCTCGGCCTCCCAAAGTGCTGGGATTACAGGCTTGAGCCACCACGCCCGGCCTGTTTTCTATTCTTGAGGTTGAATCTCTTTCCTATGTATTTACCTTTTGTCTTGTTTGTGAATTGATTGTTTATGTCCTTTCCCTATATTTCCATTTCTTATTGACATTCATCTATTTTTTATTAAGTTCTCTTCCTGTATTGGGACTCAACCTTTTTTGCGTGTCTTATATAATACAAATATTTTTCCAGTGCTTCATTTACCTTTTAATTTTGTTTGTAAGGCTTGGTATACAGAGGCTTTCAGTTTTATCTAGTAAATCTCTTCATCTTTTCTGTATGCTGCTTCTTTTATTTTTATCCTTTGAAAGATCTTCCATACTCCAAATGAAACAATTTTTTTCCCAACTCTCTTATTGTTCCATTTTTATCATTTAACTCTTTAATCTATTTAGATTTTTTATTCAATGTGTCAAATAAGAAAAAAAAACTCTTTTTTTTTCCTAACTCTAACCTTTATATTTTCCTAAATATAAAACCGTATGTCCTGATACCATGACCTGAGTAATTAATCCTCTCCTATAGTTGGAAATGCCAACTTTGTCATTTACTAAAACTCACACTTGAGTCTATTTCAGGATCTTTTAATGTTTTGGGGGATTACCTCTTTTTTAACCCTTCCTATCCCATTTTAATTTTTTTTTTTACGCCTTCATTGCCTTAAATCTTCTTTCTGTCCAAAGGAAAATTTCATTAACTTAAAAAGATTATCCCCCAAACCACATATGTTACAAAATTCTGTATTCAACCCAGACATTCACTGGCCACATTCTCTGGTGGGATATTTGATTATGACATTGAATATTTACATGGATAATACTTTGTAATCTGATTTTCCTGAAAATTGATGTCTTTAGACTTTAGCCTCACATGTTCTCCCTCTCCAAATCTCAGAATCTTCAAGAAACCTCCAGATGTGTTCATGTGACAGACTAGTGGGTCCAACCCTAAGATTTATGGCTTCAGGGAAGGTGCAAGCATCAGGTTCAGCCAGATGTTCCAGGCAGCACGCTTCTCCCATGGGAGCGCACTCATCACAGAGAGATCTTGGGAGAGTGAGTAAACTTTAGTTCATACATTAGCTGGCCTGATGAATGCCTTCTTCAAATGGTAGCCTGTTGTCTTAAACCATTCATGCTACTATAACAAAATTCTTGAGACTAGGTAATTTTGAAGAACAGAACTTTATTTCTTACCGTTCTGGAAGCTGTGAAGTCCAAGATCAGGCACCAGCAGGTTGCGTGTCTGGGGAGGGCCTGGTCTCTGCTCCTAAGATAGTGCCTCATTTATGTGTTCTCCAGAGGGAAGGAATGTTGTGTCCTTACATGGCAGAAGGCGGAAGGGCAAAGGGGCACTAGGGCACTCCTTTCTACCTCTCCCATCAGAGAGTGTTAACCCATTCATGAGGATGGGACCCTGATAACTTAATCACCTCCCAAGAGGCCCCACCAATTAGTACCATCACCTTGGGGTTGAAGTTCCAACATTCAAATTTTGGAGGGGACACAAACATTCAAACCACAGCCGGTGGACTTGATAGAATTACAGGCTGACATCATGGGGCTAAGAGAGGTGCAGTCTAAAGGGAAATGTCAGGGCACTTGTGTCAGGAGTCACCAAGACCACCTGTAGGCACGATGGTTTGTTAGAAAGACTAATAGAACTCAGAAAAGCTGTTACACTCATTATTTTGTTTATTATAGTGAAAGGATACTGATTACAATCAGGAAAGGGAAAAAGTGTGTGGGCAATGTCCAGAGAAAATCAGGTGCAGACTTTCAGGTTTCCCCTTGCAGTGGAGTTCCATGGAGATATGCTTAATTCTCCCAGCAATGATGGGGGACAACATGTGCAAAGTACTGTCCACCAGGGGAGCTCACCCAAGCCTTGCTGTCCAGGGCTTTAGCATGTGGCACCTGCATGATGCACTGCAGCTGCTCAGCCTCAGGCCCACAAAAACACTCTTAGCAGGCACGATATTCCAAGGCTCAGAGGTTCTCTCCCAGGGGCCTGTCAAGGGCCATTCCCCCACAACACAGGACATTTTGTAATGTGTAGGGTTTAGTAGCTTAGGCCTGAGATAACTTCACTGCACAGAATGGATTCAATAAACCTGGATTTTGTTCCCAACTGTATCATTGACTAGTTCTTATTCTAGCTTAAATCCTTTAGGTCTTAGTTTCATCATCATAGTGGGAATAACACTATGATGAGATAACAAGTAAAAGCACTCTGAAATAAAGGGCTCCGCATGCATAATCCCTGTGCTCTAGTCTAAAATGCTCGCTTGTATATATTCTCGGAATATGGAGGGGACAGGAAAGTTCTCTGTTCTGTTCCCAAACTGTACTTTTTTGACAGGAATGACTTGGGGAAGATATATAAAAATTGGCTCACTCTATAACCCTACCTCCACAAACACACACATACACACACACACACACACACTCTCTCTCTCTCTGTCTCTAGAGAGAGATGATTGGCCCTACATTTCCTTTTCAAGGGACATGGTGCTTCCTTCAACACTGAAAAATAAAGATTCCTTGAAAAGGAGGCTTTTTAAATTCATGCTGAAGTGTCACTGACTAATCATTCACTCTCAGCAGGTACAGGCAGAGGAAAGGCACCAGGTACAGACAAGCGACACTGTGGAATGGAAACAGATTTTGGGAAGGATGGGACGCAGCACAGACAAATTGATGGTTGTGCCTGAAGTCCAGCAGAGTACCCGCAGGTTGCATTAGAGGGTGGTGGAGCTTGGGATGGTACTCACGCATACCGAAACCACCCCTCCCACAGCAGGTGGAAGCCTTGGAAGCCAGGATTTCTGTAGTACAGAATGGTCTTGTGGAAAGAAGCCTTTTCCTCAAAATATCCACACACACAGATCCCTATACTCCAAGGATGAAGGAAATCGGACAGAAAGGAAGGTGTTGACCTAGCACACACACCAGAGTGTCTGCAGAGACAGTGCTATATAAACAGGCCAAGCAGCAGCCACTGTGGGGGTTAGTCAGAGGTTGGGTGGACACATATTCAGGGGATGGAACTATCCTTGGTCTTCTTAGCTACTTTTTGATTTGAAGAAATTAAGGGCAGTCAACACTGTCACCATAAGAAGGAATAAAATGTAAGAAAGTCATACCATGCCTCTCAGAACCCATCCAGCTCTTACCTCCACTGGTGTAGGAGTTCAAGGAAGCACAGCATTTTCATGACCCTTTATTCCCAATCACTCAATGCAGGTATCACCTTATAGTAAATGTACAATACATGAATGGATGAGTATCAGAAAGAAGGTCTGGACTGTCTTCTACCACAACCTTAATAACACAATTGCTACTGTGCTCAAGATAGCCCTTGGGAAAGTTCAATAACCTCTTTGGGCTTTTTGGAAGGCAGCATAGACTAGGAACAAAGGTTAGGCTGGGACTCAGGAGACCTAGGCTCTAATTTTGCCTCTGCCATTGGTCAGCCACCTGGCCTTAGATGAGGCAATTCCTCTCCCTGAGCATCACTTTACCGCTTCATCAATAAAATAATGGTATTGGAAGAGATCTCTTAGGGACTATCTGACTCAGACCAAGATGCAAAGTGCCTGTGTTCTGTGTGCCAATCACTTATTTCTCTTTTCTTAATATGATACCTAACATTTGTATGGCTTCTAGCTTTTAAAGATATTTCCATATTTATTCTCCCAAGTGAAACTCCCAATAAACTTGAGAATGGTGAGCAATGCCATGTGACAGATGAGGAAATGCAGAGACTGAGTTAATTGAATTTAAAAGGAACTGGGAATCTCCCGCCAAATTGGCTAAAATTAAAACAACAGATGAAAATTGACAAAAATGTAGAGCTACTGGAACTCTCATACATCATCTCTGGGAATGTAAATAGGGATGGTCAACTAGAAAAACTGTTGCATGTTATCTCTAAAGCTAAAGGTACCCCTACCCTACAACCCAACGGCAGAATTTATTGTGTCTTCATTCAACAAAAATGAGTGTATATGTCCACAAAAAGACATGTTACAAAAACGCTCACAGAAATGTTATTTGCAATATCCCCAAACTGGAAACAACCCAATTATCCATCCACAGCAATATGCATAAATAAATTTTGATGTATTTATTCAAGGAAATACAGCACAGCAACAATACCGAACGAAGTACTGCTGCACACAATAATGTGGAGAAATCTCACACACCTAACACTGAGCAAACAGCACCAAAGACTATGTATATAAAGCCTCTAAGCATAGAGCCTCTATTTATGTGAAGCTCGAAAACAGGCCAAGATCTTCAATGATAGAAGTCAGAAGAGCGGTCACTTCTTGGAGGTGAAGATTGACAAGGAGCTTTCTGGGCTACTAAAAATGTCCTGTATCTTGATCTGAGTGAGTGATTACACAGGTCAATTTACATATTTATACATATATTTATAAAGTTGTGTGTGCATTTAAGAGAGTTGCGCCTTATGCTACATATAAATTATACCTTTATTTAAAAAAAAAAAAAACAACAGAGAAATGAGTGACAAAACCACCCTCAGAAAAGAGAGATAAGAAAAGAAGTAGAAAACAAGAAGAGAGCTGAGATTAGATCACATGACTCCCTTTTTTTTTTTTTTTAAGATGGAATCTCAGTCTGTCGCTCAGGCTGGAGTGCCGTGGCATAATCTCAGTTAAATGCAACCTCCACCTCCTGGTTTCAAGCCATTCTCCTGCCTCAACCTCCTGAGTAGCTGGGATTACAGGCGCACGTCAGCATGCTCAGCTAATTTTTGTATTTTTTATGCAGACGGGGTTTCACCATGTTGGCCAGGCTGGTCTTGAACTCCCGACCTAAAGTGATCCACCTGCCTCGGCCTCCCAAAGTGCTGGAATTACAGGCGTGAGCCACTGCGCCCAGTCAGATGGCATGGTTCTTTACCCATATACCAAGTAATGGCTGTGCTATAACTTAAGTATATGAATACTGACTTAATTTCCAAGTCTGAACTGAATTTTGTATTTACTTTTCCTTCCTATATAATAAGAATGTAACATCAGTGAAGTGACAGGCTTATATAACAGAGAGCTATCATACATTAAAACACATCAAAATTGCGACTCCGGCATGCTTTTAAAGAATGCCATGATGAAATAGTATATAAAGCGAAGAATATTTTCATAACAAACAGTTCTTAGCTCTTTTCTTTTCTCTTGTTTATAAATATTGCCTCTAAAATATCTAGTTTGCTTAAAATGAGGGACATATTTCGAGGAAAGGGGGTTAATGATATGGGACAATGGAGGACAAAGGCAGAGATACCATCTCAAGGACTGTGTGGTAAAAATTAATATGGTTGTGAAAGTTGTCCAAATCAAAATAGAGTCACTTGTGTTGAACTCTGACAAAATGGAGTCAGGGAAGGCTGTGAAGCAGGGTTCTCACACATGGTTGCCTGATAATAAGCTATCACAAAAGACTGCCAAAACCACAACTTTGCACAAAGGCCACTGCACCTTCACACAAAAAATATTTTGGGGAGGACATCTGCGTAGCAACTGCCTATCCAACCTGGAACGAACATTACCCTTGTTATTGATGCGAATTGTGCAGCAGAACGAAGTAATGCTGCACACAATACCTTGTTATTGATGCTCTGCTGTATTTCCTTGTATACCCTTGTTATTGATGGGAATTGATGCAAGGATAATTGTTTCAAAACGACTTCTGTGACCTTCCTCATTTTACCTTTAAAATCCTTGCCTTCCTGAATATGCCCATAGGGTACCCAGGTACCTGCATTCTGCATTGCAATGCCCACTCCTGAATAAATTCATTATCTTCGGAGAGTCTCTCTGTTGCTGTTTTAGGTTTACATGGTCGCAGCAGAAAAAGAGTGCAGAGACAGCTGGAGTTTGTGCATCATAAAACCAGGTAAGCACTTTCACAGAACCATGTTTATTATAATCACAATGTACTATTCCGTTTGGTGGAAATCACTTCTCTTTGGTGGACAGTTGCTGAAAGACTCTCTTATGGAGACACTTTTTATAAGGCTTGGGTGACTAAGAGGGGTTCGAGCAACATACCCAGGAAATATGCGTGAAAATTTATCTCAATAAATTCTACCTACTTCTTGCTAAATATGCCAGTATTTGACAGGAAGACGGAGGAGTAAAAAAGATAGTTGCCTCCCTCTGGTTTAGAAAAGGGAAAGAATCTAGCTGGGCTGGAGATGAAAGTACTCTATAAAGTGAATAGTTCTTTTTTCTAGAACGTGGAAGAGAAAAGAAACCTGGAAGCGGAGGGGTGTCTGTCTTTAGCCATGGGCACCGGTCCACCTCAGGAGATCAGAAAAGCAGAGGATGGGGGGATAAGAGCCACTGGCAGCAGGAGTAAGCAACGCAAAGGCTCCCAGACAGAAGACACCAGGTTGTGGGTGCAGTCCCAGGAATGCAAGGGCTCTGTAACAGGAGAAGCAACATCTGTGGGTACAGGTAGGGCTGAAATTGGTTGATAAATGGTAAGTGAAAAGTGAGTGGGAAAAGCGCCAGTGTATACGACAGGGATTTGTTCATGTGTCTGAGTTGCTGTAAAGTGGCATTAACAGACACTCCTCTGTGGGCCCCCCGCATCCAGTCCAGAGGGGAGGAGCTTAGTGATGCCAAGGCCCCTTCAGAAAGTCTGACCTGGAGCCAGGCTAGTCAACATTGCTTTGAAGCACTACCTGTCTACCTATAACGTTACTGCTTTTAAAAATGGAAACAAATGTATGAAAGTATATGATATTTTGAAAAATCAAATACAAAGAAAAGACTAAATCTTTTTCCTTTCCTCCTCCCCTAGAAACAAACATTATCATCAGCTTTTCATTATTCTTTGAGAAATAATCTATATACCTATGTTCCTGTTTTTTGTTTTTTTGTTTTTTTTTTTTTTTTTTTGAGACGGAGTCTCGCTCTGCCGCCCAGGCTGGAGTGCAGTGGCCGGATCTCAGCTCACTGCAAGCTCCGCCTCCCGGGTTCACGCCATTCTCCTGCCTCAGCCTCCCGAGTAGTTGGGACTACAGGCGCCCGCCACCGCGCCCGGCTAGTTTTTTGTATTTTTTAGTAGAGACGGGGTTTCACCGTGTTAGCCAGGATGGTCTCGATCTCCTGACCTCGTGATCCGCCCGTCTCGGCCTCCCAAAGTGCTGGGATTACAGGCTTGAGCCACCGCGCCCGGCCAGTTCCTGTTTTTATTCACATGACAGCAAAATTCACTTAACAATGCATCTTGGAAATCATTCTATGTCAGCATATGAAGACACACCTCATTCTTTTTCATAAAATTCAGTTGTATTAATACACCATAATTTATTGAAACAGTCCCCTATTTGTTGTTTCCATTCATACAATGTTGTGTGAATAGCTCTATCTGTATATATTTTTGCATTTTTTAATTTTTTTGCTATTGAATATAATCCTAAAATTGGAGTTTCTGGGTCAACGGGTTTGTTAAAATGCTATCTTCTTTTTTTTTTTTTTTTTTTTTTGAGACGGTCTCACTTTATCGCCCAGGCTGGAGTGCAGTGGTATGATCTCTGCTCACTGCAACCTCTGCCTCCCAGGCTCAGTGATTCTCATGTCTCAGCCACCCGAGTAGCTGGAATTACAGGCACACACCACCATACCTGGCTAGTTTTTGTATTTTTAATTGAGATGGGGTTTCGCCATGTTGGCCAGGCTGGTCTCGAACTCCTGGCCTCAAGTGATCCGCCAGCCTCAGCCTCCCAAAGTGCTGGGATTACAGACTTGAGCCACCGTGCCCGGCTGACTTTTAAATACACACACACACACACACTCTCTCTCTCTCTCTCTCTCTCTCTCTCTCTCTCTCTCTGTCTCTCTCTCTCTCTCTTTCACACACATATATACATATATATGTAACTTGGCAAACAGTTTTACTTTATTTACTTTTTTTTGAGATGGAGTTTCACTGTTCACACCCAGGCTGGAGTGCAATGGCATGATCTCTGCCTCCTGGGTTCAAGCGATTCTCTTGCCTTGGCCTCCTGAGTAGCTGGGATTACAGGTGCCTACCAACACGCCCAGTTAATTTTTGTATTTTTAATAGAGATGGGGTTCCACCACATTGGCCAGGCTGAGGTCACAAACTCCCCTGAGGTCACGAACTCCTGACTTCAGGTGATCCACCTGCCTCAACCTCCCAAAGTGCTGGGATTACAGGTGTGAGCCACCATGTCCGGTCACTTAAATTTTATTACTCTGAAAAATAGAAGTTGTCTTTATCTTGATTTTAATAAGAATACTTATAACTTAAGTTTTAGTGTTCAGAAACATGACTATGATAACAATGATACCAATATTATATGTTTGCTACTCAAAGAAACAGCAAACATCATAGGCTATTATTATTCTGTGTATACCATGAACCAATGGACTATGCACAGGAATGAATCAGACCTCAGGCTCAGTGTTGGTATTGTATGTTATCTTCATCAAATGATTTCACTTTTGGACCTCAATTCCTCTGTATATAACTAACTAAACTATTCTACTCCTTGAATAATATATTCATATCCCAAATATAGGTAACAAGCTGTACTAACTGGCACACTCTGCAGACTGTTACCTATATTTGGGATATTAATATGTTATCTAAGGAGAAGATCAGTTCAAAATTCAAGCATAACAGTGTGACTAGCAACCAAAAGGAAAGATCAAAGAGTTATGATATTTGTGTTGTACCAAGGACAGACTCCTTTTAGATGCAGTTAGGAAAATATGCCACCATAACTTCTAACTGAAGTACTGTATAGAAATGGGCATATTCTTTGACCCAGCAATTCTATTTCTAGAAGTTCACCATGAGGAGAAAATTGTGTAGGTATAAAAAGATATTTGTACCATAATATTTACTGCAGCATTGAATGAAATACAAAGGAAAAAAAGGAAGAAAAAACTGGTAGAAACCTAATGCCCAAAAATAGACGATTAAATAAATATACTATGCTACAAACACACACACACATACACACACACACTCACAATGTGATACCATGCAGCCACATGAAAAATAATTAGATCTATATTTAATGTGGAAAGACATATATGAGTATTCTGTTGATTTTACCTTAACTAAAGCTAATTGTTAGTCTGTTACTGTTTCATGGATATTGGCAGAAGACATGAAACTCCTGGATCAGAGACAAGGGACCTTTTAAAAACTATGGCACTGGAGCAGAATAATTATCAGTATGTTTGCCTCAGCTACCATGGGGGCAATGCTACCAACCCAGATGAAGGCTGTGTACAGGTGGGTTTGTATCACATTCTCTGGAAAGGGATGTACACATGTTGATATCATGCTGCTTTTTGTGCCGTAAGTTTGCCCTTTGTCTAGGAGGGAGATGTTGCCTCGTCCCTCAAAGTTGCCCACTGCAAACATAACCCCGAGAAATGATCTTGTAATCTTAGCATACTCAGCAAAATGTGTACAAGCACAAGAGACCCATAGAGAACTCTCTCTCCCAACAAGAACATATGGTTGAGAGAAGAAAGCAGGCTGTAAATAGATATAAATACATTTAGGCAAATGCCTGAAAGAATGTTTACCCAAAAGTTAATAGTGGTTTTCTCTGTGTAGTAGAAGGCCAGGTGATTTAAATTTTTTTTCTAAGTACGTTTTTGTATTATTTGAATTCATTTCAATGAGAATACATCAAAATTGGGTAGGACCACAGTCCAGAGTGAATTCTAAGACTAATTCTCACTCATGAACACAGGTTTATAAAATCCAGAAGCAAACCAGAGAAGAGATTGGACATCTATCAGAAATGTGAGAATGGGAAGTAACGAGGAAGGTGGGAGCCGACACATATTTGCTGGTTGTTATGCCAAAGACAGGGGAAGAACCAAGACCCTGATCAAATTCAGTTTGATTCATCTGGGAAGCCTGAATCCATGGTGCAAATCCAGGAATAACCAGGTGCATGCAGACCATGTTTCTGCATCATCTTAGCAGATCCTCTCCCTTAGAAATGACAAGTACAAATTAAGGAGAGTCAGAAGAAAAAACCAGGGTCTCTCCCATTAAATCAGCGCCTTTCTATATCTCTGGGCTAAAGAAGTCACTTTTCAAATATAGCGCCACCCTGTTTAAACAGCTTGTTAGGATATACAATAAAACATGAGCCATGAGATGTAATGGCAAAAGCATTGTGATTCTAGTCAAATTTAGGAATTTCACTATAATATCTGTTCAATTATATCATGTTTATTAACAGACAAGACATCTGAATTATAAGAATTTTGAATGCTAATGAGTAATTTCACCTGCTTTGAAAATAACATATTAAGTCAGTGGCATTCACTTTTGGAGATCCTGACTTTTAGGGCATCAAAGCTCTTTTTCCTGGTTGCTCCTGAGTGTGACAGTTGTTCATATAGAGTTGCCAGAAGGCTCAGTCCCAGCCTTGCCCCAGAAAAGTGATTGCTAATAATGGCGAACTGGGACCCAGGTGAAATGGGCCAAGGGACTGGGGGTTGTGGGTGCTGCAGTCTTCCCTCCATGTTCGCTAGTTACCAAATTTAGAAAAGAAGCAACTGGAGTTGGAGTTGCCAGGAGAGCTGTTTGTGGAGAGCTGGAAGTTAATGCGGCAGACAGGGAGCCAGAGAAGGGAGCCAAGGACGCCCCACACCAAAGAGCCAGGAGAAGAATTAGAAATGAGCACAGCCTCCTGCAGCCTGGATGCAGGTGCAGGTGCAAGGAGCGGGATTCAGGCTGGGCCAGAGCAGCAGCACTCTCCAGCAGTTATAATGCGAGCCCGGGGCTCTGACCCCCACCCTCTGGTCCTTACAGCAGCCCCAGCTCCAGGAACTCCTGACCTTGTGCAGCAGCTCAGAGAGGGATGAGACCAGACGATCTCTTGAAGCCTCTACAGCGTTTCCATCCACCCACTGGTCATTTTGTAGCAGAGGCTCTTTCTGTGGGCAGTGGAGAGCCTGCAGGACTATTCCCAAGTCGGGCGGCTGTGGAGCAGGGCAGATCCCTGGCAGCTTCTGTTCCCTGAACCGGAACACACCTGCCAGCCCAATTCCCTACGGAAATGACCTGGAGCAATAGGATCCACGGCAGTTTCTGCTCTGCTGCTTCCTTAAGGGAAGGCTAGTAATTCCCTTTCCATGGCTAACTGAAAAATGTTAAATATCAGGTGAAAATAAAAGGAGTCCTGATTTTCTCTGTTCACAGATTTCATTTTTCATTTTTATTATGAAAGCACTGTGTACGTTTATTCTTACTATTACCCTGTCCTTGGCAACATCTGTCTTCCAAGCTCATCTCAGACAAAAATACATGCAGTGCCTTCCATAGAGAAAGGCCTCGACACCTACTTTGTTGAATGACAAATGAAACATCCAGTGTGTAAGAGCAAGAATTTGTCCCTTCTCCTTTATGTGTCCAGGAGGATTTGAAATGACTGTCTTGGGTATGGTAGGATACCCTGCCCAATAAATTGTCTTTACCTAAAAGCTAGAATTTCATTGCCAATGAAAGGTCTCATTTCCAATCCTTTTATGTGTTTTAGGTAACTAAAGGCATCCAACAGGGATTGATGGTTCTGTCTGGAAAGGTAGGGAAGTGGCCCTCGATTCTTAGGCACCTCTGAACCTCTGGGCATTGTCTATAAGCGGAAAAGAAATGCTCTGCATCGTAGTAGAATGGGCATTAGGAGAGAGATTAGGACAGGTTATGCTATGTTCAAGAAAAAATGAGTTTCTCATTCCCAAGGTGGCTTAATACTATACAGTGTTCAATAATTACTCTTTGCTCACTGGAGGGGAGAGAGGGAGAGAATGCATGTGTGTGCATTTTTCTTATTGCATTGAAATGTTTTCCAGCTCTTTCATTTTTTTTTTTTACCCTCTTACATGTTTATATCTTACCTCTCCAACTAGACTGTAGAAACCCTGAGGGAAGGATTAGATTAAAACCTTTGCACATTTATGGTCAAGTAGATAGAAACAAATAACATATGGCAAACTAAAGTTAGTTCCCCAAACACAAGCCACAGTTTGGCCTGCTCTGCTCTGATGAGAACAATGGTTTGGCTAATTGTAGTAAAATGCATCCCTGCCGGGAAAGCTGGACTTAGAAAAGAACCAGGGAGACTTTTCCCATAAAATACCAGTTTGCTGCTGTCTAGTTTGATCCAGGAAACAAAACAAGACAAAAAAAGTGACCCTCAACATCACCCAGAGCCTCTATGGGCTTGACTTTATGAAGCAGAGTAGCTCAGGGTGACTGATAAATCTTACTTTTCTAGATTTTCTTATGAAAATGGGAAGAAAGTGGCTTATTTTCATTAATCCTCTTTCTTTTCTCTGTGCCTGAGGAACACACATTTCCCCACTGATTGGGAAGATTTAAGTTTACTGGGATTGTCAATGATGTTATGAGAACAGTAAGAGGTAGCATTGTCCCCTGTAGTGAAAATGCGCTGGATGAGGGGACCTGAATTTGACTCCCAGCTTCATTTTCCAGTGGTGCGACCTTGGGTAAGCCATGGTGTGCATTTGCTACACGTAATCTATGGGGTGGCCTAATAAGTCAATGCATAGTCCTGGAGGACTCTGAATGTGCAATCCTAGAGCAGGGGTTGGCACACTATGGCCCACAGGCCAAATCCACCTCCACCACCTATTTTAGTCAAGAAAATTGTACTGGAACACAGCCATGCTTTTTCAGTCACATATTATTTCATGCTACAATGGCAAAGTTGAGTAGTTGCTACAGAGACTGTATGACCTGCAAAGCTGGACATACTTATTAAGTGGCCCTTTATAGAAACAATCTGGCACACCTTGTTCATGCACTGACTCCTGTTGATCTTGGAATCCCAGTCCCCACATGTAGTTGTTCTTATCAGCAAAGCCCACGTGCTATAGGGACTAACTAATTGTCAACTGCTTTTGAAATAGTATACCACGTAAGAGCACCATCGTACCTTGGTGAGCTAAGGAGCTTCTTTCTACAGAAACTCTGCCCTGTCTCAGCTTCACAGAGCAAAGAGTGGGTACCTGCCTGCAAGGCTGAATGGTCCTCATTTATTATTGATGCTGCTGGAGAGCAGAGGTGGGTGAAGCTCAGGGAAGCTCCAGGCAGCATGCACGTAGCCTTCTCTGCCATGCTGCATTGGGTTTCTCTGAATTTTAAGAAATCGACTAACATGATGATTGGGCTAAGGGGCAGCAAGTGTGCAAATCCTTCCACATTTATGGGAATGGACACTTTCCCTAAACAATTGGAAAAGATTTCATCACTTAGTTCCTGAAGTGTTAGAGCAGTGAAAGTCTTGGACTTGTTCAGTTTCCATCTTCTCATTGTGTAGACGATGAAGTGGAACCCAGGAAAGGAGAGTCATTGGCTCAGGGTCACCCAGTTGGTTAAGGACAGAGTCAGATTCAAGTCCAGATGTCTTACTTTCCAGACCACTGCTCTTTCCACGTATCCATGTAGTCAACAGCCACTCATGAGGCATCTGCTTTGAACCAGGAACTGCAGTGGCTGCTGGTTATAGAGTCGTGAACAAGGCAGATACCCTCCTGAGACCATGGGCCTTTGAGTTAACAGCCGAATCTTATATGCATTATACATACATTAGTACACATATAATTAACAATTGTGAGAACTGTTGTGATGGAAATGAATAAGGGACAATGACAGAATAACAGGAAAATCCTATTTGCCATACTTCCTTAATTCTGGGTGTGCATCTTTAAAAACATTTTGCTATTTCTGAAACCAAGATGCAACTTATAATAGATGCAGCCTGGGATGCTATTGAGTGGCACTTTTACTTTCTGAGACATCTTACAGTTGATGGTATCTTAGGTCAATGATAGAGAGTAGATAAAGCAGTCAGAGAAGACCTTTATTCATCTCAACCAAGTCCTGGAGGCTGAGAAGGAGCCAGCTATGCCAGGAGCAGGGGAAAGAACATTCCAGACAATGCGGGATCAGCATGTGAGAAATGCCAAAGGCAAAAAGGAGCCCAGTGGAGACCAGGGTGGCTGGAGTGAGGAGGGAGGTCCCAGGAGTGCCTCAAAGAGTGTGCAGGGTCCAGGTCATTCAGAGGTTGGGAACCTGTGGTCAGGAGTTTGGATTTAAACAGGAGCGTGACACAAACAGCTTTGCATTTCTAACAGATTGCCTTTGAGCAATTCCCCAGAAGGGAAATATAAAATCTATGTTATTTATTTATGGAACAATATTAGAATCAGGGAGTTGGGTTAGGGGGCAATTTTAGGAGTTCAGGCAAGAGATGGCCACGACTCTGATTAGGGTAGGGTAATAGAGGTGGAGAAGGGGCTGATTTGAGAGATTCTTAGACCATGTCCCACATACCTCCCTCAATGTCTGGTCACAAGTTGGGGGGGGATTACTGGGAAGAAGTGAGAGAACAAAAGCCTAAGTTTGCTACAGTAGGTAGGTATGGCGTATCTTGCTCGCTTGTTTTTTTGTAGTTACACCCTTTGAGGATATTCTATACTTTTATTGGTAGAGATGTGGTCTTGCCACGTTTCCCAGTTCGGTCTCAAACTCCTGGCCTCAAATGATCCTCCCACCTCCCAAGGTGCTGGGATTACAGGTGTGAAGCATGCCCAGCCTCTATACTTTCCTTAAGTCTTTTCCAAATCTGGCACCATGGGACCCTCTTGAAGGAAAGGAGAGGGATCCCCATGGTGAAGAAGTGGCATTGCCTCTTTCTGCTCCTAAGCATGTCCTCCAGCTACCTGTGCCTCTTCCCCAGCTCCTCTTTCCCCCTTCTCAGATTTGCCTGATTAACCACTATATACAAATATGGTGGGGAGGTGGAATTGTATATAATGTGTTTCACTGCGTGCTGTTGGCATCTTTCTCTTTCACCCCAAAATGGTTTTGCCCTGACTCGTCCGTGGTAAATCTCCAGGGCTCCTGGAGTCCACTGGAACCTGAGCCCACTCCCATCACACAGCCCCACTGCAGCCATCAGCAGTTAGAAGAAAGTGGTAAGAGAATGATGTCTCTGCTTAGGCCTCCAAAGCCCCAGAATAGCCCACAGTTTGGGCCCAGTGTGTGGAAAGCTGGGACTCTCTGCTCTTGCTAACTCAGCCTTTTGTCTTTCTCCATTTTTCTAGCCTGAGTATGTCAGCTGTGAAGTCACCAACAGAGACCTCGCAGAGCATGCACCAGCCTCCTCCACCTGCGCATGGCTCCTCTGCCTGCTGCTTCTCCAGGGGTGTGGGGGCTCTGTGGGCAGAGGTGAGTTTAAGTTCAGAAAATGACAAGGGACCCACGTGTGTGTTCCTGGTGATGAGGGCTCCTGCTGCTCTCCTCTCCCACTTCTGCCTCCTCTCATGGCCTCAGCCAGCACCTGGAGGCATCACCAAGCTCCGTGGGCCCAGCCAGGCCAGCGGCGCACCCCCTCCTCCTGCCTGCTCATTCCACAACACCCAGTTCTGCCTCCCCATCATCTGGCACTCGCAGGACCAGTGCCAGGGACTGGGTCATGAATCAGGAGCAGAGCCCTATTTGCTATTTCCAAAAATATCTACTCCTGTGTGGTTTGAATTTCTCTGGCATTTGTCAACCCTCTGCTTATTTAGCATTTTGCCTCTGATGGCTGAAGTTTTAGGTTCATTTCACAGCACCAAATCCTATCTCTCCAACTAGATAGTAAGCTTTTGGGGAACCAGGTCGATGTCCCTTCATATTAGCTGACCAAAACCTTGACTGGGGTGTTAAAGATTTCAAAATTCCCAGAAGCACTGTCTCCATAATTCATATCTTGGAATTGTTGTGATTCAGGTGGCCTTGGCTTCTTGGCCTCAAGACACCCAAGTTGAAGAGAGAAGGGAAAAGCCAGGAGTACATGGGCCTGATGCCAGACAAAGCCTCGAGCACGCCAGCAATTTAAACTAGAGGATCATGGTAAAGTGACATCATCTTGGATGTTATTGACATCCAAGGGGTGGGGCCCTCCAGCCAGGAATGATGAATGGCTTTTATCTTGATGACCGACTCTAATGCATAAGAGTGGCTGTCTGGGGTCCTGTGTAGAAGAGGACCCTGAGGTTGCACCCATGACTGGTGGGAAAGATTGACGGGCTCATTGGTACTGTTTGCATGGGTCTAGAGAAGGGAGAGTGTGTGCTTTAGCCATTCTCCTCTGCACAGTACTGGGAGTTTGGAGTTGGGTGAATGGCAGAATTCATGGATCCAGAGCTCCTTCTGTGAAGAGCAGAACCATGTCCAGAAGTGAAAGTGGAAAAGGGTGGTCTGGCCTTCATGGCAGAGTGGCCTGGCCTAGTTCAGGCTGCTATTTACACAGTAGATTCCTCAGCACAGCTCTCCTTTGGGGTACCTGTAACACATATCTGGAATCCAACACAGCCACATACAGTCATGGAGACAAGGCAAAAGGAGATGTGACCAGAGGAAGGCTTGAACTTTTGGGTTCATTTCACATACCCCAGATACTAAGCTATTAGGAACTGGATTAACTCCAGACCCTCCCTCATTAGTAGCTCAGAGCATTTTGATATAGTGGGAGCCTTGTTCTGGATTTGCACGTAAGGCTAGATCTCAGTGACTCCCAAAGAGCTGTGCTGCCAGGGCAGAAATTACTGAGCATAGAGACCCTGTTTGCAACATCTTTAACCTAGATAAGCACAATAGCCTCCCAGTCTTCAGGTTTATTCCACTCCAATTCATCGTTACTAATGCCAGAATGTTCTGCTAAAGCATATTTCTCATCCTCATAGCCCACTGTTATGATTCCTCAATGAATATCCTTCACCTACAGTATAAAATCTAAGCTCCCTAGCCTGGTCTGGTGAGTCTCCCATGACACACACTTTCTGTCTGTCTGTGACCCTGTGCATCACCATTTCTGCCCTTGCCTTATGTTCCATTTACATGGAACCACTTGAGGACACCAAAAGTCCTGAGTTGCTTCCCTCTGCCAGTCCTTTGTCCATCCTGCTTTCTCTGCCTCGAATGTTCTCCCCAACCTTCGCTGCTGAGGTCAGTGAAATCCAAAGATGACTCCCAATGACTCTTGCCTTTATATGATCTCCCCCGCTTGAATATGGGCCAAATCAAGTAATATGATGGGATGTCATCATAATTGGGTGATTGTTTAGCTGACTTTGAGTTAATCAAAAGGGAGAGTATCCTGGGTGGGCCTGACCTGATTGGAAGAGCTTTTAATAGATGGTGACGCATCAGAAAGATGTGGCCCTGCTGGCTTTGGAGACTTAAGCTTCCATATTGTGAGAAGGCATGTGACAGTAGGCTCAAGGAGTGGAGAGACTCTTTGATCAACAGCCAGCAAGGAATAGGGACTTCAATCCTACAGTGACACACAACAGAATTCTGCCAACAATCTCAATGAGCTTGGAAGAGGTCACCAAGCTCTAGATGAGAACCACAGATGCCCAACACCTGAATTTCTACCTTGTGAGACCCTGAGTGAAGAATACGGCTAAGCCTCACCTGGACTCCTGACCCATGGAAACCACGAGATAATAAATATGTATTGTTTCAAGCTGCTGTGTTTGTGGTAATTAATTATGTACCAATTAAGAACTCTTCCTGATGCTTCAAGATTCAGCTCAAGAATTATCTCCTGTAAGATTTACTTGACTCTGTCAGGTGGAATGAGCCACTTCCTGTGTGTCCCAGGCTCCCCTTGTAGCTGGGGCTTATTTATTAACATGTCACATGCTATGGACTGAATGATGTCCCCTACAAAATTCATAATTGGAGCCCTAACTCCCAATGTGATGTATATGGAGATGGGGTCTTTAGGAGATAGTTAGATTTGGATGCCATGGAATCAGTGTTTTTATAAGAGGAAAGCGTACCTGGGTTCTCTTTGTGCAATGTGAGACCATGAGAAGATGGCTGTCAACAAGCCAAAAAGAGAGCCCTCACCAGAACCCAACCATGCTGTCACCTTGATCTTGGACTTCCAGCCTGTGAAGAATATAACTGTGAAGAATAAATTTCTGTGGTTTAAGTCATCCAGGAGATGGTATTTTGTTACGGCAGCTCAAGCTGACTAAGATGCTATCTGTTTACTTGTCTGTTCCCCTCACTGGACTGTGAGACCCTGGAGGGGAGCTATTGCCTTGTTCACCCTCATCTCCCCAGTGCCTGGCACAGTGTCTGGAATATGGTAACTGCAGTAACTGAGGCCAGGGGCCATAGCTCCCTCCAGCCTAGCTTTGTTCCTCTTCAGCATCCCTCAGATATCCACAGGGTCTGAGGCCTTGGAAAGTCCTTCCTCTTAGGATTTCTCAGAGGAAATCAATGAGACATGCCTCAGGCATTGGAAGATATAAATGCCCACTTGTACCAAATATCACAGCCGTTTCATAATTTATAGACAGTTCTGGGGAGATAAATATTGGTTTTGATTATTTTACTATGAATAATTGAAAGCAATCTCAGAGTACATTAAGCAGAATCCTAGTCCCATGAAAAGCTCAACAAAGAAAAAAGGTTACATAGTGAAGGAGATTTGAGGAGTGCTTCTTCCCATTTCCCTTTCTTAGAGAGCCAGAGAGCACCTGAACACATTGAAGACCATGAGAAGTCCTGTAGTAAAGAAACCTGCCTAATAGTTCAATCCAACACATCTCATGTTTATGTGTTAAAAATGAACTCAGTGATGAAATAATACCTGTTAATTTCTCATGGTTGGAAAATACTTTGGGAAGTCTTGTAGAATGTGATCTAAAATTCTATAGCCCTAAAAGCTCCTTCTGCCTTCTGCTGTCAGGAATGTGGATATCCAGGCTGAGACAGTGAATCCTTGTGTTGCACTTGAGGGAAATGAGGCCCAGAGAGGCAGAGTTACTTGTCCTAAGCACATAGTAGGCTTTGACTGAGGCAGGAGCAAAGCACAGTACATTCCTTCCTGCCAATTCAGTGTCCTCTGCCCTCGTTACATTGGCTCACTAAGAAGTAGATCAGTCAGCACATTCTTCACCCCGCTTATTTGTTGCTGTGTAACAAATCAACTCAAACTTTGTAACATAAAATATGAACAAACACCTTTTATTGTTATCTCTTCTAGTTTTGGGGGTTACTGGGATCAGCAAAGTGGTCCTTGCTCAGGGTCTCTCGTAGAGTTGGCTTTAAATGATGGCTGAGGCTGGGGTCATCTCAAAGGCTTTCCTATTCGCATGTGTGATGGTGGATGCTGCCTGTCAGCTGGAAACTCAGGAGGGGCTGCTGGCCATAACACCTGCTGACAGGCTTCCAAGGTGACCTGGGCTTCTTCACAGCATGGTGGCTGGATTTCAAGGGCAAATGCACCCATGCACACCCTTTTATGACCTAACCTTGGAAGTCATGCAGCATCTTTTCTACTGCCTTCTACCACTTAGAAGCAAATCACTCAAGTTGCCCCATATTTAAGGGGAAGGGAATTAGACTCCACGTTTTGTTGGGAAGAGTCTCAAAACATTTATGGACGTGTTCTAAAACCACCATGTTCCTATTCCATCTGGTGACTCATAGTCCTGCCCTCTTCCCCCAGGCAAGTTCCTCTGGCCTCTGCATGTCACTTGTTGGTGGTAAAGAGACGCTACCATTACAGAATTTTCTCATTCATAAGTTACAAAACTTAGCAAATGTTGGTTAATACATCTGTGACACTGGTAAAGTTTTTTTTTTTTAGAGGAGAGATTAGAACTAGAGTCCAGGAATTCCTAAAATGTGGTATTCACCTTGAGCCCCAATTACACTCATCTTTATGCAGTCACACTCATTATGGTCTGTTTCTGACCATCAAAATGTTCACTTCATATACAGCATGGATAAATTTCAGTCCCCAAACTCAGATATGCAGGAAATAGTACTTCTCTTATTATTCCACAATTCAATCTCTCTCCAGTCACAGTTCTGATGAAGATGGGGGCAGCAGAATTTAATCTCAGCCAATTTATTATTTGCCCTCCTCTCTACACCAGAGCTGCTGGAGGAGCAGGAGCCCACCCCTGAGATGTGAGTATGCTCCTTAATCTCTATAAGCCAGGCCTGTAACAACCAGGCCTGCGCTTTAATGTTCGGTGGAACCATTCAAGACCTTGGAGAGTGAAGCTTGCAATTGTGTAAGAGCTTCGCTGGGGCCACCACACACACCTCAAATGGTCCCCCTTGAGCTCCTAAAGTCTTGCTGACTCTGGGGTCCTCCCTGCCCTATGCAGCTGGGAACATGGCTGGCCTGACAGTGGCCAGGACAGTTCTACCTTGGCCCATTAGGATCCGTGTGATCTGTTCTCCTACACATCACTCCCTTGCCTATGTGATTGGCTGGGCTAAGTTAGCCAGCCTGGATCTGGACTCTCTCTACTTACGAAATATAAGACTCATACGAATGCAGGTGGGCAATATGCCTCATTGTGGTCATGCTCAGTATGGTTTGTTTCTGACCATAAAATGGTTATTCCCTATTTATGAGATGTATCTTTTTTTTTTTCTTTTTTTTAGAGGGATTCTCGCTGTGTCACAGGTTGCAGTGCAATGGCGCAATCTCAGCCCACCGCAACCTCCACCTCCTCGATTCAAGTGATTCTCCTGCCTCAGCATCCGAGTAGCTGGGATTATAGGCATGTACCACCACGTCCGGCTAAGTTTTAAATCATAGTATGAAGGAAAGAGTATCTTGTGATAATGAAGAGGGGAAGGTTGCTTTCCTGAAAAACTTTTGTTTTAAACTTTAGTTTTCTAATTATATATGATTTGTTCCTAAAAAATTTTGGAAATACAGAAACTAGAAAGCTAACATCTTCCATAATTCCATCCCTATAAAAGTAATCACTGTAAAAGATTTAGCATCTACTCTTCAAAATCTTTTTCTATGTATATCCTGACATGAAGACTTGCTGTTGTTTTTAACAAAAATGCTTCATACATGTACATGCTATTTTGCAACTTCCTCCTTGTGGCTAAGGCTATATTTTAGACATCTTCTTTGTCAGTATATTTAGACCTGGGCAACTTAGGGAGACAAGGAAGGTCTTCTCTACTCTTTTTTGGACTTGAATTTTCATAGCAAGAGTCCATCTCATTACCATCAGTGGCTTGTATGACCACTACTCTAATCTCAACCACAAGATTAGAGTGAAAAGCACAACGTTGTCCCCATTTATATTCAGGGAATGCAGAGATGGCCCCTACGTGATATTGATGATGATAATAAAAATGGTGGTAGTGATTATAATAATAGATCTTCACATTTGAAAAGCATTTGGACCTACCTTATGGAGGAAATTCAAAAAAATTATATTTGCTATTAATAATGTTACAACAAATAAAGGCCAAGCTCAAAGCTGGGGATGCAAAAGGACCTGGAGCACTTTCCTCAACACAGCTTCCTGACTGTGCTCTTTCCTCCCCTGTAATATATGAGTGCCATTTATGTTTTCCTTTCTGCATTTCAAGGAATAGCAAGGAATGGATTTGTTTCCATTGTATCTGTTTCAAGTTGTTCTTACTCCTATCTTCCTGGAGGAGTGAATGTTTCCTTCACTCATATATGAGTCCATATAACTTCTTTACAGTTTAGTTTCTGATATATTTAACAGAGGGGGAGAAATTTTTACAAGTAAGGGCCTTTGGGGGAAGATGCCTCTGAGTCTTGCATAATTTATTAATGGGAAAAACATTAATTTCACATTTCATTCTGCTGCAAAATCCATATGACCCCAGTCAGTTTGGTAAGTTTGCAAGGGTAGAGCTGGCTTTTAAACACAGTGAGTGTGGGACACTAGCTGTGAGATTAGGATAGACGTTGGCCTTTAACTTTCCCAAACCCTTCTTTGCAGAGGGGAAAACTGAGGCCAAGAAGGGTGAAGTGTATCACAGAAGGTCACAGCCAGTCTGATGCCAGGCCCCCAACCCAATGTGTCTTTTCTGGGTGAAAAAGGAAACAGAGGCCTTGACTTCGAGGCGCCAGCAGGATCTGATGGGACATGGATGCCTGAAATCTCCTTCAGTGATTAAAAAAATGTACTTTTATGGATAAATGTCTATCAAGAAAGTTGCATAGAGAGACTCTGGAAGAAAAGAATTACATATTTCCCATAATGAGAGATCAATTTATTATATAAAAATGTTCAAAGCATTCAAAACTCAGGAAATATAATGAGCATATCAAAAATTATCTGCATCTGAAAAAAATCTCATCTTTTAAGACTGGAAATAGAAAAAAAGCTGAGAGACAGGAGGAGCCAACTCCAACTTATACAAGGTTCCTTAAAATGGTGTAAGTGAGGGGAGTGCTGGGTGGAGGTTGGCTGACTGAATTATGTCACTAACTTACTGTGTAGGACGTGGGCAAGTCACATCACCTCCCAAGACTTTCATTTCTTTTCCTGTAAAATAATAGTCTTAAACTAAATAATTTCTAAGGACGCCTAGAACCATAAGAAGTTCCACCTGACCTTATTCCAACCACCTGCAAATTCTCACCAGCTTCTTCCAACCTGATGAGTTTCTTGTTGATTGTCAGCACTCAAGAGACTGCAGTAATTCTTCTTCCATTTTAATTAAAATCTTAGCCTGCCTAAAAATTATTGCTGTCAAGCCAGGGACTCAGAAACCCATGCTAATTAACATGGATTGGCATTCTCAACATTCTCTGTCAAATGACACTTTATTTTTCATCTTGGAGACAAGTATTTTTTAACGTCTTGTTATTTCTGAGTTGTCTTTAATGCTTAACACACCTCTGGGTGTACATAATGTGTGGCTTACTCTCCTTTCCAGATCATTTAAATTAAAAACAGTTGGGCCTAAGAATGATTCTTGCAGCACTCTGCCTGATGCCACCAACCAAGTCACCATATGGTCTTTTGTCCTGAGTGTGGCATTTCAGGCTGAGACATTTTGTTTGAAATTAACAGATTTTGAATGTCAGGTCTCTGTGCCCTGACCCTTGTATTTTTCTGAGTGCTTTCCTGTTTTAATGAAAAACTGTGATTCATATCTTCAATCTACACCTTAGAAAACCTCCACTGCAAGACAGTAAACTTAACTGAGGAAGGTAATGGTGATGTTAATGACGACAGATAACATTCATTCACTAAAGGTTTATGACACCAGCCAGGCACTGTGCTAAGTATAACAAGAAATATATTTGGTCTTTGTCTCCAGTTGCCAACACAGTGCTCCTAAAACTGTTGGAATTTTCTGAATAATGATGTATTGTTATTCATAAGGAACCCCTTTCAGTCACACCTGAGTTTATGCTAATGCAGTGACTTAGGACTCCTAGGTAGCCTCAGGAAGGGGCTGATCACCAGAAAGACCGAGTGATTAGAGAGTGGGACTCTTCAGCCCCACCTACTACCCTCTGCGGGAGGGCTGGAGATCGAGCTCTATAAAAACTCTTGAACAATAAGGTTTGGAGAGCTTTCAGGTTAGCAAACACATGGAGGTGCTGGGAGAGTGGTGCACCCAGAGAGGGCACAGAAACACTCTGCACTCCCCAGACCTTGCCCTATGCACCTTTTCCATTTGGCTTTTCCTGAGTTGTATCCTTTACAATAAACCAGCAAACAAAAATATTTTCCTGAGATCTGAAATGCATTCTAGCAGATTATCAAACCTGAGGGGAGGGTTGTGGGAACTGCACATTTATGGCCAGTTGCTCAGAAGTTCAGTGACCCTGTACTTGTAACTGACGTCTGCAGTTGAGGCAGTCTTGTGGCACCGAACCCTTAAATCTGTGGAATCTGATGCTAACTACCTGGAGTTAGTGTCAGAATTGAATCAAACTGTAGGACACCCAGTTGGTGTCCAGAGAATTGGAGAACAGGTTTTTGGTGTTGGAAAATACTCTGGAATGACACATGTATTATCCCATACTGAATCCTCTCAGCAGTCTTATGAGATAAGTAGTTATCATGGTGATTGTACAGATATGGACCCTGAAGCCCAAAGAGATTAAGTAACTTCTTCAAGGTCAAACAGTCAACAGTACAGGCAGGATTCAACTCCAACCATCTGACTCTATATAAGTCCACTTGTGTTGCTATAATGCAATACCTGAGACTGGGTAATTTATTAAGAAAAGAGGTTTATTCAGCTCATAGTTCTGCAGGCTATATGAGCATGGCACCAGCATCTGCCTGGCTTATGGTGAGGCCTCAGGAAGCTTACAATCATGGTAGAAGGGAAGGGGAGCCAGCATATCACATGGCAAGAGAGGGAGCAAGAGAGAGAGGGGAGGTGCCAGGCTTTTTTAAGCAATCAAATCTCAAGTGAACTAATAGAGTGAGAACTCACTCTCGTTACCAACAGGACTGTACCCAGCCATTCATGAAGGACCCTCTCCCATGACCCAAACACCTCCCATGAGGTCTCACTTCTAACATTGGGGATCACAATTCAACATGAGATTTTAGAATGGATGAATATCCAAACCATATGAGAAACCTTAAGGAATGAAAGGAGAGTGGGATGGTCCCCATATCTGTGAGTGCCCCAGCATATCAGCAGCAGAAAGAAAAAGACTCAGTTCTGAGTTAGTTGGTCTGCACTTGTTTATGCAACAAGCATTTCTGAAAAGTCTACTGTGTGCCTATGTGAGGCACTGTGTTGGCTTAAGTTGACTAAAATAGAGTCTCTGCACTGCAGGAGCTTGGGATCTAACACCAGGAGTAGCTAAGTGTGCATAAATTATTACAGAGGAAGAACAGAACATGATCCATACCATGGGAGGTACAAAGTACAGGGAATTCAGAACAGGCCAAGCATTTCAAGCAGGAGTTACCAGAAAGTTGCAAGCTCTTTAAATAACTTTTGTTCTCCGTTTCAGCTGAAAAACTGACACTACCTCACCTCAGGGGGTCATTTCTTTCTTTTTGTTTGCATGTGTCTTTTTTCTTTTCTTTTCTTTTTAAGAGAAGCAAGCCTTTATTTCCTTGTTTTGCAGATAAAGCTAGCTGAGTTTGTTGCTTTTCGGTGATTAGTCAAAGAGACCAAATTCCATATCCTCCTCTGACTCTTCCTTGACTTCAACTTTGTCTGGGGCTGCAGCAGCAGTAGTAGCAGCAGCGTCCACAGAAGCAGTAGCCACAAATGCAGATGGAGCAGCAAAGATGGACTTGACCTTTCCTGCAAGCAGGAAGGTGTAATCAGTCTCCACAAACAAAGGCAGCACCCATTTGTACCCGCTGATGATAGAATAGGGAACTGATGCAACACTTGGGTAACTAGTCTGCAGACAGAGACTGGGAGCATTGCAGACACCCTCCAGGAAGCAAGGATGCAGTTTCCTCTGCTATGTCAAGCACTTCAGGGTTGTAGATGCTGCAGTTGTCAAACACCGGCTGGATAATTAGCTCAAAGGAGGAGGGGGAGATGTTCTGCATGATCACCAGTGTGGCTTCACTGGCTCCCACTTTGTCTCCAGTCTTAATCAGTGGCACATCACTCAGGATTTCAGTGGAGCCGCCGTACATCTTAGTTCCTGATGCCAAAAACCTGAAAGAAAGGTCTTCTTGGGCCCCAGACCAGGGTTCCAGGTGAGCACAGTGACTTCACGTGGGGCAAGGGCACCAGCATAAGTGGTAGCAAGTGCCTGATCTCAGTGAGGTCCTCCTTGGTGAACACAAAACCTACATTCCCCTGGAAGTGAAATGAGACAATGGTTTCCCCAGAGCTGGGTTGTTTTCCAGATGTCCTTGGATGGCCTCATTCATCATGGTGCTCTTGTCCACCAGCCTTCCTTTGCAGGGACATTTGGATCTGCTGCATCTGCTTGGAGCCCACATTGTTCACTCCCACAATCAAGCATTTTGGATAATCATCCAAATGTTGGATAATCTTAAGGAAGTAGTTGGACTTCCAGGTCTCCCTGTCTTCCCTGGGCATAACAGCAGTGTGTCAGGGATTGCCATGCAGAGTTTTAAAGACGATGTCGCTCTCACAGGATGCCTGGAGATAGTTGCATGTGTCTTTACAAAAAAGCATGTAAAAAATCAAATGCCTGTTGTCTGATGGCTTCAGGTGAGCCTACTGTTTTATGCCTCATCCATTTGTTTGGAGTACAGAAAGTTCTACCCCAAGAGAGGAGCAAGAAGCTTTGCCTGTGGGGTGCAGGGTCTGCACCCTGGGGTGCTATGACCATGGCACCTCTCCTGGAGGACTGAGAGTTTCAGCGTCTCCTCCTCCCTATGATAAAACAATGGTTCTCCACCATCTGGTCCGCTCACCAAGACTGCCTTGTTAGTAGATCTCAGCAGGTAAGGCTTTGGAGGGCAGGCACCAGGTCAGCCTAATACAGAACTGGGAGGCACTCTCAGGGCAGTCCTGACTTAAAATGCTATCCTGTTGTCCCAGTATAAGCCAAAAATAATATTCTAAGGCCCCCCAACCATCTGAATAGACCCCTCCTCAGGGCCAAGGGCATTCTAAAGTTAACCTGAAAAACTAGTTAGTTAAGGGCATGATGGGAATGGGGAGCTGGGCATGCCTCATTATACTCTCCTCCCTTTTTAATTACTGACAGAACAGACTCTTTACTCTGACAAGAAACATTTGCAATCCATTCTCTCTGAAGCCTGCTACCTGGGGGCTTCATCTGCCTGATAAATACTTGGTCTCTACAACCCCTTATCATAACCCAGACATTTCTTTCTATTGATAAATAACTTTTTTAACCAATTGCCAATCAGAAAATATTTAAATCTACCAATGACCTGGAAGCCCCCCACCCCTGAGTTGTCCCGCCTTTCTAGACCCAACCAATGTACATCTTACATGTATTGATTGATGTCTCACATCTCCCTACAATGTATAAAACCAAGCTGTACCCCACCCACCTTGGGAACATGTTGTCAGGACCTCCTGAGGATGTGTCATGGTTGTATCCTTAACCTTAGCAAAGTAAACTTTCTAAATTGACTAAGACCTGTCTCAGATACTTTTGGTTTACACAAGTATGCCCTCCCACTTGTCAAACTCAGTCCTAATTTTATGAAAGGTGGTCACTGGAAACTTAAGGAAGGATACCATGAAGTGGGAGTCAGGAATCTTGGGTCCTGGGCCCAGCTTTGTCACTGACATGGGTGATCTTAGATAAAAATCTTTATAACCTGAGGCCTCAGCTTTCTCATCTGTATAATGGGGTGATTGGTCTAAGTTAGTGTTTTCCAATGGAGGCTGATATGATTTGGCTGTGTCCCCACCCAACTCTCACCTTGAATTGTAATAATCCCCACATGTCAAGGGTAGAGCCAGGTGGAGATAATTGAATCATGGGGCGGTTTCCCCTATACCTTTCTCATGGTAGTGAATAAGCCTCAAGAGATCTGATGGTTTTATACATGGGTGTTCCCTCGCACAAACTCTCTTGCTGGCCAACATGTACGATGTGACTTCACTCTTCATTCACCTTCTGGTATGACTGTGAGGCCTCCCCAGCCATATGGAACTGTGAGTCAACTAAACCTCTTTCCTTTATAAATGACCCAGTCTCAGGTACGTCTTTATTAGCAGCATGAGAACAGACTAACACAGAGGCACTACTGTAACACAGAGGCACTACTGACTTTTCAGTTGAGATCATTCTTATGTGGAACTGCTCATGCATAGGGGTTAAGGATGTTTAATACCCCTTGACATCTGATCTCTAATTCTCAGCCATAAAGTTGCCCATCCTCAGTCATGAAAACCAGAACCACACCCAAACATTTCCAACTGCCCCATGCCAGGAGAGGGGGGTGGGTAACGTCACCTGGTCAAGAGTTATTGAACTAAGTGGTCTCTACAAGGGCCTTCCAACCAGATGATTCTCATCAATAAATGTTAGGACAAAGGGTTATACCCAGGCCATCTCCCTCCAATACTTGAGGTACACTGTGTCAACAACGGCTTTGTAAAAGTTTTATCAATAAAGACCTACTTGGTTATCATGATTCCTGGAGTATTGTGTGTTTCACTGTTGGTGTTTTATTTTCTTCTATCTAATGCCTACAGTTGTATGGGGCATTGATTTGAAGCCATTTGGGTCCCAGTAAAATGTCCCAGCTTTTTATTCTGACTACACAGAACATCCATTCATGTGATAATGAGTTTGCTGCTGCTTCACCTTCTCTAATAGGTCCGCTATTTCTAATTTGTACCTCTTCTTACCTATCAAGTAAAGCTCATGTCAACCTAAATAACAGAGAGAGAGGATCTCTAAAAGAAAAGAGATTTATTTGCGCCTAGGTATTGCAATGGGAACATGCATGCCAAAGAAAACTACACAATTGTACAATACATTACACAATTGTCTTGAAATAATTATCCTTGGCTATGAGGGTCACCACCAGTCTGATGGTGAACAGGCAGTTACCAGGCAGATGTCCTTGTAGAAGTATATTTTTTGTAAGGTTGTGATGGCCTTTGTGCAAGATTGTGGTTTTGTAGAGTTTTTAAACTCAGGCATACACGTGTGAGAATACTCTTCCCATGGCCTTCCCTAAATTTGTTACAGTTTTCTTCATATTAGTGACTCCATTTTGATTATGGCAGCTTTCACAATCAAATACTAAGACTTTCTGGTTTTGTAACACAAATTAAGAAAAACACAAAAATGCCCAAATATCTTTCCTAGAGCTGAGGAGGTTAGTCTTTTCTAGATTTCTTTGTTTATCTTTTTGTTTTGTTTTGTTTTGAAAACAGGGTCTGGGTCTGCCACCCAGGCTGGAGGGCAGTGGCATGATCTTGGCTCACTGCAACCTCTGCCTCACAGCCTCACGCCATCCTCCCACCTCAGCCCCCCAAATAGCTAGGACCACCACGCCCAGCTAATTGTACTTTGTATAGAGATGGGATGTCACCGTGTTGCCTAGGCCAGTCTCAAACTCCTGAACTCAAGCAATCTGCCTGCCTTGGCCTCCCAAAGTGCTAGGATTACAGGCATGAGCCGCTGCGTCTGGCCCTTTCCTGTATTTCAATAGGCCCCTGTAGCACTGGGCTTGACAGCTTACTGCCTCCTTGCGGGAGCTCTCCTACCATCAGCAGCTGGCAGAATTTGGGCTGCAAATGGCCTCACTTTGCTGTTAATTGAAGTGATGCAGCATCCTGTGTTTAAGGGATTTGAATGTCTGTGTGTGATTATGAAGCATGAATAAGTGATGACTTTCTGTCTAAGAATCTCTTTTGAAAGTGACAGCCTGTGCTTCCGGCCAGGCCCTTGGCTTTGTGATGCAACTCGGAGCCAAGACTGCTCTGGGGCTGTGGTTTTGCTTAGTACACACCTGTGATGTGGGGCTAATTGTGTTGTGTTTTGAAATCTCCTCTTCTTCTAGCCCAGTCTTCAGAAAGCATCCTGTAAAATGAAACACCATGTTCGGCTTTGTGGCTCTCCCTCCTGAACCACCCGTGCAGGACACTATGGCTGGAATTAACCTGCGCCAGTGGGAGCCTGATCCAGTGTTTGGGAATGGTGGAGTTTAAGCTGGCCTCACTGTATCTTTCTGCTCAGCCCTGAAGCCCGAGGGGGCTTCTCTCTGGTGGTGACAGACAAGACAGGCCAACTCAGAGGTGGGTGCTGGGAAGTCAGCCTGGAGCAGGATTCAGGGGCCGGGAATGCTTCCCCGGCTGACAAGCACAGGCCAGGCAGAAATGCACCCACTGGAGAGAGGCCAGAGCCCACCTTCATCAAGGCAGGTAGAAAAATGGCACTTGTGATTGACTGCTCTTGACTGTATTATTGCTAGGTTGAAATATTAAATATTCTGCTCTGTGGAGAGTCCATCGTAAAATGTGCTTTCTCTGAGAATGTCCGGCTGTGCAGAAAGTGGAAGCATTCAAAATTTTTTCACTACCCACAGCTATTGCAACATCATTCAGGTCTGTTCTTGATTTCTTCAGGTTTTCGTCTCACCTTTCTTTTTGACAACTCTGGCCAACAGACCCTCACTGACTCACACTTTGATTATTGTTCCAAGCTCTAGGATAGAAACAAAATAAAGAGTAAGTGTTTCTCTTCCCACAGATCAAAGACCTTACAAGCTCCCCCGAAAAACAGCATTTATTAATAATTCTCTGATGGTTGCTGTAGAACAAGTTGAAAGTTCTGGTTGTCCAAAATTATCTGAACATGCACTAGGAAGAGACAGGGGTGGGACCTTAACTGCCCCAGCCCCACCCTCCTCCTAACTACACCTCTAGCTGGGGAGGATCCAGCACCGCTTGCTGCCTTAGGGAAGCGAGGAGGAAGTGGTGATAGAGTAAGGACAACCTCATCTCCCAGAATCCTCAGGCAGCCACCATAACCCATTCAGCCTCCCAGCTCTGCAAATGCCCTAGGGCACTTGGTTATAATGCTATATTTGTGAATCATTCTTAATTACTCAATATTTAGAAATCAATTTGCGTAATGTTGATCCAAATCTTGCTATTCTGGGACATAGATAAAAAACTTTAAAAATGCAAAATAGAATTTGGCTGTGTGTTGAAATTTCACAGGTTGCAGCAAGTACAACAGGGATACACTCTGAGAAATGTATCATTAGGTGATTTCATCATTGCTTGAACATCATACAGTGTACTTCCACAAACTTAGATGGTACAGCCTGCCACACACTTAGGCTCTATGGGATACCCTATTGCTCCTAAGCTACAAACCCGTACATCTTGTTACTGTATTGAAAACTGTAGGCAATTGTAACACAATGGCAAGTATTGGTGTCTCTAAACACATCTAAACATAGAAAAGGCACAGTATAAGTACAGTTTAAAATTTTTTTTTAATTGTACACCTGTACAGGGTACTTAACATGAATGAAGCTTGCAGGACTAGAAGTTGTTCTGGGTGAGTCAGTGAGTGAGTGGTGAGTGAATGTGAAGGCCTAGGACATTACTGGACACTACTGTAGATTTTATATACACTGTACACTTAGGCTACATTAATTAAAAATTCTCTTCAATCATAACTAGCTTACTGTAACATTTTTACTTTATAAACTTAAATTTTTAAACACTCTTTGACTCTTTTATAATAATAGTTTAAAACACACATTGCACAGCTGTACAAAAATATTTTCTTTATATCTTTATTCTGTAAGGATTTTTCTTTTGTTTTGAGACGGAGTCTAGCTCTGTTGCCCAAGCTGTAGTGCAGTGGCATGATCTCGACTCACTGCAACCTCCACCTCCTGGGTTCAAGCGATTCTCCTGTCTCAGCCTCCCGAGTAGCTGGGATTACAGGAGCCTGCCACCATGCTCTGCTAATTTTTGTATTTTTAGTAGAGATGGGGTTTCACTGTGTTGGCCAGGCTGGTCTCGAACTCTTGACCTCAGGTGATCCACCTGCCTGGTCTCCCAAAGTGCTGGAATTACAAGCGTGAACCACTGTGCCCGGTCTACATTTTTAATTTTTAAAAAAACTAATATTTCCAGAACCAAGCTGGGTCCGGCTGCATTTGCCCAATAATAAAAAGCAGACAAACTAGGAAATAAGAGAATTTATTGCTATAACAGGATACAGAGAGAAGGCTGGAGATAATTCCACCAGACCAACTCAAAGTGTTACAATTTTCTTCGTGCTTTTATAGGTTGGGGTTATGTGCCTATATGCAGTATAGCATTTGCCTAAGTCTATTGGTAACTAATTTTGTTTCAACTAGAAGGTCAGAGGCAAAAAATGCTTAGTCTGATTAAAAGGGCCCAGTACCTTCAAGGCCTGTCTACCACGGTACCAGAGAGATTATTTCTATCTTATCTCCTGTACAGCTTGCTCCGGAGAGCTGCCTTAGACTCTCCAATGAATCTATTCAAACAGCTGCCTCTGTTACCTTGACTTGTCTCAGCTTCCATTGAACCAAGACAGATCCTGGCACTAGGAATGTTAAGACTGTCTCTGTTATTTTGACTTGCTCCAGGTTAGGGAGAAGTCCATGCGAGGCTCCTACCGACCATATGTTTCATTTCTAGCTTTGATGTCTGGACACCGATTTCCCCAGGTTTAACTATTTGCTCAATGTTAAGGCAGTGCTGTGGAAATCTGTCTGTCTAACTGCAGTACCATGCAGGCCTGTCTGTGTGCCTGGTATGCAGGCCTGTCTGTGTGATTGTCAGGGGGAATTGACCTGCCACACTAAGACACAAACACACACATTAGCCACCTCCACAGAGTCAGGATCATCAAGATGTATCCAGGTGATAGGAATTTCTCAGCTCCATTATCACCTTACAAGACCACTGTTGTATATGCAGTCTGTCTTGGCTAAAATATCACTAAATGGCACATGACTGTGCTTAAATTGGATTCAGTCACTATTTCCTACAATGACACTTGTAATTAAAACACAGGGTCTTAATTCAGAATTTCTTTTCTCAGTCTTTTACAATAGAACAAGGGTTGGCAAACTACAACCCACAGGTCCACCCTCTGTTTTTGTAAATAAAGTTTTATTGGTGCACAACCACACCTACTCGTTTACATATTTTCTATTACTACTTTTGCTACAACAGCAGAGTTGGATAATTGAGACAGAGACCATATGGCCTGCAAAGCCTAAAATATTTACTATCTCCCCCTTGCCATCTCCTGTCCTGGAATTACCAAATAATTACTAATGAAAACGCAAATGTTTCTTTTATGGGCAGGGCGAAAGTTCTAGCATATGGGCTTTGCCTTCAGACCAACTTAAGGTCAAATTCCAGGTGTCTTTCTTACTAGCTGTGGGATCTGGGGTAAATGTGCAGCCTCATTTTCCTCTGCTGCAAGTAACAGATATCTCAACTCAAACCAACTAAAAAGATAATAAAAAGTGTCATCTCATAAGAAGGAAGTAAGGAAGTCAAACAGGCTTTCAGGGTTAGCAGATTAAAAGACTCCAAAGCCCTGGGTTTCTAGCATCTCTCTTTCTCTGTCTTCCTGCCACTCTCAGTGATGTCTACATGTTCAAGCTGACAGCAGGAGAGATGCAGCAGCGCCAGACAACACATCTAGACTCAAAGATGTTCAAAGGACTTAAACTGATTTCCCTCTGGTACCCTCTTGGGAGCAAGGACAAACTTTCCCAAAACCTAACAGCTGGTCTGCTCTCCTCTCTCATTGGCAGGTCACATGGCCATTCTTGAACCATTCACTGGAAAGAGGAATAGGATTGCCCTTATGCTAATCATGCCGCATGTAGAATTGAATGGGAAGTCAAATTCTGCAGAGGCACAGAGCTGCAAAAGGAAAAAGGAAATATCTAAACAAAACTGGGACTAGGAAGAGAAACGGAGTATGCTAATTCTGAGAAAGCAACCAAGAGAGCCCACGAAACTGGCCATTAAACTGTTTCATCCCTTACACAGGTCATGGACTAAGAAAAAAAGAAAAGAGAAAATGTTTCATCCTTCCAAACGCCTTTCTAGAACTATTTTGTTCTGCCCTATACACTCCCACCAAATGATCTCACTCACAGCTACATGTTCAAGTGCCAGCTTATGAGCTGTTGGCTTATAAATTCATATTTTCAGCCCAGACCTTTTCACTGGGATCCAGATCTGTATATCAAACGGCCTTCTTGAAATCTTCTTTTGGATATCCCAAAGACTCTTCAAGTTCAGCTTGTTTAAAAGCAGATAGAGAATCTTCAATACTCCCCACAACACAACCCACATCTCTGCCCCAAACGGAACCATGTACAGTTTCCTCTATCCCAGTGAGTGGCACCATCATTTATCCAGGGACAGTAGCCTGAAATCTGAGGGCATCCTAGACACTTCCTTCTCCCTCACCTGCTTCTATCCAACCATCATCAGGTCTACTGAATTCAGCTCTTCCTCTCTGTCGCCAATATTGCTCATGCTACCATCATCTCTCATCTGAATAAGTGAAATAGCCTAACAGCTACACTCATAGCCTCTCTTGCTGTGTCCAATAAGCTCTCCAGGGGGATGTACTTACTATAATGTTAAAAATTGATCATGGGACAGCCTCTTCTCAATTTGAGGCCCTTTAAAAATCTTCCCAATTTTAGAAGAATCCAATCCTTAAAATAAGCCTTGAAGCTCTACTAATCTGGCCCCTGTTTACCTCTCTAGCCTCATCTCACCCACACTCACCCTTGATGTCTAAACTCAATCACATGAGCTATGATGGAGCCAATTTCTGAATGCCCTTCCTTTGGGGAATTTCCCAACTTATGAATCTTTGCAGGCAACAGAGATTTTCTCCCACTGTTCAAGCTGAAAACTTGTTTTCATGGTGTCCCTTGCAGCTAAGGCATGGGCCTGTGACACTCCAGCCATCAGCTGTCCCCACACCAGACTCTGGCACTTATGACACAAAAGAATGCAAAATAGTACAATCTGTTGAAATGAGCATGGAAGTTATGATTGTTGTCATGAGTGTGCAGAGACAGCAGGGGAAGCAGACACAGCAACAGTCACTGCTGGTAGTGGTAAGGTCAGCAGAGCCAGCAGAAGAGTCTGTGCCCCATAAAAGCAGCACTAGGAGGGCTTCCTGAGGCCAGGTCTCTAGCAGGATTTTGAATGTTCCTCTTGGGTGTATTTCTCCTGCCTTTTTGGAGAGTTTGGGAACTGTTCAATATCCTGTAATCAATTCTTTTTGTGCTAAAATTAGCCAGAGTGGACCTAGTTGCAGGATAAAAACCCTGGCTTCTAATTTGTTCCAGAAGTGATGACAAGGAATAGACCCTTAAGATAACAGGAGGAATCTGAACTTGATTATCTGGTACAGCTGAGGATGCAGTGAGTAAAATGCAGCAAATCCACACAGTATGGTATCCAGTGATTAAGCTGTTAGGTAAATTATTACCTATGTTAACTGGAACAGAATGCCCACTAAAGGTAGGGCTTGGGTGGATTAAATGGCATCTGCCATAGAAGAGTTATCAAAAGCACAAGGAGCAGCTTTTTAATTCAAGGACTAGCTGGGGAGGTGGTTGTTTCTTAGTGACACTGAAGAGATTAACAAAATAAGAATGACAAGCTCTAAGTCCTAAATACCCAGCTCAAGACAGAAACAGAAGTAATGGCTACTGAATTAATATGTCATAGTATGAAGCTGCAAGGCAGAGACAGGCAAAAACTGAACTCAAAATTTGATCCTATGGATTGCTGAATTACAATATCAGGTTAATGCACAGCATCATTTATTCCTACGTAGAAGTTTGGGCATGGATTAAGAAACAGTAGATTGGGATGGAATGGGATATAACAGGAGAATTCAAATGCCTCCCAAGCTTTCAAACCCCAGCTGAAAGAGTCTTTCCTTTCACTTCTGATGAAGCTCTCCCTGCCTTTTTGAGGACCCCAAAGATCATGGCTGAGACAGGTATCTTGCCAAGTGAGCCAATTCACCTCACGATTTAGCCCTGTCGCCCTTATAGTTTCCAGGCTCATGGCTAGATTCCAGTCATATGGCTGGAATTTATGACCTGTAATTACAAAGACAAGCCCAGAAGGAGATGTACACGCCAAAGGATATGCAATCTATTGCTCATTTTCATTTTCAAACACTTGCAGAATATTGGTCTAGACCAGAGGGAGAAACATAATTTTAGATCAGGCTGAATTTACTAGCACCCGTGTGGACCAGAACATCTAAATTCAATATGCTAGCTTGAGCAGCTGGAAGTGACTTTAGTTGTTTCCAATTAGTTGACCAATACCTGGGCTCAGGGGTGGCCTAACTGCAAGATGCTGAAATGCCAGAAATTCGCTGGCACAGCAAATTTAGGTTAGTGCTTCTCAAACTTTAATGTGCACATGAATAGCATGAGAGTCTTGTTAAAATTCTGATTCAGTAGGGTCTGGGGTAGAGTCCAAGATTCAGAATTTCTCTGAATGGCTCCCAGATGATGCCAGTATTCCTGGTCCTCATACCCTATGAGCAGCAAATACACAGGAAAGGATCCAATGCCCTGGGGACATAGGAATGTTGAGGACATATTATGGGCATCCCATTCACCCATCTTCTATATATTGCAAGACAGCCCAGAAGATGCTCCTTTTATCACCCCAGAAATTACAATGGTGAAAGTATTGCCATCATCTTCAAAAGTAATGGTACGAGCTTTTCTCTATAGGTTGAGGATGCTCGTGAGAGAAACTGAGATGGAAATGGATTTTCTGATTTCAATGACAATGCTGGGATTCCAGGGCACATAAAGCCTAGAATCTGCATTTACCTCCCTGAGGCAAGATGGGGGTGGTTACTGAATAGGATGTGGGGCTAGAGTAACAGGATGGTTGATGGACCACAGGGATCTTTGGCAATGGTCATTGACTATGACCTCCTTAGACTGAAATAGACGTCTAGTCCACTTAATTCCTTCTTGGCCAAAATAACAAACAAGTAAACAAAATCTAAATCTGATTAACAGAGGCCTGAGATACCACATAGTTATAGCTCCTGTCTTAAGTCAAGTTCTTCAAAGTAAACCCTGAAATGAAGATTTCTATGCAAGTAATTGACTAAGAAAGTGTTACCAGGAGAAACTGGTAAGGAAAGAGGAAGCATGATAGGAAGGGGAGAGAAGCCAAGAAAGGTTGCAATTTCAGGCCAAGTCCTAGCTTTGGCCTGATCCCACATGGGAACTAGAGTTTAAATTATGCTTGAAGGCAACAAAGCTGGACCAATCAGTCTTTGAGTAGGAGTCCCAGGAGGGAAGGAGGTCATGAATTCCTAGGCACTTCCAGCTCTCTGTGCATGTGGCCAAAGTGCCTCCAATAGTTAAAGGACAGAGCTCTGAAGAGAGTTACAAATGTAAGATATTAGAAACAAAAGAACTCCAAACCAGGGGAGAGGTGCACAGAAATGGTAAAAAGGACCCAAGGGGATATGAATGGGCAGAGAATGTTTACTATGGTACCCCATCCCAGGTTTAGTTAATTCAAAGACCTCGAGTGACCTGAATGAAGAGGCACTGCAAGTGAAAGATCCTGTGGACCACCCCAAGGATATGTTATAAATATTCCTTTTAGACTTGTCAGGTGATAGTCAGGTGATGTGTGAAGTTTGGCCTGAATCCATCTCATGGTAGGTTTAGTGAGACATCAACACTAATTCCAGGTTATTCACCCATTCCTGGATGTAGAGTTGGAATAGATACAGCCTACAATGGGCAAAAATCCTACACTGGCCTCCTGATCTGAGGAAGAGAGGTTATTGTAAAAGAAACAAGAAGAAGCCCCTAGAACTTCCCTGATCTGGTTTGGCTGTGTCCCTACCCACCCAAATCTCATCTTGAATTGTAGTTCCATAATTCCCATGTGTCATGGAAGGGACCAAGTGGGAGGTAATTGAATCATAGGGGCAGGTACCCCTATGCTGTTCTCATGATAGTGAGTGAGTCCTCACAAGATCTGATGGTTTTATAAGGGGCTTTTCCCTCTTTGCTCAGCACTTCTCCTTTCTGCTGCTATGTAAAGAAGGATATGTTTGCCTCCCCTTCTGCCATGACTGTAAGTTTCCTGAGGTCTCCCCAGCCCTGCAGAACTGTGAGTCAATTAAACCTCTTTCCTTTATAAATTACCCAGTCTCCGGTATTTCTTCACAGCTGCTTGAAAAGGAACTAATACGGTAAATTGGTATTGGTAGAGTGGGGTGCTGCTATAAGGATACCCAAAAATGTGGAAACGACTTTGGGTAACAGGCAGAGGTTGGAAGAGTTTGGAGGGCTTAGAAAAAGAGGAAAATGTGGGAAAGTTTGGAACCTCCTAGAGACTTGGAGGACTCAGAAGACAGGAAGATGCGGGAGAAAGTTTAGAACTTCTTAGAGACTTGTTGAATGGCTTTGGCCAAAATGCCGACAATAATACCGACAATGAAGTCCAGGCTGAGGTGCTCATTGAAAATGAGGAACTTATCGGTAACTGGAATAAAGGTGATTCTTGCTATGTTTTAGCAAAGAGACTGGCAGCATTTTGCCCCTGCCTTAGAGATCTGTGGAACTTTGAACTTGAGAGAGATGATTTAGGGTATCTGGCAGAAGAAATTTTTAAGCAGCAAAGGGTCAAGAGGAAGCAGAGCATAAAAGTTTGGAAAATTTGCAGCTTGACAATGAGAAGAAAAGAAAAACCCATCTTCTGGGGAGAAATTCAAGCCCTCTGCAGAAATTTGCATAAGCAACAAGGAGCCGAGTGTTAAACACCAAGGCAATGGGGGAAAATGTCTCCAGGGCATGTCAGAGACCTTCATGGCAGCCCCTCCCATTACAGGCCCAGAGGCCTAGGAGGGAAAAATGGTTTCCTGGGGCCCAGCTCAGGGCCCCCTGCTCTATGTAGCCTTGGGACATGGTGCCCTCTATTCCAGCTGCTTCAGCTTTAGCTGGGGCTAAAAGGGGCCAAGGTACACTTTGGGCCATTACTTCAGAGGGTGCAAACTCCAAGCCTTGGTGGGTTACATGTGGTGTTGAGCCTGTGGGTGCAGAGAATTCAATAATTGGGGTTTCAGAACCTCTGCCTAGATTTCAGAGGATGTATGGAAATTCCTGCATGTCCAGGCAGAAGTTTGCTGCAGGGGCAGAGCCTTCATGAAGAACCTCTGCTAAGGCAGTTCAGAAGAGAGATGTGGGGTAAGAGCCTCACCCCACTTCACCAAGTCCCCACTGGGGCACCGCCTAGTGAAACTGTGAGAAGAAGGCCACCATCCTTCAGACCCCAGACTGGTAGATCTGCCAACAGCTTGTACTATGCACCTGGAAAGCCTGCAGACACTTAACGCCAGCTGTGAAAGCTTCCAGGAGAGGGGCTGCATAACAAATTACCCCAAAACAGAGTATCTTAAAGCAACAAACATCTATTATCTCACACACTTTTTAAGAGTCACTGCCATGGTTTGAGTGTCCTCTTCAAAACTCAAAACTTGAAATTTATTTTCTGTTGTAACAGTATTAAGAGGTGGGACCATTAAGAAGTGATTAGGCCATGAGGGCTCCACCCTCATGAATGGATTAATGCCATTGTTATAGAAGTGGATTAGTTACAGGTTGGGTTCTTAATAAAAATAATGAATAAAAATAATGAATTTGGTCCTATTTTCTCTGTCTTGTGCACTCACTTCTGCCTTCTACCTTCCACCATGGGATGACCCTTGCCACATGCCAGCACCTTGCTCTTGGACTTTCCAGCTTCTAGAATCATGAGCCAAATAACCTTTAATTGTTTATAAATTATTGTTGCAACTGCTGTAAACTGAGCACAGCTAATCCTATTGTCACCACCCTCACAGTCTGTAGTACTGTTGTAGCAGCAGAAAATAGACTAAGATAGTCAGAAATCTGGAAGTGGGTTAGCTGGGTGGTTGTGGCTCAGAGTTTCTCACAAAGCTGTAATCAAGGTGTCAGTCAAGGCTGTAATCATCTGAAAGCTTGACTAGCGCTGGAAGATCCACTTCCAAGGTGGTTCACTCACATGGCTGCTGGTAGGAGGCCTCGGTTCCTCTTTGGCTACTGGCAAGATCTTCAGTTCAGCCTCCCCATAGGCTGTTTGAGTGTCATCATAACATGGCAAACTGGCTTGTGCCAGAACATGTGATCCAAGAGAGAAAGCAAGGCAGAAACCATAATGTTTTTTATAACCTAGTTTCTGGAGCTATATACCATCACTGCTGCTGTATTCTATTGGTCACCCAGACCAGTCCTGATACAATGTGGGAGATGGGGACTACACAAGGCATGGATACTGGGAGGCAAAGATCACTGGGAGCTGTCTTGGAGACTTACTATCACATATTGTTTCTTCTTGCTGATGGAGTGCTATTGGATACATCTGCCTTATTTCTTGGAATATCAGAAACACCCAGTCAGTGAAGAGAAACTCACATGCTATGTCACTTGGTGACTAGGAACTCAATCTCTATTGGCATCAAGTAGCAACACAGGAACTATTTTCCAAAAGGAGAATAGTTACTTTCTAAGGAGGGTATGATTTTACTTCAAGACTCTTCAGGGCTGTGGCTAAAATCTTCCACTTGGGGCTAGAAGTAGGCCTAAATTGATGATACCAATGATGTCAGTTTTAATGATACCTTCATGGCACATGCTCCATGAAATTATTTCAGACATGGTTACTGGACTTGCTTCTTCAGTACTCCAAGATATCTGTATGCTATCCAATCTTTTAATAAATTCCTTTTCAGCAAAAATGGGCCAGAATTTTTTCTGTTTTTTTTTTTTTTTTTCCAGTTAGGAACCCAGAGTAACAAATTAGTTATCATTTATTCTCTCATATCAGCCACATTTCTTTCTGCTACATGCCTTTACACATATTCTTTCCTCCATCTGCCTAAAACATACTTTCTTCTCACTTTATTTACTTATTTTCTTTTCATTCTTACAATCTCGGCTCAATTGTGCTTCTTAAGGAAGTCTTCCCTGATCTACCTCTAAGTATTCTCATAGTGCCAATTACCTCCCTTTTCCATTACTAATAATGTTTGTGTGACTATTTTATCAATGTAGATATCCCCTCTAGCATATAAGCTCCCTGAGTACAAGAGCCATATCAGTTTGAGTCAACATTTTATTTTCAGAGACTACTCCTGTGCCTGGGGCATTATAAGCACATAATAAGCATTTGTCTAATGACTGTGTGGAAGAAAAGAAGTTCTTTCTCCAACTATCCAAGGACTGATACTGAAGAATAAAATAAGCATATATGTAAAGCAGACATCAGAATTTTGGGCATAGAGAAACAGACTAGTAATTGTTTATTCCATTCTGCCTAGTTTTGTTCACCCTCTATCCCCAGCTCATCTTCAACCCTTTCTTGGTCTTCAGCGAAACAGGTAAAGGTTATTTTATAAATTCTCAGAACACGGTCAGTGGCACATACTGGAGCCACAACATTATGAACATTTTAGTTACTTTGACTCTTCGGTAATCAAAACTAAATTACCAAATTGAAAAAAGACTTAAATTTTGTTCTACCTGCAGAAAGAATCCAAATCTCTCTCAAAATTCTGGCTTGTTAGAGCTCTTGCTGTTCTTAATACCTCCACCTAAATTACACGCCTCTAGAGTTCTCCAAGCTATGAAGTGCTTTTTCGTTCTTAGCTTCATTTGTATGGTGTAGGCTTGTGTGCAGACTCTTTTCCGTCCCCCTCACTGATTAATTTATTCGATTTCAGTTTTTGTTCTTAGCTTGAAGTACCAATTAGAAGCTGCTTTGGGTGGCTGATATAAGGATATATGACTAAATATATATCCTTACATGAGGATTTACAAGACAGCGTGATCCATGTGAAACACACGCACACACACAGCGTGAACTTGGAGGTTGGCACAGTCCCATCCACCCACAAGCAACTTCACAGAGATGTTGCCATGGCATTTCCTCAACAATGAGCAAGACTCCCTGCCTGAATGCTATTGTTCTTCTGGAGATTCTCCAGCACCTGCAAATTCTGTTTAAATGTCAGATGACAAAACAAGACCCCTAAGTATTTTACTCTTCACTTTTGGTCGAACTGAACACAAAGCCAACAGTTAAGAGGATGGGTTCATCAAAGACATCAGAGGGACGCACTTTCCATTCAGAGGATTTTAAGGGCTGATCCTCATTAACTTAATCTTTTGTTAATTCAAAAATGGTAAAAGCTTTTTAAAAAATCTGTTCATTTCTAGTTCTCCATTTTGAACGTCTAAGTTACCTTTGTGAGAAGGCAGCCCAGTTCCAATTGCATTTTATGTAATTTACCCTAATTAGACTGCAAAAATGCTCAGCAAGGAATCCAGGAAGCACTCTGAAGACTTTCTCCCGCACCCACTGAAATTAGAGCTGTCACCCATGTTTCTGTCACAAAAACCAGACACATAACATTCTGTAAATTATTCTACCAGTGTAGGAGGAAAATATAATAAAAGGAAGTCATTTATGTAGGAAACAACATTCTAGCAGCACTGAGATAAGCTTCTCCCAGCCTAATCCTATTTCAATTTCTTTGTCCTAGAAAATCAGTGAGCTGCATCAGGACCCTTCTGCACATCCTTCCAGATCCAGGGGAGCTCCTGGCAATAGACTGAGGGTCTGCCCCAACAGTGGCATCATAAAATTATTGGACATCAGCCTGCTCTGCGAAGTTGTACTGAAGTTTCCTGAGGTGTGTGGGCTTTTACATTTTATATGTGCTTTATCTGAAATATTTACTTGCTGCTATAGGCCAAACCACGACCTTACTGAACCGAGATCCAAACCCAGCAATTTAATCAGTCTTGCTTCCAAGAACACAAACACGTTTTTCTCTTTCGGGGGTGGGGAGAAGAAGGAGTGTTTGTTTTTATTAAAACAGGAGAGTCCGTTAACTTTGAATTGGTAAACCTGAGTTCTAGTCAGGTGTGCTGTATTAGTCCATTTTCACACTGCTATAAAGTACAACTTGAAACTGGGTAATTTATAAAGGAAAGAGGTTTAATTGACTCACAGTTCCACATGACTGGGGAGGCCTCAGGAAACTTACAATCATTGGAGAGGTGAAGGAAGTACCTTCTTCACAAGACGGCAGGGGCAGGGTGGTAGGGGCAGTGGCAGGGAACTGCCAAACACTTTAAAACCATCAGATCTTATGAGAACTCACTATCATGAGAACAGCATGGGGGAATCGCCCCATGATCCAATCACCTCCCACCAGGTCCCTCCCTCGACATGGGGTATTACAATTCGAGATGAGATTTGGGTGGGGACACAGAGCCAAACCATATCATATGCCCACAGACTAGTCGTCTATTTTAGCCAAATTACTTTCTTTCTCATTGGTAAAATTAGCATTGGATTAGATAGTCTCTAAATCCAAATGGGATTCTGTTGAGCCAAACCTAGACTGTTAAGTGAAACAGGCATTAACTAGAGATACAACTTCAGAAGAAAAGTAAATAAAAGGGATGCCTGAGTGTCCTCTGCCAGTCAGCAGGTCAATGAATATGTAATGACCACCTACTTTACGCCAGGCACTTTCAGAAGTGGTCTGGGTTCAGCTTGTTTTCTTGGTGGTTCCAGGAAAAGGACTCTGGGGACTCAAATTTTGCCCATAGCACTTATTACTGCTAAGCTGTGAAGGCCTAGCCTCTCTAGGAAGTCTTACTGTATAGCTCAGTCCAGTATGCACTTGAGGGACAGGAGTCTCTGGGTTCGAGTGCCTTCCCTCTGACCCTTGCTTCCAGCAGGGCTCAAGTATGCAACAGCCTACCTGCCTGAGGCTAGCTGGCCATAGAGTACCTTCAGCAGAGATATTTGAAAATATTTAACAATTGATAAGGCACATGCTCTATCAGAGTAAATACTGGACATCCTGATGGTCTGACCAGTGCAAACAGTTGAATGTCAGCCCTGAGATCACTCTAATCTGGTGCAGCATAATGCCACAGGACCTTTGCACACGCCAGCCTGGAATGATTACTTTCCTCTCTTCACCAAACTAATGGCTACTGATTCATTTGGGTGAGGTGAATCCAATCAACCTATGCTACAGGTGCCCTAGAAACACTAATTTTCTATGCACATCCAATTGTCCTTGGTCTCATCCGCAACCGCAAGCAGCAGCACTGATTAAACACTAACAGTAAGCATAGCATTGAAACATTTATATCTGTAGTTCTCCACCTGGGCTGGGAACGAGGGGAGTAGTCTGGCAAAAATTCCCAAGGGATATTATTAGTTTGGCTAGGCCTGGTCTCTCGCATTGATGAATAATATGTATAGACCAATAGATAATATTGAATTCAGGTATGCTTTCACATAATAAAATTGATATGTTCTTGAAAGTGGTCTCTAAGGCAAATGTTTCTAGCCAGAATCAACATTTCCCACTGGTTTTCATTAGCATTTCAAAGCTAATGTTGCCACTGAGAAAACACTTGTCTTACAGACAATTAAGAATACTAGTCAGGCTGGGCACTGTGGCTCATGCCTGTAATCCCAGCACTTTGGGAAGCCAAGGCGGGTGGATCACTTGAGGTCAGGAGTTCGAGACCAACCTGGCCAATATGGTGAAAACCTGTCTTCACCAAAAAATATAAAAATTAGCTGGGCATACTGGCAGGTGCCTATAGTCCTAGTTACTCAGGGGGCTGAGGTGGGAAAATCACTTTAACCTGGCTGGCAGAGGTTGCAGTGAGCGGAGGTTGCAGCGAGCAGAGAGTGCCACTGCACTCCAGCCTGGGTTACAGAATGAGACTCTGTCTCAAATAAATAAATAAAAATAAAATAAAAAATAAAAGAATACTATTCAGCAATAAAAAGGTCATAAACTGTATGACTCCATGTATATGACAAAACCATAGGGACAGAAAACAGATCATTGGTGACTGGGGATAGGGGAAAGGGATTGACTGCAAAGGGTATGACAAAACCAAAATGAGTGACTGAGGCAGGAGTCTCAGCCATTAAGGTTTATCGAGCCAGCTTGAGGGTAGGCCCAGAGAAGAACGAGAGTCACAGATGCATCTGTGTCTGTTTTTTCCCAAAGAGATTCTCAGGAGGTTTAGTATTTTATACGTTTTCCTTTAAAAAAAAAAAAAAAAAAGTGGAGGTGGCAGTGAGACAAATGGTTACATACTTGTGAGACTTTAGTTAGTGCCACTAAATCTACATTTTACATAAGACAAGCTGAACATTGGAAGAAAAAGGGAATAGAGGATGTGAACGTCTCAGGGAGGGGTGAAGGAATGATTAATCTTATCTTGTCTTTGTTCTGTACATGGGAAGATAAGCTGGTAATGGACATTATCAGTGTGGAGGGTTCTGAAAGGGCTGGTTTCTGTGTAGCCCTTAAGGAAGAAAGCCTAATGGTGGTTAGGCTGGGAGAAGGTATAATGAGACCTCCCCAACCTCCCCACCCTGTCATTGCTGGGAACTCAGCTTCCAAGATTTCTCTGCAATCCCCTTTTCCAATAGGGGGTCCATTCAGTCAGATGGGGCTTAGAATTTTATTTTTATTTTTCAGGTAGGAAGAAACTTTAGGGTGATAAAAATATTTTATATTTTGATTATGGTGGAGGTTACATGATTGTATGTGTGTGTCAAAATGCAAAAAAGTAACACCTTAAAATAATTTTACTGTATTTAAATTATACCTCTATAAAACTGAATTACCAAAACAAAACAAAACAAAAACAGAAAAAGTACAATTAAAGGTGAAATAATAAAACTCCAAAACTTAGCATTTAAGGCGATTTCATGACTTTCTAGATAGACCAATAGTTGGGTGTGATGAAATCACCCATTTTTTTAATGGCATAAGTGTCCCAAAGATTAATAAGAAAGACATCTTGCATGACATCCCCTTGCCAGGGCAGTATCTGGGAATGGGTGGAAACAGGGAATGATGTGCATGTCTCCAGGCCAAGTCAAAGGCCACACCACTTTGTGTCAGGCCAAATGTGTGGGACAGAAAGGTAGAGATAAATTCCGAGCTGGATAGTGGGAAAGAAAGTAGTGGGCTAGGAGACTGAACAGAAACACAGAGAAATGTGGATGCTAAGATGGAGACGGGCAGAAGCAAAGAAAACTGGCAGAATACACTGAGAGGCCACACATGGACCTGTGCTCTAAAGGTGTGGAAACCAAGGAATCCTGTCACTCAAAACAAATCTCTGCACCATTAAGTCTCTACTTAATTCCATTCAAATATCTTTAACGTAATTCCACTCAAATATCTTTAACGTGACTCTTCCCATACAAGGATAACATGAATAGATGGGGAGTGTAGCACATTAATTCAAATACCACTAAATTTGGAATTGTTAACAATTCAGCTTTTGGGTATTTGTTTCTTATTGCCTAAAAAATTATACATTTTTTCTTTCGTAATTTTTTAAATTATACTTTAAGTTCTGGGATACATGTGCAGAACGTGCAGGTTTGTTACATAGGTGTACACATGCCATGGTGGTTTGCTGTACCCATCAACCCATCATCTATATTAGGTATTTCTCCTAATGCTATCTGTCCCCTAGACCCCCAACCCCCTGACAGGCCCTGGTGTGTGGCATTCCCCTCCCTGTATCCATGTGTTTGACTCCCATTTATGAGTGAGAACATGCAGTGTTCGGTTTGCTGTTCCTGTGTTAGTTTTCTAGGAATGATGGTTTCCAGCTTCATCCATGTCCCTGCCAAGGACATGAACTCATGCTTTTTTATGGCTGCATAGTATTCCATGGTATATATGTGCCACATTTTCTTAATGCAGTCTATCATTGATGGGCATTTGGATTGGTTCCAAGTCTTTGCTATTGTGAATAACATTGCAATAAACACACGTGTGCATGTGTCTTTATAGCAGAATAATTTATAATCCTTTCAGTATATACCCATTAATGGGATTTCTGTGTCAAATGGTATTTCTGCTTCTAGATCCTGGAGGAATCACCACACTGTCGTCCACATGGTTGAACTAATTTACACTCCCACCAACAGTGTAAAAGCATTCCTGTTTCTCCATATCCTCTCCAGCATCTGTTGTTTCCTGACTTTTTAATGATTGCCATTCTAACTCACATGAGATGTTATCTCATTGTGGTTTTGATTTGCGTTTCTCTAATGACCAATGATGATGAGCTTTTCTTCATATGTTTGTTGGCCACATAAATGTCTTCTTTTGAGAAGTGTCTATTCATATCCTTTGCTCACTTTTTGATGGGATTGTTTTTTTCTTGTAAATTTGTTTAAGTTTCTTGTAGATTCTGGATATTAGCCCTTTGTAAGATGGATAGATCGCAAAAATTTTCTCCCATTCTGTAGGTTGCCTGTTCACTCTGATGATAGTTTCTTTTGCTGTGCAGAAGCTCTTTAGTTTAATTAGATCCCATTTGTCAATTTTGGCTTTTGTTGCCATTGCTTTTGGTGTTTCAGTCATGAGGTCTTTGCCCATGCCTAGGTCCTGAATGGTATTGCCTAGGTTTTCTTCTAGGGTTTTTATGGTTTTAGGTCTTCTGTTTAAGTCTTTAATCCATCTTGAGTTAATTTTTGTATAAGGATAAGGAAGGGGTCCAGTTTCAGTTTTCTGCATATGGCTAACCAGTTTTCCCAACACCATTTAGTAAATAGGGAATCCTTTCCCCATTGCTTATTTTTGTCAGGTTTGTCAAAGATCAGATGGTTGTAGATGTGTGGTGTTATTTCTAAGGCCTCTGTTCTGTTCCATTGGTCTATATCTCTGTTTTGGTACCAGTAGCATGCTGTTTTGGTTACTATAGCCTTGTAGAACAGTTTGAAGTCAGGTAGCGTGATGCCTCCAGCTTTGTTCTTTTTGCTTAGGATTCTCTTGACTATACAGGCTCTCTTTTGGTTCCATATGAAATTTAAAGTATTTTTTTTCTAATTCTGTGAAGAAAGTCAATCATTCTTCAATCATGAGCATGGCATGTTTTTCCATTTGTGTCACCTCTTACTTCCTTGAGCAGTGGTTTGTAGTTCTCCTTGAAGAGGTCCTTCACATCCCTTGTATGTTGTATTCCTAGGTATTTTATTCTTTTTGCAGCAACTGTGAATGGGAGTTCATTCATGATTTGCCTCTCTATTATTGGTGTATAGGAATGCTTGTGATTTTTGCACATTGATTTTGTATCATAAGACTTTGCTGAAGTTGTTTATCAGTTTAAGGAGATGTTGGGATGAGAAAATGGGGTTTTCTAAGATGATGTCCCACCCTGCTTCACCTCACCCTCAGGGAGCTGCACCCACTGTCTAACCAGTTCCAGTGAGATGAGCCAGGTACCTTAGGTGGAAATGTGGAAATCACCCGCCCGCTGCATTGATCTTGCTGGGAGCTGCAGACTGGAGTTGCTCCTATTCGGCCATCTTGCCAGCCACCCTCTTCTGTTATTTTTTTTTTCAGATATTTTACCACTTATCTGCAATCTTACAGCACCTTTAAACTAGAGGCAAAGTAAGATGCAAATTTTTAAATATACCATCACTACGTCTAGTGATGAGTTGTTTTAATTTAGAAAAGTACTTTAAATACAATGCATGACATCTTAATATAAAACGTAAGCCTATTTTGAATCCTCATTCTTTGCCAACTTCTTTTATCAATATGCCCTTTTATTGGCATTTATAATAGATACTCTGATATATACTAGAATGTATCCTCTTATTACTATATATAAATACACGCCTGGACACACACATACAAGTCTATATAAAGTATATGTATGCACAAACATATGTATACTCTCTATATAGAGAGAGAATTTATTATCATATATATGCTTTCCAATGTATTTGATTTTCCTGTCATCTCACTGGGCCAGACTGCCTCTGCCACCAGCATTTTGAGTTACAGCAGTGAGATTCTACTATATGCAAAATAAACAGGTCATCATCAGTCAAGAAAAATATGGAAATCTTAGAGTTGTGGCCATAAGGTAGAGAGACAGATCTTTGGACAAAACATACCAGAAGTTATACATCAAAACAGAACAGCTCTCTTCAGAACCATCACATTGATCACATCAGGGGTCAGAATCCACCTCTGACTGGATAGATAGGACTGGGGCATGGGCAGGGTCAGGGGAGTCTGGGCAGCTGGAATCAAAGTCAAAAGGTCAAAAATCACATCACAAGAAGAGTAGGTCGGGATACTGTTGCTTGTCTGGCCACTGCTGCCACCCAGGAATGAGTCCTCAGCTCTTGCCTGTTTCTTTGTGCCACTCACTTCAGATTCAGAGACTGGAGAGAATGTTGGATTTGCCCAGCCTAGGACATATGCCCAGGGATTGGCTTCCCTGGAACATCTGCTCCCTTTACAGGTTCTGGAATGAAAGGTGGGGACAAAACTGGAAATGTGTCCCACAAAATAGGAAGGGTAGCCGAAAATGACTAAGGATTTGCCAAGAAAGTTGAATCTGAATTTGATTATGCCTCTAGATCTAACAGAAAATACAGAAAACAGGATATGTCAGCCAAGGAGAGTGGCTCATGCCTGGAATCCCAGCACTTAGGGAGGCTGAGGTGGGCAGATCACTCGAGGTCAGGAGTTTAAGACCAGCCTGGCAAACATTGTGAAACCCTGTCTCTACCAAAAAATACAAAAGTTAGCTGGGCGTGGTGGCATGTGCCTATAATCCCAGCTACTAGGGAGGCAGGAGAATCACTTGAGCCTGGGAGGCAGAGATTGCAATGAGTTGAGATCATACTACTGCACTCCAGCCTAGGCAACAGAGTAAGACCTTGTCTCAAAAAAACAAAACAAAAAAAAAAAAAAACAAAACAAAAAAACAGGATATGTCAACATCACCATGGGGATGCAATCGTCTACAAAATCTAGTCTGAGAGAGCTACAAAAGAAGTCTTCAACAAGCAAATTGCAAAAAGGAAAAATTAGATAGAAGGGTAACCTATAGATTAAAGCAGTCTTAAAAATATGTAAATTAAATATAATGTAGGGGTCTTATTTGAATCGTGACTCAAACAAACTTTTCCTAAAAAATTGCAAGTTAGAGAAATCTGACTGGAGAATGCTGACTGGATATCTGATAATATTAAGAAATGGTTACGTTTTTAGGTGCAATAATGGTACTGTGCTTAAGCTTCAAAATAAAGGCCTTCAAAATTAATGTGTGCATTTGAGGGTCCCCAAAGATACCTTCAGATTCAAAGTTTCACTAGAAGGACTCACAACTCAGGAAAGCTGTTTACTCAGGGTTACAGTTTATTGCAGTCAAAATATATAGATTAAAATCAGGAACTGGGCATGGGGGCTCACACCTGTAATCCCAGCACTTTGGGAGGCTTAGGCAGGAGGATCACTTAAACCCAGGAGTTTGAGACCAGCCTGAGCGACATGGCAAGACCCTGTCTCTACTAAAATAATAATAATAATAAAATCACCAAAGGAAAAAGGTGCATAGGGAGGAGTCCAGGAGAGACCAGGCACAAGCTTCCATTGTCTTTTTCAGTGCGGTAGCAGAGAGAGTGCTTACTCCTCCAGCAAGAATGTAGTACTGTCATCCAGGGAAACTCATCCAAGCCTTGGTGTCCAAGACTTTTATTGGAAGTTGATCACATAGGTATGGCTGAATTCTCCACTTAGCCGGTCTTCAGTTTCTAGCCCTTCCAGAGGTCAAGTTGATACTGTGTGGCCCAAGGCCCCACTGTAAATCACATTGTTAGCATAAGCCCATCTAGTGTGGCCCAAAGCCCCCAATATAAAAAGACACTCTTATTAGGCCCAATATTCCAAAGGTTTACAGGTTATCTCCTAGAAAATGGGCAAGAGACAAACCTTTCCTTGGAACGTGCAGGGTTTAGACCACACAGACCTGCTGAGTGAATCCTTTACTGGGCAATATGCTATGGGAAATCAGAATAACAGCCACCCTCGGGGCAGGCAGTGACTGGAATGAGATGTCACTGTGGCTTCTGGGATGCTGACTGTGTTCTGTATCTTGATCTGGATGTGTGCAGTTCATGGACATGAATTGAGCTGCTCACTTCTGATCTGTGAATTTTCTGTATGCATATAATACTACAATCAAAGTTTTTAAAAAGTTTTTAAATCCTTTTAGAGTAGTTACTTCTCAACCCTGGCACTTACGACATTTTGGGCTAGATAATTCCTTGTTGTGGAGCTATCCTGTGCACCAGTGGTCCCTAACCTTTTTGGCACCAGAGACAGGTTTCATGGAAGATAATTTCTCTACAGACCAGGATGGAGATAGTTTGGGGATGACTCAAGAACACTACATTTATTATGTACTTTATCATCATTACATTGTAATATAAAATGAAATAATGATACAACTCACCATAATGTAGAATCAGTGGGAGCCCTGAGCTTGTTTTCCTACAACTAGATGGTCCCATCTGGAGGTGATGGGAGACAGTGACAGATCATCAGGCATTAGATTCTCATAAGGCCCATGCAACCTAGATCCCTCACATGTGCAATTTGATAGGGTTTGCATAATAGGGTTTGCATTCCTATGAGAATCTAATGCCACTGCTGCTGATCTGACAGGAGGTGGAGCTCAGGCAGTAATGCCAGCTATCGGGAGGGGCTGTAGATACAGATGAAGCTTCAATTGCTGACCACCGTTCACTTCCTGCTGTGCAGCCTAGTTCCTAACAGGCAACGGACAGGTTGGGGATCCCTGCTGTTCATTATAGAATGTTTAGCAGTGTACCTGGCCTCTGCCCACCAGATGCCAGGAGCAACCCCCTACCTCATTCCCAGTTGTAAAAACCAAAAACATCTCTATCTATTGCCATATATCCCTGGGTGGCAGATCACCATTAGTTCAGAGCCATTGTTTTAAACACACATATTGAAAAGTTCACAACTGAAATGATGTATCAGAAATTTGCTTCAAAATAATCCCAAGTGAAGAAGTAGCTGGGGATATAAAGAAAACAAGGTTGGCCATGAGTTGTTAGTTGTTGAAACTTAGTGATGGATACATGAGGATTCACTACACTACTCTATACTTTTTATGTCTTTGAAATTTTCCACAATTAATGTTTTTCAACAGCAGAAAAATGTTTATGGCATAAGGTTAAAGAAGAAAAAATAATCAGAATAACATATATAATATGCACATAGTAAAAAAGATAAGAAGACAACAGGGCAATATGTGACTGCCTCTGGATGATAGTGCTATGAGACAATTATGGTCATCTTGTTTTTTTTTTAATAATTAATGCATTTCTCAAATTTTAGTATTATGAACTATTTGTATAATTGTAGAAAAAGCAAGTATTTCAATTTTAGCATGATAGTTATTGCATAGAAGCTCAGAGGAAGGAATTTACTAACCCTGGCCAGGAAACTAAGCTAAAATTGACCTCTGGCATTTGGGTTGAGCTTAGAAGGATGCATAAATAGTTCAATAGGTGAACTAATGAGACTTGGTTGGGCATACCCGGGTATAGGAACCACATACATACCCAGAAGCAGAGGGACAAGAGAAGATGTCATTTTTAACCAACCACAAGGTGTTTATCACAGCGGAAAGAGGGGCTGCACCTGGGACCATGCATGTGCAGAGAACATGTCGTAAGTAAGGCCATAAGGAGAGTGTCATATTGGGGAGGATGTTTTATTCTTGTCTCCTTTTTATTGTGTCAACTTCTTTGCCAAAAACTCTCAAAGGCTTTCCCTCATACTCAGAAGGAAATTCATCCTCCATGCCATGGCCTACCTGCACCCTCTGGCCCTGCCTACCTTCCCCATCACTCATATGTTCACTCCAGCCACACTGGCCTCTCGGCTGCTGCTGGAACCCACCAAGCTCACATCCCCCAGAGACCCGGGCAGCTGCTGTTCCCTTTGGTCTCTATGCCCACCCCCACCTACCACATACCATCCAGGGATCAATGACTTTGCTCTTCACTTCACTCTGGTCCAGTGACACCTCACCAAGGAGGCCTTCCCTGACCACCCTGTCACCACAAGCCACCATCATTCTGAATCTTCTCACACCACTTGATGTTTCCACAACAGTTTCCACTATCCAGCATTGGCATGTATTTATTTATCATCTCTTACTCCCTCTATCACAACTGGCCCTCTCCCCCAATCAGCACACAAAAACCACACTAGAACAAGGGCAGTCACTGTGTTCTTCACCGTGACTAGGTATCTTTGTCACCTAGAATAGTCTCTGGCATATGTTAAGAACTCCATATATATTTCTCAACTGAATAGACCTTATACACCACATGGTGGGCAGCAAGTGCGGGAGCTAAAATCATGGGTTTGGGAGTTAGGAAGAGCTGTGTTCAAATCCCAGCTCTGGTTTTCAGACCACACAACCTTAGGCAATTCAAATAACTTCTCTCAGCCTAATCTATGAAAGGGGGCTAAACTGTAATAGGGTTGTTTTGCAGGCTAAAGGGGACACTGTATGTAAATCCCTTAGCACAGTGAACATTAGACAGTAAGTGGCAATCAACCAAAGGTCAGAAGTGTCAAAAAACAAAATTACAACACATTTTTTAAGATTTTAATTGGCTTTATTTGCAATTTTAGAATCAGGCAACACTTCATTCCGTAAAATAGAATAAGTGTTCTGCTGAGCTGAGCAGAGGAGATTGGTTTTATAGACAAAGAAAGGCTGAGGAAAGCAGAAACAAAACTAAAAGCAAATTGGTCATTTCAAAGTGACTTTCTTTTGTCACTTTGTAAAAATTTGTAAAAATGTTAAAGCAGAGGGGACTTCCTTACGCTGGCTGGGAGTGGCCTATTTGGGAATTTGGCCATTATCTCTCTCTCTCCTGATTTCTCAGAGGGTCAGATAAACAACTTATTTTCAGCTTGGTGATACATAACCTTAGCACGAATGACTCCATTTTGGTTTGGTCTGTTGGGGCCTAATCCAAACCAAAGGCCTCCTATAAGTTTTGTCCAACGCATATGAGCAAGTGGCTAGACTTGCAGCCTAAATCCAGCCCACAGAAATGTGAATGACACACCCAGGGATTGGGAATAAAAGTTAGTTGATTTCCTACATTTAAACATTGGGCACTCTTACATAAATACCTGGTTCTGGAGCTTCTCTTTAGCAACTGGCCCGTCTTCTTCAGGGCAGCCATAAGCTGGAACCCAGAAGACGTTCCCCCTTTGGAAAGGGAAGTGTTGGACCATTTCCATGTTGTCCCAGCCCACTTCCCTGTGACATCACCTACCTGGTCGCTGTGAGCATGCCTGTTTGCACCCCAGCAATATATTGAGGTAGTAGGGTTGATGTTTTTATGGTCGGCACTTGAACGGCTGCTATTCTCTTTTAGGGTTACCCACTTTTAAATTTTCATGGCCACTAGGGGGCAATACAGATCTATTTTTTTAAATACAGCAAAGTTTTTTTAAAAAATGTTACACGTTTTTAAATATGTGAGTAATTTACATAAATGCATATTATATGTTTTTATGTACACATATATACAGGGAAGGCTTTTTCTGTTTGATGATGATGATAACAATGCTACGTGCCAGGCCATACTGATTGTTAACACTGTCAGATGTAAACAGGAGACACCATCAGTCCTCAGCAGAGACCTGAGACCAGAGTAGCTTAGACTCCACCTAGGTAGTTATACATGGAGGAGAAGCACAAAGAGATGCTTTTCTTCCCTACACTTCCAGCCTCCTAGAGCTATGCATTCTGGCATTCACTTACGTAGCACAGGAGGAGTGAGCTAGCAGAAAGTTTAAGAGCAGAGACCATAGGGGTGTACTACTACACAAGTTCAAATCCTGGCTATGCCACTTAGAAGACACGGGATTGTAAAAGAAAATAAAAACCTCAGGACCCCTAAACTTGTTATACCCAAGGGACAATTAAGCCTGGGAACTGAGTCATACAACACAGCCATTCTTTTTCCCCGAACAGATAGCTGTAATTTCACAACCCTGCGTGTGAAATAAGCCAGGCTCCCACAATGACAAAAGGCCATATAACTCTCCAGATGGTCTCCTTCCCAAATTACAAGGAAATTCCTTGCTAGCCCCTAAATATTTCAGGTGACATATCCCCCCTATAAAACAAGCACATGCCAATGGTAACCTTGGGTCTGCAATCTAAGTTTAACTCCTAAAACCAAGTTCTGTTAAATCTCACTCTGACAATGTCGATTACAAACTTATCTTCCCAGGTATAGAACAAGGACAAGCTGAGATCAATCATTCCTCTGCCTCCCCTGAGATGTGTGTGTAATTTATTCTTGCCTCTACTCCCCCTTTTCAGATATTCACCTTATCTCACATAAAACGTAGACTTACTGAGCATGAAGGAGAGCCTTACCAGGATATAACCATTTGCCTCACTGCTTACCCTCCCTCCCTTTTCCCCTCCTGCTTGCTCTGTCCCCTTAAATACTGAGTTCCCAAAACCCTCTTTGGAAACAGACAGGTCACAGATGCTTCTGTGGCTTGTGTTTTTCCTGGGCACATCCTCAAACTTTGGCTCAATAAACCTCTATTGATTGGGACATTTGCCTCAGTCACTGATTTATTGGTTAACAGGATGTTTGGTTGGTTACTTTCAGTGTGACATTTTCCACATCTGTACAAGGGGCTTGTTGGGAGGAGGAAATGAATTAATGTGCGTGGGGCCAGTTTCCTGGGAGAGTGGCCTGTGCAGTCTCTCAGCCCCTGGCTCCTCCTCAGAGGGCCTCTTTCTTGGAGTATTGCTCTCTGGTTGCTCTCTTAAAATTTTTCCCAATTTTCTCTTGGAATCTGTGCTTTATAAGTGACGTCTGATTAGACAATGAGGCACATGCCAGGGAATTGGAGCCTCAACTCAGACATGGTCCTGCTTCCCACTACATCCCCAGGATGAATACTCTGTCACCTGCTCCCTGCCCCCCTGCGGCAATAGCCACAGTGAGCTAAGCACCAGGAAAGTGTCCTTTGGGAACACAGGTCACTGACAAATCGGTCCAGCTTTCGGGGAATTGAGGGCAGCCTTCAAGCTGAATTCTAGACTCAACCTTACTGCAGGTGGAGAGAGTAAGGAGTCCTGTGAAATGAGGCCAGAGAGGTAAGCAGGAGAATGATGGGAACCAATTTGCTCTAAGCCAACAGCAACTGCCCAAACAGTACTATCAACTACAGCAAGAACGGACCCAGATGGAATGAAGAAAGGTTTAGCACTTCCCTCAAGATTAAGTATGTTTCTAAAACATCCTTCTTGAAGGATGCTCCTAGATGATCAAGAATCTCTAGTGCAAGAAATCATCTTTGAGCTAACTACTAATGATTCCAAAGTAGCATAAACATTAGTTCTTAAAGCACTAGAGATTAGGAAATTCTAAATCAGATGGACATCAACAAGACAATAATATTTTGGGATTTTTCACTAAAATTTTAAAGGAGTCATAAATGTTTATGAAACCAACTGAGAATTCCCCAACACCCATAAATTCATCTTATCAGTGATAATATTATAATAAGGACAACAGTAATAAGTTTATTACTGAATAAGGTAAGGGAAGCAGAAACATTGAGGAGAAAAACTAAATGATGGTTGATTTCAATTTGGAAGATAATAGAAAAAGATTAAAATACTCTTCAATAGTAAATAGAAGACTGACAAGTTATTTCAATTTTAAATACGCATCAAAAATATTGAAATCCCTGAGGGCAATATATTATGTTTTTAAGCAGTTTACGCATTCTAATCCAACAAGTCAAGTCTACTTGGACACAGTAAATTTAGACTGATTGTTTATGATGCTCCAAACTAAAACTGGTATCATAAGACCGTAAACAATCCCATTTATATTTATTTTAATTATGATTAATGGTTTGCCATTTGTGTAGTTTTAAATGCTTTAAATAACCTGAACTTGGAAGGAATCAACCTCCCCCCGAATTGACATGAAGTATTAGTTTTCTACCAAATTTGATTACAAATTATGAAAGCAAGTTTTAAAATTACCCTCCTTTGTTTTGTAATGGTAAACATTTTTTTCAGACCTAAAATCATTTCATTCTGATATAATGGTAAACATCATTTTAAAATATTATTATTTTCGGCCGGGCGCGGTGGCTCAAGCCTGTAATCCCAGCACTTTGGGAGGCCGAGGCGGGCGGATCACAAGGTCAGGAGATCGAGACCACAGTGAAACCCCGTCTCTACTAAAAATACAAAAAATTAGCCGGGCGCAGTGGCGGGCGCCTATAGTCCCAGCTACTCAGGAGGCTGAGGCAGGAGAATGGCGGGAACCCGGGAGGCGGAGCTTGCAGTGAGCCGAGATCGCGCCACTGCACTCCAGCCTGGGCAACAGCGTGAGACTCCGTCTCAAAAAAAAAAAAAAAAAAATTATTATTTTCATTGTATGGTTAAATCCCATGGCTTTTCATATTTCTAAGAGTTCTGTAGCACTTTGGTTAATAAATATCAACAAATGATAAAGTTATCATGGAAATATAAATTGAAAGCCTCATTTATAAAGTCATAATGCTTTTTCTACTCTTGCTGCTTTCACAACCAAATTTTTCTTTTGTTGTATCACCTAATCAAGAAATGATGAGTGGGTCTCAGATTCAACTTAAGAAAAGGAAGAAATGCTTATAGAAGTTCTAAAGCTAGAAAGATTTATCTACACAACTTACAGACTTTTTTTACAAACAAAAAATTTGGAAGCACCCAAAATGCCTAACAATACGGAACTAATTAAATATATCACATGAGAAAGTATGTATTTTTTAATTTAATTTAATTTAATTTAATTTAATTTAATTTTTTGAGACAGAGTCTCACTTTATTGCCCAGGCTTTGATCCCTGGGATCAAACCAGGAGGCTGGAGTGCAGTGGCATGATCTCAGCTCATTGCAAACTCCACCTCCTGGGTTCAAGCAATTCTCCTGCCTCAGCCTCCAGAGTAGCTGGGACTACAGTAGTGTGCTACCACACCTGGCTAATTTTTGAATTTTTGTAGAGATGGAGTTTCACCAAGTTGGTCAGGCTGGTCTCAAATGCCTGACCTCAGGTGATTTGCTTGCCTTGGCCTCCCAAAGGTCTGGGATTACAGGTGTGAGCAACTGTGCCCAGCCCATAGGTATTTAAACTATATTATAGAACAGTATTTACTAATGTGAAAATGTTTATAATCTATCACATTTTAAAAGCCAGTCATACATGTATTACATAAGGCTGTTTTTGTAAATGTAATAGTGTATATCTTTTTGGAAAGGAAAAACACTAGAAGAATGTGTCTTCACTCTTAATGGTGCTTACCTTTGGGGAGATGGTGCTGTCGCTGGAATCAGGAGGCTGGAGAGACCTCTGGATGGAACAGGAGGATTTTATTGAGTGTACTCAGGCCCAGCAGATTAACAGCCAAAGGCTGGGCCCTGAACAAAGACAGGGCTTGACTTTTATACACACTTCTGAAAGGGGGTTGGCTAGTTTGAAACAAGCTTACAGTGGCGCAAAGCATAGTGGCGCAAAAGCAAGTGTGCAGAAGCAGAACAACGGCAGTTAATCAAACTGTGACAGGTTCATAACTCAGGCTTTCATGTGACTCTTGCTATGCAGCACAGATTGCTGTTCTCTCAGCTTGCTCAAGAGCCTTGCAAAAGCTTATCTCATATCCTTCACTATGCCGCCTAGACGGCTGCAATCCAGTCCTGCTCAGGCATGTCTCATGAGCTTCACTGTACTACTCAGATGAAAAACAGAAAGTTACAGTCACTAGTTACAGAAAATAGGTAAATATAAACTCATAAAACCTGCAGAGCAGAGTACAACCACATGGAGGGGGGAGGAATTTCAAGGGGGATGTTTACTCATACCAAAGGAGAGAGGAAAATTTGTTTTTCTTTTTCACATTTCCTGCTTCAGTGTATTTTTCTAATGACTTTTTCTTGTTCTATTTTTTTTTTTTTTCTTTTTTTTTTTTGGGGATGGTGTCTTGCTCTGCCACCCAGGCTGGAGTGTAGTGGTGTGATCTCAGCTCACTGCAACCTCTGCCTCCTGGGTTCAAGCAATTCTCTTGCCTCAGCCTCCCGAGTAGCTGGGATTACAGGCACCCACCACCACGCCCAGTCAATTTTTTGTATTTTTAGTAGAGATGGGGTTTCACCATGTTGGCCAGGCTGGTCTCGAACTCCTTACCTCAGATGATCTGCCTGCCTCGGCTTCCCAAAGTGCTGCCATTGCAGGCATGAGTCACCATGCCTGGCCCCTTATGACTTTTTTGTTTTCTTATGAATGTCTATGCATAAGACACTGTCTGGAATGTTAAATCATTTTGAAAGTGCATATCTATGGATCATATCCAGACTCTTAGTTAACAGACAATTTGTAAATAATTTATGATTTATCTTTTTAAAAAGTTGGAGCAGATTCATATTTATCCCTACAATGACTTATTGCTCACTTTATATTCTATATGCTCTCTTAAGCAGGGAAGAAAAGGGTAAGTATAAGATACAGTTGAAGGTTGGGCATAATCCTGGATTCTCACCTGGATATGTGTCATTTATGGCTATGTTAGATACTGTTCCTCCTACTTGGAACCCATCTCTTCCTAATCACTCTCAGGTCTAAGCATAAGTGCAACTTCCCCCAGGAAATTTTCCTTGATCCCTTGTGTTAGGCTATTCTTGTATTGCTATAAAGAAACACCTGAGGCTGGGTAGTGTAAAAAGAAAAGAGGTTTAATTGGCTCATGGTTCTGCAGGCTGTATCAGCATGGCTCCAGCATCTGCTTCTGGTGAGGGTCTCAGGAACCTTCCAACCATGGCAGAAGGTAAAGAGGGAGCAGGGGGAGCAGGTGTGTGTCACACAGGGATAGCCAGAGTAAGAGAGACAGGCGGAGGTGCCGCACACTTTCAAACAACCACATCTCATGAGAACTCACTATCAGGGGACAGCACCAAACCATGAGGGATCCACCCCCATGACCCAAATACCTCCCCTCAGGCCCCACCTCCAACATTGGGGATTACAATTTCAGCATGAAATTTGGAGAGTACAAATATCCAAACCATATCATCCCTATACATTTATATTAGGTGCTTTCACAAGTCCCTGTAATATCCTATATGCCCATATCAAAGCATTTATCACATCACTATTTTTCATTTACTTAACTGTAATCCTTCCTAGAATGTGAGTTTCGTGGAAGCAAAAACTTCTATCTTTCTTGATATCACTGATCCTCAGTCCCTAAGACAGTGCCAGAATCAAAGGAGATGCTCAAGAGATATTTGTCAAGTGGATAAACAGATCTATCTTGTCTATTAAAGTAGGGAAAAAAGATGAAAAACCACTATGAGAAAGTTTCTCTCACGATCTTCCCCAGAAGCCACTGCCTAAAAAGGGCAAGAAGGAGTATATTTCAGGGTACCAAATGTTCAGACCACATGCAACCAGGAGAGGCTGAGGATAGGGCTGGGTTTAGGAATAAATACAGGATGAAGCAAAGAGTAGACAGAAAAGATGGCTGAGAAATGGCCAACATAGGAGGTCAAATCAGATATGGAAGATAAATTAAAGGCTAAGGAGACTGGGATAGTTGCTTTTCATTCTTATAAGTAATCCATGTGATCTTTCGCGGCAAGGAACAGACTCTCACCATTTGAGATTATAGCCATCCAGAGGAGGACTGTCAACATCACATGAGATTTAACCCCTTATAAAGTTAGCCATTAGACTCTTGGGGTCTAATCTCTTAATGTTGCAAATGACTATTATAAAAACATGATTTTTAAAAATCATTCTGTCTTTGCCCTAATAGCATACACAAGCAGCAAATCACATCTGCCACATGAACTCCTAGCTTGCAGGGTTAGAACACTGCTGCTTTCTAATCTTAAAAGGACAAACTGGGCTCCAGAACAGGAAACCTGGCAATTTACATGATAGGGTTGCTGCAAATCTGAGTCTCATCTCAGAGCAAGTTAAGGAAGCAGCAAGAGCTGCTCTCTCCAAGGTAGAAGCCAGCTCACACTCATAATGGCATTGGTGTTTGTGAATATACATCTCTGAATCCAATCCCACCTCCAAGGAGATCCTCAGAATAGAAGAGAACACTTACCTCCATGCCCTGCATAGGGAACAGCAGAGGTTTGGGTGTTCAATTCAGGGAAACAAAAATGATTGGCATGATTTATCGTGCTCTCTAACCTGGAAATGCTTACCAGAAGTGAATCATTTATTTCTAGATTATGAATACCAAAAGCTGCTTCTGTTAACACGAAGGACATGAGAAAAGACAGCTGGCAAAGGTATTTACCTTAATTATTAGCTTTGATAATAAAAATTTAATAGAGGCACAATTCTCTCAACATTCATCCAAGCTGTGGAAAACAGGCCAGAATTAAATGTAGCTATACAGTTGTCCCTCAATATATGTGGGAGATTGGTTCCAGGACCCACTGAAGATACCCAAAATCCAAGGATGCTCAAGTTTCTTATACACAAAATTACATAGTATTACATTGAACCTATGTACATCCTCCTGTATACTGTAAATCATCTCTAGATTACTTAAAAGACCTAATACAATGTAAATGCTATGTAAATAGTTATGTTGTATTTTTAACTTTTAAATGTGTTGAGTTGTTATTTTTTATCATTTAAAAAAATATTTCCCATCCATGGTTGGTTGAATCCCCTCCTGGATGTAGAACCTGCAGATATGGAGGGCCCACTATACATGTGTCTTTCCTGAAGAAAATCTTAAATCCAAAATACAAATGTTCAAAACAGAAAAATGTGGCTCTCCTTACCCTCTACTCTCAGTAGAAAAATATTAATGGACCCTACAGAAAATACAGCAGGCACATTACCTTTTGGATTACCAGTAACCAAAGGAGATGAGGGGTAATATCTACAGTCTAAAAGGGCACTTTTCTGCTCTCATCAGAAAGGTAAAGAGATAGCTTCCTAGGTTCTGGTTCCAGTAACAGAGTAGCTTAAAATGTACTAACCCTCCCAGAGATAACAAATGTAAATTCTATTCAAAATATTTAAAATCCAACTATTTGAGGCTTTTGAAAATGACCAAAGCAGGCAGAACTGGAAATGAGAGTATGTCTCTGAGGGAGGTGGCCAAGATGGCTGACTAGAAGCAGCTACTGTGCATGACTCTCATAGAGAGGAATAAAAGGAGCGAGTAATACAGAACCTAAAACGGAAACATTCAGGTACTTGCATTGGGACTAATCAAGGAAGCAACTCGACCCACGGAAAATGGAGAAAAGCAAGGCAGAATGACAGCCCACCCAGGAGCAACACGGAGCCAGGGGAACCTCCCCTGCGCAAGGAAGCCATGAGTGAATGTACGACCCTGGGAACCCACGCTTCTACCACGGATCTCAGGTCAGGAGATCCCCTTGTGAACCCACTTCACCAGGGCCTTCAGTCTGATGCACAGAGCTACGTGGGGTCTTGGCAGAGCAGCCACTCAGACACGTGTGGAAATCTGGGAGCCTTCAATACCCAGGCTTTCTGGGCTTCCTGACAAAAGTAGCTGCAACTCTGACAAAGCAGGACGTTAGACCCTCGTGTATACCCCTAGGAATAAGGCTGAATCCAGGAGGCTGAGAAGTGACAATCTGCAGGCCCCACTTCCACAGCATCTAACAGGATAAGACCCACTGGCTTGGAATTCGAACTAGTCACTGGCAGCAGCTTTGCACCTCCCTGAGACGAAGCTTCCAGGGTGAAAGGCAGGCTGCCATCTTGGCTGTTTGGGCAACTTAGCCATTTCAGCCTTGGGGCTTTGGAGAATCCAAGGCGACCAGAGGTGGAAGGGATCCTTCCGCACAGCATAGCTGGTCTACAAAACGAGGCCAGACTGCTTTTTAAAGTGGGTCCCCGACCCCATTTCTCCTCACGGGCAGGACCTCCCATCCGGCATCTCCACCCACCCCTGCCGGTGTTTTCTGGCCAACAGAGATTTGAAACCTCTCTGGGACAGAGCTCCCAGAGGAAGGGATGGGTTCCCATTTTTGCTGTTTGGATGACTTAGCCATTCCAAGCCGATTGGGGGTAGAAGTGGTTCCCCAGGACAGCACAGCTGCTCTATGAAAATATGGCCGAACTGCTTTTCTTAAAGCAGGTGCCCGATCCCATTCCTCCTCACTGGATGGGACCTCCCAACCGGGGTCTCCGCCCACCCTTGCTGGTGTTCTCCAGCCGACACATCTGAAACCTTCCTGTGTGGGAGCTCCCAGAGACGGGGGGCGGGCTGCCAACTTTGCTGTTTGGGTGAGTGTACATTAGTTTTAATAATTTTGGGAAGCTGTATGGCAATTCCTCAAAGAGCTAAATGCAGAACTTCCATTTGACCCAGCAATCCCATTACTGGGCATATACCCAGAGTAAGATAGATTATTCCACAATTAAAGACACATGCACATGAATGTTTGTTGCAGCACTATTCACAATAGCAGAGATGTGGAATCACCCTAATTGGTTATCAATGAAGATTAGGTAAAGCAAATGTGGTACATATACACTGTGGAATACTCTATAGCCATGAGACAGAATGAGATCATGTCTTTTGTGGGAACATGGATGGAGCTGGAGGCTATTATCCTTAGCAAACTAATGCAGAAATAGAAAACCAAATACCGCATGTTCTCACTTATAAGTGGGAGCTAAATGATGAGAACTCATGAACACAAAGAAGCAAACAACAGACACTGGGGTCTCTTGAGTGGGGAGGGTGGGAGGAGGGAGAGAAGCAGAAAAGATAACTGTTGGATACTGGGCTTAATACCTGGGTGTTGAAATAATCTGTAGAACAAACCACCATGACATGAGTTTACCTATGTAACAAAACTTCACGTGTACCCCCAAACCTAAAATAAAAGTTAAAAAAATTAAAAAGAATATGTCTCCAGAAAGAAAGGAATTAAACTGGGTAAGATCTACATTTAGACAGATTTTTCCCTGAGGGTATTTCTCAGTCAGTAGCCCTACAACTAAAACTCAAATAGAAAGCAGTCTTACTGGCTTGAGGTGTCAGTGGGAGGGTTGGGAAGTGCCAGAATGACTGATAATGGAGGGTAAAATTCTAGAGAAGGAGCCACAGAGTGAGAAGCCCCCAGACCTACTTACACATTCCATTCAGAAGAGGGGTCTCCAGGGAGTACATTTGACAGCAACAGCTGGAAGGAAAAAAAGTTGAGTAATGATATCAGCGGCTACCTACAAAAAGGGAGACAAAGTTTGGGAGTAAAGTTAGAGGGGCTTACCTAACAGCTTTGGTTTTCTATGGAAACAACAGAAGGGCCTTAGGAGTAAATAACCTGTGTCCCAGGACTAATGAATGAACAGCTGGGAAACATACATGTAATAGAAATACCCGAAGTAGTGAAAAGAGAAGATGGAGAGAAAGAAATATTTGAAGCAATAGTGCCTGAGGATTGCCCAAAATTAGTGACAGATACAAACCACAGATATTAGAATCTTAGAGAACACCAAAGATAAATACTAAAAAACCTATACCAGAGCATATTATATTAAAACTACAGAAAGCCAAAGAAAAATGAGAAAATCTTGGAAGAAGTCAGGGCAAAATAAAGAACCCCACTTCACCTATAAGAGCAACAAGAATAAGAATCACATCAGACTTCTCATCAAAAACTATGCAAACAAGAAGACAATAAAGTGATATATGTAAGATGTTGAAAGGAAAAAAAAATTATCCTACAAGATTGAAAGAAAAATGAAGACTTTTCAGACAAATAAATCTGAGGGAGTTTGTTGCCAGTTAACCTGCTTTGTAAGAAATGTTAAAAGAATTTATTCAGGCAGAAGGAAAACGATATATATCAGAAACTTGATCTGACATATATTGTCAGAAAGGAAGGGCATTTGGAGAAGGAATAAATGAAGATAGAATAAAATCTTTTTATTTTTTACGTTCTTAATTGATCCAATAGATTACTGTTGGTTTAAAATAGCAATAGCAACAATGTTTCAGGTGATTATAATTTGTGGGTAAGTGAAATGATTGATCTTATAAGGCACAGTAAGAAGAAATTGCACATATTCTTGTACAAGGCACATATACTACCCATGAACTGGCATACTGTTATTTGAAATTGTACTTATATTAATTGTAAATATATATTGCAAACTCTAGGACAAACCATAGGAAAATGTTTTAAAAGAAGATAATATATATGCTAAGAGAAGAGAGAAAATGGAATGATATAAAATCCTTAAAACCAGAGAAGTCAGAAAAAGAAGGGAACTTCTTTGAAAAAAGCAAAAAAACAAAAAACAAGTACCACAAATAGAAAACAGTAGCAAATATGGTAGATATTAACCTAAATATATTAATAATCACTTTAGAGGTGACTTGTCTAAATATATCAATTAAAGGACAAACACTGTCAGAGTAGATTTAAAAAACCAAGACCCAAGTAGAGGCTGTCTAAAAGAAAACCATTTTAAATATAAATAAACAAATAGATTAAAAACGAATGGAAAAAGATATATACACCTTGCTAACACTAATTGAAAGAAAGCTGGCATATATCTAAATATAAGTTTTAGGCCGGGCGCGGTGGCTCAAGCCTGTAATCCCAGCACTTTGGGAGGCCGAGACGGGCGGATCACAAGGTCAGGAGATCCAGACCATCCTGGCTAACATGGTGAAACCCCGTCTCTACTAAAAAATACAAAAAAAAACTAGCCGGGAGTGGTGGCGGGCACCTGTAGTCCCCGCTACTCGGGAGGCTGAGGCAGGAGAAAGGCGTAAACCCGGGAGGCGGAGCTTGCAGTGAGCCAAGATCCGACCACTGCACTCCAGCCTGGGTGACAGCGCGAGACTCCATCTCGAAGAAAAAAAAATATATATATATATAAGTTTTAGACAAAGCCAACTTTAGAACAAAGAAAATGATCAGGAAGAGAGAGACATTAATGATAAAGGGGTAAATTCTCCAAAAAGACCTAATAATCCTTAATGTGTGTGTACCTAACAACAGAGCATCAAAATATATAAGGCAAAAACTGATGGAACTGCAAGAGAAATAGAAAAAAAATCACTATTATAGTTGGAGACTTCAATACCCCTCTATCAGTAATTGATAGATGCAGCAGGCAAAAAATCAGTATAGATGTGGTTGAACTGAACAATAAACCATTGGTCAACTGAATTTAATTGACATTTATAGAATACTTCATCCAACAACAGTGGAATACACATTCTTCTCAAGCTCACATTGAATATTCACTAAGGTAGACCAAATCCCAATTCAGAAATCACAACTCAACGTAAAATAGAAATCATACAAAGTATGTTCTCAGAGCAACATGTAATTAAACAAAAAATCAACACAAAGATAGCTAGAAAAATCCCAAAATATTCGGAAATAAAACCACACACTTGCAAATATACATGGTTTTAAAAAAAGAGTCTTGAGAAATTTTAGAATATTTTGAAAGAAGGAAAATGGTGATACAACTTATCAAATTTCGTGGGATACAGCGAAAGCAGTGCTTACTGGGAAATTTAAAATGGTACAGCCACTCTGGAGACCAATTTGACAATTGAAAAAAGAAAACTAAACAAATAACTACCATAGGATCCAGCAAGAACACTCTGGGGAACTGCACTGCCAGATAAGTGATGACATGTTTACACAAAAACTTGTATTCAAAAGTTTATTGAGCAGCTCAATTCCTGATAACCACAAACTGGAAACAACCCAGATGTACTTCAAAAGGTAAAATGATTAAACAAACCGGGATACATCTACACCATGGAATACTGCTCAACAATAAAAAGGAACAATCTGTTGATATGTGCAAAAACCTGGATGAATCACAAGAAAATTACTGAGCAAAAAAAGCCAATCCCGAGGTTTCAGACTGTACAATTCCAGTTATATAACATTCTTATAATGACAAAATTATAGAAATGCAGAACAGATGAGTGGTTGCCAGGGGCTAAGAAGGATGTGGTGGTGGGAGGGAAATGTGTGTGTGTCTATGAAAGAGCAACAAAAAGGATCCTTGTGGTGACGGAAATGTTCTGTATCTTGACTGTATCAATGTCAATATCCTGGTTGTGATACTGTACTAGACAGATTTGCAAGATGTTACCATTGTCGTAAAGGGTACAAGGGATCCCTCTGTTATTTCTTACAACTGCATGTGAATCTATAATTATTTCAAATAAAAAAGAATTTTATGAAATAATTGAAAAAAGGATAGGGGTGTGGGTTACATGGCTATATGGGCCAGTCAACACTCACTGAGCCATATCCTCAAGATCTGTACATTTCACTGTATGTAAATTTTATCTCAGTTTTTTAAACAAGATTTTGCTTCCAAGCTGCTTAACTTATTGCTTTTCAATACACCAAGGCAAAAGAGTACTCATAATAAAGAGTTTGAGGCACAGCTTGCTAGACACATTATAATTTCTCATAAATACTTTTGTGTGTTCCTTAGAGACTTGAGTCAACCCAAGTTTAACAGAGCTAAATTGATATTATATTAAATTATATTAACCTCTCAAATCATATGTAGTCTTAGCTCCAGTTTGAGTCACATTCTTTGCAATGTGTCAGGAAGATCCCTCAATATCTTGAGTAATTCTTCCCTTTTGCCACTTGTATTAGTAAGTACATTTATAGAACAATGACAATGGTTTATTAGGAGATGGGATATTTCATAAAAGCAATCATTTAACATTATGAAACAAAACTGCATACTATCAAATATAATTCTACTCAAAGCACTACACTCATTTATGATTACATGTAATTTATTTATAAATTATAAAATATTAAAACCATACTTAATAAGCAAAATAAATTAGAAAACTAAAACTACTGGCTGAAAAAAAGGTCACATTTTTATCAAGATCCTTAGTCAATGAAAGCTTCTTAGTTTTTATTATGTAATTAGTAACAGAATTTCAGTATTTCTTGAAGCCTAATTTATAGACTCTTTTCTTAAAAGATGAGACTTCCATGTAACTATCAGAATTTTTTTACATTTTGTATGACCCATCCAGACGGAATATCCTTTTTTTCTCTTTCCAATTTTTATTTTAGGTTTAGGGGTGCTTGTGCAGGTTTGTTACATGGGTAACTTTCATATTGCAGGGTTTGATGTACAGATTATTTTGTCACTCAGGTAATATGCATAGTACCCGATAAGTAGTTTTTTGATCCTCACCCTCCTCCCAACCTCCACCCTCAAGTAGGCCCGAATGTCTGTTGTTCCTTTCTTTGTGCCCATGTGTACTCATTGTTTAGCTCCCACTTGTAAGTGAGAACATTTGCTATTTGGTTTTCTACCCCTGTGTTAATTTGCTTAGGATAATGGCCTCCAGCTCCATCCATGTTGCTGCAAAGGACATGATCTCGTTCTTTTTAATGGCTGCATAGTATTCCATGATGTACATGTACATTTTATTTATCCAGACTACCATTGATGGGCACTATGAACATACATGTACATGTGTCTTTATGGTAGAACAATTTATCATCTTTTGAGTATATGCCCCATAATGGGATTGCTGGGTTGAATGCTAGTTCTATCTAAGTCCCTTGAGAAATGTCCAAACTGCTTTCTGTAGTAGCTAAACTAATTTGCAGTCTTACCAGCAGCATATAAGTGTTCCCTTTTCTTCATAACCTTGCCACCATCTGCTGTTTTTTGACTTTTTAATAATAGCCATTCTGACGGGTGTGAAGTGGTATCTCATTGTGGTTTTGATTTGCATTTCTCTAACGATTTGTGATGTTGAACATTTTTCCATATGCTTGTTGGGTGCCTGTATGTCTTCTTTTGAGAAGTCAGAGAGAATATCCTTTAATTTCACCATAAATGTATTGCCCAGAAGTAACTAGAAATATTAGAATCATAGAATATTCAAACTAGAAGGTCCTTAGAGAAATGTTTGTGCAACCATCTTAATACACACAGGAGGAAGCTGAGGCATGGAAAGAAGTCATCTGCCCAAGGCCACCAACTTTCAGTTAGTATGCATTCAACAAATATTTATTTAGTGCCCTCTCCTGTAAAGCCCTATTGGAACAGCTTTCAGACACAGCAGTGAACAGAAGGGGCAAAAACTCCTGCTTTCATTTATTAGAATTCTAGTGGGGAGAGAAAGACAAATACAATGTATAACCCATCAGATGGATGTAAGTGTGGAAAAATTGTTGCAGAATGGAACTATAATTTTTAACATAGGGTGGTCCAAAAAGGTCTAAAGCAGGGGTCCCCAACCTCTGGGCCATGGACTGGTACTGGTCCATGACCTGCTAGGACTGGGCCACACAGCAGGAGGTGAGTGGTGGGCAAGTGAGCAAAGCTCCACCTGTATTTATAGCTGCCCCCCATTGCACACATTACCGTCTGAGCTTCACTTCCTGTCAGATCAGCAGTGGCATTAGATTCTCATAGGAGCACAAGCCCTACTGTGAACTCCACATGTGAGGAATCTAGGTTGCACACTCCTTATGAGAATCTAATGCATGATGATCTTATGATCTGTCACTGTCTCCCAGAGGGGACCGTCTAGCTGCAGGAAATCAAGCTCAGGGCTCCCACTGATTCTACATTATGGTGAGTTGTATACTTATTTCATTTTTTATTACAATACAATAATAATAGAAATGAAGTACACCATAAATGTAATGTGCTTGAATCATTGCCAAACCATCCCCCAACCCCGGTCCATGGAAAAATTGTCTTCCATGAAACTGGTCCCTGGTGCCAAGAAGGTTGGGGACCATTGGCCTAAAGGATCAAATGACATTGAACAGAGATGTAAGGAGGTAAGGAGGAGGTCACTGGCAGGGGTGGAGAGCTTCCTGGGCCGAAGCAACAGCCAACACAATGGTGTGACGTAGACTCATACTTAGCCTGTTCCAGAAACAGAATGGAGGCCAAAAGGGTTTGGAGCAGTCAGCATATGGAGGCTTAGAAGATGGTGCCCCTGCGTTGAGGTGCGACCTGTGAAGGGCCTTGTAGGCCTTTGTAAGAATTAGGCTTCTACTCTGAGAGAAATAGGAACCTACTGGAGGTTCCCCAGTAGTGGAGTGACCTAATCCAACTCTGCTGCATGTGAAGACTCTACAGTAGGGGCAAGAACAAAATGAGAGGGACCAGTTTTGTAATAATCCAGGGGAGAGATGATATTGTTTGGGACCAGGGTGGTAGACACCAAATTTGTAAGAAGGAGCCAAATTTGGATTATATTTTGAAGGGAGAACCAAGAGTGAGTAAATGGCAGAGCTAGGCCTAGACCCAGGTTTTCTGATGCTCACAGGTTTTTTCATGCGTTCTTTTTGGTACATGTTGTTGGATAATGTTTTAAAGTTAAAGAGTATTCCTGAGAATTTGAGTCACAATTAAGGATCAGAGTTGCAATTTTTTGTATGAAAATGAGGCACAGCTCACAATCACTATACCAAGAAAATATCTGTAATTAGAACAGCCCACATTTATCAAGTTGAACCATCTGATGAAATAAAATTTTAATTACCTGAGCTTTTTGAGTTGCCTCACTGATCCTAGATTTAAAATATTAGTCTGAAATTGAATTACAGTTTTTACAAAGAATAATAGTCTCATGATAATAAAGATAAACCTGCATTGGTAAAGAAAATCTGTCTATGTTAATCGCCTGCAGACCTAAGCTTATTTGAAAATGTAGTACTTTAGCTGGGCATGTGGCTCACGCCTGTAATCCCAATACTTTGGGAGGCTGAGGCAGGCAGATCACCTGAGGTCAGTAGTTCGAGCCCAGCCTGGCCGACATGGCAAAACCCTGTCTCTACTAAAAATACAAAAATTAGCCAGGCATGGTGGCGTGTACATGTAACCCCAGCTACTCAGGAGGCTGAGGCAGGAGAATCACTTGAACCCGGGAGGCAGAGGCTACAGTGAGCCAAGATTGCGCCACTGCACTCCAGCCTGGGTGACAGAGCGAGTCTCCATCTCAAAAAAAAAAAAAAAAAAAAAAAAAAAAAAAAGAAAATGTAGTACTTTAAAAATGACAGATTTTTCAGATACCAAGCTTTATACACTGCATATCATTTCTCCATGGATAAGTCAGAAGCCAAATACATTGCTTTGTGTGTAGACATAATATTTATATACAGTATAACTCAAGAAATTCATATCTTCACCTCCTTCATCTAATACAAAAGTTCAAACACTCAGCCTAGGTTCAGCGAGTAGTGTTAGGAAGAATGCATGCAGATGGGAAGCATGGCCAGTGAATTTCACCAGAGTACTGGAAATAGCATATGAGCTCATAATTGATCACTAACACTTCTCCCTTCTTTCCCAAATTCACCAGCCTGCAAGTTCTTATCAATGAATGTTTCATAAAATGTAAATATCCAATCAGTACATTTGTTTCACACAGGCTTTAATTTTATTAGGAAATACTTTTTAAAACATTCAGAAAGTTAGAAAGAATAATACAATGAATACTAAGATACCCTTCAGTTATGTAACAAACCTGCACGTTGTGCACATGTACCCTAGAACTTAAAGTATAATAATAATAATAATAATAAAAAGATACCCTTCAGCTAGGTTGAACAATGAACACTTTCCCTTATATGTTCTATATATGTATGTAACTTTCCAATTATACTGCTGGACCCATTTTAAAGCATATTATTGATATCGCATATCACTTTACCACTAAATATCTCAGCATGCATCTGCAGAAAATAAGGATATTCTCCTGCATAACCACAATGCCATTATCATAACTAGCAAAACAATTCCCCTTTGACACCTAATATACAATCCTTCTTAAAATTTCAACAGTTGTCCCTATATCTTTTTTTTCCCCTCAAAACTGAATCCAGTCAAGGTTCATGGTTTATATTTGGCTATGCTCTTAAATCTTTTAACCTGAAAGAGGATCTTTTTATTCAATGACATTGACTTGCATTTAAGAGACCAGGTTATTTATGTTATATACAGATTTGCCTGATCATTTCTTCATGGTGACATTTCGCTTGTTTCTCTTTCCTGTTTCCTATAAACTAGATGATAGATCTAAAGCCTTAATTAGATTCAGGTTTAATGTTTTTGGCAGTAATACAGAGACACCCAAATGGCTAGGCAGATAAAAAGGGGTCCCTGCAGAATCTCCAACATGCCCCATAAGTGTTTACATCAGATGCTTTTGTGCAGATGAGGGAACCCGACCAGGGCCTTTTCTGCACATGCCCACATGTGCACTGGGGGAACGGGGTGGAACCATGGGCAGGTGGGAGGACCCTGGCCTCTTCAGATCCTGTGTGGTGGCCTGGGATTCAATCTGTGAGGTGGGGGGCCTGTAAGCAGGACTCCATCTCGCTTTGCTGAGATTTTTTATCCCTTTTCACCCAATAAAATCCTGCCCTACTCACCCTTCAATGTGTCTGTGTGCCTAAATTTTCTTGGTCATGTGCCAAGAACTAAGGAACAAAATTCTGCAACAATACTTCATAGGCAGTACACAGAGGAATGTCTACTTCATATTGTATCACATTTAGGAGGTGCATAATGTCAGAATGTTCCACTACTGGTGATGCAAAGTTTGAGTAGTGTATTCATTATCTCTTATATAACAAATTATGCAAAAACATGTCTTTAAACCACCATAATTATTTAGTATTTTTCATGATTTCTGCAACTCCTGAATTTGGACAAAGCATAGCTGGAACAGCTTGTCTTTGCTTCTTGATGTCTGGAACCTCAGCAAAATAACTTAAATGAAGGTTGGGAGCTAAAATCATCTGAAGGTTCATTTGCTCACATGACTGGCAGATAGTAATAGCAGTTATGTGAACTCTTCTTGTGGCCTTGGCTTTCTCACAATGTAGTGACAGGGTTCTAAGGGCAAGCATCCCGAGAGAGAAAGCGAACCAGACGAAAGCCGTATTGTCTTTTAAAAGCTAGCCTTAGAAATCATGCAGTGTCGCTTCTCCACTCTGTAGGTTGAAGCAGTTACAAAGATAGCCCAGATTCAGACAGAGAGAACAAAGATCCTGCCTCTTGATGGAGGAGTGTTGACATCACACTGAAAGAGCATATGGGAACGGGATATAGAATCCTCCCATCCATCTTTGGAATATGCAATCTGCCCCAAGTAGTGAAAGCCAAATCTCTCCATTTAAAGTTAGCACTCCCCTCTTCTGACTACCAAGTAAAGGCATGGCTTCCTACCAGTGTTTTACCTTATGATTTTAGCATGCATTGATGGCCCTTGTGCATATCAATTATTAGGAGTTAGAAAAAAGTGATTTTCTACTTTTAACATTCATTTGACATATTTAGCTGGCCTCCTTCTGTAAAGAACAGTGCTATTAGGCTATTAGGTTTTCTACTTGGGCTATTAGGTTTTTCTGAAATATGATTCTGCCTGAAAAAGCGGGATAACTTTTACTTTATTTTTTACTAATTTTTTTACTAATTACCAGTGTTCAAAGAAAGAAGTTGGTGTAGAAGAGTCCACCAATACTAGCAATTTGGGCTTTCTCTTTTTGGGGGGAATCATAAGGAATGCATTTTTATATGTGTTTGCATCAATTAGTATTATGTTTAAGCTTAAATGCTCCTAATTTGGCTAGTGGGAATCAGTTCTAGTCAGGAAACCAGAAACCACTCTAGATATTTCAATGGAGGGGGGTTGGAATTTAAAACCGGATATTAGATACACAAGTGATGGAAGAGCAAAGAAGCCAGTCAAAAGATAGTTGTTGTAACAAGTGAGTTATAGAGAAACGCTACACTTTGAGACTAATTCAGGAGTCTTTTATTAGCTGGCAACCGGGAAATAGCTGGTGCTCAAAATTCTCTCCGCCCCAAAGAAGGGGCTAGATTTTCTTTTATACTTTGGTTTAGAGAGGGGAGGGGGAGCCTAGCTGTAGCAATCTTACAGAAGTAAAACAGGCAAAAAAAAAAAAAAAAAAAAAAGTTAAAAAGACAAATGGTTACAGGAAAACAAACTGTTCCAGCTGTAGGGGCTTTGAATCCATCACAAGGTGATAGGTGCAAGGGCTTTGGGTGCTATGTACCGGACACAAATGCAGGGGCTTAGGGTACTATCACCCGGGCGAATTTCTGGGAACTGCGGACATAGCTTGCCACCCTACCTTATCAGTTAATTAATTGCACTCTTTGATGTGCTGGGAGTCAGCGTGCACAAGTTAAGTCCTTGAGGAAGGGGGTCGGTTAAGGAGCCCTTGATGTCTTGCAAATGAAGGAGCCAAGTGGAGTCCCTCCGGCTTTCTCAGCTAAGGGAGAGTCTATTCATATTAAAACAAGGTAGGGTATCACATTCCCCACTTGTGTTTTTGGGGAATCAAATCATCGATTCCTCAGTTATAACAAGGGAGTTATACTGGGTTTTAAGATACATAAGCTATGCGTTGCTTTACAAAGTTAAGAAACCAATTTAATATACACGGCCTGAAGACTAAGCCTAACAGTAGGAGGAGAAGGGGGCTAGCTAACCTAGTGATTAAAGTAGTCAGCCATGGATTCTAGTTAAATATACTTTGGTACCAGGGCGTGGTATTTTCCTATTGTTTATCTAGATTTTCTGGATGATGAACATAGTTTTAACATTAAATCTCGAGATATAAAGCCTTAATCTCTATGACATGTCATCATACCATGGAGCTGAACCAGGGTTACAGACAGTTATAGTAAGAGGGTTACAATTTTTCGCAGTGCACAGGTCTAGGACGGTAAGTGTGAGTTATGGAGAGGGTTGAGGACTGGGTTGATCCTCTAGGGTAAGTGGCTGGGGTCACACATGACCAGTGAGGGCAGAAAAACTGATAAGAATCTTAACAACTAGAGTCAGGGTGATTTTTAGGACAGAGGTAAAAGTCAACGCTCTGGAGTCCCTTTTTTTTTTTTTTTTTTTCCCACTTTTAGAGTTTTTACATCCAGTCTGGCTTCCTGTGTGTCCGAACCCTGCAGCAAAGTTGACATTCCCCGCTCCTATGACCAGCAGGTTGCATGGTTCTTCATGGGTACGCGCAACAAAGCACATGAATCGACTGCAGAAGAGACCTTTTGGAGGTTCCTGCCTTCCAAGTAGTGTTTACAAATACACGTCCTGTTGTGAAAGAAGTGAGGAGAAAATAATAGGAAGGCACAGAGGGCATAACAGGTGGAAACAAACAAGAGAGGTAAATAAAAAGAATTAATGTAATGGCTTCACTCGACTTAGACGCAGTTTTAAGGGGCCTGGCCTAGGCTTGGGGACCTATGTTTCTTGTTGGGCTCTGGTGGCCTTTTTGATGTGAGGGTGATGAATCTAAGCAGCAATGCTGTCCACTTTCAGAGTTGCCGGTGTGGTGAGGATGACAGTATGAGGTCCTTTCTAAGCAGAAGTGAGTCCTTCTTTCTGGAACTTTTTAACAAACACCGCATCACCTGGCTGGAATGAGTGGCAGGGCCCCATCTGGTCAGGAACTGGATTGGGATGAGCTCCCCGGACAAGTGGCTGGATGATATTTCGCACCTGTTGGAGAGACTGTAGGTACTGTAATAAATTCGCTTGTGAGATTTCTGCTAAATGGATATCCTTTAGCTTAGGCAACATAGGCGGAGCCCTCCTATACATGATTTCAAAAGGTAAAAATTCAGCCTGGTAAGGAGTGGAGTGCATCTTACTTTAAGAAGGGTTAAAGAAAGGAGTCTTACCTAATTTTTTACCAGTCTCTAAGATCAATTTTGTAAAAGTATTTTTTAGAGTGCGATTCATGTGTTCTACCTGCCCAAAGCTCTGGGGTCGATAGGCACAATGAAGCTTCCATTGAATGTTTAATGCCTTACTGACTGACTGAGCTATGGACAAGGTGAAGGCCAGTCCATTATCAGACCCTATGGCAGCAGGCAGCCCATGTCGAGGGATGGTTTCATTGGGTGAAAACCAAACTACCGTGGTGGCAGTCTCGTTTTTGGTGGCAAATGCCTCAGTCTATCCAGAAAAGGTGTCTACTAGTACCAGAAGGTATTTGTACCCTGCCTGGTGTGGTTTTATTTCTGTAAAGTCAATTTCCCACCTTTCTCCTGGCGAGTCTCCCTGGAGGCGGTGGCCTGAGCTAGGTTTAGGACCTTGCTTGGCGTTTATCTGGGCACGAGCCATACACCGGAGAGCTGCTTGGTTAACTAAGTCCTGAAGGTGGGGGGATCTTGAAATGCCTCCTTAGAAGCTGGGCCAGTTTTACTCCTCCTTGCTGATTTGTACCGGCCTGAAGATCCAAAGCCTTTTTCCTCCTCTGGGGAATATTCTGGGTGATCTGGCAAGTCAGGTTGCAGAAAGGACAATGCAGGCAGCAGGGTCAGAGGCGCACCTGGGAGTCCAGCTGCCTCCCAGGCTGCAGAGTCTGCTCTTCTTTTTGATGTCCTTTGCAGTGAATTACAGCCACCTGTTGAGGGAGCCAAACAGCTTCAAGCAGGGCCAAAATTTCTTCTTTGTTTTTGATAGCCTTTCCTGCTGAGGTGAGTAGCCCCCACTCTTGGTAGATGGCTCCGTGTACATGCACGGTGCAAAAGCATACCTGCTGTCAGTGTAAATGTTAATACGTTTGTCCTCACCCATTGGAGGGCCTGAGTGCGAGTGACTAATTCAGCTTTTTGTGCTGAGGTACCAGCCAGCAAGCCTGAGTCTACAGTTTATCCGTCTCCGTAGTAATAGCCGCACCAGCCTTTCCTACTCCTTGCTTAAGGAAGCTGCTACTATCTGTAAACACGGTGGTGTCCGCCTCCTTTAAAGGCATATCTTGGAGATCAGATCGGTTAGTTTCTATAGTCTCTAACAGTTTCTGGCAGTCATGGACAGGTGTGGTGAAGTCTGGATCAGGGAGCAAAGTAGCTGGATTTAAACACCTTGTGGGAGACAAAGTTAAACGAGGCTGATCTAACAGTAAACTCTGATACTGCAGGATGCGAGCATTTGACAACCATTTGCCAGAAGCACTTTGCAGCAAAGTATGGCATGAGGAGCCGTAAGGGTTAAATTTTGACCTAGAGTCAGTTTATCAGCCTCCTGAACCAGGCTTGCTGTGCCCGCAACAGCCCGATGACAATTTGGCCACCTGGAGGTCGCTGGGTCCAGTCTTCTAGACAAATAGGCGACACAGCGTCACCATGGCCCTCCACTGTGGCGGTCACCATGGGCTCTGGGGAGCCAAGTGAGAGGGAGCCCCGGCCCTTTCAATCATCAGATTCCTCTGCTGTAGGGAGGGTGAGGACGTTTTCTTTTCTGGTTTCTCCTCTGGCTTTAATGGGCATTCTTTTTTCCAGTGTCCTATCTGCTTGCAATAAGCGCATTGGGTTTTATTGTAGGGGAGCCTGCTCTCTTTTCTGGCCTTTCTGGCGTGGACCCGGGGTTCCCTGGCTAGTGTTCTGTGATGGGGGCCCTTCCTTTCTGGCTTCCTGGATGGCCACCACTAACATTTCCGCTTGTCTTTTGGATGCTTCAGCAGCAGCCTTTTCAGCTGCCTGAGCTGCTTGTTTTTGTTTCTCTAACTCTCGATTGTCAAAAACTCTCTTGGCTACTTCTAAAAGCTGGCTAATGTTCATGCCAGCAAACCCTTCAGTTTTTGTAACTTTTTTCCGATATCAGGGGCTGCCAGAGCCACAAATGCCAAATTAATAGCACAGCTATTCTTGCGGGGTCAAAAGGGGTGTATGTCCGATAGGCCTCCTGGAGGCCTTGTAAAAACGCTCCAGGTGACTCTTCAGGCCCCTGGACAACTTCAGTTGTCTTAAACAGATTCATGGGTTTTTGAGCGGCTCCCTTGATACCCGCAAGGAGATACCAGTGAAAATTATCCAAAGCTCTCTTCCCACCCAAGGAGTTCGGATCTCAATCAGGCCGGGTAGAGGGGAAAATCTCCTCCTGGAGGTTTTTGGCTCCCCGCTCCGGTCTACCGGCTGATGTAAGGACATACTTTCTGGCTTCTCTTGGAATACATTCCCACTCTTCAGAGGGTTAAAAGGAGTTGTTGACAGTCATCCCAGGTGGGTCCAGAGCATAGACTACATCAGTGAGGTCAAGATCTGGGGCTTTTCAGAAAAGGGGGGATTATGAGCTTTCCAGTTGTACAGGTCAGAAGAAGGGGACATAAACTAAGAATGGAGCTGAGCACTCATCCCCCAGAGGGATTTGTGCCTCTCTCAGTGGGAGGAGGGGGCTACCTCCTCCTGCCCGGCCGCAATCCAGAAGCAATAGGCGGAGAGCCCACAGGGGACTTAGTCGAGGAGACAAGGGAAGATTCTAAGGGAGCAGGAGGGTTATAAGGCAGCGGAACTCAGTGAGGTAGACTTTCCCCTTCTTCAGAAAGAGGCAATACAGGAGGAGCCGAGCCAGCTGAGGGTCGAGGAGAAAGTGAGATCTGGCTCAAAAGGACCTTGGAGGTAGGATTACGAAGGGCGCATGGGTGGAGCCATGGAGGAAGGCTCCAGACCAAACTCAGCCATTGATCAATGTAGAGAAACTGATCGGGGTGACCGGGAGTTCCAGCCACAACCCGCCAGCCACACAGCCTGAACAATTGCGAGGTTCAGTGACCCTCTGGGGGCCACCCGGCTCCAAACTTTGGCCATTCTATTTCTCAGAGTGTTGGAGTTTGCCTTTTTTAAGGCAGACCCCATAATCCTCTGAGAAGGCTAGAGAGAAATTTTGTAACATATATTGGAGAGGGCTCCAATCTTTATGAGGCCGGGAAGAAGAGTTTCCCATTCTGGAGGCAATTTAACAAGGTTTGAGCAGAGATATTAAACCCAGCATGGACAGAGAAATTCACGACCTGGGGGGCTGGGGTATTGGAAGAACAGAAGTATCACAACCAAAAGAAGTAGGAAAACAGCTACAGCCAGCGCTTCTTGCCACATAAGGTCTGCTTCCTTAAGCTCCGAGATTTAGGGAGAGGACAAGAGGCGGGTCCGAGGCTAGTGGGACCTATGTGATCCCCCTCTCCTGACTTATAGCCTAAATATTTTTGTGTCTCCACAACTCGAAGGCAAAAAGTTCAAACTTGGCCCTTTAAGAGTTTTAGGAGGGAGAGCAGAGCAAAGTCTTGGAGGCGCTGGACTTGCTGTAACACAGGAAAACGGGATGTGCGGGGTGTAAGGTATGGGGATGAGGAGGAAAGGGGCCATTTGGACCTTTTCAGGCTGGGAGGAGCCATCCTGGGCAGCAGTGGGTTGCCAGGACAACTCCGAGGTCCCCCACCCCACCTCCAGGCCCCATCAGGCGCTGCAAGCCAGCTCAGAAGCCTGGCCCGGGGCCAAGGTCACCGCAGCAGACCGGGCTCCTGAGTTCTGAGCTGGGTGTGGACGTGCTGGTGCTTGGGGGAAGTCGGTGGCTTTGACGCCTGAAGGCGCAGGAGCTGGGCGCCCAAGGGGGTCCCTGGGGGAGGGGGTCCGGCGCCGTCCTCTCCCACTCCTCCACTGCGGGTCGGGTCGGGTGGGGGAGCCCCTGCCGCTGGGGAAGGAGGTTGTTTTGTAAACTGGCAGAGGCGCACCTGGCCTCAGGGCCCAGCAACAGGAAGAGACACGCCTGAGACCTCCTGTGTTAGAAAATCTGCACTCAGGACTTAGACGAAGTCCTTGCCCAGTTGTCTTGGGCAACATCGACGACCTGACATACTAAACTTAGACACCAGACAGGACAATAGACACTAAACAGGATAATAGATACTGGGGTATATGAACAATTATGACAATTTTTATAGGCAGACAAGGGAAGGGGGTCTTGTGATGGGATCAGTCAGATGCCGGCCTGGCCACTCCCTCTGAGGGGACTTGCGCTCTTAGCATTAGCAGGCTAATAAACCTCCAGCTCAGATGGAGCTATGCCCCATGCTGCCCTAAGCCTTATGAGGTCCCCCACGGAACCGCAGGTGAGGGCCCTCTGGAACTCCGTAGCTTTTGCCGTGGAGCTACAAACTGGAAATTCAAGCGCAAGCCCTTGAACTCCACATTCACGCACTCATTCACACAGTTTATAACAGTTTTCTTATTCCCGTTCTAAAACAGGTCGCCGGGAGACCTGAAAGAGAGAAGGAAAAGAGATAGGGAGGGAGGGAGGGAAAGAGTGAGAGAGAGAGAGAGACTAGTCTTAACAGAGGCCGGCCTGCCAGAAACCAGGACTCTGTCCTCCAGCGTCCTGGAACGCGGGCAGAGTCAAGGGAGGGCCCTTGTCAGGGCCGCTTCCCTCCCAGAGAGACACGAGAGGTGCCTAACAGAAAACCAGAACTCTGTCCTCCAGCGTCCTGGAATGTGGGCAGAGTCAAAAGGAAGGGCCCTCGTCACAGCCGCTTCCCTCCCAGAGAAAGTCAGATCTGACTTACCTTTCCGGGACCAGAAACTGAGGACTCAGGAGTTGAATTTTTGTGGGCACACACCGGTGGTCGATCCATTCCCCTCCGGAAGACGGGGTCTTATGGGGCCCTGGAACATCTTCAGGTGGCACCTCCCTTATAAGTCCGCCATCTGTCCGGGGGAGCCTGGAACGAGTCCGGCTCTCACCCGGTGGTGAAACTCTCGCTGGGGCCTCCAAATGTTGTAACCAAGCGAGTTACAGAGAAACGCCACACTTTGAGATTAATTCAGGAGTCTTTTATTAGCCGGTGGCCGAGAGATGGCTAGCACTCAAAATTCTCTCGGCCCCAAAGAAGGGGCTAGATTTTCTTTTATACTTTGGTTTAGAGAGGGGAGGGGGAGCCTAGCTGTAGCAATCTTACAGAAGTAAAACAGGCAAAAAAAAAAAAAAAAAAAGTTAAAAAGACAAATGGTTACAGGAAAACAGTTCCAGGTGTAGGGGCTTTAAATCCATCACAAGGTGATAGGTGCGAGGGCTTTGGGTGCTATGTACCGGACACAAACGCAGGGGCTTAGGGTACTATCACCGGGGCGAATTTCTGGGAACTGCGGACATAGCTTGCCACCCTACCTTACCAGTTAATTGCACTCTTTGATGTGCTGGGAGTCAGCGTGCACAAGTTAAGTCCCTGAGGAAGGGGGTGGGTTAAGGAGCCCTTGATGTCTTGCAAATGAAGGAGCCAAATGGAGTCCTTTCATCTGGCTTTCTCAGCTAAGGAAGAGTATTCATATTAAAACAAGGTAAGGTATCACATAGTGAAGTGACTAAGAGGTTCGCTACAGCAAGACACTACTACTATACTAATGTGGCAGGCTGGGTCTCACTAACACAGGCCTCCATAACAACTGTTTCAGTACCGACTGAGTGACTATATTAAATATTAAAAGCTGAAAGAGCCAGTACCCTTACACAAAGGCTAGAATGTAACAAAAGCCCACCAAGAGTTTTGCCCAGGCCTTTCCTGTACCTTAAAGCATGACTAAACAGGTTTTATTGTGACTCTAAAGAAACTCCCCAGGCCTCCACAAACAAGTTTACTGGGGGTCTGAAGAAACTCCCCAAACCTCCATGATTTAGCAGGAGACAAGATAAGGGTAATCACCCCAGCACCTGGGCCCATTTAGATTAAGTAAATTTACTGAGGCTCCAGAGGAAGGTCTTCAAGACTCAGACCTTAGGTATAGATTAAAAGAAGTTAATCACTTAAGTCTTTAGACGAATGCACACTTACATATAGACATATACCTTAGAAGGCATATAAGCTCTAGAAAACTTCGTAATTCTGAGTTTGGTGATAATTTCCAGGCCTTCTCCCTGTAACTGGTTGCAGAAACAAAAACGCGCTTCCTCCCCAGTCCACCTGCATCTCGTTATTGGGCCACGAGAAACAGCAGCCTGGCCCTCAGTGTGGTCTGGGAACACTAAGACAGAAGGATTATGGGAGAAAGTGGGATTACTAGAGGCTATTTGCCAGGCCATCCAGACAAAGCTACAACTATAGTTTCAACCTACAGTGGAGAATTACACTGCATGATTTCCCACTGCCCAATGGCAAATGGAACCACAAAAAGAGGGCTGGTTGGAGTAGTCAGTGCCGCAGAGGAGACACAGCCTGCCAAGGATACCAACCCAAAGCAAAGTGAGAGAGAATGAAATTTCTGGCTTCTCCCCCTCTCCAACATGCCAGTCTTCCACTAGCACTTCCTATTGGCTAAATCCAGCCAGAAGCCATTTGGTAAGGGAGACTGGAAAATTAGTTCCTTGCAAATCACAGCAGAGAAATAAGTGGCTGATGATACCAGTTCCTGATGCTATCCCCTACCCCTCATCCATGGCTCCTGCTCCATAGACAGGATCTGGATGGGGCAGCTGGTGAAAAACTATTCCTCCTTTTCCCCCAGCTCCTACTATAGTACAGAGGTTCGGTCCACAGGGGGTGGAAGCAAATCTCAAAGACTGGCAATACCCTGCCCCTGCCAAGGGGCTTGACTTCAACTGAATCAGACTGTAGAGCAATTTCTGCCCCAAGGCACTGTCAAGAACAGACCAATCACCTAGCAATTAGTGGAGGCTAACAGCTGGGTGTGATACCAACTGAGGCAGACCGGCCAGAAGCTTAATGGGAAGATCAGGAAAGAAGATAGTCAAATCACTGAACTTGCTCAGCCAAGTCACTGCAGCTGTTATACATGTGTTCAAAGATCTAAAGGGAACCACGTTTAACGGAAGCCTAGTGACAATGTCTCATCAAATACAGAATATCAATACAAAGACAGAAATTGTAAGAAAGAACCAAATGAAAATTCTGGAGTTTAAAAGCACAAAAACAGGAACCAAAGAAAGAATCGGCAAACCTGAAGATAGATCAATAGAGATCATATATTTGAAGAATACAGAGAAAGAATAGAAATAATAGGAGGGAAAATAAAGACAAATGAGCAGAGCTTTGGAGAAAAGTGGGGCACCAACATATTTGTAATGTAAGTACAGGAGTGGAGAGAAAGTGCAACAGCAAAAGGTTCTTGCCTTAGCCATGCCAAAGAATTGGTGTGGCGGCAGCCTGCGGCAAGAGAGACACGAATGGGACCAAGAGAAAAAAAAGCTGTAGGCTTCATTAAGCAGAGGGACAGTACAAAGCTTCCACAGTGTGGAAGGGGTCCCGAACGGGTAGCCAGTGTTAGATTTTTCGATCCCCTTTTAAACTAACTCTTTAAGGCGGGAAATACGCGCGGCGGGAAGATGTTACCAGAGTGAGAAACAAAGACAATTAACATGTCTCAGATCTTGAGGAAAACCGGAATTGTAACTTAAGTTTTATCTACTTTGTGACCTTGCAGCAGCATGGCAAAGGAGACAGGATCTCACAGGGTTTTACAAATTGTGTTTACAAGGAATTAGAATTGGGAGCATAGATAAGGTCTGCTGGTCACAGAAAAGCGGGCTTTTAACATTCCTTTTAGTTTCAGGGGAGGGGGAAGGGAGAGAGGGAGAGAGGACACAGGGAAGCTTATAGCAAACTTTTCACTGTTTATAGCTTTCTTGGGGAAGAAAACACATGTACAGATTCTGATGTTAGGAATATTTTAAGCATGTATCTTCAATATTATTCATCCAGGACAAAAATAAGTTGTGATGCAGAAAATGACTGAGTTTCACAGCTTTCTGAGCCCCTACCCGACCCAGGAAGCCCAGCTGCCACCTCCTCTCAAAAGGAGCATGCGCACACACACACAAATTAAAAGAAATAGCTGAAAACTTCCTAAATTTAATTAAAATCCATTAATTCACGTAGCAAGAAGCTCAAAGAACTCCAAGTAGGACAAACACAAGACCATCAACATCCAAATATATCATAATCGAAATGTTGAAAGACAAAAATTCTTGTCTCCCTAAGTTGTGGCAGGCCAGGTCTCACTAACGCAGGCCTCCATAACAACTGTTTCAGTATTGAGTGGTTAAGTTGAATATTAAGAGCTAGTGCCCTTATACAAAGGCTGGGATGTAACAAAAGCCCACCAAGAGTTTTGCCTTGGCCTTTCCTGGGCCTTAAAGCATGACAAAATAGACAAAATAACGAAGCAATTCTTAACAGGACCCATTTAGAATTAAACAAGTTTTATCGTAGGTCTGAAGAAACACTCTAGGCCTCCACAAACAAGTTTATTGGTGGTGTGAAGGAACCCCCCAAACCTCTGTGATTTAGCAGGAGACAAGGGTAATTACCCCAGCACCTGGACCCACTTAGATTAAGTAAATTGACTGAGGCTTCAGAGGAAGGTCTTCAGGACTCAGACCTTCTGGGAACATAGTGACCATTCATGAAGTGATTGCTACCATCTTTTCTTTCAAGAAATCTCTACCTCAACAGCAGGTTTGAGCCTTCTCCTTCCCTCTAAGCAGCAGCCTTCCTTGCACAACCCCTAAGGCAAGAAACCCCATCTTATCCCTTCCATAGCAGCTTACACCCAGGGGACCCTTGCCCAACAGGTAGTCTTCCTGGAGGAGGCTGGTATGTTTAAACCACAGTCCACAGGATACACAGCAAGATGCTTTAAGCGGAGGAGTCCATGTGCTGTTCAGACATCTGCCAGGATCTTGCCCTGCCAAAGATGGGATGCAGGCTGTCCTTGTACTAGCTCCCCTCTCTCCTCTTCTCTATATCACACTGTAGTGTCACTGTCACTGGGCACTTTATCAAGCTTGGTGGCTGAACAGACATCGTGTTAACGGTGGAGGGTTTCCAGGTTCTTGGCATCTTGAACAAAGAATTGAACAAAATGCAAAAAGCAAAGAAGGAATGAATGGTTTCATTGAAAATGAAAGTACACTCCACGGTGTGGGAGCGGGCCTAAGCATAGGGACTCAAAGGCCCCGTAACAGAATTTTAGGGAGTTTACATACCCTTGACTTGGGGTATGCCCTATATAAATGAAGAGGATGAAGTGATCAAGTCATTTACTTGGCCTACACCCTATGGAGAGGATATTTCCTGTGATAGCTGAAGTGTGAATCAGCCTTATGTTCCTTGCCTCCAGACTCTATTTTCCTGCCTCAATTGGGCTGGTTTTTAGGATATCCATCTCCCTTTAATTGCACTCTCAAGCTTCACCAGTACTTCTTTCACCTCCTACCCCCAAGTGGAGTCAGCAAGGGCAACCAGTGACTGCTGTGATTATCTTGTTACAAAAGATAAGACAACTGTGGTTCTAAGAGATTAACTGAAGCTTGTGCTGCATGTCAGTAGCATTTCCAGGATTTGAACTCTGGTTAGCCTTCTCACCCCAAAGTCCATTACGTTGCCTCAATAAATGTCTTTTACATACATATATTTACTAATAAGATTGTGTAATGAAATTTCATTAATAAAAATGAGTGGGATTTCAGAACAGATTGCTTTATGTCATAAAGCAAAACAGACTCCTTTATGTCCCCAAAATGTATTTTATGGAGCATTAGTATGCCCAGAGATATTAATATGTATTCCTCAAAAACAGTGAAATAGGTAATGGAAGTAACTCTCCACAAGTAGAATGTGTGCTCCACTCCACAGGCTGTCTCTGTTGGAGATTTAGAAAATAAATGGGTACAAGGAAAATAAATGGGTACAGAAGTCATGCAATAATAAAATCTGCTTATCTTTACTTAACTAAGCATATCCCACACTCTTATAACCACAGAATCCCTCTAAAAACCATCTACGGGCTGGGTGTGGTGGCTCACGCCTACTATCCCAACACTTTGGGAGGCCAAGGAGGGTGAGTGCTTTAGCCCAGGAGTTCAAGACTAGCCTGGGCAACATAGCAAGACTCCAGCTCTACAAAACATACAAAAAAATAGCCAGGCACAGTGGCATGCACCTGTTTGGGAGGCTGAGGTGGGAGGATGGCTTCAACCTGGGAGGTGGAGGCAGTGAACCAATATCACACCACTGTACTCCAGCCTGGACATCAGAGTGAGATTCCGGCAACAAGATGATGACGACGAAGACGAAGATGAAGAAGAGGAGGAAGAAGAAGATGAAGAAGACGACAAAGACAAAAAAGAAGAAGAGGAAGACAAAGAAGACGAAGGAGGAGGAGGAGGAGGGGAAGAAGGAGGAGGAAGAGAAGGAGAAGAAGAAGAGAAGGAAGAAAAGGAGGAGGAGAAGGAAGAGAAGGAGAAGGAAAAGATAAAAGAAGAGAAAAAGAAAAACAACAGAAGAAAAACCCCATCTACTATGTTGAGACTAGCACTCAAGACATGCAGTTTGCGAAATGCCAAAGCTAAAGGTTTATAAGCTTTACCTTAGCTCAAGCTCCCCAGAGGCACCTCAGCAGCCATTCTTTCAAAATAAAACAAACGTAGACAGTCGTTTGACATTAGTTTCAGGAAGAAACATCTTAAATAGAGAAAACGTTTTTTCATGGGGAAAAATGACTCAGAGAAAAATTGTATTAGTCTGTTCTCACACTGCTAATATAGGACATACCTAATAATAGGTAATTTATAAAGGAAAGAAGTTTAATGGACTCACAGTTCCTCATGGCTGGGGAGACCTCACCATCATGGCAGAAGGCGAATGAGGAGCTAAGTCATGTCTTCCATGGCAGCAAGCAAGAGAGCTTGTGCAGGGGAACTCCCATTTATAAAACCATCAGATTGTGTGAGACTCATTAACTACACTATGAGAACAGCATGGGGAAAACCACCCCTATCATTCAGTTCTCTCCACCTGGCCCTGCCCTTGACACATAGGGATTATTACAATTCAAGGTGAGATTTGGGAAGGGGCACAGCCAAACCATATCAAAAATCAAACAAGACTTAAAGAATAATGCCATTATTTTCATTTAAGTTGAGGCATGAAAAATTAAACATGCCTATATTTAAATTAAGGAAAACAAAAGGATAACAGTAAATATGCAGTGTCTGTGTGTTCATCGCAGTGATGGTGTTAACCAGACCACAGGCTTGGTGAGACACATTTCTCTGCTACAGGGACAAGTCCTGCCAAGCAGATGGCACAAACATGGATAGACCAGTCTCCCCAGGTGCATGAAAGAAGCATGGCTAAGTTCTTACAATCCCATTACCCATTTTTCTTGACTACTATCAACCTACCCACACATTATTTTATCACCTTTTTCATCTAAAAGGGAAAAGCCTGTTTTCTTCTATACTACATTCACATAATATTTCTGACACCAAATGTGTGGGGGGTTTTTCCCCATCCCAACCAATTTTCCAACTCTCTAGACACCAGGGTACACCACATTTAATTCAATTCTGACACCAAATAACCTGGAGTTAACGCAGACCCCACAGATTAGGGGCTCAGTCCCATGAAACTGTCCCCAAGTTCAAACACCAATCACAACTAGCGGGTCCCCAGGTTGCCCATACTTCCATCCAACATGGCTACACATGGGGGCTCCCACAACCCCGTCCTCAGGGTTGATAATTTGATACGGCAATGCAGAACTCAGGAAAATGCTTTACTTGTGTTTACCAGTTTAAAGTTACTACAAAGGATACAGATGAACAACAACCAGATGGAGGGTTACCTGGGGCAAGGTCCAGAAGGGTCATGAGCACAGGGCTTGCTGATTTCATAAAGCTGGAGTCCGTCACCTTCCTGGCACATCAAAATGTTTGCCAACCCTGAAGCTCCCTGAACTCCATAGTTTAGAGATTTTTATGTCTTGTTGACATAGGCCTGATGGATTATTCACTCAATCTCCAGCCCCTCTCCCCTCTCTGGAGGTGGGAGACTGAAAGTTTGAAACTTCCAATCATGATGTGGTCTTTGTGAGCAGCCCCCATCCTGATATCCACGTGCCCATCAAGAGTTACCTCATTAGAACAAAAAATTCTCCTATCACTAGGAAATTCAAAGGAATTTAGGAGCTTAATATTTGTGTCAGGAACTGGGGTCAAAGACCAAATGTTAGAACAAAAGATGCACTCCATCACTTTGGAAATTACAAGCGTTTTAGGAGCTCTGAAAAAGGAACTGGATAGGAAGATCAAATATATATTTCTTATTATATCACATTATCACATCAACTTTATTACACTTTCATTACAGGTTGAAGTTTACAGACAGGTGTACACTAAATGCATTTCAGGTAAGCTGCTCCCTAACAAGCTATAGGAAAGCACAATAATCAGATGATAAACTGTCTCCAAATCCAGCTTCCAGGAAGTTTACCTATAGACTGAAACACCATCGATGGAATTTAGACACTAGTGATCTTTAAGTACAAAGAGCCTGGGTATCCTAACCTCATCATCTTGATCTTTTTCTTCCAATATCACATCTGTACTCAATCTTTTTTTTTCTTTTCCTTTTTTTTTTTTTTTTTGAGACGGAGTCTCGCTCTGTTGCCCAGGCTGGAGTGCAGTGGCGCGATTTTGGCTCACTGCAACCTCCACCTCCTGGGTTCAAGCAATTCTCCTGAGTAGCTGGGACTACAGCAGGCACACGCCAATCTGTACCCAATCTTTTTGGGGTCTGCAGCATTGCCCACTCAACACAAAAACTGGACAAGAGCATTTTTTAGTTCTATTATGTGCCTAGTACAGAGGCTTATTCAGCAGGTAGTTAAATATTTGGTGAAAGGAGGTAAATCTTGAAAATATATAAGCTTTATCCAAAAAAGTTTTATTTTTGTAAGAAACAAGAATAGATCAGGTGACCGGGCGTGGTGGCTCACGCCTGTAATCCCAGCACTTTGGGAGGCCAAGGTGGGCGGATCACAAGGTCAGGAGATCGAGACCATGGTGAAACCCCGTCTCTACTAAAAATAGAAAAAATTAGCCGGGCGCAGGGGCGGGCGCCTGTAGTCCCAGCTACTCGGGAGGCTGAGGCAGGAGAATGGCGTGAACCCGGGAGGCGGAGCTTGCAGTGAGCCGAGATTGCACCACTGAACTCCAGCCTGGGCGACAGAGCGAGACTCCGTCTCAAAAAAAAAAAAAAAAAAAAAAGAATAGATCAGGTGTAGTGGCTCACGCCTGTAACCCCAGCACTTTGGGAGGCAGAGGAGGTGGATTGTTTGAGCTCAGGAGTTCAAGAGCAGCCTAGGCAACATGGTGAAACCCCATCTCTACAAAAAATACATTAGACAGGCATAGTGGTGCACACTTGTAGTCCCAGCTATTCAGGGGGCTGAGGTGGGAGGATCACTTGAGCCTGGGAGGTTGAGGCTGCAGTAAGCCATGTTTGCGCCACTGCACTCTAGCCTGCGTGACAAAGCAAGATCCTGTCTCAAAGAAAAAAAAGGAAAAAAGACTAAAAGTTAAAAAAACTTATATATAAGAAAATAATAGAAATAGCCTCTATACCCTATTGGTCCGTTCAAAAGTTCACAAGGAACTCAGGTTATAACATAACGAGTAAGTCCTCCCCCTCGGACCTCTGATAGCCTCCGGCAGTGTCGTAAAATATTCAGTAACACGTGAAACTTCTTGTCAACTTTCAAAGTCGTGAACTCCTTTATGTCAGCTTCCACTATAAAATAACGACCTAAAAATAAAGATATTAGTGCTAATTTTTATAAGGCCAACTTGCAAGAGTCTTTAATACATTAAATTGTGAATATGAATGGTATTAATCATTTTTACTGTTAGTATCCAATAAAATCAGTAACTAGTATTCTTGCTAAAATAATAATTATTCTATCCATAGAAGTTGCATGCATGATATTTATTAGGTCACTAGCTATCTGTTGGTATCGCTTGAACAATTCACTTTTCAAGAAGCAATATGATGTAGTGGTTACCAGAATAAAACCCATAACAGTGCTATCACTTAACTGGATGGCCTTGGACAACTCTTTGCCTAGTCTGCAAATTGGGAGTAATAATAGTAAGTGACACGGGTGTTGTAAGGATTGAAGCTCTTGGCACACTCTCTGCCGTACAGAAAGTAGCTATATCAACAGGACTAGCTGTTATCATTACTATTCAATTTCTGAAAACATTGGGCATAGTTCCACAATAGACTCTATCTAGCAGTGTTTCTCAGGCTCAGCACTACAGACACTGTGAGCCCGATAATTCATTTTGTGGGTGCTATCCTGTGCACTGCCAGCTGTTACAGCAGCATCCCTGGCCTCTACCTACTAGATGCCAGGAGCACCCAGCTCCAACAACCAAAAACGTCTCCAGACATGGTAAAATGTCCCCTGGTAGGATAACTGCTCCTGGTTGGGAATTAATTTCCCATGATTTAGTTATACTCAGAACAGTTCACATGTACACATATATATGCTGCCATTTTACCTTTGGTATCCTTCGTTTCTTCATCAATAAATCTGTGATAGAGATTTCTGGCCACAGAATTCATAGACTTTTTTGGCTGATGTAGGATTTTATATTTACTAATTACTGCCTTGTTCATTTCTTTAATAACATCATTAATTTGACCATAGGTTAAGCGGGATTTCATGTACCTGTAAAAAGGTATATGGTTAATTATTATTTTAAAGAATCATCATACAAAATTACTTTCCTTGAAAAACGTAAGTATGGTGACTTTGTACGATAGTAAAACTATAGTACCCTTTATAAGAACAATTTTATATCAACTTCCAAATAAACCAGACAGCTGAATAATTAAATAGAGGTGACAACACACCAGTGCTTACCTTCTCTAACTATTAACCTCTACTGTTTACCTATGGAGAACTGATATGATAACTTTAAATAAGCTCTCAAATTCTGATTCAAATGGACTGATTAACTGCAATATATAAGTTTATTTAAACATTAATTTTTAAATGTGACAAAGGAAAAATTTAAATATTAATAAATTATACAACTCATAGCACTCTGGGGCTATGTAAAAACCATTACTTGTTCAGAGAAAGAAAGAGAAAAAAAGGAGGAGGAGGAAGGGAAGATGAAGGGCAACAAAGAAGACCACAACAAGGATGACAATGAAAATTAAGACAAAGAGGAATTAACAGGGTAGGCAATGTACAGGAGTGAGTGACTGGAAGCTGCCCGGGCAGAGAAGAACCAAAGAGTAGCCATGATGTTTTTTATGCCCTAGCTCAAATGCCCTTAGAGCACTGTCTATTTCACTCTGAATTCTACTCTTTAACCTCCCTCCTGTCCGTCCTCCCAGTCACCATGGAGTCTTAGAATATAAAAATAGGAGACTCACAATTTTGAATATTTTGAACACACCAAAAACAAAACTTGATGATCTGCTTCAATTTGTCTCTTCAACAAATGGTAAGTTCAGTGAGTTAAGCTCTGTCCTTCACTTCTATTCAAAGTAGCAGCTTTCTAGTCAAAACTTCCTTGATAAAATGATATAAAAGTTTATTTAAAAGAAAATGTTAGGCCGGGCACGGTGGCTCACGCCTGTAATCCCAGCACTTTGGGAGGTCAAGGCGGGCGGATCACAGGGTCAGGGTATCGAGACCATCCTGGCTAACACGGTAAAACCCCGTCTCTACTAAAAATACAAAAACTATCCTGGCTAACACGGTGAAACCCCGTCTCTACTAAAAAAAATACAAAAAACTAGCCAGGCAAGGTGGCGGGCGCCTGTAGTCCCAGCTACTCGGGAGGCTGAGGCAGGAGAATGGCGTGAACCCGGGAGGCGGAGCTTGCAGTGAGCTGAGATCCGGCCACTGCACTACAGCCTGGGCGACAGACCGAGACTCCGTCTCAAAAAAAAAAAGAAAAGAAAAAAGAAAATGTTCGTATTTCCAAAAAGCACTCATTTTCATTATTCCTCTCTTTTCTAAATTCATTTTTGCTGTCCTGTTTTTTCTAACCAGTTTCTACAAACTCTAATACCTCAGCTCTCCACAATGCACTTATAAATTCCTTCAAATCCTCTCAACTACCACCTTGATTTGCTCAATAGTCATCCCTAATCTCTGCCAATGTTTTCCACTTTAACTCTACTCTCAGCACCATTTGTTTTAAAGTAAATAAAAACTCTATGCTTGGAAAACATGATTTTTTACCCTAATCTTCTATCTTCATTTCTCATTGATTAAATAACCCCAGGTTGAAAAATGAATACTCCACCATGACCATTCTAATTTCCTTCCAATAGCTCTCCATTGGAAGCATTTTCCAAAAATCCTTTACTCCACTGTCCCTCACAGTCATCTGCTCTTCACATTAGCTCAGCCAATGAGCAACAACACAAAGACCAAAGCTGAATAGCATCAGAGCATCAAACAGTTTTCATGAAAATAAAGCTGTCAGTAAAGGAAATGACCACCAGTGTGGTGGCTCACACCTGTAATCTCAGCACTTTGGGAGGCCAAGGCAGGTGGATCACTTGAGATCACGAGTTTGAGACCAGCCTGACCAACATGGTGAAACCCTATCTCTACTAAAAATAGAAAAATTAGCTGGGTGTGGTGGCACACACCTGCGGTCCCAGCTACTTGGGAGACTGAACCATGAGAATTGCTTGAGCCCAGGAGGCAGAGGTTGCAGTGAGCCGAGATCATGCCACTGCACTCCAGCCTGGGGGACAGAGTGAGACTGTCTCAAAAACAAAAGAAGTAGTAAACAAAACAAAACAAAGTCAAAGGAAATGACAAAATGACCCCCCCACCCCGGCCAAAAAAAAAAAAAAAAAGACTAAAGAGCAATGTCAACATCCTCACTACTCTTGGACTTGTGAAAGAGCCAGGTATTTTTCAAGTGGCTAACTGGTAGCAATGTTTAAGTAGTAAGTAATACTAGCAGGTGTGAGATTAGGTTGGGCATTCTCACATACTACAACAGGAGTAAAAACTGGTATGCAGCACTCTGACGTGTCAAGAGCTTGGAAACTGTCACTGCCGTCCTCACAACAAGAGCAAACTGAAAGCTGGTAACTCTTCTCAGAGAATCGAGGTCACAGGGCCAAACACTGCCTCCAAAACAGGAGAGACAAGCAAATACAGAGAATCACAGCTTCCTAGGAATAGAAGCCACTGGAGTGAGTAACTGCAGGAACATTCAAATAGTAACTGACAAACTGCTAAGGCTCAGTTTGAACTAGCTTGAGAGTTAAAAACTCCTGGTGATCCAGTTTAGGAAACCCCCATACTTTCACGAGTTTACTTCCAGGAACCACCCCTGCCTTCCACCCAGGTTTTCAAAATGAGGATCAGAGAAAAATTCTCCTGAGCATCAGCAAGAGGAGGGAAAAAGTAATTATTTTGAAATAGGGCAGGTAAAAGTAGAGCAGTTCTGTTATTCAAAACAAAGACCTGCCCTCAAGGAAAACTACTTGACTAGAACCTTATCTGACCTAGGGGAAGGGTAATTAGACAATTTCAGCCCCGTCTAGCTAAGAAACACTTTAGAAGGTCACAGGCCAGAGATGCAGAACCCCTAAAAACCCTGAGATTTAATCATAAGATTATAGAATGCTTCTCCTCTCCAACACCTTACCACCACTACAACAAGGTTACAGGAATGCATGAGTGAACTAACACTGAGCAAGCTACAAGACACAGAATCTATTAAGAAAAAATTTCTAAGGAAACCCAAAGACGACAGAGGAGACAAAAGAAATGGGAACTAGGGCCGGGTGCAGTGGCTCACGCCTGTAATTCCAGCACTTTGGGAGGCCGAGGCGGGCGGATCACAAGGTCAGGAGATCGAGACCATCCTGGCTAACACGGTGAAACCCCGTCTCTACTAAAAATACAAAAAATTAGCTCGGCATGGTGGCGGCGGGCGCCTGTAGTCCCAGCTACTCTGGAGGCTGAGGCAGGAGAATGGCATGAACCCAGGAGGCGGAGCTTGCAGTGGGCCGAGATCGCGCTACTGCACTCCAGCCTGGGTGACAGAGCTAGACTCCATCTCAAAACAAATAAACAAACAAACAAACAAACAAAAGAAATGGGAACTAGAAGAAATTGAAGCATCTGACATTTACAACCATAGCAACCATTAAACATAGCCCAGCTCCTAGACATATCAACATAAAATCTCACACTAGAAGCCTATATACTTCAGTTCCTATCATGCAGATACATCTTGTCCAGCTTTCAACAAAAATTACTAGGCATAAGAAAAAATACAGGCTGAAAGCATCACAAGCATCAGAAGCAGACTGAGAAATGACAGAGATTTTGTAAGTATCAAACCACTAATTCAAATAACTACGTTTAATATGCTAAGGACTCCAATGGAAAAAGGATAAAATGCAAGAATAGACAGACAAAGAAAGAAAGCAGAGATAGAAACTCTACAGAGGAATCAAAAGGAAATGCTAGAAATAAAGAACTCTAACAGAAATGAAGAATGCCCTTGATGGGCTCCATCAGCAGACTAGACTCAGCTAAAGAATCAGTGAACTTGAAGATACATCAATAGAGAACGTCAATAGATACTTCCCAAACTAAAATGCAAAGAGAAATACAAAAAAGAACAGAAAACCCAAGAACTGTGAGGCAATCACAAAAAAGTATAACATACAGGTAATGGGAATACCAGAGGAGAGGAAGGAAGATATGCAAAGAATTCTTAAAATTCAATGAGAAGAAAACAAACAACCCTCAAAACGGGCTCAAGACCTGAACAGATATCTCATCAAAGAAGATATGCAAATGGAAAATAAGTATATCAATATGAAAAGATGCTCAGCATTCCCTTCGATAGCTCAGCTGGTAGAGCAGGGGACTGTAATACTTGCTGAAAAGATGCTCAATGTCAAATGTCACTAGGGAATTGTAAAGTAAAATGATTAGATACCGCTACACACCTATCAGAGTGGCTAAAATCCAGAACACTGGCAATACCAAATGATAAAGAGGATGTGGAGCAAGAGGAATGTTCTGTCATTGCTGATGGGAATGCAAAATGGTATAGCCATTGTCAGGTTTTTACAAAACTGAACATACTCTCACACGATCCAGCAATTACACTCCTAAGTATTTACCCAAATGAGTTGAAAACTTATGTCCACACAAAACCTGCACATGAATGTTTTTAGCAGCTTTATTCATAATTGCACCAAACTGGAAGGAACTAAGATTGCTTCAATAGGTGAATGAATAAAGAAACCAGTACATCCATACAATGGAGTACTATTTAGTGTTAAAAAGAAATGAGCTATCAAACCACAAAAAGATACAAGGGGTCATAAATCCTTATTTCTAAGTAAAAGAAGCCAGTCAGAGAACGCTACATACTGTATGACTCTAACCATAGAACATTCTGGGGTTCAGTGGGAGATAGAAAGAGGTGGGATACAAGGCACTTTTAGTACAGTGAAACGTTTTAGGATAGTGAAATTCTTCTGTATGATACAGTAATGGTAGACACATGATATCATGCTTTTGTCAAAATGTACAACACAGAATAAATCCTAACATAAACTAAGGATGTTAGTTAATAGTAATGTATCGATATTGGTTTGACAACTGTAACAGATATGTCATACCAATGCTCTGTTACTGAGGAAAACTGTGTGCAGGGAAGAAGCGGTATGAGAACACTACTATCTGCTCAATTTTTCTGTAAACCTAACAAAGGTTCTAAGAAATACACTTTTTTTTTTTTTTTTTTTTTTTTGAGACAGAGTCTCGCTCTGTTGCCCCCAGTGGCGCGATCTCGGCTCACCGCAAGCTTCGCTTCCCAGGTTCACGCCATTCTCCCGCCTCAGCCTCCGGAGTAGCTGGGACTACAGGCGACTGCCACCACGCCCGGCTAATTTCTTTTTTTTTGGTATTTTTTTTAGTAGAGACGGGGTTTCACCGTGTTAGCCAGGATGGTCTCAATCTCCTGACTTCGTGATCCGCCCGCCTCGGCCTCCCAAAGTGCTGGGATTACAGGCTTGAGCCACCGCGCCCGGCAGAAATACACTTTATTAAATAAAACAACAACCAAAACAAACTGGTATGAATAACTCTCTAGAAAGCAAAATAATCATGATCTTTGCCTCCTAAGACTCTATCCCAAGGAAATAAAAAAATTGCAAAACAGCCTTGTCTAAAAGATATTTCATTGTACCCTTATTTATAACAATAAAGTCAAGCCAAATACCTAATGAGGAAATGCTTCAATAAGTTATTGGATAGCTATATATTATATGACTATTAAGATAGAAAAATTATCACAATAAAAGGATAGTAAGTTGCATTTACAGTATAACTACATTGCTATAATAACAAGTATAAGAAATACCTGTTATACATGTATAGTTAAATAAAATCTGGAAAGCTATACCCTACCTTATCTGAATGGTAGAATTACAGATGAGTTTTACTTTTTGACAACAAACACTTCCTAGCAACATGTATTATTCATATAATAAAAAGGTAACAAGAAATGTAACATAATATAAAGCTTAGAGGTTAAGCAAAGCCCTGGAATTATGAGTTTAAAAACGTGGATTTTCATAATTGGTTCCCCATTATTGCCACATGTAAGAGGCAAGGGAGACCTCCCTCTGGGGGAAGCATTTTGTCTTATTCATTCTTCTATTCAGAGTGACCCAGGGCCTGGAATATAGCACAGGCTCAAACAAGTGTGGGGTGCAATGCACAAATGGAAACCAAACACAACATACTCCATTCTCATTCTCAAGTCTACACAACTCATTCAATTTCCTTAAAATTACCACAAAACTGAGTCTACTTCTATAATATAATTGGTAAATCTGTAACACAGAAAGGTCCGAGAGGACTTAAGCAAAGAATTGATCCATCTCTAGATCTCTCTATGAAGGGGTTTTACAACAAAAATCTTCAAAAAATTTACTGCATTTTTCACAGTATAATGTGAAACGTTTTAAAAAGATCAATATTTGAACATAGCATATTACAATTAATATAATTAAGCTTTATGATTTAAACAATCATCTATGTTGATAATTAAGCGGTTGAACATTATTTATCTTAAATACTTACGAAGGAACACCATTGAACTCATCACAAGTTATAAATGGCATTTCCTTAATACTTCTTTGTTCTTTGGGAGGCTTCTTTATGGGTTCAGGTTCCTCAACTTTGATTGGTTCTTCAGGATCAAGATCTGATCCCTTAACACTACAGAACAGAGATGTACATACATACAGGCAATTGTCAGAAATAAGCAGCATACTGCAAAGTTTTCCCAACTGAAAATAATAATAAATACATAACTCATCCTGTTATAATCTCATTGTCAACATTTTTTTGTATTCCTATGTCTATTGTTCATTAAAATCTAAACAGTGAAGGAAATGTTGAAAAATTAAGTTCCCAAATCTTCAGTAATATAGCTATATTTATTTACATGTAACACGATATCTTTGTTAGTTCTCCCACTGGCTCCTCAAAGTCAGTAAGTTAACAGCTTTGTGGCTTCATGGCTTCTCTTAACCCCTTCCTGACATCCCTAACTCTGAATCTGGAAACGTCAGTTACCTTAGACTTCTGTTTATTCTAATTTATCCTGATGGTTGCTCGTGTCAGTCCCTGTGGATTGCAGAGTCATTTTAGTTGCCAGCATGATCATGGGTCACCCCGGATTCAATCTGCCCAATTTTTAGAGCGAGTGAGAAGCCTACTAATATATCTCCTGCCCCACTAGCAAACAAAGTCTAGAAACACACTATAGCTCCTAGGTTCCTTAACTGCCAGGGATGTGGCCAGCAGTAAGTCAAGACACAGGAAAGACGACACCAGATATAAGAAACAGTAGGGGCTGCTATAACCACACATCATAACAGGTAGAAGAAATGCCTGTTATATATGTGTAGTTACATAAAATCTGGAAAGCTATACCCTACCTTATCTGAATGGTAGAATTACAGATGAGTTTTATTTTCTGACAACAAACACTTTCTAGCAACATGTATTATTTGTGTAATAAAAAGGTAACAAGAAATGTAATATAATATAAAGCTTAGAAGTTAAGCAAAGCCCTGGAATTATGAGTGGGAGGATGGCCACAGGACCAAGCCAAGGGAATCCCCAGAAAGGCAGGAAGTGAGAGCCCAAGATGACAGTCGAATGCCAGACACAGATGGCAACTAGCCTTACTGAGGTGGTGTGACTCGGCCATGCTGCACGCTGTCAAGATAAAGATGCCCAATGCACCATAATCCTTCTGTGAATCCTAACATATGAGATTCCACTGTGAGACTGGATGAATCATACCTGTACTTGTTTGTCTTGACCATGTGTTGAGGAAGCACCTGAGTGCTCCCTTTATGCCCTGCTGTGTTTATCAGCCGAAAATAACCATTTTGACCTACAGAAAGGTTCTGCTCTGACCTATCCCTGAGAGTTGAAGCTAGGCCATAGTGAGCTTAGAAGAAAATTCCTCCTATTCCCCTGATCAAATTCTTGCTGGATGTACAATGACAGGTAATGTGAGAAAGAGCGAGACAGGATAAAGATGCCAATTCCTCGCCAAGGTGATGGGAGGATATGTGGGTAACAAGAGAGCCAGGTCTTCGAGATACAAAGCAGGCCACTGAATCACGGGAACTAGATGTCCTATCAAGGCTAGAGCTGGACATTTGAGAGCATTAACAGTGGAGTTAGGCAAGAATGAGTAAAGCAGGTAGGAAAGATCTATAATCTAAAAGAGGGGAGAGAAAAAGGAGGCAGCCAAGTCAGAGATGTGGGCTGACAACTAAGAAAACATAGTGGCAGTGCAGAAAACAGAATTTCAAAAACAAAAAGGCGGTATGCAAAATGAAATCTTAGAAGTAGAACCAGGGCTGACACAGGATATTTTACCTCTTTGTGACCTTCAACCACCCTAGGTGTGGTGGCAATGACAGCCAAAAGCCAGGTGTTAAGGCCTCGGGGAAAAAACCGCCACAGACACACCTTGTAAGTGCGGAGAGAGAGAGAGGATAGACATTTGAGGGGAAAAAAGAGCTAAGCTTATTGTTCATTTGGCTTTTATTTATTTATGTATTTATTTATTTTGAGGCAGGATCTTACTCTGTTGCCCAGACTGGAGTATAGTGGCACCATCCCGGCTCACCGCAGCCTTGACCTGCCAGGCTCAAGCAATCCTCCTGCCTCAGCTCCCTGAGTAGCTGGGACTACAGGGGTGTGCCACTGTGTCTGGCTAATATTTTGTATTTTTAGCAGAGACGGGGTTTCGCCATGTTGCCCAGGCTAGTCTCAAACTCTTGGGCTCAAGCAATCTGCCTGCCTCGGCTTCCCAAAATGCTAGGATTACAGGCGTGAGCCACTGTGCCCAGCCTCTTTGGCTATTTTTAAAATGGTAACTTCCTTACGCTTTTTTTACCCAAAGGCAGTGGTTCTCAAGGGTCGAGGAAGATTTTGCCCTCAGAGGCATTTGGCAATGTCTGGAGACCTTTTTCATTGTCATGAATGGGTGGGATAGGAGGAATGCTACCAGAATCTAGTGGGCAGAGATCAAGAACACTGCTCAATGTCTATTCTCATAACAAAAAATTAACCTGCCTAAAATGTCAAGGAAGCTGAGGTTGACAAACTGCTCGAAGGAAAAGAAATGAGTGGAAAAAGAGAGGCTAGAGAGACTGGCCCTTGGCAAACTGGGAAAGAGGTGTTAGATTTTCCTCAGAGACAGCAAGATAAGAAAACTGGTGAACATAGTAGGAAATACTGTTTTTAGTATAGGTGACAAAAAACTAGATCATTGCTGACAAAACTGCAAGTACATGAAGAGCAAAAGGCTTTGAAGTATTTGTTTTCATGGGTTTATGAATCCAGATAGCAAGAATAATTATAAATACACTTACCAGCTCTGGGCTACTGTTACTTGAGGCAAATGGGAAGGAATGTTTCCTTTAAGATGTTCTACGTCTTTGTAATCTTCTTCAAGAGATTCACAGAGTTCCTAAAATTTAAAAATGCTCACAAATAAGTCTCTGCCCTCCCCATGTGTGTTTTCAGATATTCTAAAGAGCAGGGAAAATGGTGAACCATAATCACAGTGACTGTGGCCAGTCGCAGTGGCTCACGCCTGTAATTCCAGCACTTGGGGAGGCTGAGGCGGGTGGATCATGAGGTCAGGAGATCAAGACCATCCTGGCTAACACAGTGAAACCCCATCTCTACTAAAAATATAAAAAATTAGCCAGGCGTGGTGGCACGTGCCTGTAGTCCCAGCTACTCAGGAGGCTGAGGCGGGAGAATTGCTTGAAGCTGGGAGGCAGAGGTTGCAGTGAGCCAAGATTGCGCCACTGCACTCCAGCCTGGGTGACAGAGTGAGATTCCATCTCAAAAATAAAAATTAAAAAAAAAAAAATCACAGTGACTGTGAGTACCAATAATGCAGAATGAAGTGAAAAAGCAATGAATCCAGCAATAAAAAATTGGTTTCTAGAGCTGTTTTTGGATGGTGGTAATCTTTTTCTCTACTGGATTTTTTTCAGAGAACAATCACTATAATCACATTGCAATTACAAAGCAGGACTAATGCTAAGTCTTTCTCAAATACTTTAATCTTGGGAGATAACTAAGAAATATATAAAGAACTTATGTTTTTCATTATCATCAATTGCTTTTGTTGGCTTAGCAAATGCTCCTCAGTGTTACCTGTGTGACAGCAACTGTATTATCACAGCATGGTAATATACCCAGCTGGCAAGCACAAGATGCTGCTTTAGGATGACTTCCACTGTGGGCTACCTACATCCCAGCTTAATGAAAATTTCTACTTGATAGCTGGGGTTTTTTTGCTCTCTAACGTTTACTAGAACTTCAGGCTATGAACTCATACAAATTTTAATAAGGAAAATATTCTCTGCCTTTGGATTCCCGCCATCTGGCTCCCAATCACAATGTGAACAGAAATTCCAAATAGCCTTCAGTTCTGAGTCAAGCATTCTCTGGGCCCACACCTAACCCTGGATATTCTTGAGCAGGTTAGAACTGAAATACCAGTATTGGTTTCTGTTTTGAATTTATATAATGTCTTTTCCTTTAAAAGGTGAATGACATTCATGGATACCAATTCCATTTTGACTAATAGAGTGATAGGCATAATCATGCCCATTCCTATAGCTGAAAAATCTTTACAGACCTTAAGGATTATAGGCTGAATGCAGTCGGGGAGGTCCCTTGTTCAATCCCACTGAGCAATTCCCCAGCTTTAACAACGTGAGATAATTATGGTACAGACTATTTCCCCATCAGGAAGTGCACAAGCACTTTTATTAGCTGAAGTCAATTTGAAGGCTTATTTAGAACAAAATGTGCCTGTGAATGAGGCTCAAGTTTTTCTTTACCTGAGAACCCTTATATTACCTTTTATAAAAATACAGAAATGTAGACATATAAGGGAGCTAAGAAACAGTTCAATATGATCCATTATTTTTTCAAATAAGGATCCTGAAACCCCAAGAAGTAAAATAGCTTTCTCAGGGTGGCAGAGAATACTAAGGACCACCAAGGCAAGAATCCATATCTCCTCACCCAAAGCAGGTGTTCTTTACATACCACTCTATTAGAACATCATTGTTTAAATTAAAGCTACCAAGAATTATTAGCAAACTCTCCTTTCTAGTAAAGTTCAATTCCACTGGTCATCAGCAGAAAGAAGTAGCTGTGGAGCTCCGAATTCCATTATACTAGGAAAATAAAACATAAATGGCATACTGTACCATTAATAATTCATAAAACAAAAATATTATAAACAAAGCATCCTTAAGAATTACTTGATTAGGGAGTTTGTATGTATTGCCTTTTTACTGCTTCCTCATTAGAGAAACATTACCTTGAGTGAATTGTTGGTTTGTTCTTGATACTGAATTTCCAATTCCAATTTATTTAGAAGTTCATTTACTACAATGATCTCATCTCCTATTTTATTTAATACCGCCTTCAAGGTAGGTTCCTGGCCTGTGATAAAAAAAAATAAAAGAGAAAACAAAGTGTACAGAAAAGCAGTAGCTGCAAGCACTCATGCAAACTCTTGGAACAGATAGCTGTACCTTAGAGAGGGGTGGAAAAAGGACTATTGCTTTAGTCCCTAGAAACTGACTCCATGGATAATCTTAAGACCTCATTTCTAAGTAGTATGGAAGAAACGGAGAGGAGAGGCAAGGACAATGTCTCCCCTGCATCTTTTGTTTCTGGCAAATTCCTCTACTTATTAAAACACGTAGAAATGTTAGGTAAAACAAGCATCCTTCTACGTCCACAGCCAAGCTTTCATGAGAAAAAGGCAAATCTCCAAGGGTTCCAATATGAAGGGGGAACTGTGGTTCCCCCTCACACCAGGCAATATGTGTGAGCTGAGGCCGCAGCAGCCATAATCTGAGGAGTGTGGAGCAATGCTGGACAGGAGGTTGTCAATCTCAGCATCAGAATATATTTGATTTTAATAGGGGATAAGATCCAAGGTTTGGGGGCTTTAAAATACAGGGTGTTGGAAGTGAGAATCTCAAATGAGGCTAGGACCCTTCTTCATGAATAGATTTTCAGTGAAAGTTGTAATCACTCACCACAGAAATAAGCTTACGTTTTAGACAGGCCCTTCGGTGTGTGTGTGGAAGGGGTAGGAGTGAGGCTGAGGTGAAATTCTCTTTCAGAATTTGTAATATGGATTTGGAGTTCATATTAACACTATTCACACTATGCAAAACCACCCCTAAGCAAACAAAGTAACATAAAAAGTCACAAGCTGGTGATAACCCTGGGTACCCGGCAAAAACAAATGTAAGACGTTCATAAAGTAGTATATTCTCATAGTCCCAATCCCACCTCCTAGCACCTCTCTCTAGCAACTTTCAGAGATTTGAGATGGATGAGAAAATCAGAGTCCCTTCCTCCCTAGAAATAAAAGAAGTAGTTTTTAAAAAAATTTAAGGGCAGATTAAAAGCACAAAAGAAAAACTACCTTCATAATTGAAGTTTCCCATCTGCATTTCCAGCAGTCACAACAATGACATACACATAAGTAAAAGCAGACTTTGGCAGTATCTGTAGATTATGGAGGCAGTAGAGTGAACCAGGTAGAAGACCTGAAGTCAGAGACACCAAGTACCTACCTCATTACTGTGAAGATAGGTGAAAGTACACATAAGGTGGGCTTAGCCCTGTCTAAAACCTAATACTCAGTAAATGCTAACTGCCATTCATCATCATCATGAGGAGTGTATCATCCTATCTAATAGAGCAATGCTACTTGCATTTGACACTCAGCTCATAACAACTAAAACAAGTAAATGAGAGTACTGATGTCTCTACTGAGAATAATTTCAGTAGAATTAGTTGAATACAGTATTTCTTCCCCATACACTGGTATCTCAACTTTTAGTCACCTAAATTTTAGGGTGTTGTTTACCACTTTTTTTTTTTTTTTTTTTTTGAGACAGGGTCTTCTTGCTCTGTCACCCAGGCTGTAGTTCAGTGGCACCATCACAGCTCACTGTAGCCTCAACCTACCAGACTCAAGCAATCCTCCTGCGTCAGCCTCCTGAATAGCTGGGACTACAGGTAAGCACCACCACGCCTGGCTAATTTTTTATTTTGTGTACAGACAGGGTCTTATTATGTTACCAGGCTGGTCTCAAACTCCTAAGTTCAAGCAACCCGCCTGCCTCGGCCTCCCAAAGTGCTGGCATTACAGGCATGTGTCTGGCCACTGCTTTTCATGTACTGATCTAGTCAGTTACAGAAGCCAAAGTAGCAAACAAATGACCAGGCTTTATTTTATAGGCTATGGAGGCACACAAATTATTCTCCCCCCATACAAAATGACAGTTGACAACTGTGTAGGAATCTAATGGGTCTGACTGCTTCGGCCAGGCCTCATGCTTTGGTGGGTCATTTGAATTCAAGGCTTGATAGTTTTATAGATCTCCAAATTATATTTGTTTATCCAAGAGTAATCATAACCTCAGAAAGTGAAAGTAAACAAGACAAATTATTAAACATCTAAAAGTCTTTTACAACTTACTTCAATCAAAATAGCAACAAATAGAAAGAGTACTAACATGGGAATCAAGAAACAGAAACTGTCACCCAACCGTACTCACGAGCTGAGGGACCTGGGCTAGCCACCTGACTTCTGAGAGTCTCAATTTCCTCAGGTGTGAAGGGGGCTCCTTAAGATGAACCCACAGTCCCTTTAGCTTTAACTTTCCAGAGTATGTGAACCATAAACTGTAAAATGTATGAGGCTCCTTTATTAGTAGTTATCAATATAGGACTGAGAATATCAAGGTCCCTGGGAGGGGAGGTATAATTCAAAAGGGCCTATCTAACATTATAATTTCATATTTGAGAAAGTTTTCAAACTACCAATTCATAATACAAACTACAAGACAAGTTCAACACAACCTTCCCAGCACATGGAATTCTGTCTGCCAATAAACCTTTACTCTCCCAGATAAGGTTAGGGTGTATATAATTCTTTAAACAACATTTTAGATTTGACAAGGATCATCTGTTTCTATGAACTTTCATTGCATCATCCAATTTCAGCACATCAAAATATTTTCAAAGATACTTACAATCTCCAACTTCATGGATGCTTAAATAATTTATTTTATTTTCAATTAGTTATTTCCCAGTGATATAGAGTAATAAGCTTCCTCCAAAGCAGGCTCTAAGATGGGTTATGGACTACTTTTACTTCTATGGATCTCTACATCAGTTTTTTTTTTTTACTTGCCTTTTAATACAGTGATGTGCCACATAACAGTGATTCAGTCAACAATGGACCACAAATATGGCAGTGGCCCCATAAGATTATAATGGAGCTGAAACATTCCTATTGCCTTGTAACATCAAAGCCATCATAACCTCATGGTGCAATGCATTATTCACATGTTTGTGGTGATGCTGGTGTAAACAAACTATAATGCCAGTATCATACAAGTACAGCACATATAATTATGTATAGTACATAATAATTGACAATAAATGGTTACTACTTTATGTTATTTACTATACAATACTTGGTATTTTTTAGAGTGTACTCCTTCTACTTATTAAAAAAAAAAAAAAAGTTAACTGTAAAATAGCCTCAGGCAGGTCCCTCAGGAGATATTCCAGAAGGCATTGTTACCATAGGAGATGACTGCTCCGTGCATGGTACTGCCCCTGACAACCTTCTAGTGGAACAAGATGTGAATGTGGAAGACAGATGTTGATGATCCTGACCCTGCATAGGCCTAGGCGAATGTGTGTGTGTGTATTCATTTTTGACAAAGTTTAAAAAGTTTTAAAAAAGTAAAAAAAAACCTAATAAAGATATAAAAATATTTTTGTACACCTGTACGATGTATTTGTTTTAAGCTGTTATTAGAAAAGAATTAAAAAGCTAAGCCAAACTAAAAAGTTTATTAAGTAAAAAAGTTATAGTAAGCTAAGGTTAATGTATTATTGAAGATTTTTTTATATAAATGTAGTATAGCCTAAGTGTATAGTACTTATAAAGTCTACAGTAGTATGCAGTGATGTCCTAGGCCTTCACATTCACTCACTGTCACACCCACAGCAACTTCCAGTTCTGCAAGCTCCATTCATGGTAAGTGGCCTATACAGGTGTTCCACTGTTAATCTTTTACTGTATCTTTTCTATGTTTAGATACACAAATACTCACCATTGTGTTAGACTTGCCTAAGGTATTCAGTACAGTCACTTGCTGTACAGGTGTGTTGCCCAGGAGCAATAGGCTATATAGCCTAGACATGTAGTAGGCTGTACCATCTAGGTTTGTGTACATTTACGTACATTCTATGATGTGATGTTTGCACAACGACAAAATCATGTAACACTTTTTCAGAACACATCTCCATCACTAAGCAATGCATGACTGTATCTCCATTTAGCTGTAGAACCATGGATGCCACATAACCTTCAAATCTTACCATTGGCCTATGTGCCTCAGAAAAACATAAGTAAATAATTCTAATGAATATTCAGTTCATTGTTCAACATACCTAACATTTTTAGTATCCTCCGCAATACTAAAACTGACATTGGACTGTTTAAAAAATCGTTATTCAAAATCTAAAATTACCTAAGATGCAGTCACTCAACCAAGCAAAGATGTCATTCAGAGTGGAATAATCAAAATGCATTTTGTACATACGAAGTCAGTGGAATCTGTTTTACTTACCACAGTTTCTTAATGACAAGGTTTTCTTAATATTGCCAATCTTTTCATTAACATGAGAGCATAATTGTTCCAGATCTGAGGAGGCCATCCTTTAAGCCTCTGAAGAAAAAAATATAAACATATTCGTAACGAAAACCCACACAAATTTCTGTTCACTTTCGAAATCCAAGAATGGTCAACATCAAGTAAATCACAAGTCTTTGAAGGTTAAGCACAAATATTCAAGAGCAATTTCTTTCAATTCTACAACATTCAGTTTCTAACCACGGTACAGTACTGACTCGTCTTAGAGCCTTCGGCCATCGATGGATCCCAAACCAGGGTAAAGGGGATAAGCCTGAGTCCTTTCCTTAAGGGTTCAGGAGGACAGACGCACTATTTATATATAAAGACAACACTGGTATTTTCTTTAAACATGCAAAATACGGACACAGTTTTTAAAAATCTCCTACACGGTCAAAGAAATGGGCCCAGGTAATCATTTTTCCTGCGCTGTGAGGGGTTGGGGCTTTACAGTTTGGGATCGGTAAGGAAGCAGAGAAATGGGAAAGGACCAGTTTCCCACCCACTCCACGGGTGAGAGAGAAGGAGCGAGTCTACAGCATCCACCCCAGCGTCCAGCCCCGTCGTCCCCCACGCCCGGCGCGGCCCGCGGCCCGCGGCCCCCAGCCGCCAAGCAGTGCCTGGGGCGCTTCCGAAGGCAGGGTCCCCAACACACAGACTCCAACCTCGAGTCGGTCGGGCAGCAAAAGGCTACTCGCCGCTGGGTCTCCAGCCGCGAATACCGCAGTCTCAGCTGGAAGCCTGGGATGATGAGACTGCGACTCCGGGAGCAAAATTCAAACCGCCCGCCGGGCCCTGGCGCAGCGCAGGCGCACATCCACGCTTCCGAAACGCAGGCTCAGCGGCTGTTGCAGGTTTGCGTCTTCCGGGGCCACAGCTGGGCGGGGAAGGAGGCGTGGCCGAGCCGGGAAAAGGCGGGGCGAGGGCGAAGGCGGAGTTTCCGGAAGAAAGGATACCCCGGAGGTGCACCTCCGGCGCTAACCAGTCTGGGGAGATTTCAGTGGGCTGCGCAGTCTTGACAGCCGTCCAGCCAGGGACCTGGCGTCGCCAAGACGTGGTCTTCCACATTTGCTGCACCTTAGAGTCACCAGGGGCAGCTATTACAAGTCGCAGTGCCTAGAGCACACCCCAAGTCGGTGATATCAGACACTGGGAAAATGAGGCACAAGCCTTAGTATTTATAAAAACACCCCAGAAAATTCAAAAGAGCAGCCAAGTTTGTGTAGAAGAAACAGTGACCCTGTCTTCTGGGTCTTACAGCCTCTGTAAGTGTTCCTGTATACCAAACCAGGGGTGGGGCTGCTTATTCTCATGATGAACTGGGAAAAAAGAGAGTTTATTTTGGTAACCGGGTACAGGGAAAAGGCCTGGAAAATATCGCCAGATCAACTCAAAATTACGAAGTTTTCCAGAGCTTATATACCTTCTAAACTATCTGTCTACATGTAAGTGTGCATGTGTGTAAAGATGTAAATGGTTTCACTTATTTTAATCTATAACTAAGATCAGTCCTAAAGATCTTCCTCTGGAGCCCCAGTAAGTTTACTTAATCTAGATGGGTGCAGATGCCAGGGGTGATTACCCTTATCTTGCCTTCTACTAAATCATGAAGGTTTGGGCAGTTCCTTCAGACCCCCAATGAACTTGTTTGTTGGAGTCTGGGGAGTTTCTTCAGACCCCCAATAAAAACTTGTTTAATCTTGAACAGGTCCTGTTAAGAATTCCTTCTTTATGTTGTCATGCTTCAAGGCCCAGGAAAGGCCTGGGCAAAACTCTTGGTGGGCTTTTGTTACATTCCGGCCTTTGTATAAAGACACTGGCTCTTTCAGCTTTTAATATTTAACTTAACTAGTGCTGAAACAGTGGTTACGGAGGCCTGTCCAGCTGTTAGTGAGACCTGGCCTGCCACATAAGAGCAAATATAAATTTAAAATAAGAAAAACAAAAGTTTAATTCTCGCCGTTGAAAAGAAGGAAAAGCACCCAGGGCTGGAGTGGTGGCACCGCCAGGTTCTGTCCATCCCTTGGCTCCACTGCGCTATTATTATGCACTCGGGCCTTCAGGCTGCCAGCGCCTGTCCTCAGGTCTTTCTCCCAGGCAGCAGAAAGAATCAAGAGGCATGTGTAATAGGCTTAACTGCCAGTGGAACCAGCACCTTGAGAGCCTTGTACTGGAAGCCACACCCAGTGACTTCCATCTGCTTCTCACTGGTCACTCCTATCTGCAAAGGTGACTGAAAAAAATCTTTTGTAAAAAATGTATTCTGGACAGTTACTTTCACTCACGTCTGTGTGAAGAGACCATCAAACAGGATTTGTGTGAGCAACAAGGCTGTTTATTTCACCTGGGTGCAGGCGGGCTGAGTCGGAAAAGACAGTCAGCAAAGGGAGATGGGGTGGGGCTGTTTTATAGGATTTGGGTAGGTAAAGGAAAGTTACAGTCAAAGGGGGTTGTTCTCTGGCAGACAGGGGTGGGGATCACAAGGTGCTCAGTGGGGGAGCTTTTGAGCCAGGATGAGCCAGGAGAAGGAATTTCACAAGGTAATGTCCTCAGTTAAGGCAGGAACAGGCCATTTTCACTTCTTTTGTGATTCTTCAGTTACTTCAGGCCATCTGGATGTATATAAGTGCAGGTCACAGGGGATATGATGGCTTGGCTTGGGCTCAGAGGCCTGACATTCCTGTCTTCCTATATTAATAAGAAAAATAAAACGAAATAGTGGTAAAGTGTTGGGGCAGCGAAAATTTTTGGGGGTGGTATGGAAAGATAATGGGCGATGTTTCTTAGGGCTGCTTTGAGCAGGATTAGGAGCAGCGTGGGAACCTACAGTGGGCGAGATTAAGCTGAAGGAAGATTTTGTGGTAAAGGGTGATATTGTGGGGTTGTTAGAAGAAACATTTGTTGTATAGAATTATTGGTGATGACCTGGATACGGTTTTGTATGAACTGAAAAAAGAACGGAATAAGACAAGGAGAAAAACAGGTATTAAAGAACTAAGAATTGGGAGGACCCAGGACATCCAATTAGAGAGTGCCCAAGGAGGCTCAGCATAGCCCTGCCAGCAAAGATTATTTATTTACTTTAAGAGAGAGTTAAGAGTGGCAGTTTGGGATAGCACCAGGAGATATCAGCTGTGATGGCTTGCAGAACAGTGTAAACCGGCAGTGTAAACAAGAGCACGGCATTTATGAGTAGCTGAGAACAGTGAATAGGAGTATGACTATAAAGAAGATGGTAGGGATGACAAGTTTTTTGGGGCGCAGTTCAAGTTGGTCTACTGTCTGGAATGAGACTGGGGCCTAATAAAAAGGAGCGTCTATACAAGGGCTTAAATGGGCTGTAACCTGTAGCATTCTGAGGACAGGCCCAAATTCTGAGAAGGGCAAGTGGTAAAAGTATTGTTCAGTCCTTTTTAAGTTGGTGGCTGAGTTTAGAGAGGTGTGTTTTTAAAAGACCATTAGTTCACTGAATACCAAGAGCCTGAGAAACTGCATGCGTGATTTGACTAATAAAGGCCGGTCCGTTATTGGACTGTATAGAAGTGAGAAGGCTAAACCAAGGAATTATGTCTGACAGAAGGGAAGAAATGACCACAGTGGCCTTCTCAGACCCTGTGGGAAAGGCCTCTACCCGTCCAGTGAAAGTGTCTACCCAGACCAAGAGGTATTGTAGTTTCCTGACTTAGGGCATGTGAGTAAAGTCAATTTGCCAGTCCTGAGTAGGGACAAATCCCCAAGCTTGATGTGTAGGAAAGGGCGGGGGCCTGAACAATCCCCGAGGGGTAGTAGAATAGCAGATGGAACACTGAGAAGTGATTTCCTTAAGAATAGATTTCCACGATGGAAAGGAAATGAGAGATCCTAAGAGATGGGCTAGTGGCTGGTAACCTACATGGAAGAGGTTATGAAATGACGACAGAATAGAATGGGCCTGTGAGGCTGGAAGGAGATAGATATTTTCCTTGGTCCAAGAACCATTTGCCTTGTGTGGGAAGAGATTGATAGGTGGAAGTTTCAGCAGGGGAGTAGGTGGGAGTGGCCAGATGAGAAGGAGAAAAACTGCCATGAGGGATAGAAGTTGGAATGCTAGCTGCTTTTTTAGCTAACTTATCAGCATAAACATTGACCTGAGCGATGGGATGTGATGCCTTTTGATGGCCCTTGCAGTGAATGACTCCAGCTTCCTTTGGAAGTAAAGCGGCCTTGAGAAGAGTTTTTATTAAAGAGGCATTAAGGATGGAGGACCCTTGCATAGTGAGGAAATCTCTTTCAGCCCATGTAACAGCATGGTGGTGCAGGATATGGAAGGCATATTTAGAGTCAGTATAAATATCGATGCATTATTCCTTTGCAAGGTGGAGGGCTCGAGTTAAGGCAATGAGTTCGCCTTGCTGAGAGGTAGTGGTGCGGGGCAGAAAGTATATGCGTCAAGTGTGAGGAAGCAAATAGGTTTTGGAAGTTATGAGAAATGTAGAGAATGAGTTGAGCACAGTTTTGATTTTGAGAGCCTCTAAAAGTATTGAAGCAGTGGCAGCTACTACACACAGACATGAGGGCTAGGCTAAAACAGTGAGGTCAAGTTGTTTGGACAGAAAGCCTACAGGGTGCAGTCCTGGCTCTTGTGTAAGAATTTTGATTGCACTAACCATGCCTAGGAAGGAAAGGAGTTGTTGTTTTGTAGAAGGGATTGGGGTTTGAGAGATCAGTTGGATATGATTGACAGGGAGAGCACGTGTGTTTTTATGAGAATTATGCTGAGATAGGTAACAGATGAGGAAGAAATTTGGGCTTGACGGAAGTAATGGGGGCTGTCTCTGAAGCCTTGCGGCAGTACAGCACAGGTAATTTGCTGAGCCTGGTGGATGTCAGGGTCAGTCCAAGTGAAAGCGAAGAGAGACTGGGAAGAAGGGTGCAAAAATAGTAAAGAAAGCATGTTTGAGATCCAGAACAGAATAATGGGTTGTGGAGGGGGGTATTGAGGATAGGAGAGTATATGGCTTTGGCACCACGGGGTGGATAGGCAAAACAATTTGGTTGATAAGGTGTGGATCCTGAACCTGTAAGCCTTGTCTGGTTTTAGGACAGGTAAAATGGGGGAATTATAAGGGGAGTTTATAGGCTTTAAAAGACCATGCAGTAACAGGTAAGTGATAACAGGCTGTAATCCTTTTAAAGCGTGCTGTGGGATGGAATATTGGTGTTGAGCGGGGTAAGGGTGATTAGGTTTTAATAGGATGGTAAGGGCATGTGATCAGCTGCCAGGGAGGGAGTGGAGGTGTCCTATACTTGTGGTTTAAGGTGGGGAGATACAAGGGGAGGATGTGCAAGAGGCTTTGAACTGGGGGAAAAGGCGGCAATGAGGTGTGGCTGTAGCCCAGGAATAGTCAGGGAAGCAGATAATTTAAAATGTCTCAACCTAATAAGGGAGTTGGGCAGGTGGGGATAACTAAAAAGGAGTGCATAAAAGAATGTATCCACAGTGGCTCAAGCCTGTAATCCCAGCACTTTGGGAGGCCAAGGTGGGCGGATCACCTGGGGTCGGTAGTTCGAGACCAGCCTGACCAACACGGAGAAACCCCATCTCTGCTAAGAATACAAAATTAGCCGGGCGTGGTGGCACATGCCTGTAGTCCTAGCTACTAGGGAGACTGAGGCAGGAGAATCGCTTGAACCTGGGAGGCGGAGGTTGCGGTGAGCCGAGATCGCACCATTGCCCTCCAGCCTGGGCAACAACAGTGAAACTCCATCTCAAAAAAAAAAAAAAAAAAAGAACGTATCCAAGTTGGCACAAGAGTTGGGGAGTTTTAAGAGGTTTAGAACCCTGGCCGTCAATACCCACAACAGTTATGGAGGCAAGGGAAACAGACCCTTGGAAAGAAGGTAATGTGGAGTGGATAGCCTCCGTATTGATTAAGAAGGGGATGGACCTACCCTTCACTGTGAAAGTTACCTGAAGCTCGGCGTCCGTGAATGTCTGGGGGGCTTCCGAGGCGATGGGGCAGCATCAGTCTTCAGCCTTTAAGCTGAGAAGATCTGGGAAGGAGTCAGTCAGAGAGCCTTGGGCCAGAGTTCCAGGGGCTCTGGGAGTGGCTGCCAGGTGAGTTGAAGAGTCCATTTTCAGTAGGGTCCTGCACAGATGGGACACAGCTTAGGAGGAATCCCGGGCTGCGGGCATTCCTTGGCCCAGTGGCCAGATTTCCAGCACTTGTAGCAAGCTCCTGGGGGAGGAGGTTCTGGAGGAACCGTTGGCAGTTGCGTTCAGGCGTTTGGAGTTCTTGTGTGCTGGAGATGTGGCTGGGGTTTGTCTCACAGTGGAAGCAAGGAATTGCAACTTAGAAATACATTGCTACTTGGCTGCCTCTACTGTATTATTGTACACCTTGAAGGCGAGGTTAATTAAGTCCTGTTGTGGGGTTTGAGGGCCAGATTTTAATTTTTGGAGCTTTATTTAATGTTGGGAGCGGATCGGGTAATAAAATGTATATTGAGAATAAGACAACTTTCTGACCTTTCAGGGTCTAGGGCTGTAAAGCGTCTCAGGGTTGCTGCCAAATGGGCCGTGAACTGGGCTGGATTTTTCATACTTGATGAAAAAGAACCAAACGCTAACTGATTTGGGAGAGGTTGGATAAAGAAAAAGGAGCATTAACCTTGACTATGCCTTTAGCTCCAGCCACCTTTTTAAGAGGAAATTGCTGGGCAGGTGGGGGAGGGCTAGTCAAGGAATGAAACTGTAAGCCGGACCGGAACCAAACTGTAAGCTGGACCTGGTGCGAGGAGGGGAGGTGATAAAATGATTACAGGGTGGAGGAGCAGAGGCTGAGGAAGAATTAGGACCTAGCTCGGCCTGGTGAGGAGCAGCCTGGGGAGGAGGGGAGAGGTCAGATGGGTCCGCAAAAAAGGAAGATTGGAAAGACTCAGCAACACTTGGGGTTGGGACTGAGGGGACAGGCGAGAGGGAAAGAAGGAAGATTTGGGATGAGTTGCATTGGGAACAGAGACTAGGGAGGGACCAATGTGTAAAAGAATGCCTGGGCTTCAGGGACCTCAGACCTTTTGCCCATTTTGCAACAAGAATTATTTAGAACTTGTAGGATGGAAAAATCGAAAGTGCCATTTTCTGGCTATCTGGAACCACTGTTGAGTTTGTATTGGGGTTAAGTGGCATTGCAGAAGAAAATAAGGCATTTAGATTTTAGGTCAGGTGTGAGGTGAAGAGATTTTAAGTTTTTGAGAACACAGGCTCAGGGAGAAGAAGGAGGAATGGAGGGTGGAAGGTTGCCGATAGTGAAGGAGGCAAGTCCAGAGAAAAGAGAGGGTACAGACACGGAAAGAAGGGGTGGGGGTGCTTGCCCCCCAGGAAAGTGGAGAGTAAAGAGAGGGTAGAGACATGGAGAGAAGGGGTGGGTGAGCAGCCCTGGGCTGCAATGTGGGTGAGCAGCCAAAGCAGGCATCTCGGCAATTGACTTGCTGCCAAGGGTGTCTCAGGCGTCCATGTGAAGAGACCACCAAACAGGCTTTGTGTGAGCAACATGGCTGTTTATTTCACCTGGGTGCAGGTGGGCTGAGTCTGAAAAAGGAGTCAGCAAAGGGTGGTGGATTATCATTAGTTCTTACAGGTTTTGGGATGGGCGGTGGAGTTAAGAGCAATGTTTTGGGGGCAGGGGGTGCATCTCACAAAGTACATTCTCAAGGGTGGGGAGCATTATAAAGAACCTTCTTAAAGGTGCGGGAGATTACAAAGTACATTGATTAGTTAGGGTGGGGCAGAAACAAATCACAATGGTGGAATGTCATCAGTTAAGGCTATTTTCACTTCTGTGGATCTTCAGTTGCTTCAGGCCATCTGGATATATACGTGAAGGTCATTGGGGATATGATGGCTTAGCTTGGGCTCAGAGGCCTGACAAAGGGAATGTGGGTGAATGACCAAGGCAGCGTCCCTGTGGTGATCAGACACCAATGAAATGTGGATGAATAATCAAGGAGGCATCCCCATGTGATTAAACACCAAGGGAAGACCGTCTTCCCGAGTCTGTGACTGGCTCTGGAGTTTTGGGTTCACAGATAAAACGCATCTCCTTTGTCTCTACCAGAAAAGGAAAGGAACTGAAATTAAGAGAAGGGAGAGATTGAAGTGTGGCACAAAGATTGAAAGGAGAAAGTGGTTGAAGAATAGTGAGAGAGGTTGGAGAAAGACAGTAAAAAAGAGGCCACTGACCTGATTTAAAATTGGTGAGATGTTCCTTGGGCTGGTTAGTCTGAGGACCAGAGGTCGTGGGTGGATCTTTCTCACGGAGCAAAGAGAGGAGGACAGGGGATTGATCTCTCAAGGGAGGTCCCCCGATCCGAGTCACAGCACCAAATTTCACTTGGCACCAAATTTCACTTGCATCCATGTGAAGAGACCACCAAACAGGCTCTGTGTGAGCAACAAGGCTGTTTATTTCACCTGGGTGCAGGCGGGCTGAGTCTGAAAAGAGAGTCATCGAAGGGAGATGGGTTGGGGCTGTTTTATAAGATTTGGGCAGGTAAAGGAAAATTACAGTCAAAATTACAGGGGTTGTTCTCTGGCAGGCAGGGGTGGGGGTCACAAGGTTCTCAGTGGGGGAGCTTTTGAGCCAGGTTGAGCCAGGAGAAGGAATTTCACAAGGTAATGTCATCAGTTAAGGCAGGAACAGGCCATTTTCACTTCTTTTGTGATACTTCAGTTACTTCAGGCCATCTGGATGTATATAAGTGCAGGTCACAGGGGATATGATGGCTTAGCTTGAGCTCAGAGGTCTGACAGTTGCATTGCATCCTCAAGACTTAAGTTTAGCCTAAAGTTGCATCTATACGTATTTTAAGTTGTGCCTAAAGGTTTCTCTGTAAGTCACAAACTATAACCTAAATGAAGGTGTAAACAGACTGTAGTCTACTCTCATGCCAGTCACTGAGTTATAGTCAATGAAAGGGAGCCAGCTGCTCAAACCCTGTTCAAATAAAGCAAACGCTGACTGTAAGCAATCTGGCTGTTGCTGTGTAGCAGGACAAGCCACAGACAAAACTCCTCAGACACCGAGTTAAAGAAGGAAGGGGTTTATTCGGCCGGGGGCATCGGCAAGACTCCTGTCTCAAGAGCCGAGCTCCCCGTGTGAGCAATTGCTGTCCCTTTTAAGGGTTCACAACTCTAAGGGGGTGCATGGGACAGGGTCGTGATTGATTGAGCAAGCAGGGGTACGTGACTGGGGGCTGCACACACCGGTAATTAGGCTCTAACTGCATCTTTGGGTCTTCATTTTTCTTGTAAGGATTCCCATGTACAAGTAAATAGTATTAATATTGTATGCTTTTCTCTTGTTCATCTGTATTATGTCAGTTCTGGCCAGAGACCTTAGGAACATGGAAGAAAATTTTATCCATCACTGTTTAATTTCCTCATGTTACAACATCACATGAACAATTCTAGATTACTTTTGAATTCTACGTTTTTCATACCCAGCTGACTTTGAAAGAAAAGATTTTATTTTTATTTTTTGTATTTCTACTTTGCCTTTTCCTTACAGCTAGTGTCAAGGTTAACTTCTGGATGTCCCCAAGTCAGAATTAACTAAGAGCCTCATTGTAGAATTAGGATTGAGGATCTCTGTAAGCAACAGGATTGCATTTCTGGGCATCTTGGGAAACATTTCTTTTAATGTTTTGACCAATGACCAGTGACCAACGGGTCCAATAAGTTTTGGGACAGCTTCATAGATCTCCGGTGCTGATAAGTCTTCATTCAGAAGAGGGAGGGACCATTGAAATAGATGGGGTGCATTCCGAGATGCCTCACTGATCAGATCTGACCCAAGGCAGATTATATTTTTACATTTCCTATTAATCTACAGTCCTTTGGCTTGTCTTTAAAAGTCTTTTTCCAGCTGACAGAATTAAAATCCATTGCATGTACTTTTAATACTGTTCTCACTGGGATAATTTCTTAATTCTCACAAGCAGTCATAGCAGCTGAGACAAATCATTCCAGAAAATCAAACTCTTCACTTTTTCAATGTCTCATCCCCTCAAATGATATGTAGTCCTGGTGGTGTTGGTTGGTTGATTTGTTTTTAACCAGAGGAGAGAGGAAGAAGAAAAATGTCTTACCATTTTCCTAGTGTTCTTTCTTTATCATATTGAGTCTTTATCCAATATATACTTTTTTAGTATTAGAGTCAGAGCCCCAATTTCTGTGCCACTGGAGCTGCCCCTAATGAAGGCCCGGTGCTATGTAATATGAATAAAGGCAAGAAAGGAAGGTACTCAACATGCAAAACTTCTCATTCCCTCTCTTTCTCTCTGTCTCTCTTTCTGATGTCTAAAATGCCACCCATACATGAGGCAGGAAGATGGGAAAAAAAAGATGGAGACCTTCTCCTCAGTCATTAAATGGCTCTGTGAACTTGGAAAGTGGATGACTTTTTTTTTTTTTTGAGATGGATTCTTGCTTTGTCAGCCACACTGGAGTGCAGTGGTGTAATCATGGCTTACTGCAACCTCTGCTGCCCAGTTTCAAGCAATTCTGCTGCCTCAGCCTCCTCAGTAGCTGGGATTACAGGCATGTGCCACCATACCCATGTAGAGGACTACGTGCTCGCAAACGAGACATTCCCGATAAGTCCTGCTCTTGCAAACGAAGCAGGGCGTTCCTTCCCTGCAAACAGGGAGGACAAAGGAGCCAGCTGCAAACAGCAGACCCTGGGGCCTTGTTTATATGTAAACATCTTGAAAATCCAGAAAGTCAGGAAAAGGTCAAAAAAAAAAAACAATGTGTCTTGTGACTTGGCAACATTCCACAAATGACTGTATAAAATAAAGCAGAGCACGCCATTCGGGGTGGCTGCCATGTTTGTCTTGTCTTGTGTTGTCTTGTGTGTCCATTCCGTTGTTTAGGAAACACGCGGACCCCAACATCTGGTGCAGCGAGCAGGGTCCGTGGCTCCATGAGAGCAAGGAACCGGAGGGGGAACACCCCGGGCAGGTAAATAAATGAAGGGGGACCCACAGGAAAATTATGGGGAATTCCACCTCTCTGGCCTCTGAATATCTGCGGTTACTCCAGGGACTGTTGATGTCTATAGGAGTAGAAGTAAAAGAAAAGACTTTGAAGCGATTGTTTACCCATGTTGAACAACATTGTTATTGGTTTCAATATCAAACCAAAGTACAGTTAAATCGAAAGGAATGGTTACAAGTGGTTAAAGTCCTGCGTCGAGCTCATCAGTGAGGGCAAACGAGGGCTCTGACTTTGTGGACTTTGTGTAGTTCCATTACTCAGGCATTAGAGTTACTTGAAACTGACTCAGAGCATGGCGATACTGCCACAGGAGGTGAGGCATCTGAAGCTTTAGAGAGGAATGATCCTAGAGAGGAACATATTTACGCCCCAGTGGTGGAGGACAAGAAATTGGAAAAAGAGCTAATGACTCCTTCATCTGAAGGAAATTCTGATTTGCAACACATTTTGGAGATGTTACAACATTTGTTAAAATTGCAAGGTACCACTGCTCCTGTTTCTCCTATCTCTCCGCCACGAGCCTTCCCTGTTACCTTCCCTTCTGCTCTTTTGGCCCTTTGCCCCCACCTCCAACCTCTTTGCCTATGTCAGGTCATGTTTTCTCTGTGCCTCTTCCTCCTGTAGGAGAAAAGGAATCGAAGGAAAAGGATGATTTCGAGGAATTAGATTTATTCCCAATAACATGGGCTGCTTTCGGCCCCAATGCTCAGTTCCCAAATGGTGGCCAGAATGTGACTTTTACAGCCCTACAATTTAAAGTTTTGAAAGAAATGAAAGCTGCAATTTCTAATTATGGACCTCAGTCACCGTTTGTTCTTGGCCTTCTCAATTCCTTCTCTTCAGAACATATGATGATTCCTATTGACTGGGAAACGTTAGGACAGGCTGTCCTTGATCGTTCACAATGGCTTCAATTAAAAAGTTGGTGGTGGGAGGAAGCAAGAGTACAAGCTAGAAAAAATGCTACCCGAAATCCCCCAGGACCTACTGAAGAGCAGCTTACAGGTTCAGGACAATACACCACTCTTAATGCTCAGGCAGGCCTAGATGATATTGCTCTCACTCAGATTAAAGCCTTGTTTATAAAAGTGTGGACTAAGGTTGAAATAGCAGGTAAAACTTCTTTATCTTTTGTAAAGATCCTACAAGGAGCCACTGAGCCATATCCAGATTTTGTAGCCCACCTTCAAGATGCTGTATTAAAGACTGTAGGTTCAGGCCCTGCTGCTAAAATTCTTTTGGATACTCTGGCTTTTGCAGGTGCTGGAGGAGCTATTTACAATGCTCAATTGTTTGCTGGGGCACTTTCTAAGGCTTTAAAAGGCAATTCTAAACTAGGTATATGCTATCAATGTGGGAAACCCGGTCATTTTAAAAAGGAATGCCAAAAAAATTAGGCTCTTCTGCTCTAAAAGAAAAAAGGTTACCATCTGATATGTGTAAACGATGTGGCAAGGGTCGACATTAGACCAATGAATGCCATTCAAAAACTGATAAAAGTGGGAATGTATTGTCACTCCTCTTGGGAAACGGGAGCCGGGGCCCGCAGGCTTGGGGCCCCAACAACTACAATGCAGGCCTACCCCAGTACCCAGTGAGCAGTGGCTTACAACATCAAGGAATGACTTCGAGTCCTCCTTAAAGACATCTTACCCTACCCCAGTTTCTCAGCTTTATGCTGCCACTAAGCAGAGTCCCGCTGCTGACCTAACTATTGTCCAGCCTTATACTTTATCTCCTAATGGAGGAATATATAAGTTAGGTGTGGTCCTTTGCCAAAGGGACATGTAGGACTTTTACTAGGTCAAAGCAGCAGCGCTATACGGGGGTTAATAGTGGTCCCAGGAATTATTGATCCTGATTTTACTGATGAAATCCTTATTATGGTACAAGTCTCACAATTTATGCGCCTAGAGGCAGGGGAACATATTGCACAATTGCTTTTATTGCCCTTTTTTTCCTTTCTTATCTAGAGATGTGTCTCGTCAAGGAGGTTTCGGTAGTACTGGGAAAACTGTTTTCTAGGAAACTTTAGTTTCTGATCAAAAACCTTTATGTTCATTGCAAATTAATGGGATACTTTTTGAAGGATTAGTCGACACAGGAGCGGATGTATCTATTATATGTTTGGCTCAATGGCCTGATCATTGGAAAAAGAAACAAGTATTGGTTACTCTATCTGGCCTAGGTACTACTTCTGTAGTCTACCAAAGTGTCGAGCCCCTGAGCTGTGTAGGACCTGAAGGACAACAAGGAAAAGTGTTCTTTTATATCATTCCCATTAATATTAACCTTTGGGGCCATGATCTTTTACAACAATTTGGTGCCTTTTTAAGCATTCCTCATATTTCTTCAGCTGCCAAAAATATGATGTTCAAAATGAGCTACAATCCTTTAAACTCTTAGCCACTGTCCACAAGCCTCAAGCTTTACAATTGAAGTGGAAAACTACAACTCCTGTTTAGGTGGAACAGTGGCCATTATCTAAAGAAAAACTTAAGGCTTTAAAGAATTTAGTTAAGGAACAATTGGCTGAGGGGCATATTGAACCAAGTACTTCTGCATGGAATTCCCCTGTGTTTGTCATTAAAAAGAAAAGTGGAAAATGGCACTTATTAACTGATCTTAGAGCTGTAAATACTTGTATTCAACCTATGGAGACTTTATCCCCTGTAGCAGAAGAAGAGTTGTCATTTGTAGAAAATAGAATTAGTGAAGCTCACCTTGATTATATTGCACCCAATCTTCCACTTTCGTTGTGTCTTTTTCATACTCCCCATTCACCAACGGCCGTTTTACACCAAGATAATAATATTCTGGAGTGGCTGTTTTTGGCTAATAAAGCCGTTAAGAAAATTCACCCATATATTGATAAATTGGCTGAATTAATTATTAAAGGATGACATCGAGCTCGTCAGTTGCTTGGTGCTGACCCTATAAAAATTATTACCTGATTATCTAATCAATACATTGAATCTCTGCTGGAAACTCATAAGGGTTGGCAAGTGGCTTGCGCTGAGTATACTGGTTCTTTTTCTCAGCATTATCCTAGTAATAAATTATTTGCTTTTCTGCAACAATATTCTTTACTGCCGTATAATCCTATCTCTTACACTCCAGTTAAAGGTCCCACCTTTTTTACTGATGCTTCAAGCAATAGAAAGCCTGGATACTGGACTTCAGACAATTCAAAAATTTCTCACTATCCATTTGAATCAGTACAACAAGGAGAACTTTTTGCCATTCTTATGGTTCTACAAGACTGGCTTCAAACCCCTTGTAATATAGTTAGTGATTCCCAATATGCTGTATATGTAACTAAATATATTTCTCAGACTTCTTTACCATTATTTCCTCAAACTCCTTTACAAAAATTATTTTCTTTATTATTTGTAACTCTTACTTCCCGCACTGCCCCCCTTTTTATCACTCATATTCGTTCTCATTCAGCTTTGCCAGGACCTTTATCTTTTGGCAATAGTCAGATTGATTCTTTACTTATTGGCAGTGTCCAATGGGCTCAGGATGAGCACCAACTACATCATACTAATAGTTTAGGATTACAACGGTGATTTTCTATAACATGCCGTCAAGCCCGAGCTATTGTCAGAGCCTGCCCATCTCATGCTCCTATTATTGCACTTTTTTTAAGTCCAGGTATTAATCCTCGAGGCATTCAACAAAATCACATTTGGCAAATGGATGTAACTTATGTTCCTTCCTTTGGTCATTTAAAATATGTTCATCATACTATTGATACGTGGTCACATTTCTAGTGGGCTACGCCATTACCCTCTGAAAAGGCTGACTGTTATTACTCATTTACTTACTTGCTTTGCAGTTATGGGAGTCCCTGCTGAATTAAAAACTGATAATGCCCCTGCTTATTGCTCTCGCAAATTGGCTGCCTTCCTCTTTTTATACCATATTCATCATTCCACTGGTATTCCATTTAACAGTCAAGGTCAAGCAATTATTGAAAGAGCCAATGCTACCTTAAAATTACAACTTTTAAAACAAAAAGGGGGAGATGGGCGAGATTCCCCAAAACATCAAATTCTGAAAGCCCTTTTTACTTTAAATATTCTCAACCCTTGGCGCCAATTACAGCAGTCTGCAGTGGTGAAACATTTTCAACAGCCTTTAGAAAAGCCACAAAACAGTAATCTGTGGGTGTATTATCCTTCATTACAAGGGAAATATTTAAAAGGAAAAGTTTTACAATGGGGCTAAGGCTATGCTCTTGTCCGTACAGGTGCTGGAGACGAGTGGTTTCCATCTAGATGATTGAAACAGTGCCATGGCAAAGAGGAGCCGATCTGAAGAGTTCCTGAAGGAATTCCAGGAGCTAAATCTGAGCGCTCAGAGAACATTCACCTTCGGAACTCAACGTGCGGAGCCCCTGACATGGGGACAACTGAAAAAGTTAACTCAAGAAGCTGAAGAGGTTGTTCAACAAGCTGGGCAGCCCAAAACCCCACTGACTTTATTCCTGGCTATGCTGGCCATAGTAAATTGTCAGGTAACAGCTGGAGAATTTACATACTGGGCTTATATTCCTTTTCCACCTTTATATCAAGGTGTGGCCTGGGGAGACAGAGAAGTCCCAGTATTTACTAATGATACTGATTGGATGCCATCGCCTTTTTTAAATCAGGATCCTGAATTAGACACTGGCACAGTAAATAGTTCATATCAATTTGGGGTTGAAGGGTTACCTATATGTCTTGGGGGTAGTCCACATTGTCTGCATCTTTCTCATGAGGCTTGGGCTGTTCGCTATAACCATAGTCATATCTCTGCCTTTACTATGATTATTGTGGCTCAAAGTTTTAAGTATAATCATACTGCAGTACTTAATGAAACTCTGCCAAGTACATTATCTTTATGCCCCATCCCCGATGTGTCCGGAGGTGTTTCCCAACTAGAGTGGACTAGATGTAGAGGTAGTGGGCCACGATTGTTGTTAGAAGTAAAAGGGAAGAGTCGTAAATACCGTGTTACAGATTGGAGTGTACATGGAGATTTTCAGACTAAATTCAGCCATGTCAACCTGCATTGGCATAAAGGTAATCACAGCATTTCTGCAGATGGCAATGAAACTATTATTTGGCATGATGGTGGTCTATCACCCCCTATGCCACATTTGGCTAATACCTCACAAATACAAGGTCATATTTGGAAGTTGCTAGCTGCTGGCAAACCAATGTTCACTTTCACGGGAAACATGTCCTTAAATCTTACTAATATTGCTAACCCTTTCCATATATATTTGCATTGAAATAGTTCTAGATATGTTATTGCAAGTGTAAGAAAGCCTTACTTCTTGTTGACAGGAATTTTTAAATGGGATAATAATACAGGGGTAGTTAACTGTACAAACAAATATACATTCTTAAGTTGTATAAATACTACTTGGTGGAATAATAATTGGAATGAGTCTCATTCTGATTTATATGTACTAGGAGCCAGAAAAGAAACCTGGCTACCTATAAACTTAACACGTACTTGGAGTGAATCTGCTGGGGTTACTCAAATTTACAAGGTTATGCAAGACCTTGTCCACCACAGTTGAAGGATGGTTGGAATCATCTTGACCGTGGTGATAGGACTTGTAGCAATTGCTTCCACCACTGCTGTTGCTGGATTAGCTCTACACCAGAATATACAAAATGCAGAACTTGTGCAACAATGGCATGAACAATCATATTTGTTGTGGCAGCAGCAACGAGACATAGATGCTCATTTGACTGAACAAGTGGATAATCTGGAGCAAGTGGTTTCTTGGTTGGGAGATCAGCTAACAGTGTTGAATACCCGAGCTTTGTTGAAATGTGATTGGAATACTACCCAATTTTGTATTACTCCTGTTCCTTTTGACAGCACTGTACATAATTGGACTGAGATAAAGAGACTTTTAATTGGTCATAATAATCTTTCCCTAGAAATACAAGAATTAACACAGAACATTTCTAAAACATTTCGCAATCAGTTACCATTGCTGACTGGTGCAGATTTGATGACTAGTATTGCACAAAGTTTGACGTCTTTGAACCCTATGAGCCCTGTAAAAACTTTGCTGACCTCTGTTTCTAGTAATGTATTGATTGTTGTTCTTGCCTTTGTCATTTTCACAGTCTGCTGGAGATGGTGCCAAAGGGCAAACACCGAATCCCAGCGAGCCCAACACGTAATGATGGTTTTAAAAGAAATTCAAACTTGTAAATAAGGAAAGGGGAAATGTAGAGGACTACGTGCTCGCAAAGGAGACGTTCCTGATAAGTACTGCTCTTGCAAATGAAGCAGGGCGTTCCTTCCCTGCAAAAAGGGAGGACAAAGGAGCCAGCTGCAAACAGCAGACCCTGGGGGCTTGTTTATGTGTAAACATCTTGAAAATCCAGAAAGTCAGGGAAAGGTCAGAAAAACAATATGTCATGTGACTTGGCAACATTCCACAAACGACTGTATAAAATAAAGCAGAGCACACCATTCGGGGCAGCCGCCATGTTTGTCTTGTCTTGTGTTGTCTTGTGTGTTCGTTCATTCCTTTGTTTAGGAAACACGCGGACCCCAACACACCCAGTGAATTTTTGTATTTTTAGTGGAAACGAGGTTTCGCCATGTTGGCCAGGCTGGTCTTGAACTCTTGACCTCAGGTCATCCACTCACCTCAGCCTTCCAAAGTGCTGGGATTACAGGCATGAGCCACTGCACCCAGCCCAAAAGTGGATGGCTTCTGAGATCACTTCCAGCTCAAAGCACTAGTTTCTTTTTCTTATGAAAAGTATTTCCTTCTTCCTGTAGCCTGCTTAAAAAATATAAATATGGTGCTGTAGAAAAGATGGACTTCTAAGTTTAAAAGAATTGAGACTGCCTCACAGTTTTTCTTCCCTTACTTCTTAACAAGATGCACCCAAAATCAGTTTAAAAAAAAAGAAAACCTCTCCCCAAAAATCACTAATAATTGCCAGCAAGGAAGGGGAGATAGTGGAATACAATAAACTTTAAAAATTGGTATCAAGGAGGAAAATGAAGGATTCTGGAGTGGAGAGGATAAGTAGCCTGGCTCCTAATCACACACCACCCCTGAAGTCATTTGAAAAGCCACATATCTGAAAATTGAAAACCTGAAAACAACTGGAAAATAGCCTTTCTTTTTTCTCTCTTTGTAGCCATGGCTCTAATTCAGTCTAGTTTCCCATTGGGAAAATTACCAAAAGGTTAGATGTATTCCCTAAAGGGACGGACCACTCCTTGAAATTGTGAAAAAGCAGAACACTGGTTCAGAGCATCTAACAAGGAAAGAAAATTAAGAGGGAGGCAAGAAAGGAAGAAACCCTGCAAAGATTGATAAAGAAACTGACCTGGGAGAATACATAATTAAAGGAATAGTAATAAACTGTGTATTTATGTATATACATTATATATACATTAATTTAAAATAAGACCTCATAGAGAAGAATATAAACAGCAGCAATAGAAACATAAATGGAGATCATCACACTTAAAAATACAAAGTGAGGATCCAAACAACGCCATTCAACACATTGAAGTACAAATTGGAAGGAATAGAAAAGACACCACTGAAACTAAGTTAAAAGAAAAGCTTAAGATCATAACAATACATGCAGCTGAAAAGAAATTAAAGCAAATACAAAGAAGCCCACAGAATCAGAATGTAGAAATGATCCAACATGAGGATAATTGGTGTCCTAAATGCAAAGTGACCCAACTTTGGAATAGAAGAATTCAGAAGATGTAATAAAGGTGATTACCTAGAAGAAAAAAAATGAACCTCTAGATGGAGGCACACATTGCGGTCCAGGAAAATTTATTAAGAGACACTTTATAACTAGAATATACAACTTAAAGAAAGAGTTATTCAAGCATCCAGGCAAAAAACAAATTGGCTACAAAGGGGGAAAAAAATCAGACTGGACAACTGCAGAGTAACATTCCCCCCCCAACTTTTTATTTTGAAAAATTTCTAACATACACGAAAATGAAAAGAGTAGAATACCAAATATTCATACACCTTCCACTTAAATTTTTCAAATGGTAACATTGTGCTCTCTAGATATCTATGCATATGTAGTTGTATTTTAAAAATGTGTCCATAAATTCTTTGATGCTCTTCTATCAAGAGGTAGAGTCTAAATTCCTTCCCTTTAAAAATAGGCTGGCCTTAGTCACTGATTGCCAATGAATAGACTATTTCCAAAGCAATATTTTGTGAATTCCAAGGCTATTTCTTAGAAAATGGTACAGCTTATGCTTCTCTCTTTATATTAGAATACTCAACTTTGGTCCTCAAGGCTTATGCTGTAGAATGAATGTTTATGTTCCTCCTCAAATTCTTATTTTGAAACCTAACCACCAAGGTGATGTTATTAGAACACAAGCCCTTTGGGAGGTTATTGGGTCATGAGGGCACACCTTATGAATGGGATTAGTGCTCTTATAAAAGACATCCCAAAGAACCCCCTCCCCTCCTCTGCCATGTGAGATCATTCTGCCATATACATCCATCTATGAACCAGGAATCAGGCTCTCACCAGACACTGAATATGCTAGCACCTTGATCTTTGACTTCCCAGCCCTTAGAACTGTGAGAAATAAATCTCCGTGGTATATATACCCCCAGTCTGTGGTATTCTGTTACAGCAGCCTGAATGGAGTAAGATAGCTAAATTTCTGCTGAGTAAGGCCAAAAGGTTGGGGGCTCCCTTCCTCTACCTAGCCCCTACTCCCAGGATAGAGGCTCTACCCTAGGCTTGGCAGAACAAGACTACCAGGTTCCCAATCACCCCTGCTGTAGCTTACTCATTGAGCAGAGGTTCCATGCCAAGATAGGCAAGCTAAAAAGACCAGCAGCCACTATCCTCATCCAGCACCACAGTACTGGTTCAAATGTTCTGCCCATGAGGAGAGAGACAGCCTTTAAGAACAGAGAGTCCTGAAGTTCTGCAGAAAGGAACTGACTTTGAGACAGAGTGTAGGGAAGTTCAAGCCTAAGAGTGCCTTGAAAACAATAGAGATTTTGGTGTAAAGCAAATAAGAGGAGGTTGGAGTTGGTACCTGCTCTTAATTAATCAGAACAAAGCCATCTGGTTCACCAGAGACAAGCAGAAGAGATAGCTAAGAAGAGTCCTCCTGGGATTAAAACAAACTTCAAAAACTGCCTCAAAACCACCCTTGCCTGACAGATTGACTTCTGGCATGACAGCATGAGGATGTCTGCTGATTCTATCCACAGTGAAATTATTAAAAAGCATTAAAAGTATTAAAAAGCAATGACTTAAAGCCTCTGAAAATGGTCCTCGGGGCAAATAGCAAACAATGAAACAGTTATCATACGGTCCCATTTTTCTTTAATCACATACATGATTTTAAAAAATGTTCTGAAAAATGGTACTCAACTAATAACTATGATTAATTCTGAGCAGTGGGATGTGGTGTAGTTTTTATTTTCATTTTTGCATTTTTATACACTCTTTGAGTTTTTATTTGTAAGCATCTATCATTTAAATTAAAAAATCAGCATGAGTTTTTATAAAAAAGGAAGGTTAGGGCCAGACGTGATGGCTCACGCCTGTAATCCCAGCACTTTGGGAGGCCGAGGCCCGTGGATCACGAGGTCAGGAGATCAAGACCATCCTGGCTAACACGATGAAACCCTGTCTATACTAAAAAAATACAAAAAATTAGCCGGGCCTGGTGGCGGGCACCTGTAATCCTATCTATTCTGGAGGCTGAGGCAGGAGAATGGCATGAACCCAGGAGGTGGAGCTTGCAGTGAGCCGAGATCATGCCACTGCACCCCAGCCTGGGTGACAGAGCAAGACTCTGTCTCAAAAAAGGAAGATTGGGCTGGGTGCAGTGGCTTACACCTGTAACCTCAGCACTTTGGGAGGCTGAGGCAAGTGGATCACTTGAGGCCAGTAGTTCAAGACCAGCCTGGTCAGTCCAGTGAGACCCAATTTATACAAAAAACAAAATTTAAAAATTAGCTAGATGTAAAAACAATTACCTGGGTGGCATGCACCTGCAGTCCCAGCTCAGACGGCTGAGGTGGGAAGATTGCTTGAGCCCAAGAGTTCAAGGTTACAGTGAACTATGATTGTGCCACTGGACTCCAGCCGGAGTGACAGAGCAAGACCTTGTCTCTAAAAAGAAAAAAACAAACAAAAAGCAAACAAAAAAAAGAGAGTTTGGATGAGAAGCAAATATGCCAAGGAGGTAACATACATTGCTATGGCATTGTAGGATGTTTTCTGTATTTTCCTTTTTTAAAATTAATTACTTTATTTTTTATAAATAGAGATGAGATCTCACTATATTACCCAAGCTGGTGTCAAACTCCTGGACTCAAGCGATCCTCCCACCTCAGCCTCCCAAAGATCTGGAATTACAGGCATGAGCCACTGCACATGGCCTGTATTTTCAATAGACATAAGTGAGGCACACACTGTCTTAGCTCAGGCTGCTATAAGAAAATATCATAGACCAGGTGACTTAAACCACAAACATTTATTTCTCACTGTCTTGGAGGCTGGGGAGTCCAAGATCAAGGTGCCAACTGATTCAGTTCCTGATGAGGGCCCACTTCCTGACTTCCAGGTAGCTGCCTTCTCATTGTGTCTTCACGTGGTAAACAGAGAGAGAGAGATCTTCCTCTTTGTGAGCAGACACTAATCTTATGAGCCCCACCCTTGAGACCTCATTAACCTTAATTACCTCCTAAAAGCTGTATTTCCAAAGTCAGTCATGTTGGAGGTTAGGGCTTCAACATGTGAATTTTTGGGAAACACAATTCAGTCTAGAGCACATACATATAATTTTTTTGTTTTACTGTGAAAGGCTAAACTTTTATGTCTCCAGCTGTTAGTGTCTAGCATTTTAATGTGACAGAATGTGTTTAGAGAATAAAAGGATAAAATAATGGGGGAAGGAACAAAGACACACGCAACAAAATTTATTTAACGATGTCCAATAATAGTAAGAAAAACTTTCCTCCTTCAGGTTGCAATGAGCCGAGATTGCGCCATCGCACTCCAGCCTGGGCAACAAGAGTGAAACTCTGTCTTAAAAAAAAAAAAAAAAAAAAAAAAAAAAAAGTCCGGGCGCGGTGGCTCACGCCTGTAATCCCAGCACTTTGGGAGGCCGAGGCGGGTGGATCACAAGGTCAGGAGTTCAAGACCAGCCTGGCCAAGATGGTGAAACCCCGTCTCTACTAAACATACAAAAAAATTAGCTGGGCATGGTGGCACACGCCTGTAATCCCAGCTACTCCAGAGGCTGAGGCAGAGAATTGCTTAAACCTGGAGGGGCGGAGGTTGCAGTGAGCCGAGATGGCGCCACTGCACTCCAGCCTGGGCAACAGAGCAAGGCTCCATCTCAAAAAAAAAAAAAAAGGAAAAACTTTCCTCCTCCTAGTTCACATGTTCTAGAGGATGGCTGCTGTATAAGGGGGTATAAAATGTCCAACCCAAGCAATAACAATCTGAACAACCCCACAAACACTCACAGGCTGCAGGTGCACTGACCTCAAGAGTGATTCAGAGACCGGGCATGGTGGCTCATGTCTGTAATTCCAGCACTTGGGAAGGCCGAGATGGGTGGATTGCTTGAGGCCAGGAGTTTGAGACCAGCCTGATCAACATAGCGAGACCCCCATCTCTATTTTTTTTTAAAAAGTATTTAAAAAAAACAATAAAGAGTGATTCAGAGCTGACGGGAAATTGGAGCACTGTCTTCTATTTAAAGAAAAGGAAGCTGGGCATGGGGCTCATGCCTGTAATCCTAACACTTCATTAGGCCAAGGTGGGCTGATTGCCTGATCTCAGGGGTTCAGGACCACCCCGGGCAACATGGTGAAACCCCATCTCTACTAAAAATACAAAAAAACAAAAAAGAAAATTAGCCAGGCCTGGTGGCACATGCCTGTAGTCCCAGCTACTTGGGAGGCTGAGGCATGAGAATCCTTTGAACCTGGGAAGTGGAGGTTGCAGTGAGCTGAATTGCACCACTTCACTCCAACCCAGGCAAAAAAGGGAGATTCTGTCTCCAAAAAAAAAAGAAAGAAAGAAAGAAAAAAAGATGTATTGACATAGCAGCTTTGTGGTATTGAATTTCTTTTGTGTGTGTGTGTGTTTGTTTTTTTGTTTTATTTTTATAAGCAGAGATTGTATTTTAGCACCTTTTGCCCCACGCTTCATTTACACAAAGGAAAAGAGTAAAAGCGCTGTTACCATTCAAGGTGGAAAATTCAATTTGGATCACTGGAGGAGAAATTAATAAACTATTTAAAATATACGGGTAGTTTACAGAAGATAGCAAATGATGATGGAGTTCTCTAGGGCTTGCAATCTCAGGGAACAGTTATTATTACCTCTAAGCACAAAGATTGAAGGTCATGGGGTGAGGGGTATATGGAAGGGGTCATCTGATAGGAACTGTGGCCTTCAGTATCAGTTCAGAGAACACCCATGGGGAGAATAAATACCTGCCTCCATTCTCCTCCCATCTATGGATCTTTTGCTGATAACCCCACACCGGTTGGCTGAACCCAACCTGGAGCCAGAAGGCAAAGGAAACCCTAGGTCAGCACCCACATCCCCCGGCTGGGTCCAGGACTGGATGGAAAACCATGGAGAGTGGATCTTAGGGGGCAAATGGAAGACACCAGCACAAGCCTTTAGTTTATGCTGTTCACATACTGGCATACTTCGTGAATTTGATAAAGTATTTATCAGAACAGGCATTAGTAAATATTTGAAATCAAGTACTATAATAAGTTACATAAGCATATCTTTTATTTGATAGGGATTTTTCTCAATGCATTTTAAGCGCTTTAAAGGATATTGTTACATTGGTATTTACAAAGTGGGCAGTTGTCCAGTTTCTGAGATAGAGAAGTATAAGGCTTGCCAAATTTCCTAGAATCAATTAGTTGTGGAAGCAGCTGCCAATCTGATCTCTAATAATGGGCCACAGGAAAGCCAGACAGAACCATTTGCATGTCATTTATATCAATGTTTTCATTTTGCCAGATATATTTTAATCTCCCAGGCCAAGGCATTTTTCTTGCTTATCTCCTGAAAGTTGTTTTCTTTAAGGAAAATTTAACTATAAAAAGGAAAACACAGATTTTCATTTTATTAGCTGCCATTATGATATGCAAGTCTATATAATGTATAATGAGGCAGTTTTGGTGTTTTAGAAGTCCTCTGTCTATATGGACGCTGAGGTACACATTCTGTATATAACCTTTATATAAGGTTAAATTAATAACTCACGTACTTCAAAGATGCTTATAATAAATTGCAAGATTGTGTAGACCTTTACATCAAAGATTTATCATATATCATTAGAACACTCCCAAACCTCCAAATAAACTTCCCAGATAATTTAGAAAATGGTTAAATTATGATAGGAATCTTTCATGTGACATTGCAACACTGTTATAGCAGAGGGGACAAACCCAGGCACAGCGGATTCACCTTCCCAGATGCAACTGGCGTTTGAGAAAAACTGAGGCAGCCCAGAAGGAGTCCAAACTGCAGACAAACCTGGCTGCATTCAGGGAAGCAGCATGTGTGCCCCTACCGTGAAGGAGGGTGGAGCAGCAAAGCTCAGTCCTCTGTTCACCATGTAGTGGTCACATGCACATTCTGCAGTTGAATGGATTGGGTCTCCCTTACCAGACTTGGTGAAGCTTTTCCAAGGCCCAGATTTTTTACTTCTGTCTTTTCCCTTGTACCCTGTTGCAAAACCATTCACCCACCTGTGTCTAGGCAGGAACATATTATCCAACTGGTCACCTCACCCACCAGCCCCACTCCACACAATGCATTTCTTTTTTTCTTTTTTTTGAGACAGAGTTTTGCACTTGTTGCTCAGGCTGGAGTGTAATGGCACAATCTTGGCTCACTGCAACCTCCTCCTCCCAGGTTCAAGTGATTCTCCTGCCTCAGCCTCCCGAGTAGCTGGGACTACAGGCATGCACCACCACACTCAGCTAATTTTGTATTTTTAGCAGAGACAGGGTTTCTGCAGGTTGGTCAGGCTGGTCTCGAACTCCCCACCTCAGGTGATCTGCCCGCTTCGGCCTCCCAAAGTGCTGGGATTGCAAAAGTGAGCCACCGCGCCAGGTCCACACAATGGGTTTCTTAACTGTCTGCCCTCCTGACTAGGGTCTACACCTCTCCGCCATCCATTATACTTCACTGGTCTTGCCCAGCTCCTGGTCTTGCCCTCTTCCACTCTATCCTGACTCACTGCCATCCACAGCAGCTTTGGAATTGGCAACGACATCCTTTGTCATAACAGTGAACTCACACTTGTCATTGCTTGTGAAAGTAGAATCACAATGTGATGTAGTTGACAGGAGGGCAGCCACACCTGACATGACAGTCAGGAGTGAGCTCGGGGATGATGGCAGCTCCCTTTCTGAAATGCTGATGTGGAAGCCCAGGCCCCTTTGCATGAGGCACACATCCGCTCTTGATTTGGCCCCTGCCTGCCTCATCAGCTTCATCTTTCAGCACCTCCTGCTTGGACTTTTATCTCACAGCAACAGCTGCCTGTAGGGTTGCTCCTGTGCATGTGTGACCCCCACCCCTCCCTCTGCCATCAGGACACAAGCCCTGCCAACCCACCCATGTTGTCTGACACTACTAAGTCTCTGGTTATGATGTTCTTTCTGCACCTCTCATTATTCTCTATTTCAATCATCCACTCATTTTTCAAAATGTAGCGAATGAATCCCCTCCCATTGGAAGCCTTCCTTGATCTCTTCTTGGATTAAATTTCCCTGCGAGTTTTCTTCTGATTTAGTTGGTCTAGGGGTGGGGTTCAAAATCAGAAATTTTAAAAACTCCTTGGATAATTCTAATATGAATCAGAGTTGAAAGCCATTGAGGGAAAAGAAAAGGAAGATGGGAGGAAACAAGACGGTGGGGCTTTCCAGGTGCCTACCTGAGGCTCCCTGGTCTTCTACCGAAATGCAACACCAAGAGGGGTGTCAGGAGTTGAACTGTGCTCACCGCCATTCATATTTCAAAGTCCTAACCCCCAATACCTCAAAAGGTGACTTATTTGGAGATAGGGTTTTTACAGAGGTAATCAAGTTAAAATGAGGTGATTCGCTGGGCCCTAAACCAATATGACTATTGTCTTTATAAAAAGGGGGAAATTTGGACATGAAGACATGCACAGAGGATGATGATGTGAAGAAGCAGGGAGAAGATGGCCATCTACAAGCCAAGGAGAGAGGCTTGGAGCAGACCTTCCCCTCAGAGGAAACAAACCCTGCCAATACCTTGATTTCAAACTTCTCACCCCCAGCACTGTGGACAATAAATATCTGTTGTGTAAGAAGCCACTCAGTTTGTGGTACTTTGTTTTGGCAACCTGAACAAATTAATACAGAGGGTAACGATAAGAAAAAGCCCTACCAGCGGATTGCTTGAGCTCAGGAGTTTGAGACCAGCCTGGGGACCATGGTGAAACCAGGTCTCTACAAAAAATACAAACAGTCAGGCGTGGTGTCATGCATCTTTAGTCCCAGCTACTCGGGAGACTGAGATGGGACGATCGCTTGAGCCCAGGAAGATGAGGCTGCGGTAAGCCATGATCATGTCACTGCACTCCAGCCTGGTTGACAGAGAAAGACCTTGAGAAAGAGAGAGAGAGAGAGAGAGAGAGAGAGAGAAAGAGAGAGAGAGAAAGAGAGAGAGAGAGAGAAAAGAAAGAAAACACTCCACCATCCCTGGATTCACTTGTATTTCCAATGAGCTAAGCCTGGGCTCTTTCTGGTGATGGATTGAACTTATCTTTGCATTGAGGAGATATTGTTTTTAAAAATCATGAGCTCTAAAGGAAAGGTTTTTGTGTTCAATACACTCTCTAAGAAATGAGTAAGAATGTTCACTTAATCTTTGCAAAGGTCCTTAAGAGTTAAGCTTTGAGTGGACAGGCTGTTTCTTGATGATGCCAAAAGGATGAGGTATTACTGTAAAGCAGAAAAACTTATCTCTGTGTGGTATCAATAAAGTTCCATCCAAATCATAGCTTACTTAGAATGCTGAATATTTGTCGTCTTTTTCAAACGTGAGAAAACAGATTTTGGCTTTATTGTAAGGCTGGCTGGAAGGCTTACTTGCCACATGGCCACAAGGTGGCAGGGCAGTGCCATTCTTCTGAAAGCCACCAGCAAAGTAAAACGCAGCTAGGACTACGTGGCCACACGTAGAAGTCAGCAGTGCTCTTCAAGTTTACGAAGTTGAACTTTCTCTCTCTTTTTAAGTACTCCTTTTTAATGAAAATCAAAGTAGCACATGTTTTTGATTGAAAATGTTATCCTGGGCAACATAGTGAGACCCTGACTTTACAAAAAATTTAAAGATTAGCCAGCCCTGGTGGTATACACCTGTAATCCCAGCTACTCAGGAGGCTGAAGCATGAGAATCACTTGAACCCAGGAAGTGGAGGCTGCAGTGAGTAGAGATTGTGCCGCTGCACTCCAGCCTGAGTTACAGAAAGAGACCCTGTCTCAAACACACACACACACACACACACACACACACACACAGAAAAATAAAAAGAATAAAACAAAAAATTCATTATCCCACCACTCAGAAACAAACATGGGATGTGTAGACCATTCCCAGCCTTCTCTGCCAATGCCACCTGCTTAGGATACCCCTCTCTCACCTGCTCTGCGACACCTCTCCTGCCTTGTCTGTGTCACTTCCTCACGCTGCCTAATGTGCCCCTCCCCATCTTTCTTCTTAACACTCACTACTATTTCACAGCAGTTGTCACTGCCTCCTCTGCTGGTCCATGAGCACCATGTGGGCAGAGAACTTGTCCTGCCAACCTTTACTACTAGGAGCAGCAATCCCAGGATGTCAACCCACTGCATTGCAGAACTGTCTATTTCTCCCTTCAAGTCTGTCATTTTTTTGGCTTTATACATTTTGGAGTTCTATTGTTTGGTACATGTTTTAGTCCCTTTTGTGTTGCTATAAAAGAATACCTGAGACTAGGTAATTTATAAAGAAAAGAGTTTTATTGAGCTCATGGTTCTGCAGGCTGAGGATCTCAATGGCATGACCCTGGCTCTGGCAAGGGCTTCTGTGCTGAGTCACAACATGACAGAGAAGGGCAAAGGGGAAGCAGACGTGTGAAGAAAGAGAAACCTGAGAGGTGACCTGGCTTGTAACAACCACACTTGTAGAAACTAATCAACTCCTGTGAGAACTAATCCAGATCCAGTCTTAAAACAGGAAGAACTCACTGACTACCTTAAGAACAGCACCAAGCCATTTATGAGGGATCTGCCTTTATGATCCAGACACTTCCCACTAGGCCCCACCTCCCAACACCACCACTTTGGGAATCAAATTTCAACAGGAGCTTTGGCAGGAATGCAAAAAAAACCATGCCCAAATCATAGCAGTGCATATATGTTTATTATTGTTGTATCTTCTTGATAAATTGACCCTTTATCAACGAATAGTGACTTTGCTTGTCTTTTATCATTTTAACTTCATGTCTAATTTATCTGATATTAGTAGAGTTATACCAGCTCTATTTTGGCAACTATTTGTGTGGAATAGCATTTTCTGTCTGTTTATTTTCACCCTATTTGTATCTTTGGACCTAAAGTTAGTCTCTTGTGGGCAGACAGCATGCTTTTATTTTTTAATCCATCCTGCCAGTTTTTGTCTTTTAACTGGTGAATTTAAGTTATTTATATTTAAAGTGATTACTGATGAGGAAAGATTTATTTTTGACACTTTGCTCTTAGTTTTATATATTTTTTATGTTTTTCCCCCAATTCTTTCAATATTGCTTTCTTGTTTAATTGATTTTTTTTCTAATATAAAGTTTGGATTTCCTCCTAATTTTCTTTACTGAATATTTTAAAATTACTTTCTTAGGAGCTGCCATGTGCTTTCAATTAACATCCTAATTTTTAAAAAAATAATCGATCGTTATCTCTCTGTATCTGTGGAAGGTTGGTTCCAGGACCTCCCTTGGACCACAAATCCTCAGATGCTCAAGTCTTTATATAAGATGGTATAATATTTGCATATAATGTACACTCATCTTCCTGTATACTTTAAATCATCTCTAGATTACTTACAATACCTAATAAAATGTAAATGTTATATAAATAGCACCTATGCTGTACTATTTTTCAAATCCGTATGGTTTTTATTGTCATATTATTATCTGTATTGATGTTTTTCAAATACTTTTGACATTTGGTTGGTCAAATCCTCACATACAGAATGTGCAGATACTGAGAAGTAATTACAATTATTATCATTATGAATAAATTTCAATCCTATAATTGAAATTGGTATCAGGTTAGCTTTAATAATATACAAAAACCCTGCTCCTATACATCTGTCTCTTCCTTTCTATGTCGTTATTGTCACAAATTACATCTTTATACATTGTCTCCCATTAACACATTTATAATAATTTTATGCATTTGTCTTTTAAATTATATATGAAACAAAAAGAAAATTTACAAGGCAAAAACATAGTATTGGCTTTTGTATTTACCAATGTAGTTGCCTTTACCAGAGTAGTTATTTAAGGAAAAGAAAAAAGAAAAAAAGAACTACTTTGGTAAAGAACTACATTGGGTTTTTTGTTTGTTTGTTTGTTTGATTGCTCGTTTTTTAGGTAGGGACTTGCACCCAGTCTGAAATACAGTAGCATTGCATAATCTTGACTTACCACAGCCTCAACTTCATAGTCTCAAGCAATCCTCCCACTTTAGCCTCCCAAGTAGCTGGGACCACAGCGATGTGCTACCATGCCTGGTTAATTTTTCTATTTTTTGCAGAGTCGGAGTTTCCCTATGTTGGCCAGGCTGGTCTCGAACTCCTGGGCTCAAGTGATCCTCTCACCTCAGCCTCTCAAAATACTGAGATTATAGGCATGATCCACCATGGCCAGCTGTATTTCTTTGTATGCCTTCTAATTCCAATCTTACGTCTTTTCATCCTGGGGGACTCTTTTTAATATTTCTTATAGGGCAGGTTGGCTAGTGATGAACTCTCTCAACTTTAATGGGGATATCTTAATTTTTGCTTCATTTCTGAAGTAGAATTTAGTCACATATAGAATTTTTGTTTGACAGCTTTTTTTTTTTTTTCTTTCAGCACTTTAAATATGTAATCTACTGTCTTTTGGCCTACCTAGCTTCTGCTGATACATTAGCTGTTGATCTTATTGAAGATCCTTTGTACATGATGAGTAGAATATTCCTTGCTGCTTTCAAGATTCTCTCTTTGTCTTTGCCTTTTGAGAGTTTTATTATAGTATGTCTTGGTGTGTATCCCTTTGAGTTTATCCTTCA